>NC_073710.1:17567394-18184496 GCF_023634085.1 Falco cherrug | reverse complement strand
GGAGGAGAAAGGGGCTTTTGGCTGGGTTCCTCCAGCCCCTCCTGGGAAACCATTCCATTTTGCAGAGATTGCTGCTATAAATACCAAGAAATGCTCACCAGGTCATGGGTGGGAATCCTCCCCTCCACCCTGGTGCGTGCCCTAAGGCACAAACCTCCCACAGCAGAAGATAGAGCCCAGCCCTTCGTTTCCAGCTGGGAAGCTGGTGGAAGAGCTGCCAGTCCCCCAAACGCATGTCCATGCTGCTACCAGCATCTGAAGCCCTCAAAGCTCATTAGGGGGCGGCGAGAGACTGGAGCTGGAGGCAGAGTGAGGTGCTACTGCATGTAAATAAAAGTTTGAGGCTGTCAGCTTGGCTTGCTTTTTGGGCAGCCGGAGCACAAAGCACCCGCTTCACCTTGGCACTCTGCATCACTCATGAAACAAGTGCTGATAATGATGGGATGACCGCTCTGCTTTCCTCCACTTGCAAGCAGTTGGTGGTAATGATGTTCATTATACATTCAATAGGCTATTTTACAATATGAAGTCATTTAGAAAAAGATAATTAGTCCACAGCTTGCTTTTCATTTTATTTAATTTTCTTTACTTCTGTTTGGGGAAGGGAAAAAAAAAAAAAAAAAAAAAAAGAAAGACAAAAAAACCCAAAAAGGATGTAGGAATTGTGTCATTTTTGCAGCAAGCAAAATGGAGCTGTTTGATTATCCTCGTTCACAAGAGTGAAAACGGTGCCCCATTTTTTGCTGAATAATTTCTTGCGATTGAACATCCAAACCAGCATTTTAATCTCAACGTATGCTCTGTTATTGTATCAAATTAAGAAGAACAGGCATGGGAGGCTGCTCAGTGAAGAATCCTCTTTTCCATTAATTTGGATGTCTTAAGTGCACTTCCAGAAGCCAAAAATATTCTTGTAAAAACACTATTGCACAATGGGATTTCTTTCTATGGCTTCAGTTCTCTACCAGCGCTTATCACTGTAAAACTTAAAGTGAGGGTGAAAGAGTGACACCTCCAACTGACAGAGGCGCATCACTTATATGTTTGTTTTGGTTGGGTCTGTCCATTTGATCCTATGGGGTAGACATTCTACAGACCTACCAGAGCAGAGGATCTGGGGCTCTGGATCCTTCCTTGCACTTCCAAATTTCTTTTTACTTTTCTTACAGCAGCCCAAAACAAAGCAGTCCCTGTTAAAAAGGCTTTCAGGCACAAGCTGACTTCTCAGCCTATGAAATGGCAATCGTTATGCTCCAGGATGATATAAATTTCTTAATTCATGTATTGGCAGCTGCAGTGCAATGAACTGATAGCTCAGGGAAGATGGTTCCCAATGGTTTCCAGAAGCTGAGGGATAAGCCTAGTACTGGCACCCCCGTTGCTTCAAGCAGGGATGCCTGTTGTCATGTCCCTGGAGACGTCTCTGCTCCTTGCATGGCTGCAGCCCCCGCCCAGAGCCAGAGAGCCCCCCTGGATCAGGTCCCTCGTCCCAGCTTAGTTTAAGGTCTAGTTAGGGAGAGCTCCCTCACCCCATTTTTGCGTGATGCACTGCAGAGCCAGGCAGCATAGGCAACTGAAGTCAAAAGGTTTTCTGTTTCTGTCAAAGGGAAATTAAATTCATGTGTTTGGGGAAAAATACCTGGAACTGCACTGGTGCATGGAAGCACTTTCAGGTGACTGACCTATTTATTGAGAGCTCAAGTACGATTTTCAGTAAGTAGTCCCTTGAGTCTCTGGCCAGACGCTGTACTAGGTATTTCCTAAAGGTGATGTCTCCTGTACAGTTAGAGTCAATAAGGCATGAAAGAAATAAGACCTGAAACAGTGTAATGTATGAAATATGAATTGCACAGCAGCCTTGGATTACAAGTCCAACTGAAATGGCTGGTGCTCCCCTTTACTTTTATTTCTATTAATATTCCTCAAGCAACAGCAAAGATCGATTTGAAGTAGAGAGCACAGAGAGTCATGGGAGCTTCATTAGCATGCAAATCTGAGTGAATTCATTAGCCCTGCAACTGATGCTGATGCTCCTGGAAACTAGTAAAAGAGTAAAGTCTGCAGAAGTAAATCAGGCCGTGCTAATGAGCCTGTTAATAAAGCTTTTGTAAGCCTTTTCCAGAGCCAAAGTGACAAAGCACATTGTCAACGTTAAACCTCTGGTACTGTGCCTTAGATGAAGGACTCATATTTATTTCTTTTTTCTTTTTTTTTTTTTTTTCAGTGCTGTGGAAGAAAGCAGAGAACCGTAGCAAAGGTAGAGAATGAGACAAAGGCAGTTACAATATTTCCTCATCAGAGATAAAAGTATTGTGTGGTTGCAGAAAAGAGACAGAATGACAATTGCATCTGTGCAAATAAGATTCATTTGACTGAAATTATATTTTAAAGAAAAACAGGAGACCACATTTTTCATAATGGGGCTTTCACCTTCTGGCTGTATGTTCTCATTTTCCCTTTCACCTTATTAGGCGTAATTTTAGGATTGCATTTTGTTTCATCTCCTCCTAAACTTGCAGAACTGCTTGGGGCACCAGTGCAGTGCCTGGCTCACTGGGAGCCACTGGACCCCTCGCAACTCCACACTGCGTGGGATGGCTTGTGGTGAAGGGCAAGCGTGCGACTGGCCAGCCCTGCAGCTCCAACCCCTCTGTTAGGGGGTCTGGGAAGACCCATTCCAGGGCAGTCTGCGGTCCTTTCCCCTCACCTGTGAGATATGCTGGTCCGGGGCAAATCTGGTGGGGTCTGACAGACCCAGCCCCCCCAAATCAGGGGTCGGTGGTGCAGGGAAGGGCTCTGCTGGGGGAAATTTGGCCCAGCTGGGTCCATGGCTGCTGGTGTAGATAGGTAATGGAGCTGATGGCACGTGTGTTAGGAGCAGCATGTGGGCCCCAGGTGGTGCTCTGATTTCTTCTGGAATAGACAACACTGAGGAGGGGAGCACATTGTGTGTAACAGACTGAAAACTGCATTTCAGTCCATATCACCTTAAAGCAGACCCGTTCCCTGCATACAAATTGCCATTTTGACCCCCATGGTTACGGGCAGTAAGATAGGCACCAGAAGGACTGGGTGATGTTTAGTCTGAAGACTGACGCTTAATTTTAATACCGACGCATTTCCTCCTTTACCTTGCATTTTGCCACCATTCCAGGTGTTGCAAAGTTAGAGGTCCCTTTTCCCTCCTGTCACACCAAGGCTCTAAGTTTTCCAGGTGGGAAAGAACTTGTGGTGCCCAATCCACAAGCCCTGCCAAGATCAGCTGGACACCGGCATTGACAAGCTGTGATGCTGGTCATCCCCATCCCCATCCCCAACCTTGCATCTGCTTCCTGTGGCAGCAGCAGCCGCAGCAAACAAAAAGGCTGCTGCTGCACTGGGCTCTGAGGCAGAGATAAGGAGGAGGCCAGTTTGAAACCTATTTGGTTTCTTTTTGCAGCAACCTCATTGTGTAAAAGAGCTTGGTGCAGGGGGAAACTGATTACTGCTTTCTCATCAAGTGGAAAAAGAAGTGCTTTATACACAGGCTGATGGAAAACTACTGGAATGCTTTTTAGTTTCCCTCTCTAACCTTTAGTGCTTTCTGGTACCTTAAAGGGAACAAAAAGCTGGTCTGGAAAAAAGGGGAAAATACATCAAAATATATTTGGAGATAATGGCAAGTAATACAATAGACAATGCAGCTGGGCAATAAAAAGAGAGGCAAGGAGAAGGCATCAAAAATACCATCAGAGAGTGGAAGGAAAGAAAGAAGACAGGGAGAAAAGGTAAAAGCAAGGAAATGAAGAAAAAAAGCCACTTCTATAATGGGGTGGCAAAGGACAAAGAGGAGATGAAGAGAAGGCAGAGCAAGAGCAGTGCGAGAAAAATGAAGAAGAGGCACGCGGTGAGTGATGGAGCAGAGTCATGGGCAGGCACAAGGAGGGAGGAGAAATGGAGTGGAAATGAAGCAAAGGGAAGTGTGGAGTGGCAGTGATGCTGCTGACCTGTTTTTCTTTTAGCTGCGGAGTGATGGCAAGTGTTTGCATTAATGGCGCTAATGCTTTGTTGCCTAATGGGGGAGGGAGCCATGGCTAGCTGGTGGCAGGGACGCCAGCCAGTGCTACGGGCTGAGCGATGCTGAGCCTTTTCCACAGCCTCCTTGGACTAAAAAGGGAGAGAAAGCATCAAGAGGTAAACAATGCCAAGGTCTGGGCTAAGACCCATAGGTCTGACAACCTGCTACAGACTGCCCTTTTTCCTTTGGTGTGGCACATCTGGCTCGCTGCCCTTTACCTCCACAGAGCTGAATGTAATTTGATATAATATCAGAGATCTTTCCGCCCTTTTTTTTTCTGTTTTCATACACAAGTTCACCCAGGTGGTTCATCCTGCCTACAATCTCATAAGAATAGTGTCATAACGCTTGTGCTCAGCTGCATTTCTCACAGCCTGCTGCATACTTACATTGCGCAGCAATCGCAGCCCTCAACATGCCACACTTTAGGTGCAATCGCACTGACGCCTTACATACCAACT
The DNA here is from genome assembly GCF_023634085.1 of Falco cherrug. Taxonomy (NCBI): domain Eukaryota; kingdom Metazoa; phylum Chordata; class Aves; order Falconiformes; family Falconidae; genus Falco; species Falco cherrug. Next base: position 18,179,978 of record NC_073710.1, on the reverse strand, counting down.
GCACCATCTGTTTTGATTCCTCTTCCTTTTGTATTACATAGCAGCATCACATTTCCTTTGTTTTGGTTTTGGTTTTTGTTTTTGTTTTTTTGTTGCAGCTGCAAAAGCTTTGGGAACATTCCTATAATAACTCCCATACAGCTTGGTTTAGCAGATATTTGGGCTTTTTCATTCTTAGCTGCTGAATTACATTTGGTTATCAACATGCATTATATCTGCTGTCAATTAGCTGTTATCTAACACCGTGAAATGACTTAACTCCAGCCTGTTTGGAGATCTGTCCCCAACCAGCACACCGCACAGCTTGTATCAGCTTGCAAAGATCCAGGCAGTTTTGTCACATTTATTTTTTTACTGGTGCTCATTACAGCTGAGGTCAGTTGTGTTTCCGTTGTAAGCCTAGGGATAACGGTGCGATCCAGCGAACTCTTTCTTGTGTAAAGTTAACAGGACTATTTGCATAAAAATCCTTACTCAGGGAGTAATTTGCAGGATAGCACCTTTACAACCTTAGCCCCAGGAGCAAGGCAAAAGCTAGGACTTGGAACAGCAATCTTCCAAAGCCATATTTTATCAGAGAAAATGATCAAAATTTAATGAGGAGAAAAAGGTACTTAATGGCTGTAGACAGTGTAATTTCAGCCATCAAAATGGAATCATCTTGTGAGACGTCTTGCTGCGGCCTTTCAAATCAATGGTACAGCTGGCAGCAGGCTCAGCAGTAGCAGGGAGAAGCCCTACAAGTCATTGGGCAAAAGTCCTAACCCCATGCAAAAAGCACATGGTGGGTCCATAGCTTTTAGCCGGATGGACCACTTGGATGAGTGGCTGGGGCTCTGTTCTCCATGAAATCCGTGCTTGGCTGTGGAGTCGTTGCATGACCACCTTTTATAAGCAAGCACAGTGAAACCCGGCTGCAAGGCACAATGGCCTTGCAACCATGGCCAAAGACGCTCGCATCTCAGGAGGGTTTTCAACTGCCTTCACAGCAAATGTTTCCAAGGTTTCACCAGCTCAGTTGTTTATAACACTGGAGACTCTCTGAGGCTCAAAGCTAGCCTTGAAAATCTGTTTACATTTTTAAATACATGCTGAAGTGTAAGCCCTGGGACAATTAAGAGAAGTTAGGTAGGCAAAACAACCAAAACAGAATCGAAAAAGGCCTTTAGGAAGTCTTGGGTGAGTGCGTCTGCACGTTGCCTTGAACAGCCCAAATGACAAACAGTAGCCTTCATATCCCAAGTCACATCTGAGAAAGGCAGCGGATGGGTTTGGCCATCGGTGAGCAAATATTAGTCCTGGACAAAGGCACTGCTTTATTTTCCCAGTGTACCAAAATTAGAGAACCCCCTAGTGCTAAATAATTTTGTTCCTGCCTCACTGTGAAAATTCCCAGTGTTCAATAGCCCTCCACAAGTTCTCATTTTATCCCTATAGTGCAGTGCTCCTGCAGTTAGATGTCAGCTGCAGTAGTGGTAAACATGTACACACTACTCATTTAAGAGCTTTTAAAAGACTTCTTACTGTGCCCAGAAATTACACCTGCGCTTTCTTACTTACCCATGCTGTTGTCTTTGGTTCTCAGGCTATATTAAGCCTCTTTTTTTTTTTTTTTCTTTCCTCCTTTAAAAGAGTGGGAAAGTATAAACACCTTTAAGTCCTGGCTTTCTCTCCGGCAAATGAGTTGTGCAGAGGGACAGAGACAGTTGATCTGAACAGAGGGAAAAAATATGGGTGCATTGCAGTGGGGATGGTAGAAGATGTCTGCCCTTCCTGAAGACAGTTGACTTTTCAGGAGCTCGGCGGTGTTAGCTGAAATCCCTGGCAGCTGCAGCGCTTGACTTCCCCGAGACGGGGCCCTGTGATATTCTGGCTGGCTTTTCTGTATCTAGAAATGATGAAGGGAGACAGAGCCCGCAGTACCTGCAGGAGCTGTGTCAGCGCAGGGGAAGGTGGATTTAAGGGTGCAACGAGGCATTGGCCTCTAATAAACTTTTCCATTGTAGGAGAATCTTTCAATATTAAAAGATGAATTCATAGAAACAAGAATAAGAGGAGATGTGGTAACATAACATGCCATATCTAAAAGACTCTGATTTGTTTGCATTATACTGCCAAAAAAAAAAGGAATTGAAGTAGAGGTCCTGCTAAAGTCAGTGGTCGAATTCTACATCAGTGACATTTGTCCAATATTTTATGCGGGAACTGTCACTCAGACAAAACCAAAAAAACCCAAAGAAACAAAAAAAGGAATCAAGTGCTTACATATCTGATAACACAATGGTGCTTTGGGTGGTGTGAAGTTGATCTGTGAAGCAGGTCAACATCTCTGATGCAGGATACGACTAAGAAAATAACTCACAGATTTTGAAAGCAAAGGGCTGGCATAGGACAGGTTTGGTACCTCCTCTCTGGCAGTGACAGGAGTGCCAGCAGCGAAACTTCACTGAATTTATCCGATCCAGCCCGCCCCAGTGACTGCCCTGTGAGTCCCTGCATGCACGGGGTAGCTATGGCTGCTGTCGGGTTTGGACCATGTCTCGCCAGGCTGCCACCTTCTGCAGTTTTTAACATGCTTGTTTTATGGTGCCGGGCTCAACATTTTTCCCAACGCACGCCCCATTTGCTATGCCAGCACTGGGGTTTACTGTTAAATATCTGCTGATGCACCTCGGCTGAGAACTTGGCCTTTGCATTTTATGCAATACATTTTCAAATAACAAAGCTCTTGCTCTGCATTTCACAGATAGTAGAACCAAGCCTCAGAGGCATCTGCGTTAATTATGTTTAAATCTTAAAAAATGCCTTCTGAACTCCCCCCTTGACTCATTGCAGCTCTTGAACCTCTGACTGATCATGTCGGGAGTGATCGGCAGGCAGATAGCTGGGCTAGGGCTCCTATTAACACCTGCAATTAGCACCGACAAAGGTGCTGTTTCCCCCACTCCCTGGAACTGCACTTCCTTGGCTGATTTTTTTTTTTTTTTTTAGAAAATCCCAGTGCAGTGTAATATCTCCCTGGTAGTCATGTTTCAGCAGAACAGCGAAGTCAGTGAGGTGTGACAGTGCTCTTTTTCCTAAACCTCTACTGAACATCCTTAATCAAGCTTTGCTTTTTTAAAAAATAATGGGTCTAATTCTCTTTTGTCTTACAGTATATTCATGCTTGTGTAATTCCATCAGGCCGTATCCTCAGCTCCTGTAAATTGGCAGAGCTCTTCTGACTTCATTTAAACCCCAGGAAGATCTGTAATAGCTAAGGATTTGGGCTGCTGATTTCCAGGCTATTCCTGATTTATGACAGCTCAAAAGGATAATGGGTTCAAGTTGGTTTTTTTCTTTTTTTATTTTCTTTTCTTTTTTTTTACATTAAATCCACACTCTTTACCTCATTTATGTCAAAAAATACACAAAGTACATCCAAGCAACTGCTTTTTTCCTGAGGTCTTGATCTTCCTCCATTCCTGCTGACCCTGTTACAAAGCTCACACACTCAGCAGCTCCTGAAAACATCCACTGATCTCCCTAAAGGCCCACAGGAGGATCAGAGCAAGCTATCAGGAAAAGTTGCCTTGTACCACTACCTACATTGCATTTTTTTGTCTTCTCTAATTTAGATGACGTCTTCCCATATGCAGACATACGATGAGATGTTGCCGTGGCTAGACTATGCTGTCTCCAGAGTCTCCCAGGAGGAAAGCCTATGGATGCTTCAGCACATCTCTGCCACAACCCAACAAAGACAACATGTCCTGGGCCATTGCTCTCGGTGAGTCCTGCAACAAAGCAGTCATGGTTTGTTCCTCTCTTTCCCTCCCTTCATTCCTGTGTTTGATAATCCTATGTCTGCTGATGGTAGCCACCATTCACAGCTCTGGGGATAGCAACAGACAGGAAACGAAAGTGAAGCGGACAGAGACAGCATGTTTCGTCTTGGGGGTGTCAAATTTGTCTTTGGTAAGATCCTGGCCAATTTGAAATACAAGAAAGATGTGAACCAAGAAAGAAATGTGTTGAAGGGCCGCTGGTTGCAAGTCCATTCGCGTGATCAGAGAGCACATATTTATAGTGGCAGTACTGCGGCTTGTCTGATATTAGACTGACGTTTAAATTAGGTACAGACTTGGCGATAACTCTGATTGCACCTGGGACTTCTGAGTGCAGCACAGGGCAAATAAATAATGATGTCTGTAGCAGTAGATAGAGATGCTGTTACTAACTTTGATACAGCAATGTGAAACACTGGGCGAAACATCACACAGGCTGACAGATTAGAGATTTCATAGGCTTCAGGTACAAGAATAAAGAAAATAAAACTTGAAATTAACTTTCTTTGATAAAAGTAGCCATCAAAGAGGCTTCCAAACACCGGTAAAACCACTAGGTGGTTTCCAATGGTGACTGCACCCAGTACTTCAATGTAGAAACATGAACTGTAGCAACTGAGCTGCAGTTCTAGAAACTTCCAACAAACCTGGGAGTTTATGGATCTGGAACACTACAGAATATACAGCAGGCAAACTTTTTCAGAGGGAAAGTGCCTAACTGTTGGGTTTGCACTGACTCACTGCGTTCAGAGACATAACTTGTGATCTATATTGTATCATACTGGCCATACGTACCTGCGAAAAGAGTCAGACTTGTTAATTTTGAGTTCTGAACTACCAGTTGTTCTGTCCTTCCTCATCTCCCTTCCCAAGGAGCGCCTCTCTGCAAGGACAGGAGGACAGACACGGTGAGGCAGGTACCAGAAAACTAGAGGACTGTTTGCATAAGCTTCCATGACATATTACACTGTATAAAATACTAAGATACATGCCAACACATTTTTGGGACTTCCACACAATGATTTCCTGTACAGGGAATCACTTCAGTGCTCTGGCACTCTCAAAGTTGTAAAGATGCAAAGTTGCCCACAAAATCCTTTGCTCCTCCCAGTTGTGCTTTGATGTCTTCATCAATCTGAGCCTCCAGGAACAGGACGTGTCTCCCAGATACAACTAACATGCACTCAGCTTTCTGGAGCACTTCATTTCTCTTTGTGTTTGGGGCTTAGCAGCACAAGGCAGAAGAATTTGGTATCATCCTTTTGGGAGGGCAAACCCTGGCACTTGAAACGTTTCCCTTCCTGAAGGATTATTGTCATTATTTATCACCCTGTAGATGCGGTGCCTTTGATGGTAGGACTCCTTGCTCCTGACCCCACCGATGACGTTACCAGAAGGAACACCACACCTGCGCAGTTGCTTCCTCTCAGCTGCTGACCAGCTTCTGCTAGTGATTTGGATGAGTAAATCAGCACAATTTTATGGAGTTCTGCCAGTTGTGATTCACCAATTGTTCCAGCACTTATGACACCAACGTTTCTGTCCCCTCGCAAGGAGCCTTTTCCAGCATCACTCCAACGCTGGAGAGAGCAGCTAGCTGCCTGCTGCCACCCTAGCGAGGCTCCCCACGCCGCTGTGCCCACCACGGGGGGCTGCACCAGGGAGGTAAGGTGCCGGGTGAGGGCTCAAACCAACACTTATTCAGAGTGCTAATTATTAAAAGCTAATGCAGCGTCCTCCCTCCACCCTCTTCCCAAACCTTTGGTTTCCCTGTGATGTTAAGAAATGGAAATGAAAATGGAAAGAAAAGATGCTGTTTTCAGCTGTTTTCTCCAACCTACACAAGAGCAGGACTAACCACCACTATAAGCTCGTGGCCACTTTTTTGTTAGCTTCAGCCTGATTCAGATACCACATCCTGAGGTGTAAATCACTGGAATAAAATGCTTCTGTTAGATGGAAAAAAACAGGCTCAGTTTGGTGTAAATTACCCTCCTGCTTGCTGAAGTGCCCATCAGCACTGCTTTCCAGGAGGGCAGGGATTCTCCAGGGCATTAGCTGTTTTCTGTTGTGGATAAAATGTATTTGCTGAAACTTGCTGCACATTCGGAGGCTTCTTTCAAGATGCTGGTTCATGAAACCAAGTGTAGGACAGTGCCCTGCCTCTCCCCACAGTACGTTATGGTTGAACTCATAGAAATAAAACAGTTCTTGAAGAACACTTGGTGAATCAACATAATTAAAAATCTTTCCTGCTGGGGGTTAATGATTTGGGTAGATTAACTTGATAATGTAATGTAAAATGTCGAAATCAAGAGTGTGCATCCAGAAATACTGGTGTAGCTCTGCAATGGGAGACAATTTTAAGTAAATAAACAGAGAAAGTATTTTGCAATTAAATTAAAGATGTTTCCAAACTACTGTACTTTGCTATAAAAAAACCATCATCTTGAAAAGTCAAGTTTCATTTATTTTAATTAGCACTGTCATGAAGTATTCCATTCAGCAAACACTGACTAACAAGCCCTTTTCCAGGCACCAATTTGAAGTGTGTGCATCAGAAAAAATGATCACAGACCCTTCACATGGTGTCTTCTGGGCTCAACTCACAAATAGTTGGGATCAGCCTCGCTCCACCAACATCAGTGTGGCATCCTGATTTCCATCAGGGGAAAACAGAGGCTTTAATCTCCCTGATATGCCCTTCAGGAGGTGATGCAAAGTCTACCAACATCCATCGGAAGATTCCTGTTGTCTTCAGAGAAATTCAGTTACAAAGCTGTGTGCACCAGGGTGAATCTCTGATCCCTTCCACTCTTCCCACGCTCGAGTTATTTAACTGGAGAGGCATCAGTATCAAATTGATGGAAAGTCAAAGTGATCTTGATCCTCCTTTGAGACTTATTGTTGAATTGCATTATATATAAGCAGAGAAGCTTTTTTTATTATTAATGGGATAGAAAATCAGAACCATCAAGGAAAATGATGTAAGCCCTATTAAGATGGATGAGTTTGAGTTAAGTCCATGTATTCATAACAAGACTGTTCCCTGTGACTACTGTAAAAGTGTATTGTCCTCGCAAAGGAAGACCTCACCAGGGTGGAAAAATGCTGGGGGAAATGGCACAAACTTCTCCTGGGGCAGCTGCCCTGCCTGGTGGGCAGTTGTGTAGACAGTGCCCACACGTGTCCAGGCAGAGGCTGCTAGGGGGATGATCCACTCCAGGGTGGTAAATCTGGGGCTGCCACCCCAGGAGCTAACCTTCCTCAGCATCTCTTGATTAAATCCCTTTCTCTGTCATCCAGCTTGTTTTCACATCTGCCAAGTATTGCATCTCCTTCTGCATGTCCAATGAGGGGATTATTTCGCAGGCTTAAATCTCACTACTAAAAAAAGAAAGTTACACTGATAAATACTTGTCTACGTGGGGAGGCTAGTGAGGAATAAACTGAAAGAAGTGTGAAGGGCATTGTCAGTTCTGTAGAAATGCCTCTTATTTCACATGGCTAGCATCACAGCCCAAGCGCTCAAAGCAGTCTTTGTGCAGCGCAAGGTATCCTCTGGGGACCAAGTGAGGACCAGCTATTCTGGGGTGCCCCTTTATTTAGGTAAACCCACGTATATAAAATCTGAGTATGCTCTTTTAATTTCATCCTGTTGCTCACAGCTAAACCCCCTCGTTCCGCCTTAATTTATCCCTTCTCTCTGTTAACACCCTTCAGATGCTTATAAACTCTTCCCCCTTCCTTGCCATTTAGCCACGCTTTAATCTTACCTCTTCATTCATTCATTCATCATAAATCAGTCTCTCCTGCCCCCTAATCAGAGCAGCGCGGCGGCTCTGCTGGGAGCTCCCTCCACTCCACGTGCCACTAACGAGCCGGACCAAGCACTGGCAGCCTGGCGGGTGGCACAGCACCATGCCAGGACAGATCCTTAACACCCCACCCCGGGGTGTCATGTTTTCTATGTGCTGTCCCCACATGCCCCACCGCCACCTTCTAATGCAAAATCAAGGTCTGTTTTCCTCCTGCTGGCAGCCCTACATATCTTATCCCCATTACTATAATTTGGGGAGGAATGGCTTTATCCAGATAATAATAATTTTCATTTCCCTATTCAGAATCTCCTCTTTTCTTCTACCTGTGCTGAACTGATTGAGCGATAAGGACATTCCCTCTTTCCTTCTTACCTTATAATAAGCACCAGCAAATCTCTGCCACTTTTGAACTGAGCAAGTGTGCACTCTGCACCTTCAAGAAGATCCAAATCCAAACATTATATGGCTGAAACAATTTGAGTGCTTAAAGGATCCACAGCTTTTCTCCCCACTCCACAGGGGGAGTACACACAAACCTACCTGGCAGCAGGTCCCTCCCCAAACCTTTACAGCAGCAGCATGACCCCTGAATACTCCCCATCTACGAAGACTCCCACATCTGATTTCCTCTCCACTGTTAATCTGCACTCTTACATAAAAGTTACTACTATTAGGTTGTCTTTCACTACGTTATTCCCATGCTGGATGCTTCTAACACTCTCAGCAACTTTCATCTTGGCACCCCAGAGTCAGGTCTGTAGCCCCTTTACTTTGAATTACACCAGCCTATGAAATCCTCCCCTGAAGAATATCTTTGCTTTTCTTCATGTTTGCACTCAGTGCAGGTGATGGGCGAGCTGGTCCCTGGCTGGTGTGTCCTTGGGCACTCAGGAGCAAGCCCAGTGCTAGATTTGGAGCCATAAGGAAAGTTGTCCCCCAGACCAGGGTGGCAGCATTTAGTTCTGCTTTATTTTCTTGCCTGCTCCTTAAGGAAATGGTGCAACTTCTCTCTGACGTTGCATGGTATTAGCCTCCAGACAAGTGATCTTTCCTGCCCTGTCTGCGGTACTTTACAGCTGCGTCTTTTCATCCTTCACTGCAAGCCTGCATTTGTTACACGGTAAGGGAAGCCCACCGCAGGAGGTACAGGGCATATATTCCATGCACTCCTCTGAATCGAACACAGAGCTCACAACCATCTGCAGCCATGGCAAGCTGGACTGGATGACTGCTATGAACACTCCTACTCTTGTGTTTCTACCCTTTCTCAGTTTGATTCATTTATGTTTCACCATCACTGGGCTATTCTGAATATCTTTTGTTCTGTGTCTGGTTCCTGTTGACGATGCTTTTCTGTTCTTCCATTATTTTCTCTATACAGGGGGACCTGGCCTTCCCATTAAATATCTGCTGCTAGTGACCATGACTACCTGTGTCTTCTCCTTTCTCATCATGGTGCAGCTTCCATCTACAAACACAGTCCTATTTCTGTTCTCCAGCTCCTCTTCAGCTGCTGGGAAGCTTTGACACCCTTGCTTACCACGTGTGCCTGCTCTTTTACCAGGAACCCGCTCCTTCCCCGTGGCTCTCCTGGCGTGACTGCCCGTTCCTCTGACCCCATGGAGCACAGGGCTTTCCCTGCTCCCTGCCTGGTGTCTCCCAGGCAAACTGCCCTGCTTTCCCCACTTCACCCCACCCAGCCAGTGAAATTAACTCGGCTCGCTCCCCAGTCCAGCTCACATTGTGTGGTTTAACGAAGTGAAATTGAGCTGAAGTCAGAAACAATTACTGCAGCTGACACCTCCCCAGTTTGTCACACAAATCTGGAAAAGGTACTGGATCAGGTACCTGTACGCTACACTTAAAGTGGACTGTTTCTCAGAACGTTAGTGACTCTGCTACTTTCAATGCCCAAATAGCACAAGATTTTTATTTTTTTTTCCTCAGCATGATGCACTGAACTATTCATGGCAATGTCACAGATCAGAGGGAGAAGGAGAAGGCTGAAACAAAGAGGGGAGCAGAGCCCGGGCAGTGGGAAGGAAGCTCGGTGATAAAAGAAATTGGTGAGATGACAGCGAGATGAGCTGCGATCTAAGCCCTCCTCATACCTTGTGTTTTTATACATACACTCAAAACATATTTCAGGGCTTGAGATCGTTTTCTCCTTTGTGGAGATCTATTTTGTCATTACTTTAGCTGACAGCTGTTGGGGAGAATGAAACACTTTGGTTAGCCTCAAACACCTTGATAAGCTCTCCTTAGGCTGAAGCACAGCAATGTTTTATTACAGCTGACACCAATCAAGGCAAATAGACAAAAGTGAGAATTTTGATTTGGAATCTATGAAACAAAGGAAATAAGTGCAGTGAATTTGGACCCACAGTTCAAAGGAAGGGGTAAGTAAGTCCCAGGCAAAGGTTTATCTTATCAACACCTTGTGATCTGGGAGAAATGTGCTGGTTTACAAGGGATTCTGCAGCCTCTGCAAAGCTGCTTGTGGCAAGATGAGTGCTTGGTACCATCTCTGTTCCTGGGATTTTGTAAAGCAGCCAAGGTCATCAGAAACCTGTGATGGGGGGTGGGGGGAGTGGGGGTGTTAAAAAACCAACTTTGACCTTGTCCATCATAAAGGATTGAGCACTTATGAGTCTGGTCCCAAAAGCATTAAATAACTGTATGTTTCTTCTAAGGCAGCACCTGTGGTCCTCTGCAAGCCATTACCCCCCTGTATTAAGCAGTATACAACGACAGAGAGACGTCACAAAGATGCTATTCCAAGGTAAGAGAAACCCTTGTCCTTTCAGCAGCTCTGATCCCAGCCTCTGCCATTTTAAGTGACCTCTGCATATCCTGGTGGGGCACTAAGCAAGAGGAAAACATGACAAGGCATCAGTGATTGACCTGGTTGGATAGCCAGAACAGGGTCATGACAAGAATTTTAAAGCAAGACATGATGGTTTAGAAGTTGAACTTGGTTATGTGGCAGCGAAGCCCCTGCCATCAGGGGAGCTGCCCTGGGCTGGCATCCATGGGAACGGCACAGGAACCGGCCCACAGCGCTGGCAGGGAGTTACAATGGGGCTGGAGCAAGGAGTTACAATGGGGCTGGAGCAAACATCTACGCTGACCTGCTCGTGTGAAAAAAGGCGAGAAATTTTCACAACAAAATGTGGAACTGTTTGAAATTCACAGTTCGTCACAGCCCATTGTGAATTCAAGAACAGGCCTTCTTTCAAAGGAAATTTCTGTGATGGTGTATTAAGAAAAAGAGGCCACTTTCTAGTAAAAATGGTGAGCAAGCAGGCAGCTCCTGAGTGAGGCTTTGATAACACCAGCCCATTTTCCATGACTTTGGCATTAAAAATACAGAGAAGTGCAGTCTGTCCAAAGTTTGTACAGAAAACAGATGTGTTGTCAAGGCTGTGAATGAAGTAGGAGACACCTAGAGAAAGGCATTTCTACCCTCCTTTCAGTGAACGCTACCTGAACATCTGCTGAATAGCGAGTGTGTGTTTAAGATACGAAAGGAACTTACTCACACATCCACACACAGAGAATACACGTCCTGAGGGCTGTACCCATGTTGCAGCAGGTTTCATTGCTCCAAATTGGTATTAAGGCCATTTGTTTGTGCCAGTGAATTACACCGCTTTGCTTTTTGGCCCCTGAGGCATTAACAGCAGCAAAAAAGTCACCTCAGAGCCCCCAAGGCAGAGCCAACCGAGCCACCTCCCAGCGTTGCTCTGCCACCGCCATCTGGGCACGGAGATCTGTTTGAAAAATAAATAAAGCCAAATCTCGCTTTGTTTTCCTGTTGTCCTGAATTTCACACTGCCTTGGAACAGCTTTGCCTCCGCACTTTGAGCTTTGCGTAAGTCTTAAAAATAAGGAGGGAAAGGAGAAGAAGAGGAGGGGTTCCCTGTAGCCGGAGCGGGAGCATCCCTGTAGCCGGAGCAGGAGCATCCCTGCCGCCGGAGCGGGAGCATCCCTGCCGCCGGAGCGGGAGCATCCCTGTAGCCGGAGCAGGAGCATCCCTGTAGCCGGAGCGGGAGCATCCCTGTAGCCGGAGCGGGAGCATCCCTGTAGCCGGAGCGGGAGCATCCCTGCCGCCGGAGCAGGAGCATCCCTGCAGCCGGAGCGGGAGCATCCCTGCCGCGCCGGGGCCGGGCACGCAGCGGAGGCTCGGGGCGCTGCTTGGGCTGCCCCGGGCTTTGTGTGACTTAACAGTGACATCCAGCGGTCACCGAGGTCCCGCTGGCATCGGCCTGCCCGGGAAAACACACCAGGTCCCTTCTTTTAGGGTTACTGTTGGCAGCAGCAGCTGCTCCCCCTGGCCCAGGTGCCCCCCCGCAGGCTCGGTCCCTCCGGATCCGCCGCTGCATCCCCGTGTGCCTCCTCCTCCTGCCCTAAAGCTTCCCCTCCTGCCCTAAACCTCGGAGTCTAAAGTCATCTTAAAATCATCCCGCTTTTCCTCACTTTTATAACCCCTGTGTGTTTGCAGCATCATGAATATTACTCATAATTAAGCTGCTCTAAATATAAAAATAAATCGAAAACGTATTAAACGTTAGATCACAGAAACTTTTCCTTCCACTAGTTATTACACTAAACACAAAAATAAGCAGTTTTCATCTCAAGTTTAACATTACAGGCATATTTTTACATGATAATTTGGTTTTCAAAAAAAGTCTAACTGTGAAGTTTAATGATACCACATGAAGCAGCTTGTCAGTTCATATTTATATTCAAACCTGAGTTTTCACAGTTCCCAGTGTGTTTCTTTAGTATTTTGTTGAAGATACTCTGACAGTCTTTCTCCAAACTGTCTCTAGGAAAAGCAGCATGAAAACCTGCAAAGAAACAAAAAGCTTCCTCCACTCCTGGCTCAGGGTTTGGATGCTGGAGGAGACATTTCCTACACGCACACAAGGCTGATGCTCAAAAGGCTCCAATGTTTGGCCGCCGCAGCGCAGCCCTCCTGGCTACGCTCATCTCTCCCTATGGGCACCGAAGTCCCGGAGGAGTCCACCGAGGTTAAAAATACAGACATCCAAAGCATGGAAAGCTGCAGCCACCAGAGCATCGCTGAATCTGCCCACAGAGGTCAGGTACCGGTTCTGCGGCTCCCCTTTGCCCTGCTGCCGCCAGGCTGGCTGTGCGTACCCAGGCTGTGCGTACCCAGCAGAGGTATTTGGCTGGTGGCTTCTGAGTGCTGCTTTCAGTGCCGAGATGGATGCAGCCTGCCAAGCACAGCTTCAGCCTCCCGTGTTACAGCACCTGCCTTACCATGGGTGGCAAAACTTGAGCCATTACACATCTTCTGTTGCTCTACAGTGAAAAATAGGGGTCACCTCCCTGCTGCCAGGGGTTTGCAAGAGAAGGTGTTACTCTTGCCCTCATCCCAGGTGAGGACAAGTCACCGATCCCAGTCTGGCTGCTTTTATCTAAAGGGACATTTCAGTCTGCAGTTCCCACAAAAGCCACATGCGCTCTGAATGAGTCTCCTGTCGCTCCCCGAATCCCTCCTCCTCCTCAGCTGGTGTGGCAAAGAAAAAAGCAGGGTGGAAGGAGAGGATGTGCCTGAAATCATGGGCGCATCCCAAATCATGGCTGTGCAAGATGCGCGCCGAGGGTTGAGAAGGTAAAACCTGGGGCTGAACCCTGCCTCTCGTAAGTGGAACCTCCTACCACTGGGCACTAGAAATTCAGTGCAAAACACTTGGCTTGCCGGAGAGCTGGGATGCCTCCTCATCCCACCCCGCTCTCAGAGAAGGTCACCCCATGTCACAAGCGTGCAAGCAACACCCCACCCCCCACCCCCGCCCCGTCAGGAGCCAGAAGATGTATTTCTTTTTAATATAAGATGTGGAGGGTCTAAAATGACCACAGCTGCCATCGCATTAAAAAATATATGTCTACTCCTTCAATGTTTTGACATTAGATGTTCCTTTCTGTCTCTCCTTAGCTGACAGCTGCATTTCATGGTCTCATGTCCACTCCGGAAACAAAAGCAACCTTTTAATCCCAGCAATCCAGCATGAATGACCTCTCTCACCGCACCTACTGCTTCATGAGTGTTAATTTGTCCTGGTTTTCCTCTTCTCTCTCAGCTACACTGCAGGAGCCGGGGACAAGGTGACCAGAGCTTGGGTCCATCCCTCTGTGTGACCTTGGGTGAGTCACTTTGCTCCCTCCCATGCTTTGCTGTGTGACAGGGGGTGGGAGGCGCAGGGGTGAAGGAGGTGAAGTGATGGGCACTGCACACCGGGGTCTCAGCAACAATTCCCCCGTGCTCCCCCAGCCCCTCATGTCTGCTGTACACGTGCAACCACCGCTTCCCACAGCCCCGACCACAGGAGGCACGTGCTAATTCTTGATCAGCTTTTAATGATCTCAAACCCCTCTCCTGACTCAGGCAACAGCTAAATTTATCCCAAGGTTAGGGTGACTCTGCTGTACCGAAATCTATTTAAAGTCAAACCAAGCACGTAGGAATAACAAGTTGTTATACAACTCCAGAGACCAGGCAGCTCCCCGTATTCTTTTTTTTATGTAAAAGGTAATATATTTCCATATTTTGTACGTGCTAATTGTCAGGAACACTGTCAGATGGCTCAGCAAATTGAAAATGACAACACCAACCTGTTCGATCCATTAAAATCTCTCCAGGATAGTAAGGGACATTGTCAGCCAAGTAATGCTGGCATCCCTGTAGTAAAGCCATCTTGCTTCTTATTAATGACTGACTCCAAACGAGCAGATTTTTTTAGCATGCACCGCTCCATCACATTGTCCAGGAGGGGCACAGGCACAGTGTAAGGAAACCCAGAGGTTAAAAGAGAAGACTTTCACCCCAATGCAGACTTAATGAAGAGAATGGATGAGTAAAATTTAAATAGGTCCCAGGCCACACAGACAAGATAAAAGGTTGGGAATAGCTTTCTCCTCGTCCAAGGACCACTGCGGGAGTTTAGAGGGAATACAGTGCAGATTCTGGATCAGTCTTTTGTGAGAAAGAAGTGGTACCATTTTGAAAAACACCCAAGTCCCACCTTCAGGACAAGCTAAGGAAAACAGCAACCCAAACCCCACTGTAATTCAGCTCTGGATAGTCAGGTGTTTAGTACCTTGACCTGAACCTTAGCTCCTTTGTGCAGAAATACAAGCCAGCTCCAGTCCAAAAAGCTGTAGAGATAAGTTAGTGCAGTGCTATGCCCAAGCCAATATACCGTGGTATTTATTTCCAGTAGTATTTATTACCTTGGCCATGGTATTTCCCAAAAGCAGAAAGCAGCTGTGTATACCTTCCACACCAGAATTTCCAATGAGCCGGGACTGAAGGCAGAGAAAACGCATCTGTTTTCATCCATCCTGACAGACACATCCAAAATTATTTTGCTTTTGAAAATGTTGCCATAAAGCTGTTAATTCATTGTAGCCATGAGCCTTTCAGCCCATCCAAAAACCAAATGTGAAGATCCAGGTCTCTTACCCAGCTCATTGTGAGCAGGGACCGTTCCTCCTCAAAGGAGGGTAGCGCTGGCTTTGCTGGGGACTGTCATAAAACAAACAATAGCTCATTATCTTAATACTAATGGATCTCTAATACTAAAATAATAATTATTTTTTCACTTCCCTAGTATTTTCGGCACGCTCTTTGTCTCTGCAATGCTCTTGTGGGTATAAATATCTACTGGGATGGATCGCAGATGGAGAGACAGCATTAATTTAAAACAGTGATGGAATAATGGCTACAACACAGGGGAGAAACACAGGGCTGTTATTTAAGTTAGGAGTAAAATTCCCATTGTTTTGTGGTTTAGGGCTGTGGAACATGTCCCAGGAATAGCACTTTTTCTCCTTCGATATCCCCAGCTGCTTCACGTTAGTGTCTCACAAGCTAAACTGTTGTTCTGGGAATGTTGCAGACTATTAGTATGTCTTTATCTTTCATTTATGCCATCTTGTTTGTTCTCCTGGGCTGCTCTAAAGCAGGCTGACATTGCCAAAGGGATTTACTGCATGTACTTTGTATACACTTTAATTAGGTCTCCATTCATGTCTCTTACCTGACACTTACATAAGAAATCACTCATAAAGTACTAGCACAGTACGGAAATCAATACATGTCTTAAACACACAGTGACTTTCAGGCTGAAATTAAGTGCCTTCACCTACTCAGGCTGCGTCCACCTCCGCCTCATGGCATGGAGACATATGGATTTGCTCTGAGGGCTGTCCTGCAGCCAGGCTCAACATCTGCTGGTCAAGTAGCAGCATGAGTTGTCCCAAGCGCCAGGATCTCGGCACAGCTGGGATGGTGCATTTCCCATCTCCGCTCGTTTTGACACACAACAGCCACCGCCAAGGAGGTGTGCAGAATTAAAGCTTTAAACAAGGAATTGTTTCTTTCTGTCACTCCAATTTCATTTTATTGGACTGCCTGACAGCTCCAAGCTTCAGACATAGGTGGCAATGGTGGCTGAAACATAGCATTGTTATATTATTTTCACTTCAATTTTTGCTCGTGTGTCTAATAGAAATCTACATGATTAGGTATTTAACTTCCGTGCTCCATCAATGTGAGGCAGAAAAAATCCCAGCCTAGCACTCTGGGAATGGGGGTTTTCGAGAAGGGATTTTCTTCCAGCTGTCGGGTTATACGACTGCCTTTGTCTCTCCCTGGGTGAAAGGAGCCTCCTGTTCACTGGGCAGGTTATCTCCAGAGAGGGAAGGATGGATTATTATTTTGTTTAGGGGTGAACACTCAGCTTGCGGCAGCACTGTAGCTGTGTGCCCTTGCATATCCCAGCCAAGACCATTGCTGTTAGCAAGACTAAGCTTCCTAAGGCATTAGGAAATGCCTGCTTTGACAGTCATCTTGCAGGCTTGTGAGCACAGAATCTATAAGAAAAGTGGCTTCTTAAACTTAACCCCGCAACCTACATGGAGGAGAGACCACTGCAGTTTTGATTTCCAGGTGGTGTGAGACAGAGGTGAGAACCTTGCGGCTGCCTGGGCTGCTTCACTCCTGTGGGAACAGGGAGCCACCAAGAGTGTGAGACACACATGTATCTGCAAAGAAAACCAGCATCTGAAGTGTAATCACCTCCAGAAAAATAATTTATTCCATATGACATTTATATGGAAAAAATTTAATAAATCCTGAATAAAGATATGGCCTATGTAAACACATACTTCCAGAAATACAGGAATGTACATGACAGCTTCAGGTGGGTTTTTTTTTCTTTTTCAATAATAGATGCATAGTAGAACTCAATTTACTCTTGTTTGTTTTTTTAAAAGAAGATTAACTGGGTGCGTACATCCAAACAGGCTTAGGAGGCATCATCAGTCATTTACTGAGTTTTCCTTCATACTCATCCATTTCATTTTCACGTATCCTTTTCTTCCTGGCTGTGACATTCAACTCCAGAGCTGTTTCTCCTGCTTCCTGGAACCATGGTAGAGCCACTTAGAACTTACATCACAAGAGTCACTTTTTCAGAAGGGGGAAATTTCATCAAGGGCATCAGTTTTGACAACTGGGGACCTCGCAGAGACCAACAGAGCAGCCTTGTTATAGAGGTGACTAAACCAGGGTTGGAAGCCTAACTTTTCACTCCCATTTGGACTCCCTTTTCTTGGACTAAAACCCAAAAATCTTTTTTGGCTTCAATGAATGGTCCCACAGACTGGCCTCCCCTTCTCAGAGACACCAGGCTACAAAACCTTCCCACCAAGCAGCCCTATTTCATTTAACCTGAAATAATCACACCATAATCAACAGGATTGCTCCCAATACAACACGCTGTGCGATACAAGCAGCAGCACTTCTAAAGAGCAGAAATGAAAGACTACAGTTTCTGTGTCTGGACATTCAAAATCTACATTCAAAGCTTCAACATCAGGGGTCAACTTTGAAAGCGCAAATCTTCAAATCTGGAGAACTTTGGGGGGATTCCCATTCTTACGCTTCAGAGGAAAGAAATCCCTCTGCACACAAGCACATGCAGTAGATAATCTCATGCTGGAAATTAATTTGTAAGCAGTGTAATAGTTCCATTAATAAGATTAATGCCAGGTACAGCTCTATAGATTATTGAAAAGACAAAGCAGCCTGATCCGTGCAATTAGACTGAGATACCTGCGTTAATTAGGATGCTCACCTGACAGGAATGGTTACATCAAGCAGCTCAAGGAACTCAATCTCCTCCTCTGGTCTCATAATTCTTTCTGGTTTGTGCTGCCAATAGCTTTATCAGTTTTCTTATGTCATACATATTCAGGAAGAATAATAGTGTTGTTCTGACATGCAAGTGTAAAATCCTTTCTTTCCCTATCTTGGTTCTGATCTAAATGATAATCAAATATTCAGCATCAGTTTTTGTATCAGTTTATTTGAATTACGGAAAAGCTCCCCCAGAGGTCTGGTTGGTGTGAAACAGGGCAGCATGGGCTCACCTTGTTCAGACCCCGGCCACTTTTCCCCTTCAGCTGAAGGCAGAAACCACCCCAGCAGATTCCATCACGATGTCTGCACGTTACCCTCCATTAAGTAAATAGTGGAGTTCAAATAACAACCAAGGCAGGAGGTAACATACTTTCCTAATCCAGAAAGTCTCCTAAATATTTTACAACAAAACCAAAGAACACACTGCCCAAGCAGAGATCGCTGCTCAGGCCCACGGTGTGGCGATGCTTAGGGCTTTGTCTCAGCGGCGGGGCACCCTACCTGCCCTCCGCCGCCACGTGTGCCATGGCTTTCTGCAAGGGCTGCGCTGACTTCTGCATCCTGCTGATGCAGAGCCTGACACATGAATACAGATGAGGCCACTGGCACCTGGTCAGTGTTACCTTGCTTGTGTACCTCCAGGGCATGTTCCTTTGTTCCAAGGAGTTTACAATCCCATGGGGGTCTTCGCTTGCCCTGGTGGGCAGCATTACTGGCGGGTTTCTATCCTGCAGCGAGTTAAGCGCCGAGTGCCACGTCACCCGAACAGCCATCCTTGGGAAAGGAAATCACTCTGTTCTGCTCAGTTGTGCTCAGTCCCAATTACAAGCCAAGTATCTCAGTCATGAATGTCAAAACAGATACTATCTGGTTAAATGATACGAGATAGGCGCAGTTAAGCCATAAGCTGTCATGCACACAGAAGTGATTGACAGGAAAGCTGTCTCCTGATGGTACAGGGGAATTAGCTTAATACTTAAGGTGAAGTGATGTCTGCTTAGCAGAGCTCCTGTTGTTCCACAGCGGACATAATGCTGGCAGTGTTACTGCCACCACATGTTATTTTCTTTTTTTTTGTGTGGTTTTTTTTCAGAGAGATTACCATGCTTTTGTATATTTCTAAAAACATGTTGGGCCTTCTAACCTGCTGTGATTAATTTCCAAAAACCAAAGTTACAACTTAGACTAAAGAAATGTTATGGTTTTTATATCTCTGCATCACATGAGCTACATTGTGTTCAAAACCACCAGTCCTCTTTGGGGGTTGGTACCCTGGGCTCCCTTGAACAGCGTGATCTATAAACAGTGCAACACTCCTTTGATTTCTGTCTGTGCAGAGCTTTGGCCATTCCTAGTTATGCCCAGCTGTGAGATTAATGTGTCATTCTTGTTATGTCAAAATCACTGGCATGCTGTTCTGCTCATTTTGCTGAGCTACAGGAGCTGCTGGGCAGCGCTGGATCCTCTCCAACACAGATGAAAGGAAATATCGGGTGAACTAGAATTGGGGAATCTGTCTTTGAGATTTCACTGCTGAAGCTCTCAGAGTCACCTGCTTCATTTTGCCAGGCGCTGGAATAATTCCTCTCTCATCCTCTACTGTGAAGGTATTTGCTGAGAGCTTACGGATGAGAGGGAAGAGCCAGGTCAGCCAAAATCCGATTACCCGCACAGTCACCCCAAGCACTGACCTGTCCTAACAGGCTGCTGAACCCGTCTTTTTTCCCTCTTCCCACCAAGCCGTGGAGCAGGAGGATGCCCGAGGGCTGACACAGGTCCGTGCTCGGAGCAAGGGGCTCCAGCTGCACCCTGCGTGCAGGGCACGAGCACCCACCACAGGAACAGATGAGTGCAATAGCGCAGCAGCACGAGGAAGGCATCCTTGTGTGATGGAGGGGCAGATGTGACTTTCCACTGGTATAGCACTTCTAGAATAAGAGTAGAAGAAATAACGAAAAACACTCCAAACCATAGGAGCTGGATGTTGAGTCCAGTCCTTCATTCAACTTTGAAACCTCTACGATCAGCTATGCTGAGGAGCGTCCTCCTTCCAGCCCACCTACCTTTGGTTTGTAATGCCCCCCTGGAAATGCAGAAATCATTTACTGGGTGGAGGGAAAATTGTAAAGATCTTTGGATGTTTTTCTGTCCAATTAGAAAAAAAAAAAATCTTACAAAACGGGGGGGGGGGGGGGGGGGGGGGGGCTGTCAGCAAGTTTCTACAACCTGAACTGCCATTTCTTGTGTCTTTATGCCCAAGCATTTGCAGCCTATTGGAGCCACAAATCTGAACCCCTTGCATATCTAATGCACAACTGGCCAGTAAGGCTGGACTGTCTATTCCAGTCCCAGATACACTGAATTTTGTAAAGACCTCACTCTAACCTAGCTTTATGAGAGTTAAATCCTTCTCTGGATATTTCCAGATCAGTAAGCATTTGAGGTTAACTTGCACCTTTCAGACCGAAAGTGAGATTTGGTC
The DNA here is from genome assembly GCF_023634085.1 of Falco cherrug. Classification (NCBI taxonomy): domain Eukaryota; kingdom Metazoa; phylum Chordata; class Aves; order Falconiformes; family Falconidae; genus Falco; species Falco cherrug. The sequence goes on along the minus strand of NC_073710.1, from coordinate 18,159,611 downwards.
TTTTGCTGAAAGTGCTTTCCCTCAGGCACGCAGGTACCCCAGTAAGTGCCTCAGCAAAGGGGGTTACTGGAAGGAGCATGAGCTTCTGCATCCTGCTCGTCATCTGTGTTTTCATGGCACTGGGACACTCCAAGCAGTCTCAGAAGCTTCCCACACTGGTGCAGGCGCACACCAGGGACCCACCATAAAAACTCAGGTGCCTGCGATGCTCAGACTCCTATGTTTCTCCAAGTTATATTTGAACTCTGTCCATGATGTTTGTCGAAGAGCGAAGTATTTGGATAGCATTCCAGTTTCCTATGTTTGAAATGTTCTCACTCTGCATAAATTTGTCAGGCCTGAAGATTATATTAAACATAAACTCGCACAGGGACATCACGCAGCCAGCCTTCCCTCCCCCATACACACTTGAATAGACTTGCTAAGTGCACAGACAAGGAACCCTTTCAGCCCGAGTTCATGAGTCAGTGAACCAACCCTGAAATGCAATTCCAGTCCTGAAAGTGAGATATGCTCTCATTTTACTCTAATATCTGCAGTTTTACTAGCTTTTTTTTTTTTCTTCTTCTTTTTTTGCCCTGGTGTTTTGCCCTGATGGGCCTTGTTCTTTATTGCAAAGAATTATATACTTGACGAAATAAAATCGGGGGGAAGTCTGAGAGATATCTTAGGAAGTCTTAAATGTTGCCAGAAGGCCTGAGGGGGAACAATTTAGCTGACAGATAAATCGTTGTAATAAGTGACCTGACATTTCTTTTGTGTTGACCATGTTGCACGGTGAAAACTGACAAAATCCTGTTCCAATTGAAAACACTTTCTCCTGGTTGTATAGCTGGTTGATCCTTAAAAAGACCCACATTTTCCATCCCATAGCAGAAGAGCTCAGCTGTAGCTGTGTGCTCATTATTCCCAGCTGGCTCGTGTTATTTTTCAGCTGTTCTCATTCTGGGCTATTGTTCTAGTTCACCTTAAACCAGTGACACCAACAGTATCTTTGAGGATAGCAGTGGCACCATTTTCTGGGCAGTTGGGGACTTCAGAGCATGAAAGCCAAATAGATGGAGTTGATCTGCAAAAGTCAGCTTGTAATCAGTAAGATGATACATTTCAGGTGGGAAAATGCTGAATAGTTATTCCAAAATGCTTTGGGATTAGGTAAAATGTACTTCCCATCCTATTCATCTATAATAAGTCATTGGTGCTTTCTGTATGATTGAATTTCATTTCACATCTGTGTTGTATATTAAGATTCACCTGCATTTGTGCAAATTTATTATTATTTTTTTTTTAGTCCAAAGACTATTTCAGAAAATTTTGTGGTTTTTAAAATAAAACAATATCAGCACAGAGGGCAACTGGAGCAAACAGTTCTCTGGGATATGCCTCCTGTTAAAGAGCTTCACTTGAAAAGAGAATTGTCCTTTTGGGGAGGCTGAAATGCACTATGCAAGAGGGAAGCCAGAGAAGTTTGCGGTGGGGTGCAAGTGGTCTGCAATCCTGAGGGCTTTCCTGAGGGCACAGGAGGGAACCTCAGCCACTGCCATCGCTGGATACTCCAGGAATGTGTGGGCACTTGCACAAAACAGTGGTATTTGAGAGGGGGGGGGAATAATACAAGCTCAGTCCCACAGTATCTTAGTTAGCTTTGGGATTAATGAAGAAAGGGTTAGCAAGCTAAGTAAAGAGAAAATGCATAAACTTCCTTATTTAATTTCCTTCAGTTTGTTTGGGCAGTATATGCACACTGGTGGCAAGCAGACTGAATTTACAGTGTTGTTTTGTTTGTTTGTTTCTTTGTTTCCTTTTAACTTTGCCAGACCTTGAATTGAACATAGTGTATTCAGGGTCTCCTTTAAGAACTAAGTGCAACAGTAACAGTGTGAATAAGCAGGGCTGTGATAGTGGTCTAGGTTTGGAGGGCCCAGTGCCAGAGCATCAGAAGGGTAGCAACAGTCTTTACCTCCTCCAGAAAGGGCACGGACTGTGCATGATGTCCCTGCAACCCCCGTGCCCGGTCCTCCACGCCCTGCCGTGGGGCTGGCCGCTTGCAACTCAAGGCAGGGCAGAGCTCAGGTCGCACCTCGTGCTGCATGCATAACTGCGTGGCTGCAATCCAGACGCCTTCACGTTTTCCACGCTCTCTGGGATGCAAACCTGCTTTCCTTGTTTACTATCAGCTCTTAAGTTTCCCACAACAAAAGTCAGCCCATGCTGGGAAAACCCCTACCACGTGTGGCTGTTAGCACCACGCTTTTCCAGGGGCACCCTCTGCTGCAAATAAATCTGCCAGTCTCCAAGGTTACTAATAATTTCAGTGCATGATTTGTATAATGATGGGGGGGGGGGAAGTAGCATAAAGATATACATTTTGCCTTTAGTAATTCCTCCATCTGTTGATAGGCCTAGCAGGGTGTGATGCTCAGCCTCTACAGATTTCAAATTAAAGGTTTGCCAAGATACTTAACTGAGTTAAAGGCAAATCAAATACAGCAGCTTTAGCAAATTACAGCAACCGCCCCATTGTTTGACTTCCACAGACTATTTCAAACCCTCAGATCCTAAAGCAAAGCAAGACTCAGCTTAGTATTTTAACAGTATGAGGTTCAGAGCATTGATTACGGGTGGGACAACTGGTCTTTTGGGGTCAGAGGGGCTACGGTGCACCCTGTCGATGCTCAGCATACTCTCATCATCAGTTAGGCGTGTTCAAGTACTTTTTAACCATTACTTGGGTCCCACTTACAGAAATCACTTACAAAACCTTTTTTAAATCATCCAATTGATATGAGTAAATAGCAATCGTGTTTTATACAGTAATGAACATAGGCGTGGTATAAGTTGTCCAAGAGTGATAACAAGAAAGTAATGCCTTTTCCTACATAGTTAATGACTCATGAAATAGCATATGGATGAATTAGCCACCACAAACGTACAGGTAGCTGAGCAATTACCTCAACATAATATTGATTTTAAGGATTAACAACATTTTCAAAATTTGTATACTTCCAAGAGTTTTCACCAGATGTCCAAACACCTAACTGTGTGGCTAGACTGAAGACTTAAATAAGAATCTGAGTTGAAATAAATGTCCTATTTCCTACTCTTTAATCTTGTTTGAAGCTCTGGGAGTCCTGCCGTTCTCAACAACAGTTGGTAGTCAACAAGCAAATAAAGCCCATGTTGTATTAGTGGATTTTATTCCCCCCTTAGGACCTGAACATTTTTTCTTTTCTTTAATGTTCAGACTGAAACACTTACTGCATAATAACAACAACCTGAGTCAGATGCAAGATGCATAACTGTGAAAAATATGTTCATTGCTTCCCATGCAGCCTGCCAGTTTGGGAAAGAGAGAGCCTGGCTTACGTTCAAGGTTTGGGGATTGTATCATAATTTTGAATGGAGCCCAGGATGCATCTGAAATGGGAAAGTCGAAGAGCCAGGGGGCTTTATACTATTAAAAGTACTACTGGAAAAATACGAAATGGACAAAAAAAAAAAAATATATCAATCGGATGAAAGCTGTAATTAGCCTGTGTGAGTTCCTTGCAAGAAGGACCGTGCTGAATGCTTGGTATATACAGTACTGAGCTGGTGCCAGCTCTCCTCGTGCTGCCTCGCCCAGCAGAGAGGACCACAGGGACTGGCTTCCTTGTTCTAGAGGAATCGAATCAGTGAAATCCAGCCTAGAGCCAATCCCTTGCTTTAATCTCTCTTTTGAATGACAGACCCCCAACTTGGATCAGCATGTCCAAAGACATTGTTTTGGTTTTACTTAGGAGAAGGCTGACAGGAGGAAACGCTTTGTTCCTGGGCTCTGTGGGTACTTCCAGCCAAGCTTGTTGTGATGGCAAGCAATGTGCGATTCTGAAATAAATATCCCTTCATTCATTTAAGTAGGAAATAAGTACAGTTGTATACAACAAAATAATGGAGACACGCAGAGATCAACACCTATTAATGCAAACTGTGTCTTTATTCTGACATAGGAGGAAAGTTCATTTAAGCTCCACTTCCCCCATCAGCTTAATGCTAACTGTGCCCAAAAGCGTGTGTCCCAGACAGAGTGCCAATGGGCAAGAATCAGTGGTATTTTCCAGATGTAAACTCATGATCCCCATCAGTCTGCCACCATGTTTAATGATGGAGCCAGTCAACACAGGTTCTTGACTGAAAGGGTGGCAAGCTCAGAGTCTTCTCCTAGGGGTTTCTTTCTGCGGGTCTTGGTGCTGATTGGATGTTCTCAGGACTTTCCACGTTTTTTCTTGATAAGGAAAGACCTTCAGTGACTTTTCCTACTGGTTGTACAAAGCCAAAATTCAGCTGTTTGTGCTAATATGGTATCACAGCTTCTTTTGCAACTGTCGTCATAGAAAAAGCATTGACACAGTTTTAGGTGGGCCCAATAAAAATAAAAATAGAATGAACTCTCAAAGGGTAAGTCTGTAGGAATGCATTTCCCTCTCTGGCTACGGCAATGACCTTACAGCACTGCAGATTGCCATTCAGGCAGAAGCAACTCTTGCTTCATGTGACACAGGATTCTCACATTCTCACTTGCTTCTTCTGTGAGAGGTGAACCTCAATTTATTATCCAGGAGCTGGTATCCAAGCCCGCACTCTGCATGCAAACACCTCACTTCAGCTTTGGTACCTGTTTCAGCATCATGCAACTTGCTGATGCCAAGCTCCCTGCGTGACATGTCACCGTCCCTAAGAATGCTGGCCCTGGGTACCACCACCCCTGCAGTCCTGCTGGGACAGCGACAACATCTCTCTCATGGTTTTGTACCATGAAGCCAGTGCCGACAGTCATACTACAAAAGGAGAAATTGTTTCCTTCAGTTATGTTTGAAGAAACAAATGAAGCCTGAGCCCCAGTTGTTCTCTGGTTTCTCTGGCCAGGCCCTGGTCCCTACCAGTAGTCAGAGGTTCAGCTCTTCAATATGGCCTTCACTCAGTGACCCTGTTTGTACGTTTTGTGCTGCTTTGCTCCTCCAGCTTGTGTATCTTCCCAGTGGTTTTCTAGCTAGATATTGAGACCATTAATGATAGAAGCAAGGAAAATTTGGCAGAGTAAGCTAGGTATTATTATTTTTTCTCAAGACAACTAACGCTATTACATGTGCACTGCCTGCTGAAATCTCCTCTCTTTTTTTCCCCTCTTTGTTAAACCATCTTGAACAGCATCTGTCTCGTTCCAAGAAAGCTGTGAAGCAGCCTCTTTCCTGGGTAACACTTCTTTGGTCTGGCCTAACTTCTAGAAGTTATTTATTTTCATACCCTGCATGCGCTAATTCGCTACTGCAGAAAGGAGCAGACTGAGAAATGAAGAGGTTTAAGCTTACATATTTCACCTTACACATTTAGTAGCCAAAGCGTATGGCTGGCCCAGCTCTTTCTGCTGGTGCACAGCAGCAACCTGTTGAGCCACGATAAATTAATTGCATTTCTAAGCTCTCAGTCTGGTGCTTCAGCTGCCTTTGAAGGTGCAGCCTTCCTTCTTTGCATAGCCTCACAGCTTGATTGTTTCATCAACTTATAAGTGAACTTTTCCTGAGGACTTTCAGCTCTCCATATGAACTCTGGGCATCTTGAAAGGTCCAGCGAAGCAGCTATGTATAGATGAGATGCCCTATGAGTCAAGGCCAGGCCCTTTTCCACATTTTAGAGATGATGAAATGAAGACATCTCCTGTATCTGACTCATAAAAGAGATGTTCTGTTTCCATTTTCCTCTGCTTTCACTGAACAGAGGGGTTGAGCCCGGTATCGCGCAGCAGTCTATTCACCTCTTCCACTGTCTACATGGAGAAAAGGGTCAAGAGGGGGAAAACATAGAAAAGTTAATCCATGGAGGAATTCCTGCTCTAGCATGGGCAGTGGAACAGCCTACAGTGACAACGATAATCAGATTCACTCCTCATCTTTACTACTAGCAGGAGGGAACACAGAAAGTTTCCCAAATTTTATTATCTTTTCTGCAAAGCTGTTTTGAGAATCCCTGGGCCACTGACAGAACAAAAAGCCAGGAGCCACGGACCAGGGAGGCCCAAACCTGCTGCAGGGCTGCATGTGTTCCCCAGCCAGTCTTGGGTTTGATCCCTGGTTTAATTCTGAGGATACGCTGGCTGAGATATCCAAGATACTCTCCAGTTTTCTTCCTGGATGCTGTCACATGGGGATTGTCTGAATGTCACCTAAAACCATGAAACTGCAGCTGTGTCACCTACGCAATGGGACCGAAGTGCTCCTGATGACCAGAACACGGCTGTTCGTTTACACCTACCCGCCTGCTACATCCTCCGTGGGAACCTTTTATTTGATCTCAGTTATTCCAGCTGGGCAAATTTTTCACCATTATGTTCTTTTTCCTCCTCGCTCTCGACGGGTCAGCAGCACTTTAACACAGCAATGCTGGCCTGTCACCGTGTCCATGAAGTGCTGCAGTCAGCAGGCTGCTCCAGCAGAACCTCTTCTGCTCCCCACCGAGCAGCACCGCCCCAGAGCTTGATCCAGCCTTTGAATATCAGAGATACGAGGATCCTAAGGCTGGACGCTAGCTCAAGTTCCCTCAGTAACAGCCCAGCGTCAGCCCAGATGAGCTGTCAAGCTGGCTGATGATACTGTTTTAAATTCACGATAATATATTTTTCTAATTTAATCTCTAAAATGGAAGTGCACATTTCAGCTCATGATTTCCAACTTATCTTCTATTTCCTTTCAGCTTTTCAATGTTTCTGAAATGCCTTATGCTACAGGCAAAACACACTGATTATGATGGGGCTTTTCTTTTAGCAGCTGCCACTGAGCAATGTCACACATGGAGAAAATGGGAAGTTGAATCTGCCCAGTTGTGTCAAGCATTTGAAAAGAAGAGAGGAAAAAAGACCACGTGGTAAAAAGCAGGTGGCAACAGTTGCTGTTGAATCCTGCTCCAAGGAAAAGTACAGGAAGGATTTTTTAAGAATTTAGACATGGTGAAGCTCTACAAGCCAAGTAATCTAATAAAAATCAGCCCATCAAAAACGCATGGTGTTAGGCACAATGACTAACTGAGATTTGGCTTAACAGCACCAAGATAAATGCATCTGTGTATCTTTGAGAAGGAAGGGGAAGAAAGGAAAAAATTAATTTCTATTGTGTGTCTGGAAGAAGTGTGGCCAAAACCTCATTTATACCAATGTAGCAAAGTCCACCCCCTGCACAACAGGGGCAATTATTTTTTTTTCTGTCCAAGGGGCAAGTGACACCCTAGAATTTCAATTTTGAAATTAAGTACGTCTGCCTCCCCACTTGCACATTGTAGCTTTCCGAAAATACTAATGATGTATATGTTTGCTGATCCCATCTTCATCATTAACACCCAGACAGACAATTGCAATTAGTATGAGAGTGGGGTGGGGGGTTAATAACGTGTACCGTGCAGCGCTGTGGGATGCAAGGTTTTCTGTGCAAGTCTGTCCTCTGCCTATAGACGCAGAAGATGCTGTACTTGTATCTAAACTGGGAAAAATGCAGCAAGACATGTAGTTACTTGTTGCCTTCAAACAGCTGTTCTGAAGCAGCACATCTCTCTTTTTGCTACCGAGAGACATCGCACTCTGTGAGGGCAACCTCGATTAGAAGCAGCTTGTTGCAACGGCCCAGGAAGAAGTCTGCATCGGATCAAAAACTCCCTCTCCACCTTTGGAGAAGAAGGTTCTCCCTCTCTTTTTCAAGGTAACCGTCTCTGAACTGTCACTTTGTGCTCCCACCTCCATTTTGGATAAAACTGTTCCCCCACAGTGAGATGCCGAGCCCCGCAGGTGAACAGCCAGGGAAGAGGGACTCATCAAACCCAGCAGCTGCGAGTGACTTTCTTCCTGCAACAACAATTTTGCTGCTGATAGGGGGCATTGATTTTCAATGGATTCACTACCCTCAACCTGTTTGGGAGTGGGGAGCTGGAATTTCTCAGTCTAGCTACACGGCCAGAGGTTTGACATTGCTCTGCACTGAAAGAAGGGGCAGGGAATGTTATGTAAGAAAAAACTGCTGGAGAAAGCAAAGCCAAGGAGAAATTCTAAACATGTTTGCCTTGGGGTTGCGTGTTCAAGCTGGGCACCACGATCGGTCGCCCCGCAGACCCAGATGGCACCGAAACTGTGGGCGAGAGCTGCTGGCTTCACTCATGGCCAGGGGGTGGGAGCCAGGCTGGCACATCTGCAAATGGTGCTGCATGAGAGGCAGCCTGGCAAGCCCTGCTCTGCTGAATCGGTGGCTTTCCAGCTCACTCCCATCCTCCGCAAGGGCACCTACTGCTTGGCAAAGCTGGGATGCAGCTGCTTTTTGCAGTCATGTCTCTGTCTCTTGGCCACCGCTCCCCCAGAGCCACGGCAGACCCTGCTTCTTCAGTCCTTTGAGCCCATAAACGCCGCTGGCTCAAAGGCAAGAGCGCCAAGAAGTAATTTTCAACCCAGCACAGCTGCACTCTTTGCCTACACGACACATTTTGGAGGAGCAAGAAGCAGGGTGTACTCCCAAAATATCATATCGTGCAATTATTTTTTTTTTCCTTGTAACCCTTTCTTCCAACAGTTTAGATATTTCCAGTTGGGCAATTGGAAAAAAGCTTTCCCCAGAGCGATAGTGGGAGCTGCCTGCCACCGCCTGCCACCCCCTGCCCCCGGTGCTGGGCACAGCAGAGCCAAGCTGTGCCGCAGGTCACACCGGGGCTCAGTGGGAATTAAACTCAGGGGACCCCATCTCCCCTCCCTTGCTTTAACCACTGCGGGAGCTGAAATTTGAAATCTGTGCCATGCACTTTGAAAATGTGAGGGATTAATTTAGTCCCTCAAAATATTCCTGCCTTCCAAAGTACACAGAGCGAGCACGGCTCTCATTTAGTGCTCATGCTCTGTGAAGAGGTTTTGATGCTCGCTGCGGGGAAGCAGGGATTGTTTTTATTCAGAGCAAGCAAGAAAGGCGCATCTGATGTAAAGGCGATAAAAGATGCGATGAAGATGTAGTGCTGGGGAGGGAGGGGGATAGAGAGACGCTCGTGGCGTGGCTTTCAATTAGGTACCCTATTTTGTTCACAGGGATGGGGAGATATTTTAATCCAAACTGTTCTGTAGGCAGATGGTGATTGCACAGGACCAATGCCCTCTGCAAGGAAGCTCATATCTCCACACGAAAACGAAAGAAAGGTACTTTCAAACAGACAGTTAAATAATGAAAGCAGCCACACATGCCTATTAACGGCTGACGGACCCCATCGCACCCACTTTGCTGACAGATAGCTTCTCTTTCAACTTTGTTTCACAATACGGGAGATGTTCATCGTGTGTGTGGCTCAGCTGTTCTCCCAGACTCCTATTACATTAGCAAGACCTGGATCCAAGGCTTGTTTGCCATTAGCAGGTAGTGTTCAGAGATTTAGAGTGGATTTGGCCTAGAGGGTGGCATTTAAGAGTTTGTGCCTAGAGACTTGTTGGAAATCCTAATAACATGTTCTCTTGTACTTTCTGAGTTGCTGAAGACAGTTCTTGAGATCTGCAAATATATTCCTTAAGTGCTTCTATTCACGGCTTCTTTAATACAGTATTTCTTTGGATTAAATATCCACCATGGGAAGTCCACGGACACTGTGGCTGAATGGTTCCTTAGGATACTCTGTGGGCTTTTTCACTTACACAGCTTTGGCAGTGCATCTCCTTCTGGATCACAGAGGTCTAATAAGGCAATTTACCCCCACCAGATGCAATGGGGAAAGGCTTGGAGATGAGGAGCTGTTAAAAGTAGCTGTTTGGGCACCGTTCAGAGCTCCAGCCCGCCAGGGGAGAAGGTCAGGCAGCTGCTGGAAGGAGCTGGGAGGGCTGGTGGGGTGACAGGCACCAGAAAGTGGCCGTTCACCAAAACCAAGCCCCAGCTCACCGCTGCACCCAGCGCCATGCCAGGGTCAGGGTAGCCCTGTCTGCCTGATGCTGTCTGAGATTTCTTTCTTTTTCTGGAGGAAAAGCTGTACCTTGAAGGAGGTCACTTCAGCTCTGCCTTTAGTCCTTCTTGGGTGATGGGAACTGTCCAACTGTGTTATGCAAGAATATAGAAATGCCAAGTAGCTCATAACCTCAAATGATGAAAAGCAACTGAAAATGCATACAAGTCCCAGAATTTGCAAGTGTTGTCCAAAGTGAAGCGGCAGGTATGTTGTACAATCCTCTGTGCTTCATCACAAGATAAACTGTAGCACTAATTCACCCTGTGAATTTAACTTGTCCTTAATTTCTCTTTGCTTCAGGTTCCTGGCTGTAAAAGGTTATACATTAGGAAATGTAATCACAAGGATAACTCATGAAATTCATGATTTAAGGGAGGTCAGGGATCTTCCATCTCCGAGAGGCTCAGGAGCAGTCTAACGAAGAAGATTTTTGGCATCACTGATCCTGCCCTGGTGCACGGGGGTGGAGAAGTCATGTTCTTGAATTCTCTTTCTACCCTCTTTTCTCTTGGTGGCCAACCATGCTCCAGCCTGAGAGGGGACTTCCCAGGAATAGGTAATAGGTATTTAAAGAGCACCAGGAGATCCTCAGCGAAGACAGTACACCCCAGGAACTGTTACATTTGTTCTCATCCAGTTCTTGAATTTGACCTAGCACACGTCACTGGAGCTTGTTGTTTCCTTGCAAACAGCAGAGGACAAGGCAGAGTGGCAGCAGGCGGGTGAGCAGAGCTGGGTCAGCTGAGAGGCAAACGCTCCCCCGGCAGAGCCCGCTGCTTCTCATACTGGCATTAGCTCCGCTGCAACACCGCACTCCAAGGATGGGATTCACCTTGCCTAACTTTACATGCCTACAGTGATTTTTCTCTTCCCAAACTTGCTCAGATGAATTATACCTTAGAAGAAAATCCTTCTCCCTGCTTACCGTGGAGGCAGTACAGCCAACGGCCCCGCGGCAGAGCTCTGGAAGACACACTCACTCCGCCGGGATGAGCCCCTGCTGCCCAGTTCTGCCTGCCAACACCCTGCCCATACTGTAAGTGCCACCGATTAAAATTAGGTTTCCACAAGGCACAGCCTCGTGGCAAAAGCATCTAGTTTCAAGGATGCACAAATCACTTTGGAGCAGCAGAACCCATAAAACTAGTTACCAGCGTCACGCTGTCTTGAAATCGAGCCCTGGCATGAATTTTCTGATGCCTAAGGAGAGCTAAACTAACGCTGCAATGGTTTTGCCAGCAAGCTTGTATAAAACCTGCAGAAATTAAATATCTTTAAGGCCATCCCCCCAAGCCAAATTTGCCTGAAGTCAGCCCCTAGGTTCAAAACGTGCACAAGGACATGAAGCACAGTGGTGTTGGTTTGATTTCTGGTAAAACCGAAATGAAATGAGATTCTGACTCTGCTGAAATCGATCATGCCTCCGTGCCCAGGAGTTTCCTCAGAGCAAACCTGAAATGACTGCTTTCCACAACAAGGGGACATTGCCAGCTGAGCTCTTTGAAAATGCAAACACTTCTCCATCATGCTTTATTTTCCCATTATCCTGAGTGCTCATAAACCTATTTCCTTAATTTTAATAAGATTTTGCAGACTTTGGTATAAATACCTTTTATCCATCACCATATTGGAAGAAAGAGAAACAATAATAACTTAATTATCTCTTATGCAGAAACTAATTATAATTCTCTGGATTCATAATCAATACTTTAAAGCTGTTCTATCTCAGAAAACAGTTTGTCAATATTTTATATACTGTTAATAATTCATGGGTTTACTACATAATCAAACAGGAATCTGACTGCAGAAAGCCTCAGCACAGGAGGAAACAGCCCAGGAAAAAATGAAGTGGAAGAATGCAAAACGTCAGGGTACAGAGTGAGGGGGAGACTGACAGCTGCTCCCACACACATCACACCACCAGCCTGCTCCTCACCTCTGTTCGGCAAGGGTAAGGCTGTGCTCGTAAGACAGAAGAGCTGGTTAGTGGAAACAAATACGCCAAAAATCCACATTGAAAGAATCAGTTAGAAGGCAGACTGACATTTTTCAAGCATGATGTTGAAATTCAGTATTTCCACTGGCAGCGTGCATTTGGGAGTGGAGGAGGGAAGGGATGAGGACTGCCCCTTTTGAGAGGCAACCGGCATTCTACTGGCTCAGCCGTATCATCAGCTCTGTCCTAAAAATACAGAGACATAAATCACAGTCTCGTTTCTTAATACCCTTCCTGCCTTAAGTCAAACACTTGCCCTTTGTTACGGCAGCGCTGCAAGTGTTGACTCCATTGTCCATATGCCTGAACCCAAAGTCACCCAGGATGACGCACTCCGTGAGTAGCCCCTGCAGTGATTGTCCCAGGAGATACAAAAACTGCCTAAAACCAATGGGACACATGGAAGCACCACCTCTATGACATGAAAAAATAAAGTGAAAGATGATTTATGATGATCTAATTGGCATTTGAAAGAGCTCATCGCCAACTTTTGAAGGGGACAGAACCCAAGGGAAATGCAGGGAAAGAGTGCTCCTCAGGTCAGCCTGACATTTGCTGTCCCACGCGTGGGCAAACACATTCTCTGAAAATAAGACGTTACAGTCATGAGGACTTGGAAGCAAAATGGGGAATCTGCTGGCTGTGATCCTGAGCAATTAGGGACAGCTGCCTCTGCTAAGTGTGCAAGCACATGTGTTGTAGGAGAACGCAGAGCCCACAGCAGAGATGCAGTTCTTCTGGACCCTGCACAGAGATGTGATAAAAGATGACTTCTTCCTCCAAAAGGATAGAGTCTGAGCAGGTGCAGCAGTGAAATCAAGGCTCAGCATCGCTTCCTGACCAAAGAGAAACCCAGCAGTGAAGCAGCAAATGCTCTCATTGGCAGAGGGAGAGTGTGACTGTCATCTTCTAAGTGCTGCTGCAGTGTCTTGCACGCAAAACCATCCTCTGTGTCAGTTTGTTTTATTTTATTGAGTGCAAAAGGGGTGTGTTGGTGTTGTGTAGCAAGATTTTGGTAGCAGGAGGGCTACAGAGGTGGTTTCTGTGAGAAGCTGCCAGAAGCTTCCCCCATGTCCGATGGAGCCAATGCCAGCTCGCTCCAACATGGGCCTGCTGCTGGCCAAGGCCGAGCCCATCAGCGACGGTGGTAGCACCTCTGGGACAGCGTATTTAGGGAGGGGGAAGAAAGACCTGTGCAGGAGCAATTGCAGCCAGGAGACAGAAGTGAGGATGTGTGAGAGCATCCAGGCCAGGGCAGGAGGGGCTCCAGGCGCCCAGAGATTCTGTGGCAGCCCCTGGTGAAGCCCACAGTGAGGCAGGCTGTGCCCCCAGCCCATGAAGCCCGGGGAGGGTCCCACACCAGAGCAGGGGGATGCCCGGAGGAGGCTGTGAGCCGTGGGCAGCCCGTGCTGGAGCAGCTCCTGGCAGGACCGGTGGCCCCATGGGGAGAGGAGCCCGGGCTGGGGCAGGGCTGCTGGAAGGGCTGGGGACTCTGCGGGGACCCAGGCTGGAGCCGGCCGTGCCTGAAGGACGGCACCCGTGGGGGGACCCACGCTGGGGCAGCGTGAAGGGCTGCAGCCCCTGGGAAGGGCTCACGTTGGAGAAGGTCATGGAGGACTGTCTCCGTGGGACGGACCCCACGCTGGGGCAGGGGCAGAGTGTGAGGAGGAAGGAGCGGCAGAGACAGCGTGTGATGAACTGACCACAGCCCCGTCCCCCTGCATCGCTGGCAGGGACAAGGAGACAAAATTGGGAGTGAAGTTGAGCCTGGGAAGAAGACAGGGGTGGAGGGAAGGTGTTTTAACATTTAGTTTTTACTTCTCATTATCCTACTCTGATTCAATTGGTAATAAATTAAGCTAATTTCCCTAAGTTAAGTCTGTTTTTCCTGTGACAGTAATCGGTGAGCGATCTCACGGTCCTCATCTCAAACCAGGAGCCTTTCCTTGTATTTTCTCTCCCTTGTCCAGCTGAGGAGGGCAGTGAAAGAGTGGCTCGGTGGGCACATGGCATCCAGCCAGGGTCAACCCACCACAGCGGGAGTGCTCTCTATTTTTTCTATTTCTCAGCATTTGTATTGCACTTCATTAGGAGCAGGTTTGGTATGTCTGTAGTACAGTCCTGGACAGAGCATTTCTCACTGCACACTTGTCTTTTCTTTTTTTATTATTACGTTATGCTTTTTATATCATTATCAACTTTTTATAAGTGTCTATAAAACAGGTGCAGAATAGTAAAAGTCTTCAGAGTAAGTAAATGGACATTGTGCTAAATGAGTTATGTATTTGATGCTATTATCTCTAAATCAGCATAGATTATTCAGGCTAGGGGCTTTTAGAATCGTAAGTGGCTGAGATCATTTCTCAGTTCATCATCCTATTACCTATAATGAGAAAATACTTCTTCATATGAAGATTACTCTTTCAAAAGTTCCCTTGTGAACAATTCCCCAGGCACTAACAATATTTATTAACTCTTTTCTTTCTGCATGGAAGGGACCGAGAGAAACTCAAAGTCCTCAAGGATTCAGCAACTCTGAATTTGCTATCACTCTCCTGGGACCCCTTTGGCTCTGCGCTCCCATCTCATCTCTAACAGCATTTTCTTAGTTTCCACCTCTGCAGCTGCTTTTCTGCAGTATGTAAATTCAGCTGCTGGTGCTGAACCTGGAATGTGATAAAGCCTTTTAAAACTTCATTTCTTTATTTCTGAGTGGCTCTGTTTATGCTGGTTTTAAGTTTCCATTTCATCATGCGTAAGTTTTACTGTTTCTCCAGCCAATGATTTCTACTTGCAAGCTTGACAAAATGACAGGTCCCCTTCCCTGCCCGAAGTGGGGAAGGGATACCCGTGATGAAGCTTCCCTGCCATTCCTTTACTTTTTCGCAGGGTCACTGACTCGTTTCCTTATTGTATGAGTAGAATCACCGGTTTTATTTATCAGGCTGCACATTTCTAAGAACCCATTTAATGCACAGTTTCATGAGACAGTTTTCATGGAATATAAACTTAATATTTTAGTTCTTGAGTAAAGTATTCCTTTTACCTTCCACTGAGTAATACACAGATCTGTGAAAAAATACCTTCTTTTTCTGCTGGGCAAAGTGAGATTTCAATATACCACACAATAAACTGATCCCATCTGCTGCTCCTGCTGGGTTTGGCCCCATTGTATTTGCAAAGTTTAGATCTGTGATTAAAGAGCTGATTAGGTGTTAAAAGCTTCCACACAGTCCTCCTGTATGACCCTTGCAACCCCACTTTACATCAGCTTCTGCTAACTGCATTATATAATTCCCCATAATGTCCATTTACTTGGATAGGAAAAGTCAAACCAGCTACAATAAGTCAATGTCTGGCTTAACTACGAGCGACTGGGCATCGCAGAGGTTTCACAAAATCTGATGTGCTTTAAGTATAGTCTTCATCACCTTTTCTTATTTCTTGCAAAAATTACCATGCTTAGGTTTGCCAAATTAGTGCTGTATTTTCATTTGTGTAAAACCATACTTCTGTAAATCACACGTATAATATTTTTTCTTTTTACAGCAGAGGATGAAGCAAATGCAAATGTGGTTTTTTTTACTCTAGGTTAACTGGTATGCTTTGCACGTTATACGAAGAACAACTGCTACTACCAGCTTGTGCCCTGCTTTGCTATTGTTTTCTTATTCTCTTTTCATTAAAAACTACCTGTGCTGGTCTAATTATTTATTGTAATTTGTGTGGTGGGGAGGTTTTTTTCAGAGATCTACATCTGCAAATAGCACATGATGTTTGCGAATGTTTTATTTCAGAATTGTTTGAACAGCTTTACGGGCAAACGCCAGCCTGGTTGTTGACAAGCAGCTCTTTTGTGGCAGTTTATGACAGACTTTTTTTTTTTATCATCACAAAAGTTGAAAGAGGCTTTTGTTAACACCATGTCACACCAGAAGCCTGATGTTTACTTGCTATAATCATTTACTTGTATAAAACTCGGGTAGCAAGAATTTACAAAAACAAGGAAGGCTGAAACCTAGTGTGAAGGGTGAATTATTTTACAATTGCCTCCTGTGTGATCTCTATGCTTTCATCGGCAGTATTTCATATTGGCTGCTGGTAGAGACACCACACTGGATTAGAAGGACCCCACATCCAAACCAGTAAGACAGGCAACATGAGCCACATTCATAAAAAATAGATACTGGCTATTTGTCCAGTCTTTCACCATGAGATAATTTTTCATTATTTTCTACGTGTAGCTCCATAATTACAGCTCGAGTACACTCTAAAATGTCAACATTTAGAAGAACGTGACTGGAACTATCAGTGTCTCCCAGAAGATCTGTCCTCCCAGAGTTTTGCACACACACGTGTGTGATGATGAGAGGTTCACGCATTATGAAATATAGTTTTTAAATTAAATGGGGGGGTGGGGGTTAACATCTGTTTTACCTCATGCTGTCTTGTTGCATGGAGTCTCTGAAATCCTGCTTTAATACTACCCCTTTTTCCTTTGCTTAGGCAGGGACGGATAAAGCAACAGAGCCACACATCTCAGCTTCCTTGACACAGGGTCAGAGCTCAAGCCATGCTCATGATATCATAAATGCTGTTGCTATTATTAACCACTGTGGGGGCAGAAAACAACAACCCTGGCTTTGTAATAGTCAGAACAGCTAATGAAGTAATGCTGTGCTATGATGCTATGCTCATTTAAATAGCCTGTGGCATGGACCTCAGGCCTCATGGCTTTAAGCAGCTGAAAGACCTTGGTAAGTCCCACAGCTGCTGTGCTTTTGACCAAACTGCTCTTCTTTCCACGGTTTTTTAAAACCTGGTTTGGTGTTGAGCTTTGCTCTAATGAAGTGCAGTTGCAGTGCAGAGGGCAGCAGGTCAGAGGCATGGGATGTCTGGGGGAAAATGTGGAGCCAGGTAAGATCCAGGACAAACCCTGGAGCTATGCTCAGCACCGACCTGGTCTTGGCAGGATGTGCCTGACCAGTTAATTCACCAGCTGGAGGTTCTAGAGGGGCTCGGGGAGAGTGCCACATCAGACCTGAAACAAATTGTGCCATTGCATAAAGAGTATTTCAGTGAGTACAGTATATTGAATAGGATACCAGAGATTGGCTTTTTTCATCTTTATTAAAAAAGCAACTTCTAAATAGTAAAAGTCCATTTTTTTTTTCACTGTACAGGTATATTAGATGACAGTTGTCATAGAAGAGACCACTGGGTGGGACTGAAAAGAATATAGTGTTGTTACATCCCTTCAAAGGATCCTTTGAAACACATTAACCTAGTCCTGAGATTATTTTTTTTCTGAAACACATTAGTGTTGGTTTCTGAATTTAATGTGATATATAAATCAGCCAACTTCAGCTGCATTTGAAAACCAGCACTACTTCACTTTTCCTGTGTCTTGAAGCCTCCCCATAAAGCACGCTAATTTTTCTTAAAATTAAAAAAAGCGCCTATCAGTTTTCCAGAAGAAATGTATTTTATAATTTCAGAATGTCTTGTTTAATGATCATTATCTAGCCATTTAAAATAAAGTCTCTCATGAAAGATGTCTTAATCCTAAAGAAGATTTTATATTGATTTTTCCATTTTTCATTGTTTAAGATTCAGTTCAAGAAAAGCAAAGACTGCTTTTCAGTACAGACAGGCTCCCAACATGTGCTGCCAAAGTCTGTACTTGTCATTCTTTCGGTGGGAATAGCTGTTTCAGAAATTTTTATATATTATCAAAATTACGTTCCAAAATGAGCTGCAGTATCTATAAAAAAAAGTGGATAATATTATTTCAGAAAAACTAATTGGAAACTTGTTTTTTGCTAAAGTAGTTATTATTTCCATTATGACAAGCTGGAAGCAGATGAAATTCACCTTTATCTTCCCCAGCCTGGTGTCTCACACTACTTATTCAAACTGAAATTAAAACCTGACAAAATCCCAGTACAGCATTTCACACCAGTTAAAGATTATTCTTCTGGAAAAGAACTTTTGTTCAACAATTTCATTATGTTGTTACAAACGTATTTGTTATAAAAGGATGATACATAAAAGCTATCTGTTCTGGCACATCTCCCCCCACACCCAATTAAAAAAAAAAAAAAAAAAAAAAAGCTTACGATTGGACTGTTCCTAGGAAACTAAAGTTTTAAGAAAAAATGACCATGACTTCATACAATGGAGAGGATGTGCACAAAGAAAACTGCCACAGGAAAACAGATGCTCTGCAAGCTTCCAGCACCAACTGGACCAGCACCAGCGCTGTGCAAGGGCATAGTCTGGCCAGTACATGCAAGAGAAGAGCAGCAGAAAATAAGGTGGAAAACTCTGGTTGCTTTATGCTTCCTTTATCCTGCCATGCCAACCTGTAGCTCTGTGCCCAGGGAAAACCGGAGCATCCTCCTTAGATTTGCACAGGGGAAGGAAGGGGGTGAATGTTGAGTCTGTACTTTGCATGGTTAAAGCCAGCACAAAATAGCATCTGGTTGTAATTATGTGCTGAGGGCTATGCACACAGGTGTTACCCTTGAGTGAATTTAAGGCTTTGAGTCCCGTCCCCCTGTGAAAAGTGACCAGCCTTAGGCCAACACAAAGCAAAGCGAATTGGTGGAGCATGCAGCACCACAGTGGTGGTGGGCAAGCGTTGCTTGCATATGGAAGCAATGGGGTGAAAAATTGTTTCCTGCTCTAATAACCAAAAAATATTAAGAAGGATAGATTCACAGGGGTGTGGGCTACTTTTCATATTTAGGAGAAATTTCGCAGAACTGTCAAATGATAATTGCATAAGGAAAGAGTGGTTAATAATTTTTCCTCTTAATTCAAATGCACAAAAGTTAATTGCAGTTTTGCAGTCTGAGATATACAAATTAGGAGAGTTTAATCCTGCTAATCCTCACTTTAAGTTGCAGGGCATTGAATACAAATATGATCATCTCACAAAGGGACAATCCTGCCTCCACTGAAGCCAGGAGGAGCTTTGCCATTGACTTCAGAAGGAGCTGGGTTGGCTCCCAGGTGCCTGCGCTAGCTGCGCATGTGTTTCTCTCAGAATATGGGCCAAAAATTCCTCAGAGATTCTGAAAAACTCTGGAAAACTTCCCCAGCCCCACTACTCAATTCATGTAGCTATTTTTGGCTACCCACATGCCTTGCGGGAGAGGTTGAGTTTTCTGTGGTTTTCCATTTCCCACTTCATTGTCTGACTGATTAAATAACCGATGCCAAAAATATCGAAAAAATCAAGGGCTGTAATGCAAACTGTGCCATCTCACATTCAACAGCCTGCAACCGTCTGTCAGCCTCACCAAACTCTCCTCCCTTCCCAGTATGCTGTTACCACCACTTGTTGTCTTACACATCTCATTTGAGACCACGTAAGATTTTAGCCCCCTCCTCCTGTGGGTAAACCTGGGGAGAGCAGAAGAAAGGCAAGCAAATTTGCTGCCAGAGGCTGTATATTCTGCTTTGATGTAGGTAACAATTCCGCTGTTGGCTTCAGTGTAGGATGAGGCTACACATTTGCAGCAGAGGAAGGCTGCAGTTTGGACCTCTGCCTCTGAGCTAGTACGTGCTTTGGGACTAACTGTTATCGCTGAACACCTCTAAAATGATGATGCAGCTATTTATCCACCTTTGTAAAGTATCTGCATACCTGTGTAGCTGAGGAGGGTAATTTAAGGTTGATCAAGTGAGCAGGACTTAATCTCTTATGGGGCGATATATCTGAGCCAACCAGCTTGCCATCATTTAATTTGAATTCATGTGTGCAAATGACATGAGATAAATAGCACAAAGATCAGTCCAATCAGAAATGGGTATTGCTTGAAAATATCCATTTGGCTTGAAATATTGCAAGAAAATCAATCCAGGATCACTACAGAACTGAATAAGACCATAAGTCACCAAATACATCTGATGCGAGCCAAACCTCCTCATCTTGAGTTCAGTTATCACTGACATTTCAGCTATTATTCATCAATTTAGAAGGGAAAGCTGAACCTAGATCATTTGCAGAACCTGTATGGTATTTCCAAACACTTCTGCCTTCCTGCTAATGATTATTACATGCTGCTCTAATTAAACAGTTTCATTTACATCTCCCATCATGAGAGGATACGAGTACCAGCGCAGATTTCTCTCTCTGGATAGCTTCCCTCAGTCACTGCTCATAGCTGTGAGGCTACAGCAGTATTTTCTCCTTAGACCTTCAAAAATGCAGAAGCACAGAGATGCTCTGTGATTTCAAATGAAATAATTTTGATGTCATAAGAAATGTCATTAAAAACCACTGCAGTCTTTTAATAAGCTCATTCTTGGGAGAATGGATTTTCAGCCTCTTCGCATCAGCGCTCAGCAGAGTAACTACAGTGAAGCTTTGTGCCAGTGTCCCTGTTACAAAATCCGTTTCTCAAGGGTTTATAATTACAACATGCCTATAAAAATTTACTTTAGTCTGAAGCCAAGGATATAGTTTCTCAGATGGGGAGGAAATATTGCTGGCTGAACTTGGTTTAAATCAATTCTGAGTTTCAAGAATCCAAAAATAATAAGGTTTGTGGGTTTTATATGCTTTTTCTGTGGTTCTATAACTCAGAAAGAAATCACTTTGTAGAATAAAGTGTCATGTTTGTTTACAAAGCAAAGCGGGAGAAAAAATAGCACAGATAAAAGTTCAGGCTTTTTATAGTGGCTACTGAAAATTCTAAGAAAATAATTTTCTCAAAGAATTTCCCTACAGTGTCCTCACACACAAGCCATGCCCAGAATAGATATGATAACACATATTGCAGGAACTCAGCAGGGCTGTGGTGCATATACTTGAACTAGAGAGCTCTTTTTAAGGAGCTGGAGAAATAAGGGATAGTATTTCCTACATCAGATTTTGTTCATTGAGGCTGCTTCAATGAGGACTGGTCTGCTCCGTTCCCTTAGCCAGGACAGGAGAGGAGTCATCGATGGGCAAAGATGCAAAGAGCCACATTGCTGAGACACCCTGCCACTGTGCTCACATGTATTTACATTAGGTGGCCGGTCACAGGACAGAGATGCGTTCAGTCAAAGCTAAAAAAAAAAAAAAAAAAAAAAAAAAAAGTTTAAGTGCAACAGGCTTTTTTCCTCTTTTCCTCATTTCCCCATTATGGCAGTGAGAAGGAAGACGGAATGTGCCCTTATAGGGGTTGCTAATAAAAACATCAATAACTGGACCGCACACAAGTGAGAGTTCCCATTTATATTGGCATTGCCAAATGTCTTGCAATATTTAGCCTTCGGCTTTTATCAATAAAAAATATAATGCTGCTGCTAAACTGAAATATTGATGACACAAGCAAAGCTTCGCAAATACAGACAGAAAAAAAAAAAAAAGACAGAAAAAGAGCCCTATAAATCTTAGTGCAATATTTTTAATTTCATTTGGAATTCATAATCAAGTCAATTTTATCCAATTAAGCATTATTCAGTCTGTCTTTGTCAGCTCTTCCCTATTAGAAAAAGTGTTCTGCTTCTCAATATTCTACTTCTGTATCAAATTGACAGGGTCATTTTTCACATGGCAAGCTGGGATTAAGGTGATACTAAACCACTTTGCATACAACAACCAAAAGCCTGCTGCAACAAAAAACGAGCCGTTTTCTTCTGTCGGTGTCATTGAGCATGCCCTCCGTAGCTGTTCTGGTGGGTTCCTGAATATCTATGGTTTGGCTAGCCCCACGGGATCCTGATATGGTACTGCAGGTCTGGAAATTGTGTTTGGACCCATAATCGTAACGCTCTTCTCTTTCCCATTAGCAACTTTCAGCGGTAACCTTAGGGCCCACTGACGGGCAGCACAGGTGTACCCCAAAGTCTTGCAAAAATACAAATTTGCCACAGGTGAGCTTTCTCCTTCCATTTTTAGGGAAGGGAGGGAAGTGTTTTTAATTACTTCAGTTAAATTATTAATTTTATGCCTAGCACTATGACTTCCCTAAAGTCAACCTCCATTAGGAGAATTACTTCTTTTTAAGTGTGCTATTTCCACCTTGCCATATATTGGGTATTTCACTCTCACAAAATGATTGAATAAATGATTTTTTAAAAAAAGCCTTATCAAGGAACATGGTTATAAATGCATTTTGTTCTTCCTCCAACTTCAAGCTTTTAGTATTACCGATTCAGATCCCATATGTAAAGAAATATATTGAGTATGTGCGTGGGTATAAGAGGAGGTATGTGTATTTTCCACAACTGGCTGAAATCCAAATGTATTCCTAAATCCTAAAGAAATTCTGCCCATGAGTCATCCTGGTAGTGCAGTGTAGGAGTGTGTAACTGTGTGGGAAAAGGTGGGCTCTAGTGAAAGCATACAGCACTATGCAGAGGGACTTGGTAATAAACTTGATTATTGATGGTTTACACCAATCTAATGGTTGTCCAGGACTTTATAAAACTTCGTTTCTATAGCAGTCCTGAAAATCCTAGAGGAGACGTTGAACACAAGACAGATGTTTGGGTAATAGTCTCAGCTTTCTGGTTTTGTACCATGTTTGGTTCCCTAACTAGCCCTGCAATTCAGTTCAGTCGTGGCTCTAGGAAGAGGTGTTCTCTGGTGCTAAAAGCCATTCGAGAGTAGAATTTACTCTAAATTTGGACTGAAACCATCAGGGCTTAACCACACAACCATGGTTTCTACAGCCACGCAGGAAAAAAGACACAGGAATAACATCACAAAACTTATCACTCAGTATAGTCCCATGGCATGATGCATTCCATATACCATGTAACGTCACTGTTTGACTATCACCTTTTTTCATTCTTTTGTTTTTAAATGTCATGGAACACTAAGCAGTCTGATTTTTCTGAACTAGCTTTTAAAAACATATTTTTCTCCCATAATAGGAAACTCCTCATGATGACTTCTGTGCTTCCTTTCTTCAGTTTAGCTGGCAAAAACAAAACAGGTATCTACCTATATTAAAACAGTCCTATGCAATGGCCCATTGCAGGAGAATTCAGGAAGAAAAATAAAATTAAAAAAAAAACCAACTTGTGAGAAGGGTAGCCAGATAACAGATACACTTCCCAGATGATGAAAAGTAAGATTCTTACTGGCTTTTTTCCCAGGGCAGCCCTAAGTCAGTAGCTTTACCCATTGTTTTACATTATTACTCTGTTGCTTTTACCCTCCTTTTAGACCCTGCAGTTTCTTAGCCAGTATTGCAAAAGGTCAGGGAGGTTCATCAGTTCATCTCTTCTCTGTTGTACAAGACTTTCAGACAGGGATTTTTTTCCTTTCTCATCGTCATGTAGCTTTGTAATGAAATGCTAACTTGAAACCCATAAATCCAGTTACTTTCAAATAAGTTTCAGATAGGCATCATGACTTTAAGGGACATATTAAAAAAGAAGTAGGGTTGGGTTTTTTTTTCTTGGTTTGTCCAGGAGCACCAAGGACTCATAAAACTTTCTGTTAAATATCAGCCTCACTTTTCACAATATTGCAGTGATGAAGAACTAGCTCAAAATTGATTTATCGATCCCTAAAAAGACAGAAATATAAGGTTATTAAAGTTAATGCTTCAATATGTGAAAAATCTATTTTTTGAGGTTGTTAACATTCATGTGTTGGTTAACAGTGGCTGTAAAAAGGAAGAAGCAGATACCTCCCTTCTGAAACAACTGCTCATGGACAAGAATTCCACACTATGCATTTTCTAGTAAGTATCCACATCTAGGCTGGAGTCACTGAGAAGCATCAGCTGATGTTTAGTTCCTTCAAAAATGAAACCACATTCCAAACAGCTTTTCCAACTTTGGTGTCTATAGCCATACCAGGTATGTGTCTGAATTACTTGGCTAATTCTTTTTCCTATGTAGTTACTTGGAGGAAGAAGAAGTGAATGTTCACTGTGTTTTACAATCAGCCATGAGTCAAAGTATGGATTTAAGGACTGTTGGGTGTGCAGCTAAATACACATGCAGAGAAAAGTGTTTCACCTCACAGATGTAAACAAAATACTTTTTCAGTCAGAGAAAGCAAGGTCCTTGTGGTCCTTCATTTTGAATCCATTAGTTTTCAATCATTTATTCACATGTAGAGTTTCTGTCACAGTGGGTTTGCATTTGTCACATCACCTCAATTTTTCTAATGAGTTGCTAATGAGAGGTCAATTACTTATGGAAATTCGAAAAACATTCATTGAGGAACTGTACTGAGGTAAAGTGTGCTACCTTGTAATGTTATGATATAAATCATTACAGCTTTAATGAATTTTTTACTTTTTTTTCACATTACAGCTTATTTCCCACTCTGTAAAATGGCCTCAAGATGATTTTGAAATGAACATGAGCAACTTCTCTAAAACTGTTATTGTGTTGTATTTAAGGTAATTGCAGAATACCTCAGTTTTTGCTTTTGTCATTAGAAGTTTGCTCATGCATCGACATCTTGCTGTGAAATGTTTAGCTGATTAGAACAGAGGTGTTAGGAATACCAGATTTGCCATGCTGAATCCAAGCACTAATCTGCCATCTACCCCGGCTCTGTTTCCAGCAGTCACCTTTCATTTGGCACTCTGCAGGGGAAATGGACATCCTGTAAAGCACCTGGCCAGCTGGATTGTATCCAAACTGGTGCTTGAAAGGGTCCTCCTGACCCCGCTATCAGGTAACCAGCACAAGCAACACTGCAAGAAAACAGCCAGAGCCTGCAGCTCCTGACCCCCAACATTGGTGAAGAATACCCCCATCTTTTTATTGAAAGACCTTCAGGAACTGGCGGCGGGTAAGGAGTTTAAATGTTCATTTCACAATTCACCTTCTTCCTGGGCACACAGTTTGCTCTTTTTAAAGGTCTTGAATGAATGGTATAGAAATAGAGGGTAAGAGGCAAAAAAGAATTCAAGGAACCAAGATGGATAGCGGGTTAGTTGCAGTATCATGCAATTAAATTTTGAGACCAGGGATATAATTCACTGCTGAAATTCAGCTTAGCACTGTCATAAGTTATTATTTCAGAGCAGAAGCCAAAATGGCCAGAGAGGGGAAAGTGTACAAGCAGAAGTATAATTGGACTTCAGTATTTCATATTGGTACCCTGAGACTTCCACTGTTAAGCACAGTTTCAGGGTAATGCTGCAGTGAACAAAGGTAAGATCTCCCATATTCAGACCATGAGATTATTCCATTTCCCCTGAAGGCACTGTAAATCAAAAGCAAAAGACACCCTGTTATGTGCTCCAAGACAGTTTTGTTGGCCTTTTGCCCAAACACATTCTGAACACACGTGTTTTTTCTGTGAGCCTAATTCACTTCAGCTTTAATGTCTCAAACACAAATTTAAATTGAGGGGAGTGAAGGAAAGAAAAAAAAAAATCAGACCTTGAAACCAAGCAGCTATCCACAGAGAAGGAATGTGGCAGCTGGCTAAATAAAAAAATTAATGCATCATCACATGGATGTGATTTTCTCGGTTTCTAAAGAATTACAAACTCTATGTCCCTTTGAAGCAGGCCCAGCCTGGATTTAGGTGAAAACCTTGCAGTTATTTGACTTAGCTGTGTTCAGAGCCCACCGTTTTGGTTTGAAGAAATCCATTGTGAATATTAAGGGGCAAATCAGTTGGTCCAAAGTACAATTCTGCCACTTACTCGTAATACTACCTTGGGTAGCACTCACAGTTAGGTCTCTAATTCCCCCTCCCTTACTTTCTCCTTGGAAAGATCAACATGTTAACAACAACAAGGTGTCTGACTACTAATCAAAAGCAATATAATACTGCACAGATCAGCTCCATGATGGAATAAAGAAGAAACAACCATGAATCTAAGTACCTTCTTCTGATATCATAGCCTTTACATTGTTTTCTGAAGCATTTTTGTCAGTCAGTGATGAAAGGCTGAGAACAAAGTCAGTAAAATTTCCTTTTACTGCTTAAAAATTCTCAGCTGGTTTGCTATATCAAAATGCTGTCTCTTTAAACAAATCACACTGTTAAAAATGCCAAGTTATAATTCAGCAACTAACTCAGAAAATGACAATTTAATCAATCAGAACCAACCCTCCTGAAAAAGAAAAAAAAAAAAAGAAAAAGAAAAAGAAAAAAAATCTTCAAGCTTTCATGCAGTGTGAGTGGTTGGAACTATAAAAAGGTTCAATCACTGTAGAACAAGCCTGCAGCATCAATGTTTATTAAAGTCAGGGGAGCCATTTATTGACCTGGGAAACAGCAAAGCACCAGCAGCACTGCTGGATTGCATTTTTATAGTTAACAAACGGAAGGTGATATTTTCCTTTTCTCTTTTAATTGTGATTCTATCAAATCCAAAAAGTTAAAAGCCTCTCAGATTTTAAAGGAAAGCAAAGAGAAAGACACTCCACACTGTTCTTCAGTCATTCTCTCTGCCTCCCACCACTGGGATATATCAAATCATTGCCACACAGGATCAAATTTTTAGCCTTACCCACATGCCAGCAGAATGACAGACTGGTGTGTGTGTCCCCCACCACCACTTTAGGTGATGGCTGAAGATAGGGAGCTACCATTATGAAGCTGGTTCTTTCTGTAATCAAAAAGGAATTACTGTATTTATTCACATAAAGGTCACCCTGCCATCAGGACAGCCAAAAGCACTCAGAATGAATTGTCTTCTCCCAAACTGACAACAGGCACTTTCTCCAAAGACACATCCTGGTTGTTCCGGAGATTTTGTCACTTTATTTTGCTACAAGCACATTTTTAAGGCGCACCGTTTCACACCACATAAATCGTGAACCACATAAGGCTATTAAGAGGAAAACACCAGTAACATGAATTGTGCTTATGGATCTGTATTATCCAAATTACAGGAGTTTCCTTCTTCTTCATTCTTTCCATATCATCCCCATCTACAGGAAACCTTGGGGTCAACGAAGGAACATGAGGCAGGGATTTAAAACACTCTGCATGTGCCAGCTGCCATCTATACCAGAGCCCATGCCAGGAAACGGGACTTCAAAATCGGATGAGTCAGTGCAGTCTGAGCTGACATGTTGCACGTTGAAGCCAAGAGTTGTAGCTAAACCGTATCCTTTGTGGATTAAGCACAAAGCAGGCTGAGCAACACACGCAGGCCAGTGGGTTATACATGCATGCATCAAAGGGTAATGTATATTGTAACAAATCCCCAGTCACCTAGGACCTCAGCAGTTGTCAATACACTGCATGCATTAGCAGCTCAGAGCTTGGTGGGAGCAAGAGAGATAAAAACCGAGTTCTCCACTTCAAAACAGTGCCTCTCTACCACTTGGAGAATTTCACACCATTTCTGTACGGAGCACAGGGTATAAAAATGCCTTTCTGATCCCACCCAGTCCCACACAGCACTTCACACCTTCCTTTCAGGTTTGCAAACAGACCTCCGGCAGCTCTACTTCTCTTTTTCTTTTCCTTGTTCATAGAGAAAAACACATAATATCCTTACTTAAAACATAGTGGAGGAGTTTGACACAAATTAATGACTCACCTGTCATACTGTAAGAAATTTGGTATTTGCAGGGGGGAAAAAAAGGCTTCAAGTATTCTGAGAGTTGTAAAAGGCTGCTTCAGAATTCAAAGACAGCTCATAAAAAATCAAGTCAATGGATAGGCTGGTGTAAGGTTTGAGACACCCGTTTTGCACTAAAATTACAATACTGTGAGAATATGAATAAATAAAAGGTTACAGAAAAAGTAACCCACAAGTTCCCTCAAATTAGATCCCATTGGTATGAAATTAGTTCACAGCTGTCACTTGTGTTGCTCCAAGAGAGATTACTTCTTAAATAATGTTAATGACAACTTTGATTTGACTTCTGTAATTACTAGAGGGAGAAGGGACTGAATTTCCTAGGAAGAAAAATCTTTTATCTGCTTGTTTAATGTACAATCTTTGATGAGATGGAGCTCTTTTCCCCTGAGTTATTTCCCTAAGCATTTTTGTTTTGAAAAAGAAATGGATTTCCAGGTTGAAAGCAGAGCTGTGATGCAGCTGTCAGAGATGTGGGAGAGGTGTCTAATTGTCATTTACAATGACCCTCAATTCTTCTCTAAACAGAGCATCTCTCCTACATCATCTCCTCACCCTTGCTCTGCCTCACCAGCAGGCATATTTACAGGGCCGGGTTCTTCTCTGAGTTACCTTTACCACCACCAGTAAATCATAAAAATTTCTCCTATAATCAATGGAGTGTCTTCAGATTTACCAGACAGTATAATCTGGTCCACAAGACAGCTGATTGTTATCTATAACCTCCCCATCCAATTCAAGTGATGGGAGATGTAATCCAAAAATTTCCTTCAGACTTTTTTACTGCCAAAATAGATCAAATTCTGTGGCAGCCTTTTTACAATCTCCACTTTTCTAAATAAACACCACACAGCCTGTACTGCCTTTACTGCAAAATACTTCTCCCTGCCCGTATTGAGATGGGTTGTTAGCTGATGCGCTACACGCAAGAGAAACAGTGGCAGCATCTCCATGCAAGCCCATGGTGCGGCACCAAGACACGAGGTGCAGTGGGGCTCTGGCTGTGGAACCCCCAGCTCCTGCTCACCAGGGAGTGCTAGGAATAATCCTCATGGTCAGAGGAGTTGAAAACCCCTTGCACTGCCCCCCTCCCAGTTAAGACACTGCACAGCATTGTAGATTGTTATTCAGCTCCCAGAAGACTAAAGAGCTGGTGGTATCAGGCGCCTTCCCATTAAAGGTATCGGGCAACCAATGCATGCAGTGGCTTCACCCCAAAAAGGCTGTAAGCGGAGTGTGCTGAGGAAGGCGGCTGCAGGAACCGTCGAGCTGTGTTGCTCTGCGGGCAGGGCAGGGGGATAGGAACAGCTCTTGCAAAGGGCACTAAGCAAAGCCAGGCACTGCAATAGCTCGGTGGCTGGAGAAGTGCTGATGAGTGCGCAGTAATGTATTTAGAAGGAATCATTTGAAGTACGTTCCTGGACTGTAAATTAACTGAAACTGCTCAGAAAAAGCCCTGAGTGACACTGAAGGCCATGCAATTAAACACAGGGCTCTGATTTGCAAGGATCAACAAAAAGCACATACATTATTAGAATGCATGGCAAATAGAAAATAACACAAAAACGGTCAGATTATGGCTGTATTGTGCCATTGTATTAATTAACAGCTTTCCCCCATTGGTTTGTTCACTAAGATTCAAACATATTCATTCTTTGATGAACATTTGTATTCACAAAACTGCAGATTTCTTCCCAGCCTTCTTTTGTTGTAAGGGTTGATAGCCGTTAATGAGAAAGTGAACAGAGAAGGAGCTAAACACGACAGGGCCAAGCGAAGCAGAATAGCTCCCACACTCACAAAGAGATTTTCTTGCTGGGGCCTTGAATTTCAGAGCAGCTTCAACTCATTTACAGAGCCTGGAAATGAAGGTGCCTTGCCTATAGGAAAATTAAATATTTCCACACAGTGTTATGGCTTTGCCTTGAAGCAGTTGTGGCTCCATGTTTCATTCACATTCGCGGTCATTTTAACCCACAGAGCTTAACTGTGTAATAAGGATGCCTGGATGTGGATAATTCTTCCCCCTCCTTTCCCACTGCAATCAGGTTTTGCCCTTCATTATACTTTTTTGTGGACTCTATTAGAGCATAAATCTTTACAGAGTTCTTCAGGCTTTGACCTACATCTTGCATATATAGGAACTTTTCTTCCTAGATTGTCTTTTGAAGCACGGCAGTTCATTAAAGTTTTGAACACTGAACCCTCACTCTCATTGCTTTATCGCCTGGTTTATGTGCCAAATGTCAAAACAGGCGTCAGAAATCTGATTTATGAGGATATATACAGAAATTGTGGAACCTGCTTGTGACTGGGAGTCAGCTGGCAATTTCCTATCAGGATTTCCTCCTCAGCTACCCAGACCCAGCCCCAAGACAGCGCTGCCAAGATTGAATTCAAAGATCACGATGCAGGACTAAGAAAGCTTTGAAGCTTTTTGTAGTATCTTTGAATTTATGTGCTTTCCAGTTTTAATCACATTTAACCATTTCGTGATTAATTTTTTTATTTTTTGCCAGTCGGTGCCGATTTTAAAAAATGAAAGTTGAATAAATCAAGCGGCCTCCAAATGCCATTATGAGATGGATTTTATACTCTCTTTCCTTCTCTCTTTGAAATATCAGGAAATTATAGATGAAACCGTAAGCTGGCAGCAGTACAGAACACAGGACTGGTGATAAGAAATCTCAGGTTCCCTTACTAATTCACCATTTCACACCGAGTCAGATTTATCTCCTGCTCACACACTCGATCTCCCTCACCCCACACAGCCGGCTCTGTATAGGAAAGTTGCTTTTTTTAACGTTGTTTCTGCAACGACCGTGCACCCCCCTGGCACCCGGCCGCACCGCCACGACCCCGCGCTGTGGGCTGGGGCCTGTCCCTGCAGCCGCGCCCCGGACGCGGAGGGTGGAGCCGCGCCGCCACCTCCTCCCGCTCCTCCCCCGGCGTGCGCGGCCTCGGCGCTACGCGAGCGCGGGGATCTGTTGCGGCCTGCGGGCGCCGCCGGCCGCCATGGCCGCGGAGGTGAAGACGAAGCTGTCCAAGAACCTGCTGCGCATGAAGGTGAGGGGGGGGGGGGTGTCGGGGCGCCGGCAGCGGGGCAGGCGGGGCGGGCAGCCCGGTGGCGGGGGTGCTGCCCGCCGCGCTGCGCAGGGCCGCCGAGCGGGAGGGGCCGAGCCGCGCTGCGGGCCGGGCCGGGCCATGTCGGGCGCCGCTGGCATCGTTTTGGGTATTTTCCGTGCCTACACCTGGGCACGCAGCGTCTGGCCTGGCCTGACAGGCGAGCATGGTAGCCTCTCGCCTCCCGTAACGTTTTACACGTTTTAAACGTTTTACAAATGTATTATTTCTCCTTATCCTCCAGGCCTGCGGCCTGCCGGGCTGCTGCCTCCCTACGGCGGGGTGGCAACCCCAGCGCCGGCCTGGGCAGGGGCAGGCAGGGCTCTGGGGCCGGGCGTCTGAGCCAGGAATTCCCGATTCCCTCATGACTGCGGCAGAAGCCTGGCCTGAGCCTTAGTGCCCGCTGCAGGGCGTCCTTCGGGAGTCTTTCCATCCCACCTGGCTTCTCAGCTTATGGTGAATAAAAGTGATAAGGAGTTCTTCCCCCACCGCACACAGGTTGAAATTAAAATATTAATGTTGCTTGCCTTACTTGGCAGGGCTTTTAAGCTTGAGGGGAATAAAATAAAGTTCTAAGTTTATGTTATTGTATCCGATTTTTTGTTTGTTTACATGGATGGTTAACGTACCCGACCTGAGCAGCTGCGTTACCTGCCCTCTCGCCTCATCAATGCCAGGCACATCCTGAGGTGCTGGTTACCCTTGGAATTGTGAATCTCTTGTCAAGACCAATGTGAAATTAGTTTCCACTCACCGGCTAATGGATTCTGCTTCCCTAATTCAGTGGAGCACATTCTCCTGTGATTGATGGTTCTTTATTGCTGGAAAACAACCAGTAAAAGTTGAATTGGTATTCTTTTTTCTTTTTTTTTTTTTCAATTTTAATATCCATTAAGTTTTTATAACTGAGTATGATGGGCCTTAGTGGCTTGTGGTGGTTTATTTAGCTGGTTTTTCCCCCACCTATGCATGTGGGACTGTGTTTCAGACACTGGCTGAAAGGAGCTTAGCTGACTTCAGTTCAGTCTCTCACGTGAGGTGTACTCTGCCACAGTAAGATGCTGGAATATTTACTCCAGTTAGCAGATGCTGCTAAGGAAAGACTGCAACTTGTGCACAGAGGGAATAGAACACATCTTGTCTCGCTCTCAAAAGGGAGTAGATGTTTGGCTTAGTTAGCCAGCAGTGTATGGCAGAGTAAGACTCCTGTGAGTTGGATTGCAGTGTCATTATTTTTTCTTATTTTTATATAATACACTCTTTTAAGGTGGCATTTCTTCTCTTGTTGCTTGCCATTTTATCAACCCCCTGGAGATTTCAAAAAAACAGTTTTTAGATTTTCTTCCTTGGAAGGCTGTGGAGAGCCAGCCTGTGAATGGGCTACTGTGACATTTGCAGGTTTACGGTCTGGGCAGTAGTAACCAGCTTTAACGAGATGAGTAAATTTTGAAAAGGTCATGCACAGATCTTGTATTTAGCACTTTGCTTCTTCAGATGTTCTTGTTTACAAATGTTTTAATTAATCCTTTAGCAGCTGCCTCCAGAGGCACTGATAAGATGTATTATTACAACTCATCAGGCAGGTAAAGTGGCACCCAAAGGTGACATGGTCAGTGGTAGCGTTGTTTTGAAGACCATTTGTGCTAAGTACTGGGCCGCATGTGTTCACCATTTGGTGTCAAAAGATGGCTGGTGCAAGATGGGTCTTGCACCATTTGATCCAGGTCCCGTTGCCTGGGGAAACTAATCCAAATAACTACTCGGTTATTGACTTACATGCTCTCTGTCTACCACAACAGGTATTTTTTTAATTCATTCATGTGTGTTTACTTACATTTTAGATAAATGTGATCATATGTTTTTCATCTAGTTATTCCTGTAGCAATCTTCAGGAACATCATCTTTAAAATGTAATGTGAAATGGTTATTTAATTGCATGCTTATAGCAGAATTTCTCCTGTTGAGATTGTTCAAGGAAATTGGTTAG
This sequence comes from Falco cherrug, assembly GCF_023634085.1. Classification (NCBI taxonomy): domain Eukaryota; kingdom Metazoa; phylum Chordata; class Aves; order Falconiformes; family Falconidae; genus Falco; species Falco cherrug. The sequence goes on along the minus strand of NC_073710.1, from coordinate 18,127,000 downwards.
CCAGTCAGAAATACGGTTTTCCACATGATAGACTCACTTATTTTCCTCAAGAAGATACTGTAATTTTAATTGCAAAGCTTTGACATATTTTGGATTGACTCAGAAAACAAAAGTCAATTTTTCTTTCATTAAAGATCTTGTACAATGGATGCAAATAGAAATATAAATGGAAAATGAGACACTAGCCTTATATTGCTTTTACTTCAGAGTTTGGTTTTGTTTGCTTGGGCATTTTGTAAAGACTGAAAAGGTGTGTGGAGTGGATGTAATACATATATTACACATCTGTATTGCCTAAATATTGAAAATAAACTCAGTAATGCATGTTTTTTGTAGGAGGGAAGTGTTTTTTCATGCCTTCTTGGGCTTTATCCCCAACCCAGCCCATCTTAGCTGGGACCTAAACTATGTCTAAGCTTAGTGTTCCCCCCTGGCACATTACCTGTCAGCTTGCAGGTTTATCTAAACACAAAAACGATGCTGCTCTAAATGAGAGGGGTAGAATTAGTTGATATAAAATTCCTCTGCAGTGTTGCACATACAGGTATGTTTTGATAGCCACAAAGTAATTTTTGTACAGGAGTGTGTATAAACTCTACTGGTAGACTTGCCTCTAGCTGGGAATTACATTGGTATAAATGCACACCTTTGACAGATACCGTTATGCAAATACTTTCTGTAGACCCTAAGGGAGGTCCCAGCTCCCAGGGATGTGAGGATATAAGGATGATTACCATAAAATTTTGAAGAGTTCTGTTTTTTCCAGTATGTTTTGTTAATATTGTTGATAATTAAATTGTCACTCAGTTCAGGGACCTGACTTGAAACAAATGGAAATAAAAGGGATGTTTCACGTATCTCAGGTCTGTAGTTTTGCACTCTCAGCAATTTTTCATAGGCTGTGACAGATGTCCTCTTTTTACTCCCAGCTATGAGAGAGGTTACTGTTCCTGTCTGCCTGTTTCCATCCCCTGCCAAAGGTTATCACTGAGGAAGCAATTCACAGGAATGTCCTTGTATTAGGCAAAAATACCAGTCTTCCCCTAAACTAAATTATTGGTCTCAGCTCATCTGGTAGGGTGTTCCTGCAGTGAGTTAACAGGTACTTACACATAATGCTTGAGTGGTACTTTGATGGGTCAACAGTAAGAAGAGCTGGTCACATCTTCCTTTATCACAGCTGGATACAGAAGACTTCTTTTCATATCCTCAGTTACTTCTTTCTACTTCCAGAGGCAGGTTTCAGCCTTCAGAGCTACAAACCCAGACCAGTTAAATAAATCTGAGAAAAGAAGAGGACGGTTGAATGTATAGATGTTTCAAAAAATGGCCAACCTGGTATGACCGACCTCTAGCTCTGAGCTCCGGTGCTGTTCATTTGTATGGGTGGTGTAGGCTTCTGATACACAGCAGTAATTTTTAACACCCTTAGGTTCTCTATGGCCTTTGTTGAAACATTGGAAAAATAACAACTTGGATCCCTCAAAACTAACCAGGAATGGTCTGTTACTTTGTATGCAAGTACAGTTGTGGCTGACTGTTGACTTCCAGTAGATTGAGGCGATCAGCAGTTGTTAATTGTTCCATTGCCTGTTTGCCCGAACTTAGACCAAATCACAAAAAGCATTTACTGCTTAATATTTGCTAAATATTATGTAATGGATAATTGTTGTCATGTAATTTTTGCACTTTTCAGAGCATGCTCATGACACAAATAACTGAAGCTCTGTGTTTATGTCTTTCTTTATAGTTTATGCAAAGGGGTTTGGATTCACAAACTAAAAAGCAACTAGAAGAGGAAGAAAAGAAGATAATTAGTGAAGAACACTGGTATCTTGATTTACCAGATCTAAAGGAGAAAGAGTAAGCTTGTACCCTTCTGTGCTACTTATCATCGGATTGTTGTGGGGTGGGAGTAGAATATACCTATTTTTTCCTATAAAAAATATTATTAATAACCAGTTAGCTGAAGCAAAATTGGTGACAAACTGGCACTACAGCTTTTTTTATTACTTATTTTCAGGGATGTTCTGAAGGTTGCCTAGTGCAGTTTGACCCACTTCCATTTCCTGTGTGTGTTGTTCTCTTTCACTCACACATTATTCTAGATGCATGTAATTAGTTTCTTTCAGGCAGGGACCAATTCAATCATTGCTGCTTTTTTCCTTCATATGAAAAAAGAAGTTTGAAACCTTGTGTTAGTAAATTCAGCTCCAGTCATGTGGTCAGATCCATTCAGGACAGTTCTGTCTTGAATCCAGCTCACTTCAAATCCTGCTTTTGAAATAGGATAGATAATGGCAAAAATAAAGGAAAGTTTAGCTTATAAGGAGGAAAATGTCCCTTTCTGCTATTTAGAAAGATGCTTTAAATAGCAAGAGAATGACTTTTGAACTTGCTTGATTTTTCTCCTTTCAAAAGAGAACAAAAATTCCACCGAGGGAGAGGATACATAACTTTCAAAAAGCTGGGATCCAGGGAATTAACTGTAGCTGAATAAGGTCATTGATAAATTATTTTCCATTACTGTTGGTAGATCTGGCAAAAAGGTTTTTGAGCTTCAGCTGCAGCAAGGAATGTTCAGGCTGGACATTGGGAGAATTTTTCTAACAGTAAGGCTATTGAAGCACTGGAGTAGATTGCCTAAGGAGGCACTGGATTCTACATCATTGGCAGTCTTTTGAGGACAGGTTAGATGGACCTCTGCTGTTCCTGGTACATGTTTGACTGATCCTACCTTGAGATAGGAGGATGAGCTTGATCTCTTCAGCCTCGTCCTGTGATAGCAGGAGATTATTTTACATGGGAGATGAAGAGGATAAGGGAAGAGGTGCATATGTGTGTGAGGAAAAGAAGGATGGAACAATTCACGGAAGTACTTTTATCTAGCGCGTGTATTATGAACGCCTCAGGGTCATGTTTCTTTTCTCACTCCATGCTCATTAAAAGAGGGAGAAAGGGGAAATCTTTCTCTGCTGAACAGAGTATTACACAGTGTTTTATATCCTGACAGACTCAACTAATGCCAGGTCTAACATCACAATGAAAAATTAATTAGAAGCTTTTGCTGGTATAGTAATGCCACCTGGAGAGTGATATTTATGTGGTATTTTTATTCTGGCAAAAGCATTAATGTGGGTGGAATCATACCAGCAAAGAGTGCTTTTTGTCAGGAGAGTTAATTTTGCTTGTGGAACTGGCACAGCTTTGCTGGCAAAAAGTATTCCTTTGCACTCCAAGCTCCTTGTATTGAAAGATTTATCAGACCAATTGTGCTTCAGAAAGTAGTTGATGCTTTAAAATACACTGTGGCTTTGTTTATTTGTGTGGGGGGAAGACAGCAAATGCTTTTTGCATTTGTTTAATTTGATTATTTTAAAGTGCACTCTTTGACAGAATGCTGCGTTTGGGGTTTCATGCAGGAGCTTTATAATAGAAGAGAGGAGCTTTATGCCGTGTGAGGATCTACTTTATGGCAGAATGTCCTTCAAAGGGTTCAATCCAGAAATTGAGGTACTATTTACATGTTCTGTTTAGAGGGGATCTTGCATTAGGATTGAAGCCCTTGGGAATGGGGATTTGAGTGTTCACCCTGCACGCTGTTTGGCCTTTGCAGCACCTTCCATAAATCCTCCTGTGTACAGGAAGTCCGTGACTCAAACCAAATTGTTGATCAGTGTAGCATCTGGTAATAGAAGCTTTTTGTCTCCTTGTGTTGATGGTCAGTAATTGCATGACTCCTGCAGATTTTTCCTCCCTGAAGTGAGGAAACTGTCCCACATGCTGCTTGCCAAAACAATAGCTCCCTTTTCCTGCTGCCATTTAATTTAGAGTCCAGTCTTCAAATAGTCAGCACTATTTACTCAACACTTACTTGTGTAAGTAAGGGCTTAAAGTTCCAAAGTAAAAATTCTGGGCAAGGGAGTCTTTAATTTTTTTCTGGCATGATTTATGCTGGTACAAGTACACTGAGATGGTAATAAAAATGTTACCACAGAACTGAAGCAAGAGGATGAAGGTGTAAAGGCTAAGAGGTATACAGAAGGCTACACAAGGTGGTTTACTAGGGGATTCTTTTAGTTATTTGGAGCTTGGTCTCACTGTGACTTGGCATATTATTGCCTCATGGTTTTTACTGTAAATCCTTGCAGATATTTTTCCTTCTTAATAAAACCATTTCAAGGACTATGTGCTAACATCACAGTGAAAAAATAATTATGACCTAATTCTCCGGTCTCCTTAAGTTGTCTGGCATGCCCTTGAGGGTGTTTGAATAGTACAGTACACTGAAAACCCTGTCTCTGTGTTGCCACTTTTCCCAAAGGCAAACTCTAAGCTCAGCTTCGGAACAGACAGTCATGCTGCCTTTTCTTCATGGGATTTTGTAGCAGTATGCTCTAGCCTGACCGGGAAAGGCAAATAATGATTAGATTTGATTCTTACCTTTTATGAGTTTCTCTTACCAGTGAATTTCAGCATAGTTACCATTGCATCAGGGTTACATGTTTAAGCTGTTTCTTACTTTGTTTTCAGAAGTTAATGATCCAAATGAACTCTAGGGGCAAGAAAGAAGAAATTGAAGTGGATGATAAAATGGAGGCTGATGTGTCAGATGAAGAAATGGCCAGAAGGTAAGTTATATTTTATGACATAATCAGTATTAGCTAGGAATAAAATATGATACTACATTATGTGTGGGAAAATAAACCCAAAAAGCAAACAAACAAAACTGTGCCCCCGCAACAGATATGGTACTTTGCAGAGCAGATTTCCCACAATTTCAGGTGTGTATTCACTGGAATCTCCATCACTTTTAGGGGGTAAAATACCTTGTGGGGGTTTTCTGCCCTTTGACATCCAGGTGTTCCATGCTAATTCCCTCCTTGTTCCAGATTGCAAACAAACCCAAACTATGAGAATGAATAATAATGTAATAAGTGATCATAAGTACTTGTGCTGCTTAAGTTTCTGATGACCAGCTTTTTTACACCACTTAAATTATTGACTAGATTTATTGTTTGCCTCATTGACATTTTCTCTGATTTTAGTAAAAACTGTACATTTTTTATTACCTTTACAGATACGAAACATTAGTGGGAACAATAGGGAAGAAATTCTTGAGAAAAAGAGACCAGTGTGTGCTCCAGGATGAAGATGAAGATGGGAATAGTAACACAAGACCTAGCAAGAAAGCTAAAAAAAAGTTCTTAAAACCTCAGGATTAATGTCAACTGTACGACTGGAGCTAATAGGAATGTTATCTACCAAATATGGTACCACGAACTGGAGATTGTTCAGAGTTTTTGCTATTTAATGTAAAGGATAGATTTGTAAATCTGAGTCTGTTCTCATTGAAATTTCTACCATCCACGTGACACACATTTTTCGAAGTGGATGTGTGTATATAATGGATGTCATACATCCTTTCCTCTCTCAGCAGCTTTTAATGTGTGGGGTACTAATCCCATCAGTCTTTTTAAATGTTGTGCATAACTAGATGGAGTGTCACAGGCAATCGAGAGCAACATTATTTACGATTTATGATAACATCTGAAAGAAGTAATTGGAGTAAAGACGAGCTTTGTCCAATCTAGTAAGGCAGTTCAGCTTTCACTGCTTTTTTTTATTATGAAAATAAAAACCTTTGCTGTCTTCAAATTGGAAAAAGTCAGCAGAAACATGTATCTCTCTCTCCTTTTTTTTTTTACTGTGCTAAAAATAAGATGAGAAAAGAACAGATAAAATCCATTTTGTTGAATTTTATTTTTTATAAAGCTTATTTAAAAATAGGGAGGTTTATAGTAATTTTTTTTAATAGAGCAAGCCAAATATTGGGTAACATTTGCAGTTTGACACTTGAACAGATTGTGAGTCTTAATTTCTGTCTTCCAAAAGAAGTTTGCTAATCTTGCCTCTTTTTCAGCAAAAAAAATCCAGTCTTATAATTATCTAGGTCTTCTCATAAAAGCGTAATAACAGCTTCAGAAATATATTTGAAAGCTGAATAAAAACTGATTTTTTGTGTAGTTAATGGTGGTGGTTTAGCTAATTTAATGTAAAAATTATGCTTAATACTGTCTGATAAAAGAAGCGATCCTGTTTTGTGCTGGCCACAGATGTCCCCAAATACTAGTTGACTGCGCTGATTTTTTCTGTTTAGCATGCAGTGAAGCCATCTGGACTAATGTTGGGAAAGAACAGGAATTGTCATGCTCTTTGGTCAGTGGTCTGGGCCTGCTGAAAAATGTTAATGTGGTCTTCCTTAAAATTATAACAGTTCTCTCCATCCTGCCTTTCAACAAGAAATATTTCTTTCTATTACTTCATTTCCCCAGCTAGATGGCGAAGTTACTCAGCCTTAATGTTGACTCTCTGGAGGAAGAGGAATTTGTTAAATTGAAGTAGTGGCCATTCTGTCCTGGACACAAGAGGCTTTTTTTTTTTTTTTTTTTTTTAAACAACTGAGTGAAGCAAGACATGAAACTCAAATTATATAAAGAAAGGGACTGTGTGTCAGCTGTATTTAGCATGTGATGTATGAACTATAATCCATATATCAAGAGCACCTCATTAGATATTCAAGATGGATCACACACGGAAAGAGAAATTTACTTTTAACCTAGTAAGGGGGCCCCATATAGGTGGAAAGTCTGTGATTCATGATCTGAGAGAGTTTTCCAGAGCTAATTAAATGCTACTGGTTCAATTACTTAAAACCTGATCATATATTATTGCTAGCTGAAAAGAAGTTAATGATGGCAAGGCATTATTCTTCCTATGTAAGATGTGACCCGAGCTAAGAAATGATTTATTGGTGGTCATCACAAGAAAAACTCAGAATATATGCCATTATTCTTTCTTGCCTATTAGTAGGGAAGTGATTTCCCTCTACCTTAACGCATTTCTTCAATGGAGAGAGAATTCCTGCAGAACTATGCTACATAGTTGAGGGGGAAAAGTGTGTTCTAGTGAGCAGCCAGCAACCAGGACACGTCACTGCAGTTGTATGCTGAGAGGCAGTGCATGGGGAAAGGTTCCAGTGGTGTCATGTAAAGGAGGTTTGGGGTAATTCTGGTAGTGGTTAGTGGCTCAGATGAACTCCTTGTGAAGTCTTTGTTTGCCAAGGCTTTATGCAGAGAGCTCTCTGGTAGGGCAGAGTTTGTGTCAGTCCAGCGGAGGTAATTTTGCGTAAGGTAAAGGGCATTCTGCCGTACATTGTTCCTTAATTTAATGTTATTTCCTGGGGAATGGCTGGAAGCGTGAGTGGCATGGTGCATGCGTAAGGGCATGAGTGAACTCTATAAACAGCTTCCTAGAAAATCCATGACTTCGGGAGTGGGGAAGGGTGGTTCTCCTGTTTCCTAAACATGCTCAATACCAGCCGTGGAGAAATGATAGATTTTGGTTTGTTGTTTTCAGATCTGGACGCTCTGTTGTTCACATTTAGCTGGTTTCTAGGTGAGCTATTGAAATGCTACAGTAAGAGCAATTACTAATTTTTAGCAGAATCTCTTATTCATGGGGAGTTTGTAAAATGCACCTTTGAAAGCACCATCCATAGAGCATGATTATGAGCAAGACAAAACTAAAAATCAGCCCTACGTGACTTTTTAAATGCATTTTAAGTGCCCAGAGTTACAAGCAGGCATTTTATGATGGGATCTTCTGAAATACCCATCTATATTTCTAACCTGATAAATACATATATATGTATGTATTTTAAGTCTGGCTCTAGCTTCCTAGCCAGGGTGGAAACATTCTGCTGTATAAAATCTGTGCTTGAACTACTCTTGACAGAGATGTAAGTGTAGCGGTGAAATATTCATAATGCGAACCTACATTAATTCAAGCTGTCTTGGCTCTGACAGAGTCTCAAATGCAGATGCATTTTCATGTGCAACTTCCTAAGCTGTAGAACTTTCCCACGTGTTTCTAAGAGGAAAGCATTTCTTCTTTGAGAACAAAAGTGAGTTGAGTAAGTAGTAGGCAGTTTTGTTGAAGAAAATGGCTACCTACCTGCAAAATGTAATGGGTAAAGAGTTATGGGACACCTGGAGCGTTTGTGCCTGTCACACTAAGGTACCTATTAAAGCGAACAAAGCAAAGTGTGCTGACAGCTCGTGGTGAAGTTTAAGCACGTCTCTTGTCAGGTGAAGTTTTGTCCCTCCCTTTGACGGACTGACAGTTTTTTATTTCTGTAATAACTGCTGATGTTGGAAACATGGAAGTGTAGAACAACTTCATCTTCCTTGCTGATGTTTCTCATTTTGTTATTTTTATTTTGCTTAGTATTGGCTCTTTAAAAGTCCAGGACCAGAGTCCAACTGAAGTGAGCCATCCTGTATCCTCTCTTTAGCAATGCATGACCTGATTGAACTTTGACTCTTGGAGGGGGGGATGTTCAGTGGTGCCGTGGAGTTTGAACTGTGTTCCTTCTGTCATATGTTGTCTTTTCCAATAAGACACTCCATTATTTAATTCCACAATCGCGGATGGCTGTCGTTGCCATTGGGCATTGCGTGTGTGTGTGTGTAATGGGCAGCTGGCCTGGGGTTCTGGGACTTGATCCAGCATTCAGACTTAAAAAAAAAATAAAAATTGTCTCATCTTTCTGTTAATTGGAAGGCCATACTTCTAAATTGTATTTGGAATTAGACAACTCCTGGGTGGGGGGTTCTAAGTGTTTGTTCTGCTTCATTTCAACAGCAGTCAGCAACTAAAACTGCACAATCGCTAAGGCTCTCATTAAACCGTTCTCAGAGTGTTAATAAAGTGTAGTGGTGGTGAAGGATGTCAAACATCCCATGTTTCCCTTCTGCATGTGAAAGCAAGTTTCTCTGAGAGCTGATGCTTTAAGGACTTGATTGTTTCTTTTCTTTTTAGGCTGGGAGAGCATCTGCCTTCTACAATAATGCCTCGCTAATGGAACCTCAGCATGGGGCCTCTGGGTTTGTTTGGTTTTGTTTGCTTTTACACTATTCTCATCTCAGACCCTTGAGGCATTTTGGGTCTGGCATTCACACCTCAATAACCTGCTTTCATCAGCTTTTGGGGAGTTTTAGTTAAACTGTGAAACAGTTCCTCGGCTGTACATGTTGATACTTCATGTGATTTGATGTTGCACGGTGAGGACCTGGTTATAATTGTCTCGTTAAGAGGGAAGAATCCTGCTCAGAGAATGGCTATCAACAGATGGAACTGGGGAGAGGGTTGAAGCTTCCGTCATCGACAGCCCTGTAGGTCTCTAGTAAGAACTGAACTGTGGAAGGGGGTATCTGCGTTGAGTCCCATCATTGCAGGCACAGGTAAAAATGCTGATAATGAGCCTATAGACCTCTGCCCCAGAAACCCTTGCATACCATAACCTGAGCAATTACCAGGGACCAAGAGCAGGAACATCTCTGAAGAAGCTGGGAGACAAAATAAGCGGTCTGTTAATGACTGTCCTCGAGGCAAGAGGCAGTGGCACCAGAAAACGGCGAGTTCATTGCGAGAGAAATACGTTTTGGAGACCTGGGTGAGTGCAGATGGGAATTCCCATCAACTGGAATAGAGGTGGTGAGTGTGTTGAAGCTCGCAATGTTCCTTGGGGTGTCAGGGAACACCACATTTTGATCAATCATTTTGAAAGGGGTAAAACCCCTTAATGGGACCTCAGTATGGTGAGAGAATAATAACACAAATTACAGAGCGAAGTCCTTAGTTCTGTTACTTATAGAAAAATGTTCCCGCCTCTGTAAAATCTTTCAGTGTCCCCTGTCCCCTCTTGCTTGGCCCTCAGATCCTTGTCCCCATGCAAGTCCATGCGCACCCAGGCCACCAGTTGCTGCCACGACTGATGGGCAGGGAAGAGCTGGCATGCACCGCGGGCAGCCCGGAGCTGTTGGCTGCTGAGCCCAGCAGAGGCAACGGCTACTGAGTCTCCTCTCTGGCAATCATTTTCTTCCTCAGCCTACAAGCTCTTTATCCAGGAACCTGTAGGATCTGACCACCTCTGACACAACTGTCAGATTTGTTCGGTGTTGGCCTGTTTGCTTCAAGAAGTTTGTGGTGGGAAGGGCTGACCAGCAGATCGTTAGTGTGATTGGTCAGACCTCATTTACTTAGCAAATGGTGTGTGCAGGAGTCGTGCAGTTGGAGGAGCTGTACTTAAAGCAACTATTTATGTTTTTATTTTGGTTTATTTATTTTCAGGCATACACTTAAAGTATTTGTGAGATTTATGATCAGGTCATGTCTTTGAGCAAAAAGATACACTATCAGAGGGAGGAATCAACATTGGACCAATACTTAGGGTTATCGTAGATTGGGGAGGAAGTGTTTTTCAGTGTTTCTGCTATTTTTTTGATGCTTTGGAGAATGTTTCCCCTTTATCGGTGGCTTCCTTGTTGGGCTTTTTGCAGAGAGGCATGGTAGGCGGAAAACAATTTTTAAAAAATGGGGAAATGTGATTGTGAAATAATTCTGAAGAAATTCTAAAGAAAGATTTTGTCAGCTCCTTGATTGTTTTCACTTTGATACAGATGAATGAATTTGCTTGTGACATGAAAGCTCTTGTGCTAAGCAGTACTCATTCAGGACAGCCATATAGAGTCCCATATTGCTGTGCACAAAAAGGGAAGAATTAAAGATATAGTGGGCTTAGCGTCGTTGTTCTACCTTTGTTATAAAAATAATTTGCAATGGTAAAATACAAAATTTCCACCCCTTTTGGGACAGAAATAAATCTTAAGCCAGTTGTGATGTTTAATCACCATTCACGCTTTATATGATGATTAATTATCAGAAGCAAAGCTTGTAGGTATCTCCTTACAGCCTATCAGCCACAATAATGGTGCAATATATACAGTTTTCATCACCGGAAAAATATGTACATACCAAAAATTACTTTGGGCAATTTACTGCAGTAATGGCAAAAGGGATATACATGATGATAATTTTCATTTTGTACTATGTTTTGTCTAAGGATGATGGTGAAAGAATCATTCCTCTTAATGGTTCTTTCAAAGATGACTTTGTTTTACTTATATTAGAGGTAGAGAAATGAGATGATCTGCAAGTGGTTTGATCTTGTGAACGATGAAGTTTTAAATACGTACTTCATTGTCTAAATGCTCACAGATTACTTTTCTCCGTATAATAACCATAGTGAATGTGTTGGCGGCATATCACAATTAATAATCCATACTCCTATTTATGTGCTATATGCACTCCAAAATTCCCCAGACACATTTCTTACCCAAGTTTGTGCGAAAAATTGAACTGCAGTCATGTCGCAGCAAATAATTCTGTCTACCTGACTGAAGAGTCTTAAATTCCTGGTTTTTCCCAGAGTGCCATTCACTTTAATCTCATATTAATACATTTTTTCTTCAATCGCCTGCACATAATCTTGCAATAGTTGCACAGACAGTGGAAGTTACTGCACCTGTGTAGCATTATTGTACGTTTTCCTGGCCATCTAGATTGTGTAAAATCCTTTAACATTAATTGGGACAAGTTTTCTGTCTAGGGTTATGTTGAATTTCTCTTTGAGGGTTTTTTCTATCTCTTCATCTTCAAGATTTACGAATTCCACCAAATCCATATTTTCCTTGTAGTTGTATATGGTCTCAGTGAGCGTCCACCCAATTAGCGCTCGAAAGCCATCAGTGGTCTGGAGGGTGCAGATGGACTTCTTTGTGAAGAGGGAATCAGGAGAGGTCTGAAGGTACGTGCACTGGAAATGGAAATCTTCCACTGTCCGTGGCTCAAGGCTGAACATGTAAACTTTACGACACTCTTTTTTCTCTAGAAGATCAGAATTAGAGAAACTTTGGTTGGGGATACATTGTTTCCGTCTCACTTTCTCAAGGTACCAGATGGCGTTTTTTTCCGTGAAGCGAAAGATGCCGGGAGCCTGGGGTTGGTCTTTCCCTGACACGAGCTCCATGGGCTGCCACATCTGATAAGATACACCAAAGCCTCCATCAACTATATAGTCTCTGCCGTCGATCGCTACCTTTACAAGGAGATGGGTCATGATGGTGGCATACGCGTTTTGATGTGGATTGAACACATATGCTCCCAGAAAGCTGGCGTCATACCCCAGGCGTTTGAGGACCCAGCCCAACAGCTGGTTGTTTTCCATGCACCAGCCACCCCGCTTCCTCTGCACAATTTTATTATAAACATGCTCCAACTCCAAAGTAATTTTCTCCCCACAATGAATGCTGAGGTTTTCGAAGGGAACAGCACGGATGTGGTGCTGGAATATATCAGTTAAGGTTTCCAAATCTTGTTTTTCAAGGGAACCTTTATAGCCAGTTCTCGCAAAATATTCTTCAAGGTTCATGTCACCTGTAATGGAAGGAATTGTGTTTTGGTTTTGTTTCTTTACATCAATGATTTATGATGCTGTGAAAACCTGCTCAGGCTGCTGCCAGCAAAAATGCTTTAATCTACGGAACCTCATCAGAGCAGTTTTTAAAGGTAACGGGTATTCGTATCAAATGGTTCCCTGAGCAAAGAACAGCAGTGCACGTGAGGGTTTGTTTTTTGTCTTAAGAGTCATCCCTGCGGCAAACAGCTGATGCAATTTCAGCTCGATACGTGGTGGCTGCGAATTGGGGATTTGCTGTATTTGCATTGTAACAGCAGGGTTAAGAAGAAATATGGTATGACGCCAGGGAGCGTTCAGGAGGGTTCGTGAAAACCGGTCTAAATCGACTGTTCAGTGAAAGGAGTGACATCTGCTAGCTGGAGGGAGGATAATCTGAGCCAGGATTCACATGTCCTTTTCATGAGTCTGCCACTGATCTACGTGACAGTAAATGAACTGCTCGTTCGGTACATGTCTCTCTCGTGCCACTTAGGAAAAGGGAAAATGATACTCCCTGCACATTTTGTAAAGTGTCAAGTTTTATCCAGATAATTACAACTGAAAAAAGCCTCTGACCTTTGCAAGAGTCGCAGACCACCGAGTCTCTTGTCTGCTCTGAGTGTTGCACAAGCTCATTTTGGTGTTGGGATAATGGATCTGAGCGGAGGTGAGTGCCGCGGGAGACAAAGAGCACATCTCTCTTCCCCGCTGTGCCCCGCGGCTCGCAGGGTGCCCCGCAGACGGGCAGGGGCTGTGTTACATCTCCCTAGTCCTGGCTTTTCTCAAAACTCACTTTATTCCTTCCAGCAGAGGGGTGACTGACAGTGACCAAAGCCTCATGCAGTGCATCCCTGGTCTGTCCTGCCTCCAGCAGTGCCCACCTCCTGGCCTGCCTTGGCAGGACTCCTCATGAGTCAGATTGCTGGGTGAGGAGCTACTCAACTTATTTTCTGCCTTCTAACAGTGTGGAAAGTCACACACAGTCCCCTACCCTTCGCAATGGCCCATCACAGTCTGCCAGCTGCCGGTGCGAGCGGGCTGCTCTGTAGGTATCTGGTACGTACTGTTTGTAAAATTGTAAAATGCGCTGGAGGTTGTCTGCTTGGGCGTGGAGCTGGGCACAAAATCTTTTGAACCTTTGCAAAGAAAGTTCTAAGCTGCTCAGCAGTCTAGAGTTACTGCAAATACTTAGCTTCTTGGCAACCCACAAAGCTACTGGGAAATCTTTTGTGCCTACAGTAAGCTGAGGCTTAGACACTTAATATTAGTGACTCGGGAAGACTATTTTATTCAGATAAATTCAGTGGTGAGCTGTTGAATGTTTACTGCAAACCAGAATGTCTCAAGATGACTTTCAGCGACAGATTCATGATGTGCATGGCGTAGAATCAGCTGTCCAAAGTGAATGGAGAGCCCTATCAAAAACCACATTACCTTCTACAGAAAGGAATTTAGCTTCCAGTGATATTTAAGTATATTGTTGGAGGATATTCTCAATATAATATTTGTTAAGTATAACATAAGGCTTACAACACTCTTCTTTTGGTTTGCAGAATCTAAGTCTATCTGATCATACCCCACTCAAATCGTGAATGCTAAAAAGATGACACCAGCATAAAGCTGGTTCTTGAGTTTATATTATCTGTAATTTCCCTCTGCAGCTCCATAATATGATTAATCAGCGTTGGATCTTGACTGTAGGAGATGAAAGCTACTGTTCTTTCGAATTGTGAGCAGATCAGATGAAAAGCTAGATACTGAAAAGGTAGTCCCACAAATGTGACTGTGATTTATACAGAGAAAAACAACAGCAGAAGTAATGTAAAGAACTATTTCTAAATGTGCAAATGAAGGTGCTAGTACAAAAATATTCCTTACCAGAGCTATACACACTATCAGCAATTCCACTTTTTAGCCTAATACGTGGACTTTCTGAGATACATAAACCACAGTTTATAACTTCTTGGGTTTAAAGTTGTTTTTAAAGGATTGTAATTTTATTCCCATAAAGCATTTATTGGGTCATTTATAAAGCATGATTATTAGGTTGCTCTTTTGCTTCCTTTGCATTTGCAATATTTTAAAATAAAGTTAACAATCTAAAAGGATAACTTCCAACAAGAGGTTGTAGTTCTAAATTTACATCTACTATTGTATCTAAACAAAAGAATCTCTCATAGTCAAGTGAATTTCCTCCTGAAGAGTGAAAGATTGAGGAATTGAAATTATATGATCACTGTTTTGCCTTCTTTAGGAGCACATGTTTAGCAGGCGATACTTTAGCTCTCTATCCACACATTTTTATAATATTTTGCCTAAAGACAATCGTACTTATGTTATTGTCCATGACCATAAAGAAACCGGGGGGTTTTTTTCTTTGTTTGGAGTTTTTTTTAAGAAAATAAGCTTACCTTTTAAGATAGCCTTATTTATTTATTGGTGTCTTCAGCTTCTGGGTTGTTTATTACTGGGGTAGCAGTCAGTAAAGCCAGGGGTGGATACAAACCGTGAGGGCTTGTCTTCTTTTGAGCTCTGCTGGCCCTCACTCCTGAATCTTAAATGCCACAAAAGGGCAGAGTCCACCCAAAATGAACGCACATTTTTGGACTTCACTGATCCATGAGCAAATTAAACTTTGTTTCTTCTCAGTTCATAGATGTTTGTGTTTTTCCCTGGTTAAGACCAGAATGAACTTGTTTTAGATGTCAAATAATTACAGTAGACAGTTGCAAATGGCTCCGAAACTTTTTTAAATTAAATTATTATTCCAGCACTTTGCAGTGGAGGATCTGCTTCCTTGTGGGTGCAGTGAATTGCGAAAGTACTGCAGGCTGTGTGTTCCCGTGCTCCGCGAATGCACAAAATGATCCTTCTTTGCCCACAAAGGAACTTTTTCAATCGGTTCAAAGCTTCAGCTGCAGCAGGTGGTTATTTCAGAACTGCCACAACTAACAAATACACTGCCAAATATTTATTTGCACAAAGTAATGTGTTTCCTCTCTAAAACTTGGCGTTCTGCATCTTCAAAGGGCTGCAGGGCTTTTTGTTTCATTCTCTCCCTGTCAGGCGTGTCTCCTCTTCATCTGGCGGAGGTGGAAGGTTGGAGGTCCCTTTTGGGAAGGAAAGAGCACATCAGACTGCATCTGGGAAAGCACCTGGAGTTTAGGCACATCAGGTGCCCTGTGAGTCTGTGTGGTTGACTAATACAAGCATCAAAAGCTTCTCCCTGGCTGGGGACCAACGCTCCTCTGTCACCCTCTGTCATGACACATCCTGCACCATACCTGCCACAGGTATCATAAAGGTAAATGGCTTTTCTGTTTCGTATAACGTGCTCTGACACCACACTGGTGGCATGTCCGAACTTCTCGGTGTTTTCTTTTGCGTCTGCAGTATGACTTATCTAAGGTAGCTTTTGTGCAGAATGGTGTTCGTAATAAATATGAAGAGTTTTCTCTATAATAATGTCAGGCTCGCTTGACATTGTGGGAAGGTTAGACCCCAGAAGTTTAGGGTTGATCTAACTTTTGTTTTCATTTCTGATACCAACAGCCTGATTTTTAAGAACTGTTGAATCATCTCGGCTTCTATTGATTTTGTTTCAATTAAAAAAAAAAAAAAACAACAGAAAAATCAGATTCTGAAAATTTGGATGCTCAAAATCAGAGAGCTTGTGGGGGTTTTTAAGTGCCCTTGCATAAATAGGTCACTTTAAGTCAATTTCTGGTGAAGGAATAGAACTCAAGCCTTTCCTTATTTCATCATAAGCTAATCAGCACCTGATAGTGGCTTGTTTTGAGAAAGTCTTAACCTTTCCTTTTTTTTTTTACGAAGTCTTTGAAAGCCAAATTCTGCTCAACTTTCTATTTCAGCCTGTTAAAGGAAGTGAATAATTTGTAAAAGTCTGCTGAGAAGATTGGAAATAATACCAAAAAAGGTTAGAGGTCTTTTGTGTAAAATGGTAACACAGCTTCTTCTGTAGCATTTTAGTCTCCCTTGCCACATAATACCTCTGAAATAAAATGAGATCCAGAGAGGTGGAAAAAATGTTATGGAGTCAAAAAGCAATTTCCAGATGAGCAAATTAGAGGTCGTAAGATGTAGACGGAGAGGCTTAAGAAAAAAAAAATGCAATCAGACTATACAGTTAATTAGCAATGTAGTTGAATTGACCAAGCTTTGTGTTCATCTGACTAGCTCAACTTTAGAATCAGATTAATGTTATTAGTGTTAATTTTAGAATTTTTTATATTGGCTATTTAAAGATCCATCTAGCACAGTGTTAGAATTAGATCGTATCCACTAAATTAGGTGGCAAGCCGCGAACGTTTACTGGTGTGAGCTTGTTCTCAAGCACTATGTTGAATTTGTCTTTCAGTGTCTTCTCAACCTCTTCATCTGTGAGAGTTGTGATCTGCACCAGGTCCACGTCTTCTGTGTAGTTATACTTCACCTCCGTGAAGGTCCATCCAACTAAGGCATAAACCCCTTCAGTGGTCTGGAGCGTGCAGATCGACTTCTTCGCCAGTATGTTATCTGGAGACACTTGTAGGTATGTGTTAAGCTCCTGAAAGTCGTTTATATGTCGTGGCTTGAGAGTGAATGTATATATTTTTCTGATGTTCCCTAGGTCTGGAGTATCAGTGAAAGGGACGCTTTGCTCAGGAATGTAATGCTTCCTTTTGACTTTCTCGAAGTACCAGGAGCCATTGTCTTCCGTGAAGCGGAAGATGCCAGGGATCTGGGGTTGATCCTTCCCAGAAATCAACATCAATGGCTTCCATGCCTGGTAGGCACCGCCAAAAGCAGCATCTACAATGTAGGAATTTCCCTTGATCACCACCTTCAGTAGGATATGATTTGTCTCAGCAGTGTATGCCCTCTTTGCCGGTTCATAACTGTTTCCTCCAAGAAGACAGACATCATACCCTAATTCTTGCAAGGCCCAAAATAAAAGGTGGTTGCTTTCCAGGCACCATCCACCACGTTTCTTTCTCACAATCTTATTGTAAGTAGATTGTAAATCCAGTTCAATGGTCTCCCTGCAATGCATGCTGAGGTTTTCAAAAGGAATTGCCTGGATGTGATGCTGGAAGATGATGGTTAAGGTTTGCAAGTCTGCGTGCTCGTGGGACTCATTGTAAGAAATTCTTGCGAAATACTCTTGAATGTTCATTTTGCCTGTGTGACCAGAAAAATCACCAGTTACTGTTGTGCAGCTGTCAAGGGGGTCACCCCTATTCCTGTAGCACAGGTTAACCAGCCTGCAAGGGGAGCCTAGGCCGTTCTGTGCCCTTGATGGAGGTGAATGCCTGCCATCTGTATTTCTTAAAAAAGAGATGCAGACAGGAGCGGGTGACTATCATAGGACTGGAGCAGGTGGCTATCATGCTTTCACTCAGATGTTGCCTTCAACCTAGGTGGATGTCTTTCCTATGGGAAGACACGGCACGTGGCACAACCACATCTCTGGCCCCGGATGAGGGTCCCACGTGACAAAAAATTCAGAGAACTGACAAACAACAGGTTTGCAGAAAAACTGCTAGTTCATACCAGCTGAAAAGTCACAGCAGTTTCTTACTGTTTCCTTTACCGTAACAGGCAGGCAATTCTTTATTTATCCCACAGGTAATTTAACTGGAAGGTTTTACATTCGTGGCTTCAGCTAACTGGGATTAACATCTCAGTGTGTCACCATTTCAGACAGGCTTCCATGTGAAGCAGATTGTTGTTTTCTTAATCCGTTTAGTTTCCCTGTCGAGTTCAGACAGAGCTTTGACCCTGGCTGTTGAAAGGAAGGAACTGTTGGTTTTTTCTAACCTAAGGGTCAGAGGAATTGATAATTACTAACAATACATTCAAGGCATATTCATCAGCCTTTGGTTTCTTTTACCATCTTTTACAAACCAAAGGCTTTTGTTTCAACTCAAATTATTGGATATATTTTGTGTCTTCATGTCTCTGATCCCCTTTCCTTTCATTAACAGAATGAGACTGTCGTTAGTACTGGCTGTGTGGCTAAGATACAAAAGGTTCCCTATAACGCTTTTAATCCACTGACTCATCTGGTATCTGCTTTTAATTTAGATTTAATGTGGCTTTTTTCCATGCAAGGATATTTGTTTTCCAGAACAATTCACAATCTGCTAAGGACTGTATTGATTTCTGAATTGATTTCTTCCTCCTTGAAATTCGGTTGCATGTTTCCTGGGAGGATTTTCCAAAAATTATTTGATGTAGATGAGATGGGAGAAGTTACCTTCCAGTAGCTTTGGTCCAACTGCTACCGTAGGGGTGACCAGCAGTTTGACCCCAGGTCTACGCCAGCACTCAAGCCAGTGCTGGGAGCTTTGGAAAATCCCACCTCAAGCACATAGGTGGGAATGCCCCCACCTCAAACACATAGGGGGACATACCCCCACCGCAGCCAGTGAGCACATCACACGATCTAATCGCTGGGCTTTAACCCCGGTTTTGATGCCAGCAGCACAACTCAGTTATATTGCTCCTGATCTGCACTAGTACCAGGATTCAGACTGGCTGATGCAGCAACACAGGAAAATGTAATAGAATAGAGGGCTATCCCACTAAGGGAATAAGAAATAAACATTTTCACTTCAAAAGGACCCAAAGAGGCTACATGAAAAACAGTAATGTGTCTTTGATACTGCATTTTATGGGTTTTTTCCATCTCTTTTTTAGGACAAGGGCACTCATCTCTGGCAGGATCTCCTTGGAAACGCTGGTTGTAGAAAGCCATTCCCTCCCCAACAGACAGCGCACGTGTACACTGGCAAGCTCATCCTGCAGTCCTCTGCCTCATTTTTCTTTCTTTTCCCACTTCTAGCCATTTTGTGTAGCCAGATACAATCGTCTTTTCCCTGTGATGGCGTTGAGCTGAACCTCTGTGACCAGGAGGGGCCCAAGTGAGTCTGTTAGTCTGGTGAGTCTGATATGCGTGAAGTTTGCTTTGAAGCAGTAAATCAGGCAGCAGCAGAAGACCCGATGTCCTCTCTCTAACCTGTCTCCTGGGTCTGTGTGTCCCCATCACCCCGGTGAGAGTGCAGTGTATAACCAGCTCCCCTCTTCCAGCTATGAGCAACCTCCCCCTTGAGAGCCTCTGTAGGGTGTTCACAGTGTGGCTTTGGGAAAAAATATTTTGTGAAATTCGCAGCCCGTGCCTCAGTTTCCCCAGCTGCCCCCTCTCTGGCCTTATCAATTTAAAGACTGCATAGTAGAGACGGCCTCCTGGCAGCTGATAAAATTGGCTCTGATCTCTATGAGTACTTAAGAGGTATACGTATAACAAAGCTGCAGTACAAAATCATCGGCTTTAGGGAGCATTCATGTAAACCAGTGTTTACTCCCTCCCCTTCCCGGAGGCGACTTTTCTTCTTGGCTCAACCCGTTCCCATCATGCTAGCGATGGGGCTGCAGCAGCGAGCGAGCCCTCGCCTAGGGGACAGAGTTTGCATTCCAAAACCAAGTTGCCAGATATCTTAAGCCTCAGCCTGGATCTGTCTTGTTTACTTTTGCTCCTGCAGCAGCCAAGCTTCGTTCAGCATTCGTGCAGCTTGGTGGGTAGCGAGATTCAGATGTTAGTTCTGCCTGTCTGCAAGCATCCCTGGGGATCGCTGCGTCCTTTCATAATTAGACTGAATATTAGGAACAGTTCCTCTCTGCTGAAATTCATGAGAGGCTTCCAGAGCTGGATCCTCTTGCACATGCCTATACTATTTGTTTGATTTTAAGCCATGCTGGGTTTTTCATACACTCAGGCTCAGCATAAAGGGGTTAGTTTAAGTCTGGAGCACTTGATCTTTGTACTCGTACGATGTCCTTGCGGTGCAGTGCACGCTGTCGGCTCTGGGCTTCCTGTAATTTATACTTCGCTAATATGCCTGTGCTGCTAAACACATGGTATGCAGACCCAGAGGGGTGGGCTTTTCCAAACAGGCTGACCCACAGCTGCGAGATGAAGTTAAAGATCAGACACTTGAGACTCACCTCTCAACCCGCGAGCTCAGGCTTTCCACTTCGGTTTGCTCCAAAGTTCCCAGGAAGACTTGTACTGGAACTGCTGTTCTTAAAGGTCCAGGCTGCCTTTACTGCCTGGCAGGAACAGCGTTATCCTCCAGCAGAGCAGGAAAAGGGGGGAGAGTGTTTCTTCTTTTATAAATATATATAAATTCTGATGGATTTATTGGCTTATTTGTATCGGCATATGTGTGGAAAGCCCTGACATGCAATTCATTGTGTTAGGTGCTGCACAGAGAGCCTGAAAATGATCCAGTCCCCAAATTGATTGCAATATTGAGTAGTTTTTAATCTCCCACATTACTGATGGGACATCTGAAGCCCTCCACAAATGCAAAGGAGAAATACGGTATGGGTGTTGCAAACAACTTTTGTGAGTGGTTACAACCCCGTCCTCAACCCCGCAGGTCGCCCAGGAGCTTCAGTCTCTGGGGCACCTTGGTGCTTGCACCCATGCAGCAGCAGCAAAGCGACAGTGCAAATTTTGATACAGATTTTACAACACTGACACTCGTGTGGCCTGGATCCCTGTAGGAGGCAACCCGTGCTAGAGAGGTAGTAATCCAAGCCAATTGATTTATTGGTGGGGGATGGCAACTGCTGAATTAATCGCATCGCGCCAAGCTATTCTCTGCGGCAGATACCAGAGCACCAAGGTGAGATTTGCCAAGTCATTTAGCTGTCTGAATCCCCTTGGGTTCAAAGCAAAGCCC
The DNA here is from genome assembly GCF_023634085.1 of Falco cherrug. Taxonomy (NCBI): domain Eukaryota; kingdom Metazoa; phylum Chordata; class Aves; order Falconiformes; family Falconidae; genus Falco; species Falco cherrug. The sequence goes on along the minus strand of NC_073710.1, from coordinate 18,105,889 downwards.
TGTCCTTTGGCAGGGAGGACGCTGCTCCTGGAGTGCTATGCCTTTAAGGATTTGTTTCCAAAGTTAGTGATAAGGAAACAGCAAACCAGTACAAGCTGAGATGAAGAGCCTCCTCTTCTTTTTTTTTTTTTTTATTTTTTTTCCCCCTTCAACAGAGAGATTCATTTGCTTGCTTGGCAATAAAATCTGTTTTTGTGGCTGTGCTGAGCAGGAGGGCCAGAAGCACTGAGCTGTGCCATGAAGGGGGCAGCAGCCAGAGCAGGGGATGGGGCACACGCTGGAGATGAGTCAGCTGAAAGGAAAGCAGGTTTTCCTGTTATAGTTTGTCCTTCACATGCTGAATCTCCAGGGCAATGGACATAACACCGAACTCTGATCTTAAAGGTCTGTTCCCAACCTAAATGATTCTAAGTTTCTGTAACTCTATACTCCTCCTCCAGAGCATATGCAACAGCCCAAAGCACGAGAAACACCCAGGCACAAGGACAGCAATGGGTGCAGCCCGTTCTAGATGTTTCCCATGTCTTTCCCCACAGGCGATGGAGCTTCTGGTCTCTGCATGGACCTTCTCCTGCCCCACAGCTCTGCGAGACCTGGCTGGGCTTTTACCTCCATCCTGATGCTCTGCCCCTGCTGCCAGGCTGCTGCGAGGATAAACGCACCCAGCTTAGCTGCTTTCGCTCTTCCACGGACCCCAGCGGGGACCACGGGATACAGTCTGCAAACAAGGCAGCTCCTGGGACAGTTTCTTCCGACCATCTGTGTTGCGAGCTGCTGGGCCACACTATAAGCAGCCCCTTTTTCTTCTGCAATCCACTGCAAGGTCAGTCGTTACCATTTTGTTTCCCTGCAGGATGAGGGAGCCTCACACACTCAAAGGGACCCTTACACACGTGCAGCCAAGCACATGCACATGCATTTGACTCTGGGAAGATGGGGATTTGGGGAACTCGCTGTGTCTCTCTGAAACACGTTTTGAATGTAAGAATAGCTGCAGCTTTTATTAAGTATAAATTGCTAGTTATAGAAAGCTGCACGTATTGCATAACACAAAAAAGGGTCAGTGAGTTACTGTATTTTTAAAAGCCTTAGCTTCAAAATAGCAGCACATACAAATAATCAGGACAACTGCAGTGGTTAATGACATTTTTCACTTTGGGAATACATGTAATTTGGGGAAAAAAACAGCTGAATAGTTCTACTTCACAACTCTTGATATTTTTTTATTATTTAATTGTAATTTGCTTATATAATTTACTTAATTATAAGTTCATAGTTGTAATGCTTCCAAGATTTGTACATAAAGGAACATCAAGCATCTTCTCACAAGGGCAAAGTGATCACATTTTAGTAATTTCTCTTGCTAAAAAATCTTAGCTATTAGGTATCCGACAAAGATTCATCATTTCTCCTTATATCAGTACAATTAGTATCACTGCAAACACATCCTCAATAGAACAGATATGCTTCAGAAAAATAATTCTGTGCATGTGCTTGAGCTCAGCCACAATAATTAATGTGCAATAACACTCAGAGTAGAGTCTTGAGAGAGAAGCATCTATTCCCAGCAGTCTGCTGCTGGGTGGTAGCAAACGAAATGTATGTGAGATGCTTTCAGTTCAGAGAAATAGTGCTTTTTGGTTATGTCACTGGGAGAGCAGGGCTTGTGTAAAGTCTGAAACAAGACTGAATTGTCCACTAATATTTCTCATCATCAGTTTTAGGCCATAAATAGTCCATCCGCAAGTATTCACGCAGGGTGGCACAGGTGTGGGACCGTCCAGCTGCCACATGAGAGGGAGGGTGTTGCGAATGCAAGAGCAAAAAGGACAGGCTTATGGCTTAACTGTAGCAAACCTGGCACGGGACGTCTTTGTTTTTCTGGCTATTAAATTGCAAAAATGATATGGTATTCATTTAAGAGGTGGGTGTGATTTTTCCCCAGGTGGCAGCACAAAGTAATAGAGAGACATACAGCTCCATCGCTCCGTCCTGCTGCTCTGGGTGTATTCAGAAAAGCTTTTAAGAGATGAAAGGAGTAGGGAATGGGCAGAGTCTGCTTCCAGCTAAGCACAAACAGAAGGGGAGTGATTTGATTGAGCAAGGAAGAAATTATTTGTACCCAAACCAAAAAGACATTCAGGAGTAGTTGTGAAAATCAATTTCTTTTCCAGATTCATGCTAATATGCTCTGCCTTACACTGGTGTAGATGGAACGAGAAGGCTTAACCTTTAGATGCTTGTCAGAAATGGGGGTAAGGATTGCATGTAATGCCACTGGATTGAATTATAATTCAGGCAGCGAGTTAAACCACCGACAGCCTGCTTCTATTGACGGGTACCAATTTCTTGTCTAGTGTTATATTGAACTTCTCTTTCAGTGTTTTCTCTATTTCATCATCTGCAAGGATTTTGATTTCCACTAGATCCATATTATCCTTGTAATTGTACTTCATCTCGGTGAACTTCCACCCTACAAGAGAGCGGATGCCGTCAGTGGTCTGCAGGCTGCAGAGAGACTTTAGAACAAACAGGGATTTCGGTGCTGTCTGCAGGTGGTTGTTGCGGGCTCTGAACTCTTCAATGTCCTGTGGCTGAAGGGTAAAGTGATAAATCCGACGGCGACCTTCTATTTCCAGCTCATGGGAAGTGGAGACAATTCCATCGGGAGTGCACTGCTTCCTTCTCATCTTCTCCAGGTACCAGACCCCATTGTCCTCCAGGAAGCGAAAGATCCCCGGAGTCTGTGGCTGGTCTCTTCCCGAAACCAGCTCCATTGGCTGCCACATCTGGCAGGCCATCCCAAAGCCACCATCCACAATGTAGGATTTGTTGTCAAGCACCACTTTTAGCAGCAGATGATCTATTTCCTCTGCATACGCATCATACTCTGGGACAAAAACTTTTGCTCCCAGAAGAGTGACGTCATAGCCGAGGGTTTTCAGGACCCAAGATAAAAGGTTGTTGTTTTCCATGCACCAGCCCCCGCGGTTCTTCCTCACTATTTTGTTGAAAGTCACTTCCAGGTCCAGCACGATCCTTTCCCCACAGTGGATGTTGAGGTTTTCAAAAGGGACTGCTCGGATGTGGTGCTGGAATATATCTGTCAAGGTAGCCAGGTCTGGCTTATCGTACGAGCCCCGGTAAGAAATTCTGGCAAAATACTCCTTGATGTCCATGCTGCCTCTGAGAGAAGTGTGCAAAAAAAAAAAAAAATGTTGTGTCAGAAGCGACGGAAGGATCTTCCCCATCCCTTATAACGGGGCGCTCATCAATATGGGCGGTCTGCTCAGAAGATGAGCGAGATTTGACTAATGGCTTTATCAAAGGCAGCTGAGTGTGAGTATTAGCGCTGAGGGAAGGCAATGGGACACTGCTGATGAGCACAAATGTTCTTTTTAATTGTTTCTTTTACAGCTGTGACGAGAGGCTCCAGCTGTGCTAAGCACATTTCAGTAGAGTTCCTGCCCAGCAAAGCTACAAATCTCCACAGAAAAGAACAAAAGCAGTAGCAGCACTGTTTCCCTGCTAGAAATTATAGGAACTGAGTCTCTCCAGATCTGAACCGCTTCACTTGTGGTTTGACTTAAGAGAAGCAGAAGCAGAAAACAAACTCTCCCACTCTCGCAGAACAATCCAGAGCCTCCTCTGCAACCAAATCTGAGGTAAACCTGCCCTGCAGTGGTATTTCCTTCATTATTTAGGCAGCCTGGCACGAGCTGGTCTCACCTGCTCCCGCTCTCCTTGCTGGTGGTGGCAGGCATGACCTGGAGCGCAGAAGGGGGTTTTAGGGTCAGAAAAGGCATTGGGAGGGGTTTTTTTGCTGCATCTTCTGTGAGCCGCCTCCCCTCAGGATGGTTTAGCTGCCCAGCTCTGCCAAACACAGCCCTTACACCAGCAGCAGGAGAAAACCAAGGTTTGGGCCAAAACTACAAGTTTCAGGGGCTTCACATTTTCTGACATCGTTTTTTGGGATGCATTTGCTCCTTCAACTCATAGTCCCCCCAGCTGCAGGTGTGGGTAAGGGCCCAGGCATCGCCCTCCCCAGCACAGCAGAAGGGCTCAGCGGGAGCCTGTGCAGGGGGAGTGGAAAGCAGCCCGAGCCCTCCCAGCCCTTGGTTGTAAGGAAAATGAAAAGGATTTTGATGTAGCCAAGTACTTTTATTATTCCTCCCCAGGCACCGCTAAATTTCAGACATCTCTGAGTACAGAGCAATGTTGTCCCAGAATGTTCTCAAGTTCCTGTAAACTTTTCATAAGGTAAAATTATAAGAAAACGATCAATTGTTCCAACAGGATTAAATTCTCAATCTGGTGAAAAACGGCACACCCAAAATTGTATGAGAATTGTTGAAAGATCCTTTCATCCTATAAACAAAATAATGAGATGAAAAATTTCCATTTGGCATAACCTTCTGACAAAAGCAGAGGGTGCCCTGGTTTGGCTGCCCACATTTCCTAATCTTTCAGATATCTATCTGGGATGTTTCTGTAACTGTTGCATCATGACCACCACCACGTCTCCGACATCCAACAAGCAGGACCGAATGTTCCACCATCGTGTTGAGAGCATCGGATAATTATTCAGGGGATTCTCTTTGTCAGCTTTTGGCTCATTCTCAAGTTTTCCCCAAGGCCCCAGAACCACAACTCTATTTATCCTCAAAAACTTGGCAGAAACTTAGTTCTTGCTGAGTGAACTTTAAACTAGCGTTGCCGGCAATGAACTGTTTCTCCCTTTCTTTCTTTCTTTCTTTCACTATGCCACAGCAGGCAAAACACGTACAGTAACTTTTACTTAAAGAGAGAAAGTTGGTGTGGTTTTTTTCCATCTGTCCGGCCACCTCCTGTGGATGTTTATAAGGCACTTTCAACTGTGGTATCTGAAATAAGTCAGATGGCACAAATGCCCGATCTGCTTGAGGCTGAGTAAATAAAGCAGCATATCTATTACACGGAGCAGCTGAGGATTCCCTGCTCTGACGTTACACCATTTTCTGCTGTGTTTTGTCTTTGAACGGTTTCAATTTCCTGGTAAGGGAGTACTCAGCTACCAAGATTTGGTGTTTAAAAAAAAAGGCTTACCTGGAAAATCAGTTCAACCACAATTTATCTCCAGCGCTTGGGGAGGGGGGTGGGTTTAGGCTAAAGCAAGTGGTGTGGCTGGCTGTCCTTTGCCTAGTGCAGACAGGGCTTGAGGACCGGTCTCCAGCTCCTCTTCAACTTACTTTCACCCGTCTCTGTCAGATTGCAAAAGCTGGGGGAAAAAAAATAACAATAAAAAGAAAAAAAAAAAAAAAAAGCCAGAAGGGTGGAGCATGAGAGCTGTAGTGAGCAAGCAAAACCAACTTCACTGACTCAACATGCATGCAAAACATGTCTATTATTAGAGCAAAGGCTGCTCCGCGTTTTCCCTTGTTTCCTGCTTTCTGCAGGGGCTAGCTGGGGCTCTGAGGGCAAGGCTAGGGGGTTGTTTCAGTAGCCGGCTGAGTGCACTCCAGTAGTATATGTGGGTTTTTCCCCACGTATTAACTTACTGTTTGTTTAGAAACGTGGGGAAGAAATCTTGCGTGTGTTCAATCTGAGAAGGTTTTTGCACTGTTTCTGAAAAGCAGCAAGGTTTCAGCGCGGTACTGCGCACCTGCGATCCCTTTGCCTCGATCAGCACACGTGAGAACTTCAGCGCTGCCTTTGCTTAATTTGCTCTCTATGATTTACATGCATTTTTTTTTTCTTATTACAGAATATTTCATAGAATGTACGAAAGCACTGGGACAGCAGCATGTCTCCTTTCGTCTTTCCCAAGTAGCACCTGAGGACATCATGGTGGTGAAGAGGCTCTTGGCAAAGCGATGACTATGGCTGGCTAAGCAGAGATGATAAATCAGACCAAAGAAAGGTGGCTGTTGTAGCCCATGACACAGCATTATATGTGCTTCATACAGCACATATCAAAACTTGGTTCTTTGTCATCCCACAGTGGCCAGTGCTTCACCCCGCAAGCAGGACCTGATGCCCAGGCTGAGAGGTGCTGAAGGGAATGGATTACCTGCCCTCGTCAGGCTCCTCTGGGCAGATCCAATTTGGTACAAAGAAAGTTCATATTCCTGGGTGGATCTTGCTGTATGTGGAATAATTCCTTCTCTTCCCACAGGCTAAAAGTCCTCATTTTGACAAAGAGAAGCCAAAAGCCGAGCAGGCAGACCCGCAGTCCTGGTGGGAACTGTACCAGAAATAAGGTCGTGGATCCGTCGTAGCGAGATGTGCGAGCAGAGCTGGCTGTGCTCCTTGCCCAGGGCTGTTTGGGACCACAAGTGGTGCCAGAAGTGGACACGTGCCGTGCTTCCTCAAGCAACCATCTGAAGTGGTTGGGGATCTGTTCCAGCTGACTTTGGGGTCCTGTTAAGACACAAGTGTCTTCTAACCAAGTAGGAGCAAATCACATTTCTCCTGGTACTTTGATCCTCAGCTTTTCTCAAGTCTTCTCCCTATAATGTAGCTCTGATAATGAGCGTTTTCTTCCCACGTCTTTCAAATTCTCATCCCAACTCACTATCCTACACTGACATTCCTGCATCACTCTCCTTTTTCTTCCCATCCCGCACATTTTGCTCCTCAAGCCATGAAAACCATGAGCTCTCACCCTCCCTAGGCGTGCCCAAGGCCAGCAGAGGACAAAGCTCATTCAATGAGCACTAAAGGTAAGAAAAGGCTTATCTCGAGCCAGGAACCTTGCCAGAGTCTGTTTGCATCTCAGATCTGTGCCAGGGGCTAATTTCAAGCTTGGTGGGGCAATAAACTGCTATCGTGGCTGCGGGTAATGCGGCCGTCATGTGTCCGCACCCAGCCCCAAAAGCAGCAAAGGGCAAACCCAGCTCAGGCTGGCTGGGTTGCCAGGAGCATGACCATGGGGTCAAGGTACAAACGAGAATGTCCTTGGAAATGATTATTGCTGTCCACCTGGCCACTGTAACTCAGTTTCCCAACCTTGGCAGGAGCTGAAGCTGATTGAGCTTTTCCCAGAAAACCCTCAATGTAATTGCACTTGCTTTTATTTATTTAGAAATTTAAATTGCTGATGGCATTTAATTTCTTACTGAAATCCTTCCATCACCCTAACTCTCCTGAGAGGCTGCATCAAATTTCCCTCCCTCTCCACTTTAAGAGAGTCTTATATACTACAATATTTGCATTGGGAAATAAAAGCATAGGGGGCCCTGTTTGGGGTAATAGTCAAGTGTCTGCTCCCTATTAAACAGCTCCCCTCTATAATGACCTCCGTGATGGGATGTATAACAAAGCAAGTTATATAATATTATATGCTATTATATTGTATCATATCATATTATATCATTATAACTGGATGTTTAATTTAAAACTATATGGTATTTTACTTACCTATCTGGTTTTGGTGGGGAGAAGAGAAGAGAAACTTGTAAAGCAATAAAACAATCGAGGTGTTTTAAATGGAATCAGTATAAATTCCTAAATTCTTACACAAGGTCAGATTCTCCCGTCCTCCTGAGCTATGAGTCACTGTAAAAGGAAACCTTGCACACCTTGCACACACTTGCTGGCTCTAGCCTTTCGTTTTCAAGGGGAATTTAATGGATGTGGGCTGCCCTAATACTAGACTGTTGAATGATATTCATGGCCTATAAACATATTCATAATGGCAAAACTCCCTCATGCTTTAAATTCATTGCCTTCCTTATGTTAATGCTAGATATCAAATAGCTGTGGCTACGTCTCTTTCCAGCTTTGTATCTGCAGCATCCATCACGTGCCGCTTTGGTGGTGTCCACCCCCCAGCCAAAGGATGACCCTGCAAGCACGGCAGAAGGGAGTAGCTGTGCTGGACATTGCTTGGCTTTTTCTTGGTGAGGAAGAGACCAGATTTCATTTTTAGTGTTTCCACTACCTGAGGCATCTTTCTGAGGGCTGGTGACTGTCAAAACCGATCTCCTTCGCTTCTCTTTACGCTGCCAATATGAGGTTTTTCACACAAGCCAACTCCAAGGGTGTTAATGCAGACCAAAGAGACCACATTGGTCTGTAGGGCCTTCCAGTCCTGAGGGTTTCAGCATAAATCTCTTACACGTAAGTGGTCATAATTCAGTTAAATTCCATTACAAGGGGAACAATCGGCTTTTCTACATGAATGGCTTTATCTCATAGAAGGTTTGAAGCAAAAAACCATTTTAAGTAACTGCTTTGGTGAAAAACATGCCCATACAGCTGGCTGTTATTTTCCCACGAATTGTGACAGCTTTGGTGGGACACATCAGGGCAAGATCCTTGTTGATGTGGTGCCAGCACCCTGGGGACACCCTATAGCTGCTGCTGCCGCCCTGGCGTGAGGCTCCGCGGTGCACCTTAGGAAGGAGAAGTTGTCTTCCATCTCACAGGCAATACTCACACCCTCAAGGTGCTGTTACTGTCTCCATCTCATGGGCCACCTCTTGGAGATGCCAGTGGTGGTGTTGTCAAACTACAAAAATGTTGAGGAGAAGGTTCTGCAGACTGGAAAGCAGAGAGTTGCGCTGGTTTCTCTGAACGGGCCAGCAGCTGGGTCTGTGAGGGCTGGCACGTGGCTGGCGAGGCTCCGAGCCCTGGTAGCAGCAGCTTTGCTGGCATCTGGAGACGGGGAGTGATGGAGAGCACTGAAGAGGAGGATGAAGAAGACAAGGAGAGCGAGACAGTATGTATGCCCCCAGTGCTGCCTGTCCTGGTAACTGGAGAAGGGGCTGGAGGAGAAGCCAGCAGCCTGGGCAACAGCCTGAGAGCTTTCTGTATGTGACTGCCCGCCATGCCCGGGGCTGCTGCTCTTTATCAAAGACCTTGTGTAACTCACTCAGGCTTTCGCAGCAGCTCTTTAGCCAGCTTTGCCCTGTCCCCGCTAGCTCCTTCCTGAGAGGAATGCTGTCCTACCCAGGCTCACATACTTTTCCTCTTGCCTACCTGGTACCTCCACCACTCCCTTGGCCGCAGACTCTGGTTTTTCCTTCTAAAGTGTCTGGTTCAGCAGGCAGCAGGGATCTCCTCCGGGGTCTGGGGCATGCAGGCACTGATTCTGGAAGCAAAATAAAGCAAAACTCACTCTGCCACGCTCGGACACATTCTTCTCATGCAGCACTTGGACATAGCAATAAGGCAGCACCGGGAAGTCAACTTGTGTGGGTGAGCAAGGAGGGGGGTCCCCCATCCCAGGCAGGGAAGGGAGCTCCTGCAAAGGATCGGCAGACCCCAGCCCTCTCCCTGCTGGGTGTTTGGAGCAATGCACATCTGCAAGACAGCTGCAGTTCGCACTGCCTTCTTCCACATCCCATTTTCCCCATTCTCACAGGCACTGCCCAAAATGCTCCTTACCAGACCGGAGGTAGGACAGCACCAGCGGGGTCTCATGGAAGTGCTTCCAAACAAGAAATTCAGCTCAGTGGGAACAGGATCAGGAAACAACTCTCCTGCCTGGGGCTGGGGGGCAGAGCCAGTGGCTCCCTCCCCAGCCCGGGGTACCTCTGGCTGCAGCCGCCCCCAGCAGCTGTGGGGCTGCCCCTGGCCAGGCACCCTCCTGCCAAGCAGGAGGTGCCTGTGTGATTTGTCCCCACCCTGAACATCAGCAAATGGTGAGTTTTTTCCTGCCTTCCTGGAAGTTCAAACCACGGTGTTATCACACAGCACCACTGCTTCCTGCAGCACTTGGCAGAGCGGTCCCCTCCCGCAGGGGGATGCGGGGTCTTGGCCTCTTCCCAAAACCATGGGGGAAGCAGGGATTGCCTCTCGGCAGCCTCCCAGGGAGCTCAGACACTTGCTTGTGCCTTTGCAAGATGTGCATGACCTACCTCCCTCTCTCTGCATCTGACCACACACACACACACACACACTGCCGCAAAGATATTCCAGCGCTTCCCATATCAGCATGTAATATGCACCCAGAGCACCTTTGGAGATGCAGGGCATTAATCTTTCTCTCTTCATTTCAATGTCCTGTCTGGAAATGGGATATATTCCATTTTACTGGCTTTTTATGCAGTACTTCCCAGAGCTGCTGTGCCACTTTCGCATGATTAACCAGTTAATAATTGCCATCATGTTACGCTGTCATTGCCGAAGGGAAGTACGCCAGTGTAATATGTAATGGGGCACCAGCATTGCTGGCTGGACCCTCAGACAGCTTCATTACACACTTTCTAACGAGAGCTGTCCATAATGCTGTCAAAAGCATACTTGGGACATTTTCCAAATGGGAAAATTTGGAAATTTGAAAAAACTTGGGGCTGGAGTGCTGGTACAGAGGTGTAGTTGGGTAAAACAGGCATCCACAGCAGAGCCCGCAAACAAAGCAGATGGTCTATGGGGAAATACTTAGTTGCTAAAGACCGGTTGCTAACTCTCTAATTTTACCACATTCTCACCATTACCAGTAGCTGCTCGGTAATTGCAGGGCAATGTGTTTTTCTGTGCGGGGACAGAAAGGCCTCATTTGAAAATAAAGACATTATGTTCATCTAGTCCAAAAGTCAACAGGAGACATTCCGTTCAAACTAATTAGCTGATAATCTGCAAAAATTCTGTACAGGTGCTAAACAAAAACATAAAATAGCCTGCGACCTGCACACATGCAATTCCAGCCCTTTACGTGTGACCTGCCTGCACAAGGAGTATTCACAAGTCCACAGGCTCTGCCTTCGTCAGGCACGAACGGCTGGGTACTCAAACCTGCGTACTGTACACAATATACTGCAAGATATTTTAAGAGGAAAATAACCCCAGCTAAAGAACAGGCACACTGACTAACGTAGAGTTATATATGTGTGTGAATACAGGGGAGGAGGGGGAAATGAGAGTTTGCTCAGCCCTCTAAATTGCCTTCGGTGAGCTCACATTTGGGAGAACAGAGAGGTACTGATGAAACACTTGCAACGTTTCTGCAGCTGAGATATGAAGCAACAGAAAGAACATCTCAAAGGGAAATATTCCTTAATTTTCCTAAATGGAAAATATTTTGCCTTTATAATTGAAACGTTCTTCATATAGTGATATAATTTATATTACTGGACATTTTATATATTTACATATATATACACACATAGATTAGCTCTGAAAAAATATCTTCGTACATGTGCCTAAATGCAGCAACCGTCACCATTTATGACCTGTGAAACTACCAAGCCACATCCTCAGCAGGATTAGATTGTCTTTATTCCACCCAAGCCTCATAGCAATGCTACTTGCACTCACCTGGCTTTGAGCCTACTCCTCCAAAAAGCTCCTCCAAAACCACACCGTTGCTTCAGTGACAAGGCAATGGGAAAAGTCCAGTGGACTTCAGTGGGAATTCAGATCAGCCCTAATTCAGGCAATCAGCCTGGAAACATGCAAGGCGCGAGCAAATACATGAGTTCTGTCATTCCCATTCGTCAGGTATTTTTCTTGGGGGGGGAGTAGGTGGGAAGGAAACCTTTTATCTCAGTGAAGAGTAGGAAACGGGAGTTACAGCGACAACAAAGAGGGGAAAAAAAACCAACTGCAAAAAAAACCAACCGCACCTTCAGGAAACACATTCATTACAATGTACTAACACGCAGCACAGAAATATATGATTGCAATGATAACATATTCCCTTCACCCCATTGCTGACTCAGGAGTGCAACCAGGAAAAAAAAAAAGAAAGAAAAAAGTTAAAGAGGGATGCTCTGGATTCGAAACAGTGCCCAGGCTTACCTTTACTGGGGTCTTCTGGCTGTGTCGAGGAGAGGCTGGAAGTTGTGGGAAGATTCAGAGGCAAGACGATGGTTTTGCGGGGCTCTCCATTGCTTCTTGGCAATAAATAGCCCCACCACAAGTAGTATCAGTGTCAGGCATGTCCATGGAGCTGGGTGTTTACAGACGGAAAGGTTTTTCCCAGTGTAAAAGCCAAAGGCGGTGGAGCAAGGGTTACTGTGGCAACCAGGAGCTCCTGGCTTTCCTCCCTGCTACACACTTGTGGGGGGGGACACTGGTGTGACTTCTGAGTGGCACTGCAGGGACTCGTGGACATGCAAAGACACTTTTCACCTGTTTTTTTCCATCTTCCCATGCACCCACAGCTGGTATATACAGCACAAAGCGCACCACGGAGAGATGTATGGAAGAGAAGAGAGACCACAAAGCAAAGGGGGCTGAGAGAAATCACCCATGGTTTTGCCACGGGCAGCCCGGATGCTGCTGTACCGAGGAGGGATGGAAGGAAGACTGCAGCCCTCCGGGGCTTCGGGAGGGACTGAAAGCTGGGAAGCAGGTTTTAGGTATGGTCAGTGCAGGGAGCGCTATTCTGGAGAGCAGAGTGGGGAAAGAGTCGCTGTTGACAAGGTAGATTGTCATAGCTGGTGGGATCTAAAATTGCATCCACTTCTGCATTGCTGGGCTGGGCACTGAGTGAATCTTGTAAAAAAAATAACTCAAGCTACTGAATCTAATTGTCTTCTAGGAATCGAGCTATGCCAAGAAGCAGCCCTTTCTCAAAAACCAGCTCCATGCCTGCTGTGCTGCCCCAGGGCTGATATCCACTATGTTATTTTTTTTTCCCCAGCAAGGATCAGTTTGATCCTTGATCATCTGAACTGGCGAATGGCCTTTGCTGTGGGATGATGCACCTGATTCAAGTGACATCAACCCCGTGCATTTTCATCCTGTAAGGTAAAAGGCAAATAATCTCCATGCAACGGTGGTGGTACTGTCTTTTCATGTCACACCATTGCAAATTGATGCTACATCCAGGTCAGTGTTTCCTCTCAGGCAGATGCTGAAGATTATCATCCGCCTTTCCAAACCTTTATTTAATAGGAGCTGTGGTATGAAATTCTGGTGAAATAGTCCTTGAAAAGTAACCACCTGCTTTTTAGGTGGCTGGAGGCACATCTCTGCTGCTCCCCGTTTTAAAATAAATAGACCTGTCATGGAGAAAAGCCTACGGTTCAGCCGCACACCATGGAGTCCCACTGAGACCAAACCCAACGCTAAATACGTCAGTTTACACTGATGTTCTTTTTAATTGCTTTCTCAGCAGTTGTGCCCAGAGCCCTCCTCATGTTCCAGTGCAGCTCCTGCCCAGCGCCGCTCACCATCCCCCAGGGCCAGAGCAAACAGAGACAGGGATAATATTGACAAATAACAGTGATGTCACTGGGGCTGGACACTGGGACCCTGAGCCTGGGCAGGTGATGGAGGGAAGTGCTTTCCACTCAGGGTAGCTTTCTGCTAAAATATCACTGGTGCAAGCCCTTTGGGAAATTTCCAAGCTGTAGCAGGACTCGGTGGCTGCCCAGGTGAGCAAAGCAGCTGCACGGCCCTTTTTCCTCCCATTTCCAGCTTTCTTGAGAGGCACCAGATGCTCCCCAGCCTTGCAAGGAAGATGGGGTGAGCAAGTCTGTAAACCCTTCAGCAAGCAAACCCTGTCCCCTTCATTAGCCCAGGAAGCACTAAGCAACCTCACCAAAAGCAACCACCAGCCCTCTGTCAGCTCTTTTTTGCCAGGTCCTTACCCACTTTGTAATTATTCTTCTAATTCCTGACTATGCCAGCATAGCTAATAATTTTCCAAAGAGTGTGGGATCGAGAGCTTTGCCAAAGGGCAGCACCTGAGGTCTCACCACACATTTCTTCTTTCTAGAAAATCGCTTACCCAATCATAGAAACCCAGTGGTTAATTTCTGCTACCATTTTGGATAAACTCCCATTCTGTTGTTATTGCTCACAGCAGTCAGAGGCAGCCACAGCATCCGATGTGCCTGAATCTGTCTCCCCCTCATGCATGTATCTGAGGCATATTCTCCAGTGGCATCTGAAATCAGATGGTGGGAACGTACATTTTGCTTTCAGCTAATAATTGAGAGACTAAACCTGCCTGGCTGCAAGGGACTCCAGGGAAGGGCTTGGAAATTGGCTGGGAGCTTCCTTCTCAACTTATATTGAAGCAGCTCCTGAATGTTTCATCATAAGAAAATTTGACTGCATATTTATATGGCCTCAAAGATACCCAGTTTAAAACTGCAAAATCAATTCACCAGCTGCATCAGTTATCTCTCTCTGGTGTTACTCCAGCTAACCCGGCGGATTCGGTTTTCATCACTTTGCACATGAAGGCATGAATAGGCAATGCCCTGCCCCATCCTCATCAGAGAAAGAGTTTCTCTTAGCCCTTTGCTCAGTAACACACCATTTGCCCACACCGAAGGCTTCAGCTACAGCAGGGTACTTCAGCAGGACAGCAGAATTGAAGCTCAGCCTGACCGAGCGGGCATGACTGCAGTCAGATTGCCCGTCTGACATGCAAAACCAGAAGAAAAAAATCCTTTTTTTTAAAAAAAACAAACAACTATACCACTGGTCAATCAGTAACCTGGACTAGAAAACAATCTAAACATCACAAAACCATGAGTTCCTACTGCTGCCAAATGCAAACCCAAATCCAGCTTTGATTCAGGGTGCAAACCTGAACTGCAGCTCCGGTGCCGTCGGTGCTCGGTGCTCTGTACCCCGGTGCTCAGGCAGAGCTGCTGCAGCAGCACACGCGCCTGCCACAGAACAGGGGGAATTTTGCTTTGCTCTCCCTGGGGACCAGCACGTACCTTTCGAAGCTGCATATCATTTCAGTAGTTACTCTCAGTCTCCAAAACATCAAGCTCCTTTTATAGGAATGTGCTGCAATTTAGTACCATCAGCAAACCCCGCTGAAACAGGGAGAAACACAGACCCATCAAAGATCCCTGCAGAAACCCACCCACAGCCCACAGCCCTTCCGCAGCGCCGGCACTTTTCTCTGTATCATCTCTGCAGAAATTTAATTCACTTAATCTACCCTCATTTGTAACCCATCTCATTCCCTAGGCTTAGCTAATGATCTGATGTTGTGTGTTATGTGTTTAAAACGCTGTCTAACAATAAATGGTTTATTTTTTCACTGGTAGCATCTTGGTGAAATATTTATGATCACTAGATGTCACTGTAATTTTACTCCGTCTCCAGCCCTACTGAACCAACGTGATTCCTGGGCTCAGTGAGCTCGCTTTAAAATCCTTTCCAATTTACTAGTGATCAGAAAAATACCCAGCTGCTGGGCTGGCGGAGGGTTTCCTAGGGTGGGAAGGGAGAACTGGCCTTGGTCCACTGTTAGTCTGGGGTGCTGTGCACAATGCAAAACCATGCAACTTTGGAGCCAAGCGCTCACACCTGTGTGTGTGTGTGTGTACACATGATGCGTGGCCACACATGCGGGTTTCTGCTCAACACATCAAAGTCCTGCTAATTTAATGTTGAGTAATTAAACCCCTCAGGCCTGTGCACACAGCAAAATGTGTGTGCGGACACACTGTGCCCTGGGCTGTCTGTGGTTCATCGGGGCTGGCACATCTATAAGGCCATCTTATCTGGAAGTCCAGAAATCTGGACTGCAGATTTCCCTGGAGCTTTAACGATCAAGTGCCCTTAAAATTTTGTTGTTGTTCTTTAATAATGCCCCCACTTTTCTCCCAAACACACAGCCCAAATTCCCTCACCATCATCTGAGCACTCCCATCATCCTTTTCATCCAATCATCCCATTCCTACTGCAACTCCGGTTAATCACACAGGCTTTAGGACTCAGAAATCTCTATAGAAGTATCTTGCCTCTTTCACTTGCCCTAAAAGATTTTACAGAATATATTTCTTCAGGGCCGACTCAAATCCACATTCCCTATTTCCTGAATTGTTGATTTCTCCATTGTACTCAGCCTCTGGGATATGGCAGTTTAAATATTATAGACCACACTCCCGCATAGGCACACATGGGAATTCTTTTTTTTTTAATTGGAAAAAAAAAAATACCACTGAAATTAGTGGAAAAAAATTTAGCCTGCTTAAAAATTATTTGCCTCTGTCCAATGCCATTATCCAGATCAGCAGAATATATCTTCACTCCATACTCCGGGTCCCGCTGGGGAATATGCCAAAAGCAGGTCTTTCAAGACAAATCAGCTATCCAGTGTGCAGTGCTCCCAAGGCAGCGCTGGCAGCTGAGCCAGAGGAAGCAAAGCTCTTTGCTGGCATCTTTTGGTGAGCCAGGAGAAAGGACTGAGGGCCACAGCTGTCTCCATGTCCCTGCAGTGGCAAGGGGTGGATGGCAGACCCTGGCCACATCCAAGGGAGCTTCACAGCCGTGGAAAATAAGATCTGCTGTGAGGCAATTACACGGAGCCGTGACGGAATGAGGGATGCTGGGGTGATGTGCGCTGGGTAGAATCTAATTGCAGTGCCTGTAACAACAAATTTCCCTTTGAACTAGTCCACACTCACTTTGCAGCAGTCTAGTCCGGCAGCAGCAGGTCTTTAAATGCTCATGGGTTGCCTGCCACTCCTGCAAGTGGTAGCAAGAGGTGGGCTGTCTGGGCAGGGGGTAACGCCACAAGTGAAAGGCACATTCTGGCTTGCTACCCTCACTCAAATTATGGCCTGTCCACCTCTATTCATCCCAGCATCCTGGCTGCTGTAATACATCACATTCTAGTATCGACACCATCTCACTTTTGAAAAGCCTTTCTCTTCAGGATTCATTAAAAAGAGCCAAAATGAGCAAAAATGCTTCTAGACAAGCATTTTATTTTCCTGTGGAGCCACCAGAGGAGCTTTGTTGGCTCCCATAAGGTCAAACGCCTTTCATCTTCTATGCCAACCACAACCTAAAAAGCCCTAAATTTCCTTTGAGTTCTGTTAATTAGCTGAAGCAACACAGTCCTCTCTTTAGAAACCCTCCTCCACATCTCACCCAACAGGACGCACCACACTTTTCCTGATGCGTAACAGCAACACACAAATCAGAAGATAAAGAGAGGCTTTAAAGATTTGCCACTGAATAGACACATTAGGGCTATGCTGCTAATCCTGAAAAATGACTGGGAACCTTGCTAGTACAACCACATCTGTGTTAGGTTAGTGCTCAAGTAGACACGGCACAAGTATCTCCTTGTTCACTGGAGACTCATTAGTCCTGGGTTAAAGCTAATACGGAGTCACCGGTGCTTTGCCTGGGGCAGGAGTAGGTTTGAGGTGCGTTGGGTGGAGCACCTCAAGTTTGGCACGCACCCACTTGCCAAGCTCATGGCCCCGAGGGCCGATGTCTGTGAGGGACCCTTGCAATCCCACCAGCTCTCTTGCTGGGTTCCTCTGCAAGAACAGCCTGAAAGGTCTTCCACCAAGCTAACTGGTTAAAAAGGGTAAGGAGGGACAGAGAAACCAACGGACTAAAGCGACTAACTCATGAAAATGACATCCTGGATCTATTTTCATATATATAGCACACTCTTCTTCAGGAATTGCATGAGTTTTCTTATTTGTTTTGAAGGGTTATAAATGACTTGGGAGCCTGATGGTGCATACATAAAAAGTGTTGAAACAGTTCAGTTACAGGTGTGACAACTTTAAGCCCCATTTATACTTTGGCAGCTCCCTGCACACAGAATCTCTCTCCAGGTCATTGACTTATTTCAACACGATTCAACTCAATCAAGACCCTTCTCAACAAAACCCAGCCTAAACCATTGCCAGTCCAAAGTGCTGCATATTAAGAGCTACCACACATTTCATCATTTGAAAAACAGATTAATATTATAGGGAAAATATTCAAAAGCGAGGCTAAAGTTATGTGGAACACCCTCACATGAACATTGCTGTAAACCATATTTTTAAACAGATTTAATCTTTGTTTACCCAGAAATACCCCAAAGAATAACTTGAACAATACTGGGCTGTGGATTCATAGCACAGATTATTTAAAGCAGATGGTGAGCCTGCGTGGATGCGCTCCATCAGAGAAAATGTGGCCATAATTGGATTTATTTTAATTCACTTATACTTTGACTACAGGAGAAATGCGAGTAAAGTTCCTCATGCAGACAAGCCCTGAGGTTAGGGCTGTCAGGGAGCTGCTGGTTTCCTTGCTCTCAACTCTATCTCGAAAACTGGACTTAAATGCAAAAGTAACATCAGATGCTTATAAGCGAAAGTGAATCCCCCGTCTTAAAGCCTTTATTCATGGTCAGATCTTTCCTCCTTAATTCACTCCGACTAGCACTTTATGCAAGCAGTCCTGAATGAAATGATACTCCCCATAAACAGCATCTCGCTTATCAAAGTGTTTTGCAGAGACCAGGCTAATGCTGGGTGCGGGAGGGCATATCACTCACCTCCAGCAGCTTCAATTTTCACATGCTTTGCAGCAGTGGAAGGAGACGAGTTCCCCTCGGGAGGTGCCATCCCTGCCACGCAGTGTGGAGCCGGGGGAAGGACAGTGACACCCATCTCCAGCCACGTCTTCTGCTGCTGCCTTGGACGTGCTGCCTTCCCACCTCTGCCGCCTGGCTCCTTTCAGGGGGTTCCTTTCCTCTTCTCGATTTCTAGGCTTCCTGTGTTCCCACACATCCTAGCTGCTACCTGGATGGTACCTAATCATCACTTCTAACCTGGGTTCTCATTAAAAGGAAGACAACTTGCTTTTTCCAGCTAGAAAGGTGCTGGTGGTCTGAGCCTTGACTTGCTGGAAGGTGCGTGCAGCAGCTGTGAGTGCTGTGCCCCAGCGAGCAGGAGGAAGGGGCTCACTTTTCTCTGTACTGAGCTATAATGTATGTACGTATATGCTGTAATTACAAGCATATTGCTGTGCAAATGCATAATAAATAAAACTCTCATTTCCTTATGAATTACACGTAATGGGCTACCCAGTGTTACTAGCTGGACCACATATCGCATTGCCTGGCCATGCTGAAACCTGCCAACCGCATCATCACAAGCCTCAGTTTCCCTTATCACTTCCCAAATGTTCTCACTTGCAAAGTGCCCCAGCAACCCGTGAGTGCAGGATGCATGCAAGCAGCGGACCAGCTGCCAGCACCCCGCCGCCAGGTTGGCTGCACAGCCGTGGCAGCACGCGGAGATGTGCGGCTCCAGGGGCAGATGGTGCGTGGGAACGACCTGCCCGTAGGTACACCTCCGATAGCTGTTTATTTCCACACATTTAACTGATGCTAGCGCTTTTTGTGTGTGTGTGTGCTTATTCTATGTTTTAATCTGAGGAATACTGGCTGGGTGAGGCAGTGCCCAGTTAGTGAAAGGCTGCGGCTGCATGTTGCAATATGGCCAGCACGCCGCCACAAATACAGTGCTGCCACGCCTGCCAGCCCTGTCCCCAGATTAGTCGCTCAGACGTTACTGCTGATGCGTTTGAGCAGAACCCAAACACAATTTCACTCGTCCATCACTAGAAAAATCAAAGCATGTTTCCCCATGCAAGGCACAGAGCGGAAAGCGATGGGGAAAGACCAACCTGGCATCTGTGCTCAGCCTCACAGGGTGGGCAGCCCTTCCCGGAGCCTGCCCTGGGGGAAACAGCTGCCAAGAGCCCTCCAATATACAGATGTTGCTTCCCTTCTACGTTTTTTTTTCCAAATATTTCCTCTGTCACACTTATCTCTGTAGTTCTGATATATATTGGCAGTAGCCTGTTCCTGCAGGCTGCACAACATATGCGCTTAAACTCAAATCACATCAGTGTTTCTTACCTATGTACCAGTACTACCTGGCATGAAATCAGCATATATTCTAGCACCCCACCCCAAACCTTCCAGTTTCACAGAATATTTCTTTTTCTATTTGCTAATTACCACGTAATGCCATATTAATTCCCTTGCAATTGGATTTTCAAAATATTTCTGTAATTGGCCAAAATTTCTCTCCCTGGACATCTGAAAACTAACATTCCCATGTTACATTTCAGCAAACAGCCAGTCTGTGGGTGCTGGTGAGTGCATCGCCCATGGAGTGCGGAGCAGTGGGACACAGGAGGCTGTCCTGAAGGGAAGCAGGATTTGGGGGCCAAAAAGCTGTTTTGGTGATGTTACCTATTTTTGGCCTCTCCAAAGCAGCCCAGGTGCTGGGTATGACAGGGAATGTGGGGATGGCAAGGACAGCATGATGGGACTGCTTGGACAGCTGCACTATTCATGGAAATTCCAGCAATATTTAAGCTGAGAGTAGGCAAATTTAGATCAGATATTAGGAAGAAGTTCTTCCCTGTGAGGCTGGCGAGGCGCTGGTCCAGGCTGCCTGGAGCAGCTGTGGGTGCCCCATCCCTGGCAGTGTCCCAGGCCAGGCTGGACGGGGCTGGGGGCAACCTGGGCTGGTGGTGGGTGTCCCTGCCCATGGCAGGGGGGTGGGACTGGGTGGTCTTTAAGGTCCCTTCCAACCCAAACCATTCTATGACTCTATGATTCAGTTGTCATTGAGCAAGATGGGGAGGACTCTCAGTCCAAGTTGTGTAAGTCTGTTGGTCTTGAAAGGCTCAATACTCTGAGCACAACATGCTTATACGTCCCCGGTGAAGCTGTTCTCACCTCTAGTACCACTGCGAATTCCCAGCAGCCACTAGATGTCACCAGGATTTTACTGGCTTTCTGTTCTATACGCAACTGGGGACCGTAAGAAAATAATTACCATTAATAATACAAAAATGTCCACTTATTCCATTGAACACAGAGCTCAGAGAAGGGTAAAAGTGACCCAGACTCCTACTTCTGCGTGTGCCATCTCTGAGAGTACTTAGACAGAGCACCTGCACACATGGATACGATTTTTAATTTGTCTCTCGATAGCAGGAGAATAGTTTGATATCATAATGATGGAGTTTCTCCAGCTAGGTATCAGGCTAAAACTTACTTTTCTTACTGCATTTATCAGACTCCCATTTAATTCTCCAGCCTTGCTAGCTTTAAAGTTATCCCCCCGGCTTGGTAATCCTGCCCAGCATCACCTAGGCAGTAAAGAGGACAAGGAAAGATTTGGGAATGAGATGAACCAAATGGCTCCACATGCAAACAAATCAGCAAAGCCATTTCTGGGGATACCTCTGCCTCCAAAATGTGTGAAGCTGTAGGAAAGCAAAGGGCTTCCAGCGAGCAGTGCAGTTTACACATACATTTTCATTAACCTTTACTGGTTAATTATTAACCTGTAACCATGCCATTCACAATCTGGAGCATAAAGATTAGAAATTGTGTTCATAATCCCACAAGGCTCCACTTTCTCTCTCACCTCACAGGCACAAAGCCACGTAGCCACAGCCCCGTGGGGTGCTGGCAGCCCACCGCAGGCTCCGCGGGCGCTGGAGCCCCATCGCAGTGCCCCAGTTCCTACACCTGTGCCAGCATAAAATGTGGGAATCCTCCTCCACTGTGTGCTCAAACACGCAGTGCATGAAGCAAGTTGTACGTGCAAATCCTACCAGGCAGGGGCTGAAGCCTCTCGCGGTGGCAGCACAGCCCGTGCCGTCGCTGTGCCCGAGCACCAAAAGCCATCTTTGCTTTTGGTGGTTCCCTCTACCACTAAGGAACTGCTGCTAGTTCATGTGTCTGTCCATCAGGCACTGAACTTAAGGTCTGGCTTTTAAGATATTTAGATACTGAACTGAGCAGAATTCCTTGCTTTTCCTTAAAATCCCTGCTCTCCAGCTGTTGGGTTTTTTTTAACACAGGTATTTTAAGAGTCCTACCCCACTGGCCTAATACCAGCACAAGCCCTAATGCCTGCCTCTTCTTCTTTGGCTATTAAATTATCCATCCAGCTCAACTCTTCAATCAAACCATCCTTGTCCTGTTGTTCTGCTTCTTTGGGCCCAAGAAGATGCTTGTGTAAGTTCGTCCCCCTCACTTACACAAAAGCCCAACAACACAAGCCATCAGAAGGAATTGGGGTCAGCACCTCATTTCCCAAATCAGGCAGGAACTCAGCAGATCCCTGTGAGACTGTTTGGCTTTGGATAAGCCCTAAATGCCACAAATCACTGTAAATAGGAGCCCCTTTCTGAATACATTTCCTTCAAAATTTCCATAGTCAACGCTTCGCAGAATGAAAGTGTCCACCCCCCCGTCAGCACCACTTATATCCCACTCCTCTACTCAGAGCTAAAGGTGTGTACATATATTCTAAAGGTATATTATATACCCCACAGCAATAACTAATGGAGATGCCCATGTCTGCTGTAGGGATCATTCTGGGTCTCCTACAACACACATCCTTTCAATCTGAAGCCTGCTGTCTTCCAAGAACAGTCAAACAAAACAGACTTTACAGCTCTGTCTGAAGACAGCTTTTTAAATTAACTCTGGGGTTATTTTCATTTTTGTTTCATGACACATAATATATTTAATACAAAAGAAAATATGCCTGGCTTAGAACTTCAGCCAAAGATGACAAGTCCAAAATTATCTCGGCTTAGAAATATTACTACCCAGGTTATTAGTCTTAGGTTTGGTTTATGATCACTTCTTCCAGCAGTGCTGCTACACTTGGAATTAATTGCAGCTTGTGTTCTTTCTGCACAAAGGAAGGTGGAACAGAGTATGCATTTTACCACTGCTTCTTGCACAAATACAAAAAGAGCAAAGGTTGCTTACTGCCATTTCTTTTATGCAAGTTTATCTGTAACTTTGTCACTTTGTAGCCTGCTACTGGTTAAAAAGTGGATATAGGTTATGTTTCATTTCAGTTTTCCTTAAGAAGTAAGCATACTCCTTTTAGGATCAAGAAATTCATTTAAATTTCAAATTACCATTTTTTACCAAATATCTTCTGTTCTCTCTGATAGTAAAACATGTTTAATACCCAGTGGGACTGGCCAGGTCTCGGTCCCATAAGACAGACAAAAAGGAGTGCATATCTGTATTTCATGCCTCAGTTCTTGTAACCCTCTCCTCTTTTCTTGTTTCCCTCACCCCCTGCTCAACATAGGAAAGATCCAGCTGCCAGGTAGGGAAGGTGACTCTACACCCTGGGCTTGCCCACCCAGGACACAGCTCCCACCCGGATAACCCCTCACAGAAACACTCACATGCTCCCTGCTCAGAATCCTCAGATTTGGGCACTGAGATTTCCTTTTTTTTTTTTTTTTTTTTCCTGACCAGGCAGATACACTCTTCAGGGGATATGGTTTCTTAAGAGACGGAAAAAACCTACCATCTTTGTTCCTTGTCTCTTAACAAGAGGTGATGGATCCTCCCTATCTGCTGATCACACCCTCAGGTTGGAATGGCCACCACTGGGGCAACCTCTGCCTCAAGCAATGGCTCTGCCAGCACCACCAGAAGCCCCCAAAGATGCTCACCTCAGCAGTCCGCTACGAACTCTAATACACAACCAATATTAAAAGAAAAACACACACAAAAAAAAACCACAAAGAAATACCAAAACAAACAAACAAAACAAAACAAAAAACCCCAAAACAAACAAAAAAAAAAACCAACAAAAAAACCAAACCCAAAAAAACCCACAACTGCAATGGCCACAGATGGGTAATTCCTTCTCTAGTAAATCACCCAGTCAAGAGTCTAGTGTCTCAGTGCCTGGTAGATGATAAAAGCATTTAGGGACAAAACTTTCCACAACAGCCCCAGCCCCTTTAACACTTTGTCCCCACTAAAGCCAGTGCCAACATGAGTGGTGGATGCTGTGGAGGTAACTGGTGGAGGGGACCTACCACTGCCCTGAATAATGCAATGGAGCAACGGCATCTTGGTATTTCTCAGCCTTGTTAGTTTAATACCACTTATTTAACTTGTCTGTTTGCATTAAGTCCAACACTTTGGATGCCCCGATGTATTTTATGATACTTGCTTGCTGTTGCTTTTGATGGTCTTATTTGTGATTCAGCAAATAGTACCTAAGTAATCAATATTCTGTCTGGGTGGACATTTTATTTATCTACAGAGCCACCATATGAATTTGGTTGGTTTACTGGAGGTCAAACACTTTTCATCTTCTCCATGAGCCAAAGAAAATTGAAAGATTTAAACTCCCTTTGAATTCCTTTGATTAACTCAGGGAAAATATCGCGCTTTTTTTTTTTTTTTTCCCCCAAACTCAGCAGCAGAATTGTCTTCACTATAAATCTACCTCACTTTGACACATTGATCTCTGCATAATGGGCAACATCAAGTGTTGAGGCATGAACTGGAAGATGAAGGAAGCTGTAGAAGAGTTATGAATGGTGCTGTTATCAATTACCATACATACACACATACCTCCTTTGGGATGGATTTTAAAAAACCACCACATAAAATCAATAAGAGCTGTATAATTAGCTGGGGGGGGGGGGGGGCGTGGAACAAGGGCTGGGATCCTCATGTTTGGGAATTGCACAAAGCACCCACACTGTATCAGCAAATGAATGGTACATCAATATTGCATACTTACATCAGTATCATTCCCCCAGTTGGTCCAAATTCAGACTGTACAAGTGCACGCCACGCCACTGCTTTCATCTCGCGGTTTTAAAAAGCAAGAAGAAACCTGTTAAGTTTCAGACATGGGGAGGAAAAGAGAACAGAAGAGCAGATTTCAGCCCTTTCCCACCTTTCTTGCACAACTCTGAAGTGCCCCAGCTTGCAGGGCTGTCAGGGACAGAGAAACCCAATGACTAAACCAACTGAATAATGAAAATAACACCCCGGATCTCGCTCATATGCTTTTTCTGCTGACTTCTACAATTTTTACAAAAAATTACAATTTTTTTTTTAATTGGTAATGTTTCAGAGTCAAATTTTTAAGATTGCTTAAATGATCCAAGCCTTTTCACATAAAAGTTGCATCATTTTAAATAAAAATATGGCTTAAACCCCCCTCATTTAGCTAAACAGGTAAATCCCTATATCGACACACTTCTGTCCATTTGGTGACTTGTTCCCAGTTATCGCATTTGATCTGGAACTGGTTTAAGATTAATTAAAATAAGTCACTCTTTCGATACACTGCAACTTGCATTCATTTGACAAAATTAATGTGAAAAGCAGAGTCAGGTTAAGCATATGAGGATTCTTCATTTTGACAGGACCTAATGGTGGTTCTCAGCGGGACTTAGACACCACTGCCCAGGATCACACAAACTTCAAATACACTTAGCTTAATCAGCTTACACTTTGCGTGAGGGAGAACTGACTTCTTCCAGTACAATCATGGCCTGAGTACCTGTGCAAAACATCCAGAAGTTTGCCTCGGGTGGTTTTCAGGGATTCAGATTTGAAATTATGAGAATCTCAGGGATGCAGGATGCGAAGGGGCAGCAAGAGCTGCTGGGGTCCCACACCCTGCGCTAGGGCAGGTTCAAGCAGACCACACCTGCATATGGTGCAGAAGAAGAATTAAAGAAATCCTTTGTGTTGCAACACCACCAAATCCCAGGTTTGGCACAGGGAGCCAAGGAGCTGCCTCCCCCTGTACCTCCCACCCCGGCAGCCCCAGCTCCCTCCCACTCCCCACCAGTTCACCACTTGCCCTCAGCCATCTCAGACAAAAAAAAACTTGTTATCCCTTCTCAGCTGTCTCCCTCGTGGACTAAACAAAGCCTGCTCTAGCCACAGTTTCTGATAAGGGTTGTTGGTTTTTTTTAGAAAGCTTGAATTATTTTTGTTGGGTTTCTTCTGGAGTCCTTCCTCCCCCCTGCTGCACCCCCTCGTTCATGTTATGCAGCAAAACTGGACACATCTTTGCGTCTAAATCACCGCAGTGCCTGGACCGCTGCTCGCTGCTCTTTGTAAACAGCCTTTCAGTTTAAATACATCCACCTTGCCGCAAAATTATTAAACTGTATTTCCTCTCCTGCTTTAAAGGAATGTCGCAGGCACTGTGTCAAAAGTCCACTGAAGATAAAGGCAGATCAATGCATGCTGCAGCTCCATCTTAGAAATAAATTAGATTGGGCAAAAATTATTTGTTCTCAGAAATCTGTTTAGCAATGTATTTTTCCTGTAGACATTTATGTATTGCTCAATAAGGCTTTCCAGTAACATGCTTGGTACCAATGAGAGAGAAAGAAGGAATACATGGGATAAAAGTCATGCAGGTGAACCAATGGAGCCAGGAGCTGAGGAGGAGGAAGATGAGGTGGACAACCTTCCATGGTTCCCTAGGTAGTTTCAATTGCATTCTGGAGTTCTTGTTTCACTCAGATGCAAGCGATGCTTTTATGCACCTTGGGTATATTTTTCTAGAGAGCTGACATGTGTTTTAACCTCTGACTCCAACAGGCAGGTGGGTGCACGCACATCCCCAAAATGCCATCCCGCAGCGCTCCACCTTTGGGCTCATTTTTACTTTCTGCACATTCAAACTTTCTCACGCTACATTGGCGTTGCTAAATATTTACACGAGGCAGCAACACTCCTGGCTGCGGTTAGCAGGGAGTTACGCATTTGCAGCATCTGTCAAGGTGGGTTTGTTCCTGCACTGCTGGCTGAGCGAGCGCCCACGCCACCTCCCACGCCCCTGGAGAAACAACCCTTTCCTCGCAGCCATCACCAAGCAGTTTTTATAACAAATTACACCAAGAAAACAAAGGTGTTGAATTCTTATTGGGCTTCCCCTCCTTGGGGAAGCAAAATCAGCTCTTGGCTTTCACATCTCCATTGCAACCCTGCATGACCCTACTGCCATGCAAACATCTCTGGTTGGCATGGCTGTGACAAAGAGGGGTCTCGCTGGAGCGCAGGAGTTGTAGATATGAAATGCATTTGTCAACACTGCAGCAGTAACAGGAGGTTGTTACATCAAGATAAAAGTGTCCAAAATAGGTGGATCAAGCTGGCAGCGAGCAGCAAGGGAGGCCGCTGCAGCCAGCAGGAATGGTCACAGCCGTGCGGGGTGCTGCCCCCGGCTCTCTGTGAATGGCACCGCTTCACAGGGCTTTTATATATCCTTAGAAAACTCGAGTGAATGAGTGTCCACCTCCAACCAACTGCCAGGTAATAACAATCTGTTTACTACCAACCATCTGACGCAGAGGTGCTTGGCAGCACCGTACAAGAATACCAGGGCTTTTCCTTCTGCCAGTCCCCAAGCTAAAAAGAGACGATTTGCCTCAATCCAGTTTGGCTACAGACGTGCTTGCGGGGCACTCACAGCAGACAAGCCCGCGAGCAATTTGGCTCTGAAGACCCTCAATAGTATTTCTGGCCACCTGATTTTCTGCAACTGGGATAAGATGACCGGCTGGTGGTCAAGGCAGGGAAAAGGCTGGAGAGGACTGAAGCAACTTCTGGGTGGTGATGTGTCGCGTCTCAGTGAGCAGAACAAGGTGACCTCCATCCTCATAGCCCGAATGATCTTCTGACAGTAGTTGGCTGGGTTTTTTTAAGGGATGATCTTTTATCATGCTGAAAGAGGCTTCCACCGAACCCTTAGGAAACATCTCCTGGTGACTGGATTCATGGCTCCATGAATCATTAGACATTCAATCAATCATCGATTTCTGGTTTTTTGTAAAATAGCTATTGATGTTGTACATTATTAGTTTCTTGGCACCTGATACTAGGCTTTCATCAAAGCAAAATGCTGATGCAATTAGCAAAGGATACCAATTTATGCAGCAATTCACATTATCCCTCAAAGCTTCATTAGCCTCAGAAGCTAAGGCACTGGAGGGAAAATTTGGGGAAGTGTTCTGCTACCTTCAGCAGCTCAGCCCATCTGTGCGGCGGCGGTGCTCCCGCATTGGGCTGCCCTTCGCGGCCGGGGACAGGAGATCTGTGCGCAGCACAGGGAGAGGACGATGATGCCTCCAGCCACCCCAGTTCCGCCTGAGGACCTGCTCACATGTTTTGCACGGGTCAAAGCCATCACATGGGACTGACCATATTGCAACAGCCACAGTCAGAGCAGCCAGGGGCACTATTTGCAAGGAAAACCAAAAAATTAAATTCAGGTTCCCTGTCCTAGAGATACCCTGGAGATCCTGCCGGCGGGTGATGCTCTGCTGCTGTGGCAGCATGCCCTGACAAACTCATGCTTCTTATTGTTCCCTACAAACACTCCTGAGGTCAACAAGGCGTAATTGCCCCATTATTCCATAGAAAAGACAGACATCAGCAGGAAGCAGCTGCTGGTGGGATGGAAACCTCACGTAGTGGCCCTTTCGCCAGGAAGGTAATTTCATCTTCACAAGCTCTGAACACAACCACCCCTTTATACCTGTTTCACTGCATTTACCAGCAAATATTTGGTCTCTGGGGTTTTGGTGTAGGTTTTTTTTTCTTTTTCTTTCAGCTGAATAATCTTTATTATGTTGATCGCCGTTGTCATCTGCCTCTCCACAATTCTGAATACAAGCCTTGCCCTTGACTGCACAACACAATGAAAGCCTTCAGGTCACAGCTTTTAGAACACTCGATATTGTTTTTTCTTTCTGAAAAGAATAAATAATGTTAACCTCTCTGACAGTGTAGAAGGAAAATGAAAAGGAAAAAGCTATCAGAGGTATGTCAAACTGAGTGGCGTTGGGCTTGGATGAGTCTAAATCCACCGACTAGTTCCTGTGGTCTGACACAAAAATTAACTCACCTCCCAGTTAGCTGAATAATTAAAGTGCCTCATCAGATTTCCAGTTACATCCCATTGCTGGGGCAGCCATGGCCAGATGAAACGGTATTTTCCTTTCCCTGCACATCGTGGCTGGAGCTGGCTTGTACAAACCACGGGCACTGCCCCAGCGCTGTACCTGGAAGCGAAGGCTCAGGGTGGGGGGACCCCAGCCAGGGGACCCCTCGGGCTGAGCTCACAGCAGTGGGCTCTGTCTCTGGATGTCTTCACATCAGGAGCAGTGAATATGTTTTAGTCACGGACAAATCATTTGGCTCAACAAAAAGGAACTGATGAATGCTGCTGCCAGCAGAACACATTACACTAATTAGTGATCTGTAGCAAGCCTAAGTATCTATGGATTTATGGAAAATTACAAAAAGTGACAGAATTTAACCAACTCATTCATGTCTGGTATAAATGTAGCACCAGAGCGGCATTCGGCTGAATGCACTCTTGTACAAATCCAGTCCCAAAGACCATCGGCAGCTTCCCTACCTCGCGAGGCTCCCGAGCCCAGCAGCAAAACATCTTTGCACCTTTTTACTGGTTTTTACCAGAACGCTTTCTGTAAGCACCCTTGTCCTTCTGAGTCAGAACCTCTGGCATTTTGTACCAACTGTACATCTGGGGGTAAGGTGGACTGGAAACATGGGGAACAGGTCACAGCCCCCTTCTCCGGCTGCGCCCTGCTGGAGCCACCTGGCCAAAAGCAGCCGACGCTGCGCTGCTGAAGAGCCCCTTAGCGAAGCCATGGGGATGGCAAGCATGCTCCTTGGAGAGGCTGCTGTCTCCTTTCCTGGAGCTCATGCCATGGTTTGCAGGAGCAGGAGGAACTTCTCATGCCTTCCTGGGATGGCACACTCGATTCTCAGCCAGCAAAAGCTGTAACAGCCCTGAGCAAAGTAAATTCTACAGCTGAGAATAACTTTCTTTTCTTACCCCCTCTTTGCCGTGTGGCCTTCCCTTTCACCAGGTCCCAGACAAGCAAAAAGAGACTGATATATATGTTCAGGTAGCTGATACATCCATTAAAGCAATAAACATGTTCTGAGGGAAATCCTGCCTCTCATTATTCTTAATTATTTACTTACACATCCTTTCATCTAGATTTAAACTTTCTTGCAATTTTGCAAGATGAAAGAGGTCAAAAAATTAAAATGCAATTGATTTTGCTATTTTACTTGTCTACAACGACATAAATTACTGTCTTTTTAATTTTTTTAGCAGCTTGGAAAACAGCAGGAACTAGCAGAGGGTTTTTTTAAGTGAACCAGCCCATTAAAACTGACTGCATTACCCAGTTGCCTTCTGGCTTTTTGCTTGAAAAATGAAGGCAGGTCCAACCACCAAAAGAGCAGTGCTGCTGCCGTACAGGGGGTGAGAAGGGTCTGGCGGAAGAGGCATTCGCATGGGGCTCGGAATAACCCCACCGCAGCCCACGTGGCAGGCGGGTTAGGAGCTCAGGTACACCTTGTCCGGGCCTGGTGATGCAGATCAGCACCCCGTGGGGCTCATGGGAGGAACGGGGCATCTGCCCCAGTGCTGTACCGGGGGGTGTACCTCTCTCAGGAACGGAGTTGCAGGCTCCCAAGTCACATTAACATATTTCAAAATTTTGACATGCACAGACCTTTAAATTAATTCAATCTTAAATTTAATTAGAGAGACTGCTTTAGAAGAACAGGTAGAAAGAGCCCCGTGTGCCCCAGCACTGACTACGTGCCACGAAGCCTTAATGCCTGTGGCACGGTCCCTTCAGCTGCCTGGGATCTGAAGTCCCAGCAAGAAAACCAATCCCACGCTTGGCACCTCGCGGCGCTGGAGCTGCCGTTCCCTTTTCTGAACCCCACAGCTAGAACAGGGGACATTGCTCAGCTCTGCCAGGAATTCTAGAAGCTTTTCCATTTCTGGTTTTCCTAAGTAGGTGTTTCAGCAGCCTCTGTTGGCACCCAAATTTGACACCAAATTCACTCTCCTGATGCAGCTGTGGATTTTCCTTTATCTCTGTGAGATAAAGGAAAGACACTTCCGCAAAACCAGTGCCTCGGCTGGCTTCCCAGGAATCACTACACCTGATGAGATTATCGCGGTGCTGTCTTCAGTTCTCCCTTCTCCTCCCATCCTGCCCATCCCATCCACGACAGCATCATGTACCTCCAGACACAGAAAGGCTGAGCTTCTCCCGCTGCCATCTGGGGAGTAACTTCACAAAGAGCCGCATCACTCATTAGCACGCAGATGGCCAACCATCCATCGCTGACCTCCATATGCCATCCTCACAGACAACCATCCCTTTTGGCCAACCACAACTTTACCTCCTTGAAGCCAAGTAGTATTTCTGCAGGACAAAGAGGACACCAGGCACTGCAAGATGCAATCATGCTGTAAATTCCACCCTTTCAGCTGTATTTTCATGACAGATGGCAGATTGTGACACAACTATAGCATCTTCTGCTTAACTGCAGAACAACTTGCCCTTCTGGCTGCATAAACTCCATCATCGTGCAAGCCCTTGGTGGCAGCTGCTGCGAAACCATGGAATATTAAGAGGCTGTCATTCATATTTCTCTGAATCTCTGCAGAATTGATCAAAATTGTATTTCTGGATAAGATTTGAAGGAATAAAAGTCAGTCCTCTAATTAAGAAGCATGGCCAGGCAGTCACGTAGATAAAGAAGAAGCAAAAGAAGTTTCAAGGTGGAAAACTAAATCTGCCTAGAAATACATGAGAGGGGTGTAAGGGCTCCGGAGAGAGAGAAAGAGGCACTTTAATTAATGCTGTCTGATGGGGACCTCTACCCAGATACAGCCTGAGGGCTGTATTACGGGCACAAGGAAAGAAACAAAAAGCCTGCTGTCAGGAAAGGATTAGGTGAGGAGGTGGAGGAGAAAGCTCTCTCCTGTTTAACCTTAGTATCAGTAAGCTGAGACAGCTTTTCTCATTTCTTCATGTGTTGTCTTGGTTTTGTTCGATGCATACCTGTGTTGTCTATTCAGACATAACGAACAAAGCGTTAAGTTCTGCCGACGGGTTGACGGTCTTCAGACCTTTTGTGCTTCCCAGGTGAACGTTACACGACCACGAGAAAAGAGGCTGCTAGTGCTGGGGCTCGGCTTCCTCACCTCTAAATGCTTTTTGATTAGAACAAACAAATGAGGAGCCCTGGCAAGAATCTCAACAGCCAGCTGTATGCCCGTGAAACTGCAGTGGTTCTCATGCCTGGGAATATTTCACAACTTCTTCTGAATTGTGCACGAAATACAATTTCGTTTGAAGATTCAAGCCCTGTACTTTTCCCCTTGGCTTTTGTTGTTCACAAGGATACAGATTTTAATCAGAACGTCCTGTGAATCCCATTCTAAATCTTTCTGGCAGTAACTGTTTACTCAAGATGAGAATATTGGTTGCCTCAGCCCAACGAGTTTAGCTAAAGGAGGGGAGGCCGCGTGACTGCAAGGAGGTTGAACGGCTGGCACTTCTCTCTTTCCTTAGCCCAGAAAGCAAATTTGCAAAGTTAACTTCTGTTCAAACTAACTAAGGCTTTAAGGTCAGACAATGTGTACCGTGCACCTGATTGCCAACCATGTCCATAGCGCATTCAGATTAGTTTCCACTGGTTTTATCCGTAGGTTTATGCTCATAGAGTGCACAAAAATACATTTTGTTGAAAATAAAAAGCAGCTCAGACTTGCTCATTGCAAACAGCTTCCTATAGGCCCATGCAGACAGTGAGAATTACCTGCTGCAAGTCTAATGCTGTATATCAGCAACTGACATGTGTCCAGCCCCAAAAATGATGGCAACAGTGCTGGTTTTATAAAACCATAAAAACCTTTCTACAAAATGCATGGCTTCAAAGCTGCCAAGAGAGCTTGCCCTGCTTTCTAGGGCTGTGGATCATTGCACCAGTAAGAATAGCCGGGTCGGGGGGCTGGGGGCAGGTCGGTATTGCCAAGGTAAGCCTTTGGGACCACCCTGCCCATGTGGGTCATGCTCACCAGGCCACAGCCCTTTCCTGGAACCTTGGCAAAGCAGTGTGAGGGTTGGTGGGAGATGTCCTGCAGCTAACTCTGAATTTACTGGGCCTGGTGCTTGGGATGCCTCATTAGCTCGCTCCTGCCAGCTCCTCGCAACGTGCCAAGATGCATTCCCTTGCTTCTCACCATTCACACCTCCGCCATTCAGAGGCAGGAACTATTTCACCTGTCCCTCTTGGCAGCGCACATCAAGGTGACACATCCTTAAACCACCGGTCTCCCCAGATGCAGCTCAGCCATGGAAATCCCTGCTTTTCTTCAAACTCTCCAGGTGGCTACCTCCCCTCTGCTCCATTCCAGCCTGATTTTCCTCTTCATCTACCACTACAAAAGAAAAACAGCTAAATCATCTGCTTGCCTCCCTGTTAAATCTTAAAACAATTACATTATTGGAGTTAAAGGAACCATAACCCAACTGCAGATGTTGTGTAAAACCAGCGTGACTTTTAGGGATTCTTGGGATTATATTTTTTCAGTATGTTGGATCTTTCCCCACAGCCCAAAACAGCTCTATATGCAAGGGGATTTGTTGCTAAAATTCAGGTGTAAATATGCTGTAAATATTTAGCAAAGTGTAGTAAACTGTCTAGTTAATATGCTGGCAGAGAACTGCTGGCTCTAATTGCTGTCTAAACAGAGTTATCAGCTGAGTGGCCCCAGCCGAGCTGGCAGCAGCGTGTTGGGCTGTCTGAAGGGGGATTTTTACTAACAAGTGTTGGCCAGCAAAGTCCTACCCCCATGTCCCTGGGAGCACCAGCAACATTCCTCCAGAGAGTCCACACAATGGAAAGGTGGTGCCCCAGCAACACCTACTTTTCAGTTTTTACCACGGGTCGCAAGTCATACTGCGGTCTCTGAAAAAATCACATGGGGGAGAAAGAGGAGCTTTGGCTGGTTTAGCTTGGAAGTGGGTAGAAAATTGCTCACAAGAAAAATTAGCAATGGGATCTGCTGCCTAAAGGGAATTGGATTGTCAAAGTCACCCTTGACAGGAGCCGAGAGCAAACAGGGGTCACAGGAGAAACAAACTGCTGTCACCACTGCTTCCCAAAATATACCAGCAGTATTTATCACGGAGAGATTTCCATGATGCTGAAACAGCTTGTGTGACAACCCATGGGGAATCGCAGTTCATTAGAGCAAAAATTAAGACACTTGACTTAAATGCTCCAGTACAGAAAACCTAATGACTGCACCAGGAATTTGTTACATGTAGAAACAGCCATTAAGAATCAGGAACAGCCCAGGTTACAACAGGGTTTCAAAAGGCTGAAGAAACCAAGCCTGAAGAGCTTTCATTTCTCTCTGGAAAGATTTGCTTTATCTCCAGGGGCTCCTGCCGTAGCAGCATGCCTTGGATGCTGCCCTCGGCCATGCTGGTGCAGGTGCCCAGGGGACCCTGCAGGCATTGCTGGTGCTCTGGCATCGCTCCTGCAAGCTGCATGGTGCCAGTGACATACCAATGGACGTAATCTAACTGCCCATTCCCTGTGTGAAAGCCAACATTTATCTTCACCCCCAGTGACTCCACTCCTAGAGTTAAATATGCTCAGGAGCTGTCAGATGGAGGCAGCTGTAGCACAGCTCTGATGTGCAAGTGTTGTCCTGCTTGAGTAAACAGCAGTAATGTCACTCTGGAAAGAAAAAGTCCTGGGGAGGTATATCACGTGTCCAGGTAGGACCCTGCCAGGTACCTCACAGCTGTCACAAGCTGTAGCAGAGCCAGGATTGGTCTTACAGTGACTGTGCCTTCACGTTAGTTACAGCAATCCTGCTTGCAGTACACGCATCGCTGCACACCAAACAGCAAAGGAGCAAGGACTTTTCAAGACCAGCCTAAATTAAGAGCAAGGCGAGGTTCTGGGGAACCAGTTTCCAAGGAATATGAGACCACCAGACCTCAATAAAGAGGCAACCATGAGCAAACCCTATTTCATCAGCCCTGTTCTTCCCAGGTGAGGGAAATCCTTACCCAGACTCACACGCCGCCCGAACAGTGTCCTCTTGGGCTGATCAAGCACTATGGAATAACAAGAGAAAACCAAAAGCAATGCCTAGTTTCAGCAGATACCAGGAGGTTGTGCAAATATTTACACAGAAGATTAACTCTTCCAGAGGCACCTGGCACTTCTAAACCAATTCCCTCCAAACGGTTTGAACTGAGTTTTATCTGCAGGCTCTGGGTATTTTTATTTGCAGTAAGATACACAAAAGGTCACAAGAGGTGCCTCTCAGCCTACACAGCCAGGAAACATCCCCGTAATCTTCTCCTCATAGACAGAAAGCCTCACCTCTTGAATCATTAATCCCCTAAAAGACAGGCAGTGGGGTGCAGACACCATATATTGCAGTTAAAAGTCTCAGATAACTTTAGGATGAAAGCCCACATTTCCTCCCTTCCTCACAGATGAAATCTCTGACACTTAGCAATGCTTTCAAGAGACTTCAAACCAACTAGCCAAAGCGAAAAAAAACATCCACTCCAGGCAACCCCCGGCCCCTCGATGCAGCACTCCCCACTGCTGGCGAGGACACCCCCTCTCCCAGACCAGGAGCTCCCTTTACCTCCATTACACAAAGCCAGTTTGCCAGATTTTTAGCTTTAAGCTCTACCTGGAACACAGCACATCCATCATGTCACCCTCGGTCATGCTCAGGCACCCTTTGCTGCCTGATGCTCAAACCCAGCTGACACTGCTGGAGCCGGGATGCCGCGCCGCTCCCCGTGGATGCGGCCATCCATCATGGTGCACGTGGGTCTGTCACCGCATCCCATTTCCTTCTCCACACTACATGCGAAACCAGTAGGCCGAGCAGAATAATTTATCTTCTTTTTTTGACATCTATCCTTTTTTATTATTACTCTTTTTATCCTTAAGAACACTTGAAAAATGCAGAGGGAGCAATGGCATGGCCCAAAGCCGTGTTTTCGGGTCACTGCTGGTGAGTGGGTGCCTTTTGGGCGATGTTTTTGTATTTTGTCTTTTTTCTTTTAAGAACAGTGCTTCCCACTCTAGCATCTAAGGCAACGCATTTGCAATCATAGCGGCAACATTTACGGTGAAAGGATATAAATAACCCTATATTACTGCATGAGCATGCAATTCATATGAGACCATGAAACAGTCAGCTCCCAACGAGAACTTTTAACACAATTCCACATGATAAAACATTTCCAAAAATGCTAAGTTTTTAAGCCCCTCGTTCCCTTAATTCATCTATGCCAAACATGCAACATGATTACATTGCTGTATATACATTAAAACATAATAATTGTATCATGTTCGCTCTGTTTTCCCCCATTCATCTTTTTAATTAAATTAGCTCCTCGGGATTTTGTACTTCAGGCAGCAAATTGAGTTTGTTTGAGAAATTAAAGGCAGCACGATGCTTCCTGAGATAGGCAGAAGCCATAACAGTGATTTCTAACCCTTTTTTTCTGAAAAGGTAGGATTCACCCACACAGCAGGGGGATAAATCACCCTCGGGCTGCTCTCAGATGCACATCTCCTTCTTCATCTGATTTGCTTTGTTCACTGTGTCATACACGCACCAGAGATTTCCACAGACGCTGGTGGATTGGTCCCAGTGCCTGTAGCTAACAGTGCATGCCCACAGGAAAACCAGGACAGACGATGCCTGCTTTCACAGATTGCTGTTATGGAAATTACTATGGCTAAAGGGCAATATTTTTTTCCCCCCCATTGTGAAACAAAGTACAGTGTAATTTTCTCTCCCCCAAAGAAATCAACACTGCTAGACTTGTGCTGCTTAGTATGGGAGCACTGAAGTGCATCATCCCTCCACCAACATCTTCTCCCCATTCCCAGGGATGTGGGAATAAGAGACCTGCTTCACCCATGTACCACCCAAAACCACTGCGAGTAGGTCAGGCTCGGAGCATCCAGCCCCTGTCCTCACCACAACACCCCGTGTCAGAAGGGGTCACCCCCATCCCAGGGGGTTGCACGCTGGGATGCTACAAAACCAAGTAACACAGGTAAGGCATCAAAGTCAGTAATTTTACCACAGTTCACAGTGCCTCAAATAGTACTTTCTAAAGTCAGGTGTGGTAGGAGGTGGTGGAGGAGGTGTGGAAGGCAGCGGGTAGGTTAACACGACCAAGAGCAGGACATGCCAGCAGAGCTGAACCTGCTCCCACACATTTCCTGAGCAACACCGTGCCTGCTTCCTTCCTTCGCCTCCTTCGCTCTCTGCCATTTATACCAATCGCTGTCGTTTTGTTTTCTTTTGATCTTTCATTCTCACACCTCTTCATCTGTGCTTCACCTTTCAGCTCCTATTGTGAAGCCTGAAACGTGTCATGTTATACCACAAGGGGGAAGTCCCAAATCCAGGTGGGCTGGGTGGAAACATGGCTGGAACGTGAAACTCAGAAATAAAACAGTCTGATTCACGGGTCACCTCTGCAGGGCTCTGCAGAAAGAGCTGTGCGCTCTGCGCCTCCCAGACCCCCCCCTGATCTACCAGGCTGGTGGCAAAGGCAGAGCCAGCTCCACCAGGATTTGGGAGCCATCCTCTGACCGCTGAGCTGTCCTTACTTTTCTCGCTCACGGCTGCTGGCAAGTTCCAAACGCTTAGCTCACAGGATTAGTTTCCAGCTTGCTCAGTGCTCTTTCCAAAGCTAAAGGCAACAAGATGAACGGGGATATAAACTTGGATTGTTTAACCTACATATTCCAGGCATTAAACCTGTGGAGACTGTTTATATCACCATAATTACTTTTGTACAGGTTGGTAACGCCAGATTCATTAGCTTAGGTTACAATGACCTATACAACATGCCTAAAACCCATTTATCCTCCTAAAGAGATTTAAAACTCACCTGCTTTCATGAGATGTCAGTGATTCTTGATTTATGATTTGGTCATGCTTTAAAAATAAAAGCAATTACCTCCCTTACCAGGGTAAAGCCCACTGCCTCAAGGCTGCCACAGTACATCTATAATTGAACAGCAACAGCTCTAATGTTCGGCTCTGATGACAAAAGCGTTGGCTATTGAAATACTGCCTACGATGGTGTCTGCGTGCCAGGGAGCACTCCATCAGCGGACAAGTTTCAGCAGGAATGATTGCACCTCAGAGATCTCAGGATCCAACGTGCCGGGTGTTTCCTGGCAGTGGCAATACCTTCCATTCATGTATCCTAGCACTTTCAAGAAAGAAAGTGAAAAAACCCCAACAACAACAAAAAAAAACCAAACAACAAACAAACCGAAACATTCTCCTGTTAATTTCCTTGCAAGAGCCAAGATCCTTTGTTTCAAGGCTTTTCCTTTGAAGCCTGCATGAATTTTCTTTCAAAGGAATTTTCTTTTGACCATCCCTAGAAATATGATGACTCTGTCACGCACAATACACTTGGGTGTTGCATCATTTTGGGAACCCAGCTGGCTTGCACAACACAGCCATAAAAAGGCTAAACCAGGCAACGTTTTCTCCCAGGAAGGATCCCAGAACCAGTCTCTTTAGGAAAAGTGACCAAACTCATATATATGTCCCAAAGATGCTGTAAATATGATCGGTGCACAGATGCGTGTTGATGGCTCGGTGTGGACTCTGGTTCTAGTACATGAAATGTGACCCATTTTAGTTGTATTTGTGCAATGCCGTGCCCAGCCCAGATAATTTACAACAAAACCAGTGTGTTTTGACATCACTGAGATCTGAAATTTCCCCAGAAGCATCCGCTTGATACAAAGAATAGATACAAAAATTACAACGACTTTTCTAATGCAACTATTAACACACAGGAAAAGCCCTCACATACACCAGGGCATGCACTTTTAAGAACACGGAAGTTACTCCTTCTCGTCTCAGGATAAGTAGGGACTCAAACTGGCAAAACCTAGAGATTCTCTAATATTCATGTGTATCTTAACAGTAAGAATGCATTGTAACAGTCACAGAGTTGAATTTTAAATACTTTAGAAGTAACTACACTCCTGTTCATGCTCATTAAATTAGAAAAAGTGACTATTCCCTTTCTCCCCGTCCCTGTTGTTGGCCTCTCCTAGTGAAAAATGGGGTTTAAGGTTACTGTACGTATTTGATGCTACATTGATGGCTGTGGCTTGACTAACAGAGCTGTGCATAAACATTACCAAGGCAGTCAGCATAACAGGGGCTGAGGCAAGCGGGTCTGCTCAGCCTCCTACAGAGCCTGAAAGCAGTTTTCAGATTAATCCTTGTCCCCAACATAACTGTCAGTGACCCAGAGCTCCCCACTCTCCTACACCACCAGTTTCACCCAATCCAAAACTCGCTAACCGAGCTCTCATTTGAATGCCCTTGAAACTTTCACAGCCCTTTTCCTTACCTCCGGCCACACCGACAGTCCCACACATTAACACTTCTCGAAACGCAGAGATGGTCCCTCGGCAGGTGGCCACCAAGACCTCCCCACCATGGCTTCCTGCCATGGCCAGCCAACGACACAACCACAAAAACGCCTGACATTTTATCTCTCTTCCCCAGCTTGCAACGCTAGAAGCATGCATTAGATATGGCTGTCATCAGGGGCTCTGTGAACAGGGCAAATGGATCCAGAATTAAAAAAAGTTATAAAAACAAATTACTCTAATTCACTTTTTGTCTCACCAAAGCTACATATCTTAAAATCAGTTGCTCACATGAAATAAGACCATATGCCAGCCAGAGTAATAAAGGCAGAGTAGGAGAGTGGGAGCCCCAGGACACCAGCCAGGGATTTGCTTGGCAAAAAGCATCCGACAGCGTTTACTTCTTGGTCTCAACCTGCATTCCAGGGGCTGGAGCAGAGGGATGTGTATCAAACCCACTCTTTAATCATGACTTCTGCAGCTTATACCCCCTTTCAAACTATACACGCTTGATTAGTGTGGGACATTAAGTGACATTTTAGAGTATTACCTATTAGCCCTTTTTTAGGGCTACAGCTGATTTCCTACATTTCTCAGCTGCTTTTCTTCATGCCTTACACCTTTTGTTAGACATGTTATCTTTGAAAATAGGCCCAAATCGTGGTGGTTAGTTTGGGGGGTTTTAATACATCGGTTTCCACTGCTAGAACTAAACCTCCTCTCTTCCCGCCCCTAAAACAGCATTGCATTAGATCAGCCTTTATAGTCAGCAAGGAGCTGGTCCTTGAGAGCAAGAGCTAGCATCAGTGCTAACATCCACACAGGCGTGTTGGCCACAAACACCCACGATTTATTCTGCAGTTCTCCCAGCCTCACAGTTCAGATTATTTTCAATGCAAGCCATTAGCAAAAGAAATTCACCTCTAATACTACAGCCCATTAAATGACACATAATTCAATAACATGTTACAACAGAATTGTCTTTAAAACACAAAGATCCCTGTAGGAACAAAAAAATAACAGTCTTTGACACCACAATTATTTGAGACTTGCTAAAATATCTTTGAGGTTAGGTGAAGAGTAAAATGACTATTTAGACTGCAGATTTCCTGGGAGATAAAAGTTGAAAAAATTAAAATGAAACCAAATCTTCCACGTAGATGCTTAGTTTAATATGTCTGCAACGTGCAGGATAATATTCCTATTAAAAAAGCGAAGGGGAGGGATAAAAATACATTTTATAACCACAGCCAAATACCAAAGCAACAATTAAAGACTGGTATGAAGACTGGGACACAAAACAGCTAAGTGGCTGCTAAGAGGGATCTTGGTTGTATAATGCACCTAAGGGGAAAGTTCCAGCCCACCTAAGTTGCACCTAAACTAGGTGTTAAGTGCAAAACACCACCTGGGGATGGAGACAGGCTGGCTGACAGCAAGTTACCTTGCCCCGAAGGCAGGCAAAATTCAGAGGCTGCTGCCCAGTACGCCCCTGATTCTGCATTCCCACTGCACCCACCTTTCCTTTCAGCTCACAAGCTGCCTTTGAGCCATTTGAGATTGTCCCCTGCCCAAAACCTGGGCACCAACAGCCACCTCGTCCCTTTTCCCTGGAAAAGGGTCCCCACCACCTTCCTCCTCAGTGCTCTCCTGCTGTGGGAACAAGGGCAGCCTGGGAAGGGAGGGGTGGTAGCACTGGTCCCCAAAAAGCAAAAAGGGTCAAACTGGACAGAAAGAGAGTCACAACAATCCAGTTACTAAATATTTTCTTTTCATTATGCACTTTTGCTGACAAATAAAAGATTTAGGAAATAGATAAAGGAAGAAATGGGCAGAGATAGAAATAGTCCCAGATTTCCCGAGTGAAAAACATTTTTGGTCACAATTCCTCAACAGAAAGCAGAAGTCTGTAATCAGGGGACTGATATAAACCCATGAGGAGATAAGCCTCAGCAGCAAAAGCAGAAATCATGGCAAAATGGGCAGGACAGGAGGATTTCCACACAGGGACACAAATGAAAATGGTGAGCCAGGTCTGCTGAGCATCCTCTGTGCATTCACAGGAGTCTTGCATTGACGTGTAAAAGTTGCAGGAAGGAGGTGGAAAAAATACTACAGATGTAAATTAAATGGTGATTTTGTTCAGTTGACTGCAAGATACATCACATGAGTAGGATTATGACAGAAGACTGGCGGTTGCTCATCTAGGAAAGGAAAAAAGTGCATCTACATTTAAAGCCAAGAAGGTAATGACTTTTAATTTTTCATCATCAGAAAAGAAATGCATCTTGTCAAAGCAAGGCACAGGACAGATTGCCAAACCAGGGAACTCAGAGGGATGAGGCTTTGTTTCAAAATACCACAGCTTTCCAAAGCCCGAGGATGTGATGGGCAATGCAAAAAGAGAGCAGGATAGGAAAAATACAGGTGAGCTGCCCAGTTCTTGGCATTGGTGAGGGGTTTATGGGATAAAGAGCAGGGACAGCCAGCAGCAGGGAGGGCACCTGGTGCTCCTAGAATGAATTTAGGGGAGTAACCAAAATCTATCAGAAGATGGACACTGGACTCCAGTAAAGCCAGCCTAAGGACTGACTGATCTTAGAGGAACGAGCACACTCTTCCCAAAGAGGAGGGAGACACAGGAAGGTGTGAGGAGAAATGAGCAAAACTACAAGCTCGACATAAACCCAGAACGAGTAAGGAATCGTACAAAAAACAGAAGTGAAATCAGAGTTTACTAGTATTTAAAGAAGGACAGGCATATACAGGCAACGCATAGAATGACCAAGACAGTCATGCCAAATTAGCAGCTGATGTACTTACTATTACTTTGTCTAATACCATAGGAAGGAGATTGTTTGCTTCTTCATGAAGGTCTTGATCTGCCTTTGTTCATTTTGCCCCCAACTAATTTACGTTGCTCAGTCTAGCAAAGAGGACACATTATAAGCATCACAACTATATTTCACAAAATTTTGGGGGGAAAAGGTCAATCATTTCTCAGGTACACCAGCAACAGAACCAAAACAACCCCAAACATATTAGGCTGAAGCTGCAGTGAGGAAGGTTTGCATTAGACACTCCTAAATCTCTCCAATGATAGGAATACATGCAACTCCTTTAACTCTTAACAAGGTTGTTGACTCTCAAGATTTTTTTTTTGTTTGTTTTAAAAAACAGGTCATATATCTGTCTGTGTGTTGGTGGTGCTTTTTGAAGCAGACAGAGACTATATAACCTCGTAAAATACCGTAACACAGAAGGCAGGATACAAAGACATTAGAAAAACATGGGAATTCCTCCAAAAATGCCCACCTGGGGATAGCTTTCTATTTATCCACTGCTTTTCCTGAACATTAATCTTCACACAAAGATTCACCTCTGTTTGCAAGGCAGTGTAAATGCAGTTGAACAAAGACAGTACAATAAATAGCAGCGCCTTAAAATAAGAGTTTTTCCCAGTTATCTCATCAAGTAAGATAAAAGCTGCTGGACACCTTAGAGATTCTTGCTTTCAGCTTCCGGTGTTCTCAGTGCCCTTGGGACAGAGTCAGTACTCAGCATCTTCCTAATGAAAAAGTCATAGAACCAGAGGGGAAAGTAGCAGAAGATGCAGAGGGGCATGTAAGCCCCCTTGCCAGGCGTGTACAAGCCGCGTGGTCTCTTGGCCAGCAGAGCCTGCAGGATAGCGCTCAGCACCGGGGAGAGGTTGGCGTCACAGTACGTGGGCATCCGCGGGAGGTAGCTCTTCAGCCCCAGGAGGTAGTCCTCTCCGTAGGCTTGCCTTGTGTCCGCTGGCAGGTTCTCCAGCAGCTCCTTTTCTTGCTTATCCCACAGGTCAGACGTGCCTTGTATACCTGCAGTAGCAACACCACAGGATAGCAAGTGGGTTTGGGGCTGAATTAAAAAAAAAAAAAAATCTATAATTAATAGTCAATAAGTCATTCTCCACCACCACCCTGATTCACAGTTCTTCCAGCCTGGGCCAGTGAAGAACAGACGAAACAGCTGGTTAGCTGCGAGTGCTTTTACCTGGAAGAGATGGGAAAGCACGGGCTACACAACAAGCATGGGGCCCATGCACTATTTGTTTACCGGCTCTGCCTAAAAATGTCCCCTCACAGCCAAGTCAGCATTTTGTCCTTCCCCCTGCTCCCTGCCATTCTGTCCTTAACCATTTCGTAGGTGTTTCTATCCAGTATTTGTTAACTGATGCTGGGTGTGAGTGACTGAGGAAGGCAAGCTCAGATGGGTTGGCCAAGTGCTATGCCTCTCATCCACAAGTGACATTGGTATTTCAATAACTAGTTTTGTGAGGGATAAGGCTTGTATTAGGCCAGATTAAACAAACAAAACAAACAAAAAACCCAAAACACACAAACGCAAAAAGAACCGTTTTCCCCCCATCTGCATCATGTAGGAATGAAAGCACAGCCTTTTCCAATGCACGTAATGCCCATCATGAATTAAACATTGCAAATAAAGGAAATTCTTTAAATAAATATTCAAACCTCAAATACCAGGACTTGTCTTGACACATGACGTTTTCATCCAGAGTTTGCCAACAGCTAAGCAGGACCCTGAAGGTAAAGCCTCAGACAGCTACTGCAGACCACACAGGCACTGTCAGAGCTCCCAGGGGGGCAGGCATTCAAGGGGCTGAGGTTTAATGAAACAGACCATTTTGCTTTTCATCAGCATAGAAATTGTCTCCATGAAGTCACCAGGACTTGCTGAGTAGGCAGCAGTGGGATTTGACCTTGTCCCCAGGTAGGTGCCAGGCATGCCCAGGGAGCGGGGACCTGCGTGACAGCCACCCTGCTGCTGGGTGGGCGCGGGGGCAGCCGGAGGGGAGCCCATGACCCAGGTGGGCTCTGCAGAAAGTGCTCAGAGCGCTGGCAGGGGGAGGAAGACTGGGAATGGAAAGCAGCAGGAGCACAGTGGAGGGAAGGGGAGGAAAGATCAGAGACGAGATGGAGTCATGCTGACAGCGGGAACGCAGGACGGCAGGTACTGCTGCAGATACTTCGATGCAAGACTGAGCAGCTCAAAGACAGCTCTGATACT
The DNA here is from genome assembly GCF_023634085.1 of Falco cherrug. NCBI lineage: Eukaryota > Metazoa > Chordata > Aves > Falconiformes > Falconidae > Falco > Falco cherrug. The sequence goes on along the minus strand of NC_073710.1, from coordinate 18,062,010 downwards.
GAGAAAGGAAGGAGTGACGAGTCCTGAAGCTCTCGGGCAGGACAAGCAAGCCGTAATACTCCAATCACTCACACCGTGATGCTCTGTTTGTTAACTCGCACAAAGCTGGAGCAAAGGGAGGCACCGACTGCCTGAACCCTGCCCTGCCTCAAAGCAACAAGAGCTCTGCCCAGGAGACAGGCTGCGCTCAGAGGCAGCGGCAGGCAGCGTGCAGAACCGGAGGGAACATCTCTCACAAAAACCGTGGATCTCAACTTCCATAACCAGTACAAAGGAAGGGAGGGGAAAAGTCCTACTGCAGGGAATCACTCAGGGCTCTGTGTGAGGATGCTGAACTACAGGAAAAGAGGCGAGGCAGAAAGAACTACCCAAATGTGGAACACCAACCTGTTCGGAAGCCTGACGGATGAATTGCAGCAACTTTAATTCCCCATTTGGAAAGCTCTTGCCTCATTACTCCAGAAAACATGGACAGAGCTGCTTTTGATGCACCGTATGCAGCATATCTCGGTAGTGGAATGCCTCCTGCAGGAGCAATGTAAACATGATAAAGCTCGACGGTGGCTCTTTCCAGCCTTTATTGCCGTGATTTAGAAGGAAGATTATAGCACAACCAAAATTATGCAGCTCTCACTGAGGTTAAAGACAAGTTAGTGAGAGAATCATTTCTTTCTAGAGGTTAAAAAGAAAAAAACTGAGAGTTGTAAATCAACAGTTACTTATAGCAGTTATGCTCAGTAACACCTGATAAGACACCTTGTATGGAAGAAAAAAAATAAACTGTATTGTATTTAAGGGTAAAAACTGCTGAAGATTATGATTGTTGGTTTCAGAAACACAGATAATGTTTTAGTTCATATAAACAGTGAAGCAATAGTTTAGTGCCGCTGTTCTTGTTGTCACTGTAACACAAATTCCAAGCTCCTACTATAAAGTACATTTACAACAGGGTAAGCAATCTCAATTCTAGCTTTATAAAGCCAACTTATCTTCCAGTTCTTTCCAGCTCACTTCAGAAAGACCAGAGACAACAGCACAAAAGTGGGGAAGATCTCTGTAGACAAACCAAAGCTGGAATCACATCCCGTGGGGGACGGGACTCCCCGAGACCCATCATAGAAGTTATGCCTATAGTTATAACCCATCTTTTCCAACCCCAGCAGCATTTGTTCAGATGGAAAGATAGAAAATTGCCAGCATTTTAGGTGACTATAAAATAAACCTATACATTCACTAAACAAAAGCTTCCAGAAAGAAATATCTTCCAAATACAGATATTTCTTCTGTTCCAAAAACTGACAGACTGTCACTTCTTCAGCTTCAGAAAAATCCAAAGATGCTTTGATGATTGAGCATCTTCCCTGTCTTCAGCCCCTTCTCTTTCTCTACAGGTTGGTGTTATCACCGCACAGAATATCGCTGCCAGATTTAGGGGTCATCCCAGCCACCACGGGCTGTGTTTGCAGGGAGGAGGGAACAGGACGGGTGACCCTTCTCCTTGAGGCACATCACACCTTCTCCCGCCTGCATCCTCCGGCACAGCCTCCCTTTCAAACATTACACAGTTATCTCAATGTATTTGAATCTTAGTACTTCGAGATACAGGGGAATTTTCAGGTAAGCCACTGGTGCCGTTTATTGGGTTTCGTACTGCGGTGGCCAAGGTACCATGGGGGCTTCTTACACGGAGTCATTCCTTAGAAGAAGTCAGGCCAATTATATGTTAATTATTCTTCTGCATGCATCTGAATAAGTCTGAGTTTCAATTGGTTAGAGCCAATTGAATCACATATTTTATCCCTCTGAGGTCAGGCTAACCTGAGCCCAGCTGAATTGGCTCTACACAGACAGGAATAGACTCAGCACAATGAGACCTCACTAACTTTTCTGCTAATGTTTTACCAAAGGACCCTCAGACCCTGCGTTAAGAGGACGCTCTTTACCCAAACCAGCCCGCGTGCAAGAACATCTGCGTGAACAGCTATGGCTTAAGCAGGGTCATTATCAACTCCTGTAAGGGCAAATTATTCAGCACAGGGAAGCTCTCCATATATCTCTGCACAGCAGCTCAGGGATTCGTGCCAAAGATGAAGACATCTGCCCCAAAACACCAAAAGTGCAAACTTCACTCGGGTGCTCAGGGAGGACAGAGGTCTGTCCTCTGGCTCTGGGATTGCAAGGGTTCGTGGGCAGAGCAGAACCAGGAAGGTCCTTCTGATAATTCCAAACTGGTTACTCAAAGTATCAGCAATGAACCATAAACACAGACATGCTGATACAAAACATACATGGGATTATAAAAAGAAAACAGAAGACAACAGTGTCAGAGCTGGGCTGTGGCCACACCCTCAACGTAAGCTGTGAACACAAGGTAGGACCTTCACAAGCCACCCTGGCAATACAGCAGGATTTGGGTGGGCACCAGCTGCGCAGAAGTTAGGGTCCAAGCCCACAGGGCAAAGGAAAATTTGGGAAGCAGAAAACATGGTAAATCCTGAGGAGGTCTTAAGCCAAAATATTTTCCAGCGTCAGGACATCCTGCTCCTAGCAGGTCTCATTTTCAACAAAGCATTCTTGCTCCTCAGCTGTCAGCTACCAGATACTGTATTGCTTCAGTTCCTACATCTTAGCATCTCACCCGTCCTAGATTTGAAGGTCATGTTGTAAAGATATATATGGAGAGAGCAAGTATAATTTATGGAACAAAACTGAAAAGCATGTGATATGCCATTAATAATTTTTTAAAAACTGTTTTATTCATGAAAAAATACCACTTTGCTAATAAGTTATGCTAAAGTATTTTTAACATGATAGCCAAAACCTTTTTACAGAAATACAAGCACACACTCTCTTCAGGTCCCAGGTTATTAGCAGACCATGCTCTAGGACTGTGCTCTCTGGAAAGAACTGTAGGATGCAGCAAAAAAAAAAAAAACTAGCTTCTGCCCTTGAAGAATTAAATGTTTCTCTTCAGCAGGTGTTATATCATCGTGCTTTCTCACTCTAACTATAGTACTTGAGCCCTAGAAGGGCAGAAAGGTGGAGCTGCCCAAGTGAAATACCTTAACATTTATTACGGAGCGTTGCAAATGTCATGAACTTACCCAAAAGTTATTTACACTCAAATTTTAACCTTAAGTATTAAATAAAGGTTGAAAGTTTAGGTGTAACCAGCCTAAATTGAAGACAGCCCATCTCTGCAAAAGGCAGACAGCTTTTGGGCATCTCCACAGCGTGGTTCAAAGCCCCACCGATGGAGGTCACCACAGACAGCTGCTGGAACGTGTTATAGAAACATCTGCAACTTACCACCTTTCTGGACGCTCACAAAGCTATCCCTCATAGCATCTACAACACAAGATCCAAATTTTACTGTCTTCTATATAACAGCATTATTTTTAGCCATATTAAACTCTTCTTCTTTAAGGGCTGTTTACTGGAAAGAGTTACCCAAACAAAAGAAAAACCTGCACTTATTACCTACATACTAATTCCCTAGGTGTATGGACAAGCAAGACTGACCGACACATTCCTCAGCATTTTTGCCAGGGAAGTTAGTTGTTTTTTCTGTTCACCAGAAATGTATTTGGTGCTTTAGCGCAGCTCACCTGCCATGCTGGACATGTTAACCAGCCTCCCCCGGGATTTCCGAAGTAAAGGTAGGAAGGTCTTGGACACCTCTACAGCCCCAAAGAAATTCACCTCCATGCACTGCCTGTAGGTGTTCATGGGGAGCAGCTCGCCATCAGCAGGGAAACCCAGGATGCCTGCATTGTTCACGACTCCCCAGAGTCCTGGGAAGAGGAGAAAGAACAGAGCTGTTATACAGCTGGAAATGGACTCCATAAAAGATTAAATCGATAAGCTACATGGTGCCTCCAGATCAATGCAGAGACGATCTATAGCTACGGATACACACTACCCACTCATGAAGAGTCATCACCATGTTTTGTACGTTGCAGAAAGCAACGGTCATCAATATAAACGCCCTGGCTGCCCACAGGCTGTGTGTGGTGTGGGAGTGACCTACACACCTAAGCCATGATGCAGCCAGCAGTTAAGAGATGCACCTTCTGAAAAGTTACATTAGTACTCCTATTATAAAAGAGGTGGGCTGGGAACTGTACCTGTATTTTGCACCTTTTTTGAGACTTTTAGATAGGCTTCCTGGACTTGAGTGGCATTGGTTATATCCAGCTGCAGGAGAGAAAGTCTCCGAGAACAGGTCCGTCTCAGTTCCTCAGCTCCAGGTCCATCCTTATTCAAAACCCCAGCAAACACAACGAAACCCAGGTTATCCAGGTATTTAGCCAGTGCATGTCCAATCCCAGTATCGCTTCCTGAAAGCATCAAAGAGACACTTGAGAAGTGGGTCTGTCCTAAACCATCATTTAAAAAAACCAAAAATTATGCATACATTGGAAATACATGCAAATGTAACCAAAAAGATGACAAATAAAGTCACTCAGATACATATTACAGTAGGAAGAAAGGTTCAGATCTGAAGGTTTGAGGAGCTGGACCTTTGCATGTCCCACAAAGACCACCAGACCATGCCCTCTTCACTTAGAGCTGATAGCATTGGCTCAGGCTCTACCACAGACCGATTCTAAGACTTATTTCATCCATACAGAGGAAATAAAGCCCTAGATTGGATTTATATGGATATACAGACTGAAACCTGGTAACAAAAGTAATTAGAAAGGAAACAAAGCAAGCAAAAAAACCACACAAATATTTTAATTTGATATCTCAGAGGGACAAAGAAATTTACAGGCATTGGAATTCAAATTGTTGGGTTCTATTTCTTAAATCAAAGAAGTAGCATTATTTTATTCAAACATCTACCATCCAGATCCTTCTGATAAACACATATTTTGTTTTGGTCACAGGCTGCAACCAAGCCAAAGCTAAGCAACTGCTTACCTGCAAAGGAGCACAATGCTTTCAAACTCTAAGAAAGCTTCAGAATGGCATTTTTAGGCCAAACCAAACAGAAACAGCTATTTAATTCCTGCAAATTTGCATCAGAATTTCTCTCACCCTCTTCCAAGCTTATTCCCAAAGTTTATCCATATAAAGCAATGACCTGCCAAATGCAGGAAGCGCTATTAGAGCAAACACACAATGATCTTTGCCATCGTGACTGTGCAATCCCTCCCACCAGGTAACAACGATGAATATTTAACAAACAATTCCACTGATTCACAGGTCTCTCCCTCTGACACAGTATTTTGCCACTGCTTTCTTAAGATATTTTTAAAAGGTTTTTTTTCTCCCAGTGTCTTTTTTTATTCCAGTTTCCATTCATCCCATCTACAGATAAACTTCTTAGCAAGGGAACAAACATCTCGCCCATCTGCCCACGAAGGCTCCCAGTGAAACAGAGATGGGGAAGGAGGTTATAGGGACTGCGCTGCAGGAGTTTTGTAAAGAACATCAGGAGGGAAACGAGGAGTTTAAGAAACGAATGCAGTTTTTAACACCGTAAAGCAGACACACGTCGGCATGTCCCAGCATACCGCACCCTCTGCAGTACCTGCGGCAAAGCCAGCCCCGGGATGCTGATGTGCACCCAGATCCATGGCGCTAGCCCAGGGCTTGGCTGTTTCCTGCAGCAGCCATGTACCCCATAAAGGCTCGGCTTCCAAAGCCACGTGCATGGCTGGAAACCTGAATGTGAGACAAAGGGCTGGGACTCCTGCCAGCTTTTTTACTATTTCCTCGTTTGTGAAGGAGCTGCAACACACCCTACTTAACCCTACCATAAATTTATAAGGGTTAATCTGTGATTTCACCCAGGCAGATATTCACATGCCCACTCCTGCACTCAAAATCTGTATCAATAGAATCTGACTGCCAAAAAGACTCGTCTTAATCATGCTAGATCTTCATTTCTGGATTCTGTCTTTTAATTGGGACTTTAGTCCTGAAAAATTAATTCCAGGTGACTTGAAAGAAACATGTACTAAATGCCTGGATCAATCAGTGCCAGATGTTGAATGTATGAAAATAATTACTCATGCTCTACTTAACTCCTTCCTTTAAAAAAAAAGATTTTTAGCATTTTTGAAGTCTGCAGTTTGTTGAAGATGCACTGGAGCCCCACATATATCATAGTTATCTCCTTGCAGCCCTGACCCGAAGGAGAGCAAACCTGCATTCTTGGAATTGCCTGAGCAGACACAGACGTGAAGAGGCTTGCAAATACCCCAAAGGCATGATGGGTTTCTGGGTTTGGGGGTGCGGTGCCTTTCCTTCTTTTTCTTTTAGTGAAAAAACCTATTTCTGGATCAAATCCTTCCCCTTTCAACCTTCCCAGAAGGTACACGGCCACAGAGCTGCATATTACTGAAGTTTTACAACATAACTTTAATTTGGGAAGGGGAGAGCGCTCAGCAACTGCAGATGGGTGTAGCAAACACAAGACGGAAATAAAAGGCAGCGTTTATCTCTGCTTGCCACTGGGTTTGTCCCCAGCTTTTATCAAAACAAGTCTAATCCGAGTTTCAGACCTGTTAGTGAAGTCCAGAGAAACTCAACCCTTCAACTCATAAAATTGGAACAGTAGTTAGGTCACTGTAGGGAAAAAATGGAGAATTCTCCCCCCACCTTGCTTCTACATCAAAAATAACAAATCTTCTAATAATTCACAAATTATCATAAGAAAGGTGGTCACCACTGACTGTAGCTGAATTGTCACTGAGAACTTCTCGTCAACTCACACCCAGCACCTGAAATGTCAAGTCACATGTCAAGAATGAAAAGACCAAATTAACTGGAGAAATTCATCCCAACACACACACAGAATAACCAAGACAAGAATTTTATAATTCCTGCTACTTCAGATCTTCTCAGCAATTTAATTTTTAGGGAAGTTGACCATTGGGTCTACCAAACTACACTAAAGTGTTTGCATGCCCAGGAGCTTCTGTTTGAGGCCACTGAAGCACTCGCTCTTAGCAAGAGGACCCATAGAAATGTTTCACCAATGACTCTAAGACCTCTCACATGCCCACGGCTATTCACATGAGAAAGCATTTTGACAAGTAGGCACAGTTTTTCCTTATCGTGGTACTCTGTGAACTGCTGGCTTAAATAAATAATGCACAGCAGCACCCATACAAGGGACATCCAAAGAGGACCAGAGCAGTACGTGATGAGAAGCAGAGGGATTACTCCATCGTCTGACCAGAGGCAGCTGTCTCACGAGCGGTACGTGGCAGCTGCCCCCAACACAACAGCATTCCTCAGCCCTGCCGGGCTGGAAGGGGAGGGGGGAAAGAAAGGGGAAAAAATGTAAATAAATAAATCACCATTTCCCACGAAGTGCCTGCCTCAGGCTCTATCTAAATTGGAGAAAATGACACTCTTTTCATTTTCTGCATGCAGACACACACCCTACAGTTGGTATGGGGAAGAGTACTACAGTCGGAGCGATTTAACCAAGAAATGTGTTGAGCAAACCTTCCATTTCGGTTGATGGAGGGTTTGATCGGTTGCATACCAGTCTGGATTCAAAGAAAGACCAAAAGGAGCCTCCTCAGACATGTCAGCTGTCAAAGGTGTCTGAACTCGCATTTCTGCAGGACAGCTACAGCACAGGTACAAAAAAAAAAGCACATTCACTTGCCGGAATATACCCAAATGTTCTTTGCTTCCCTATATTGCTCCAGTGCAAATTCTCTAGAGCCTGTAAGCTCTGAGAGGGTGCTTTCTCCTGAAGAGCTGCAGTCTTACAAAAAGCAAGGAGATGCCCAAGTGCAAGTGCAACCCCGGTGTCTGGAGGGGTGGGAAAGCAGGGCTCCCAGTTCCCCCCTGCCTGATATCCATCTTCATCTAATACACCTGTGGGGAGGACCCCAGGGGGAGATAAAGCAGGAGAGGAGAACTTGCTGCTTATCCCATCCTCTTCTCGCTTTTGTGTTTGATCCCTGTATAAAAGCCTGCTAGGCAAATCTATTTCCAGGTGTCCCTATAAAACAAAATTAAATTCTGCAAGAAATAGTCACATAAATAAAAGCAACTTAATTCAGCTTTCCAGAGGGGAAAAATAGAAAATAAAACTAAAAAAAGCACAAGTTAACAGTGCAAGAAGCAGTTGGCAGCACTCAGGTTTAAAGGTTTGATTAAGACAAATAAACAACATTTAAAGTTTTAGAAGAAACAGGAGAAAAGCCATAAAACTACAAAAATGCCATCCCTGCAAAACTGAAGTGGGTTTTGAGTAGATCAGAGCATTAACAGAAATTGAATTAATTAGCCCTGAACTTTCCCTGCTAGTGAAGGAAATTACTCACTCCCGACTGATTTCATACATCGTTTCAAAGAGATGGCACCAAAACAGTGTCCTGAAACACATGTATGATATACACAAAAGATAACCGTACAGCCATAACCAGCGCAATAAATTCAAGTAAACAAAAGTAATGTATGAATGTAGTGTTCGGAGGGCTTCCAGAAATTAATGTCTCTCCTAAAAAATTAGACCACCGTAAGTATTCTTATGCTTTTTCCACCAGCTAATTTCACAAGTATGTCTAAAAAGCTACTTGTAAAGATTAAATGAGACAGTAAAAAATAATAGCATCTATTAAGATGCTTTTCTACTTAATTTCAGAACACTTATTTACCTGGAAGAAACATCTCTGGCAAAGCAAATAAAATGAGAAAGAAAAAAAAAAAAAAAGAAAAGGAAACCTTATGAGCATGCATTTCATAGATATCTAACCCAAGGACAAAAAGTTTTCCAGCTCACTTGTGAGAAAAGCCAGTTTTTGCTGCTCAGAGCGCACCGCAGCACCTTACCTGTGATGAGCACAGCTTTGTCGCCCACGGGCAGCAGCTCCCTGCTGCCCAGGTACATGGAGGAGATGAGGCACGCGGCGCACGCCACCAGCCCCCTGCCAGCCCCCAGCGTGGCCATGCACAGCAGCCCCAGCAAGACGGGCAGGAGGCTCCACGCCAGCACATTTGCTTTCCCTGCCAGGCTCCTCTTGGCCCTGCAGAGGATGGTCACCCCAAAAAGCGCGGTGATGCCCACGCAGAGCCATCCAAGGGGGCTGCCGGCAAGAGCATCCATGGCAGGGGCAAGGAGCAGACACGCACACCCCACCACCGACTGGGTAAGAGCAGGTATGGCTAATGCAGCATGTGTTATATAGGAGCAGGGGGTGGGGCAGAGAACGGGGACTCTGTTTAAAGCTTTGACATAATCTCACTTACCCCTGGCATCAGCAAGAAGCAGAAGCCTTCCTTTTCTTACCTTTTATTCCTTCTGCCTGACAGCTCCACCTTCTGAAAAATATGCTGGCTGGATAATGATTGACAGCACTGGGAATGGACATGATGTAGCAAGCACTGGCTTCAGGAAAAAATTAACTGCTCTGTGTTTTCTATGTTTCAAGCACATTTTCCTGGAGAGTGAAAAAAGGAGAGTTTCCTTTATGGGAAACAGTTGGAATTTCCTGCCTAAAAACTTGGGGTATCATTTCAGCGGAACTGATTTCTGATGGGCAGTGACAAAAGTGAAGCAGGACAGAGTTATTTACTCGCTGTAGTGCAAACTGTGTGGTTAGCGGCAGGGTTTATCACACACAGGGGCCACCCTCCTCTTTCAACAAAAAGCCCCAGCTGACCCCCCCTGCCTCAGTGCACACCTTTGGCTATTTACCCACTCCCCATTCAGCAAATACCGGCGGCTCATTGATAGTCTGGGGGGCTGGGAAGGGCTGATTGCTCATTTGCCGTTAAGGGCACTTTGTTAAGTGAACACATGTAACACCTGAGATTAAGTCTTGAGTTGACCTCCAGTGACAACATTCACCCTAGTTTTGGGAGGGATCACTGGTTTGATACCCACAGAAAGTTGGGGGGGATGAAACCACTTAAATATATTTGAGAGATTTAACATCTAGTGTAGTGTACTCTGAAAGTTACTTAAAACAAGAAGAAAATTGTAAAAACCATCCGGCTCAAAGGATTGAAACAGAAGTTAGGCATGTTTAACCCTGTTTAAAAATCCCTGCTAGTTGGTTTGAGAGATGAACCTAAGTTATCACACAACCAGCTAAGAAAACGTAGTGATGACCTATTTTATTTTAGACAGATGCCAGAAGACTGAAGTGCAGGGTGCAAACCTAACGTGAGACACCAGCATATTTCCATTCCATTATTCCTTTGGGATTTTATGAGATGATAAATCTGTTTAATAGCAATTTTTACAGCCAGTGAAAATGTTTACATACCTCTATAGGTAGTTTACACTACAAATGAGGTCACTTTCTTAAAGGAACATTACCCTCGAGGTCTGCTGGTCATTCATGACTAGTGTGAACACACATTCATCCTTCCTCCACCAGAGCACAAAGTGTAAACTGTTCTCACTCTTTGCCATTTGCTGCTTCTGCTTTCAGTAGCACACGAGCGTCGAGGTTAGTTATACCCTGCCCTCTGTTAAGGCGTCTTCTTACAGATTTCCTTGGAGAATTTTGCTTTCTCTCCCTCATTGGTCTTTATCACTACATTTAGATGATCACGAACGTGCCGGCATTTAAAGCATCCGCTCTCACACTTGAGGGCACGGCGAGGTGGGGGTTTTGCACAGGGAGATGAAGGGCAGAAGTGACCACCTCCCTGAGCCTGATGTCTGCCCTGGGTCCCCTCAGCCTGTGGGGAGGGGACGGAGGTGGGCAAGGGCCCAAGCTGTGGTGGCCACCATGCCTGGTTCCTGCAGAGCAATCTCCATTTGAGTCGTCCCCTCTGCTCCATGCGCCCCTGCCACGTCCCCCACTGAAATGCATACATGCCCACGCACACCCTCTGCCTCACACACTGGATGGGAGGGTGGGGGGATATATGGGGATATATGGGTTGCAGGGGATGCTATATGCACACACTGCACGCACGCCTGCTGCTGTGTGCCGACACAACACCCGTCTGCACCCACGACACTGCAGAACAACTGTGGGGAAGGGCTGGTGGGGACCGATCTCTGCCTAAATTGATGCTGGATTTATATTTTCAATATGAAATATAATCATTGAAAGCTTCTTTTAAATGAGAAGCTGACCATGTGTTCACCCTGCTATGTGAACACAATTACATGTAAGTGCACAGACCATACACACCGTGAGACAAGCTGCTATCAGAAAGGAGGGTATGATCTAAAACTGCCTGAGAAACGTAACCTTGGAGTGCCCGCCTCGTGAACCCTCTGCACTTTCTGTGACACCAGCAGAGACAGATTGCTGCTCGAGGATTTTTCAGCACAATTTTGCAACAAGGTAAGTTTTATCATCTCGTGCCCACTATGCATCTTAAGAAAGCATCTACTTTCTTCTTTACTACTTTGGGAGGTCTCCAGTTCTCACAGCTGTACATTAACACAAGTTTGCAATGGAGTTTGCATTATTTCCTACTTCTTTACACCATGCCTACTCATGCTATGTATATTCACCCTTATCGCACCTCCTTCCTGATAGTTTTGCTGGAGAAGATGTGGTACCTCCAAATTATCACTCCAAATTATCAGGATGTTGCATCAAGGCATCTGTGCTACGAGGAGGATGGATTTGAGCTAACATTTTGAGCTAGGCTTGACCGACCTTTGGCACATTTGTCTTTCTTCCCAGCTTTTCAGAGCTGTTGCAAAATAGCTCGGTGCCCTGTCCCTTTACACCCCAGCAACCTACACATTCTATACCGAAGCGTGAACACTGCTTCCACAGTCAGCCCATGCCAATGCCACGTGAACGATTCAGACTGGCCTCCTGGCTGAACCGTTCTGTTGTGCCGTTACTTCCCCTCACTGAGCCCTTCGATCTATGCGCATGTTTCTGCCACTTTGCAGATCTCAAGTGTACCCCACCACGTAAGTCTCTTCATGCTAACTGATGACTTTTGAAGGTCAATTAAAGCAATGGCAAAAGAAGGTGGCTTTCACGGAGAATGATCCTGCCATGGTAATCTGGAACGTGAACGGCCAGTCTCTACAGAATCTCTTGAGACTCCAAACCCAGCTTGTATTTCTCAGAATTCTACAGTCACAGCATCTTTCACCCTGTGTAGTACCACTGCAGAAGAACTTCCCCAGAACAAAGGAAGGACACCTCTACAGTCTGTGGGATCTTTATCATAGGCATCCACTCATTGACTCCACATTCTCGTCCTTTAGGCACAATCACTTCTTTCTAGATATTACTTTATTTTCTTCCCATTTCTTTAAGTTTTTCTCCAGTTATCCTTTGCTGGCTCTATACTTTTCAGCATGATGGCTGCAGCCTGTGCTTTCAATTTCTGTTCTTAACACAAAAAAGGGCGAGATGTTCAGGTTCTCCTGATCCTTTAAAATGGGGTGAAGCTGAGCCTTTTCACAACTTCTTTGAAATGCACCACCAACATATTTCCACCTTGGCAATGGCCACTCTTCTGTCTTTGCTTTTCATGGCTCCATTTCTGGTTCAGAAATTTTCCTGCTGTTCATTTTTTTAAAGCCTCTGTGACTTTCCAGCATAGTAGAAGCTTCCCGTTCAACCACAAGACCTTCAGCATACCTCTGTTACCTTTCCCTGCATCATTTTTCACTTCTATGGCCACGTTTCTCATGTACTTTCTTTGAACTCTCCAGTAATTTACTAGTCAACATTTTTCTTTTCAGCGCTCCCCCTTCGTGCAGAAGTACCACGTGCCATATCCAACAGTTGCTGCCTGTTGATATTCTTCTGGCCCAGCTGCAACATGAATTACATTGTCTAGAAGGATGAACCATTCCTTCTAGATGTCCAATCTCCATCTCAGCTTCCTCTGCCTTTGCCAGTCACAGATTTGGTTTTCAGTTCAGGCTAGAATTTCTCACAGAACTCTTTGGTTTCCTATTTTGCCCTATTTTGTTTGCTAATTCAGGCATTTTCAGCCGTGCAACACAATGACTGTCACTCCTGAGAGCCCCTGCTCTGTCTGCTTTGTGTGCTTTTGTGGCTTGGGTAAGGGATCTGCGCTTCATGTTCTGCAGGGAGGCTCTTGGCTACGAGGCTTTTCTCGGAAAATAATTTCAGCAGAAAATATGTTGGAATCAGTTTCACCAAATGTGTCATTAACCAAGCTAGAACAATGATTCTCATGAGTAAATACATATATGAGCAGAAAAAATATGAAATCATTTACTTTGGTTGACTACAGCTTCTAAGTGTACACAAAGACCTTCATATGTTCAGATTTTGGTGGACTTAATGGCTGCACGAGCCCTTGTCAGGCTGTACGTCCTGGATGCAGAAGCTATTGAACTTGCATACACAAAACTCATTCGGGCAAACAGACTTTGCCCTTCCAAATACTACAGAATTCCTATACAAAGGTTGAGATAATCCTCTGCCTTCAGCCAGTTATCTATTCGTGCACTCAACCTGAAGCACATGAATCGTCCCAGTGAAGACAACAAAACTATTATTCTGGCTAAAGGAATGTAGCCAAGTACCTTTGTGAATTAAGATCTCTGAATTCACAGGAATGTACTGAATAAGGGCAAGAAAAAATTATGTGCAACTGAAAATAAGGCTGTATCATTTCTCTTTTGTCTTCAAACTATTTCTTTAAGGGACCCTTAGGGAAAATAATTCCTGTCCAATAAAGTATGTATCCATTAAAGAAAGAAATAGATTTTACCTCTAAGTTACTGCAGACTTTGATTTTAGAAATACAGTAATTGTAAAGATTGCAAGTTCAGAGATAGACAGGAATTCCTGAAGATCACTTGGCAGTGCAGAAACAGCTGTAGCTCACCATTTATCAATATTCAATTCTAATAAACGCTAATTATAATAACAATATAAATATCCTGTTACTGTCTCAAGTGTAAGAACCTTAGAATGAGGAACTTCTGTACTGATGGCCAAACTGGACCTGTAAATCCTTTTAGCAGGTACCGATGCAACACGCACCTTAGCATTATACAATCTTCAAAAGAAATAATTGCAGCCTGCATTCCCCGTGTGAACCCAGTGCCTGCAGCAGCTCTATCTTTGCTTTGAGGCAGTAGGTCTCGTAATAACGTACCGTATGAAATGAAGCCATGGGCAGTTAAGCTCTGCCTTGGTATTTACATGAACTCTAATCACCCTTTGTAAATTTTCTGCAATAGACAAAACATCTTAAATCAGAGAAATCTTTAAGAATAGGAGCACTCCTTTGTACTTGCACGGGAGGTTTTCTTTAACTCTCCAGACATCTATGGATCTCTAGGCTTTCAGGAACAGCTAGAAATGGACTGCACTTTTTCCAAAATAAGTCATTATTTTATCAACCCAATTGTCATTATTTTCCAAAAGGAGGATAGAATCCAAAAAGTTAGAGGCAATTAGGTATTCTTTAGGAAGTTAGCCAGGAATCAGCTCTAGGTTATCCTCATGAGAAATTACACATGCCTGCCTTTCTTCTGTCATGCGGTAACATGAAACGGCTTTCACAGAACCATCACTGTTAGAAAAGAAAACGTATCAGTTTACTTTAGTCCACTTCTCTGACAGTAACAGACTCTTCCCTAAAATTTCCTTTGGTATTCAGAGTAAAATTCCAGCCCTGCCTAGGACAGAGCACAGCACAGCAGTGCCTCAATACATGAGAAATAAAGAAGCTAGCTATATTCTGAACTGAAAGATTAGTTTGTTTTACCAACTAGATTTTTATTATATCTCTCTGTTCCCTTCCCTTTCCTACAGCTTTGCCTCTCCAAAGTTAATGGTAGCATCTAAGTGCTCGGGACACAAAGGATTTACACTTTTTCCTAGCCCACAGTCTGCTCACTTCTTTGCGGGTGCTTCCTGAAATGAAGCTGCAGTTTTGCCTGCCTTACTTCTAGATGGTTTCTCCTAACCACAAGTCATATAGACCATATCTAGAGCAGAAAAAAATACACTTCTGCATCTTCTTTCTGTAACTTTTCCTCTTGCATGTCTCCAAACAATGGCAGGCTGAAGAAACATCTGGTTTACATCCGACCTTTTCCACACATTACTAGCAGACCACAGAACATTTTCAAATATTTAGGTATCTTCTATGCAAAAGTCACATAATTTTTATCATAGTTAAGTTCATAAATAGCGATGTGAACATGGAGGCAAACAGAAAATTGGGCATACATGGTAAAAAGCATGATTAAAGCACAGGCAGACAAACTGAGTAGCTAAGACAGGGAACTGTAGTGATGGAGATGCCAACTTCAGCAATCCCAGCTCACCAGGGACTCCAGGCACACGTGGTAGATTATTAGTTCCCATTGAAATCTGAGCCCTATAGCACCCTTATAAATATTTAACCAAGCAGTGCTAACTTGCAGCTAGCATGAATGCATACTTTTAATCAGACCATTAACTGCAATTTAGACATGTACCAATATTGTCCAAAGCCAGATTTTGACCAAAAAAATCCCCAACTCTAAGCCTATCTGCACCTCTCTCTCTTGTCCCCAGAGAAGAGTCCCTTCAAAGCAGTGGGATTTACTACATTGCCAGCATGACTGGTCATTCATGGTAGATAGTGAGAATATTTGAAAAATCACATGTAACCTGGAGCCCCAGAACATGTATCTGAGCTTTGAGCATGGATTCTGCAAAGGGGATGAAAGAAAATGGGTGGTAGCATCTCCAGATCATCACTTGGGTTATTAACCATGCACATCTGCAACATGCCTTCCCTCCCATCTGCAAACTCTTAAAAAAAAAAATGTTCTGCTGCTCATAAATGCAATTCACTTATTTTTAGACTTTCCACACAGTTATATCAGCTAGTCTTTGAAATGAAAGCCGAAGCAAAATGAGATGAAAAATGAGTGGTGATTCAAAAAGCATTAAGCGATCAACCATGACAAAGTGTCACCTGCCCTAAACACATTCTGTTTTTTGTCACTTGAAGGACAAGCCCCTCACTTCCAAATGGTGAAGCCATGTATTTTTACTGTTGAGGAATCATGACCTCACTCTGTGTGTAATCAATGACTTACATTATTATTTTGATTGAATGTGTGTTTGCTACATACCGAAAGTCACCCATTTCTCCTTTTAATGCAGCTGATCCGAAGGGCATTCCCGTCGCTTTCCAGCAACGTTTGTGCTGCTTGTAAACCACCACGACGGCATTCGGGCACCGGCAGCCAGAGCAGCTCGCCGGCAGGAGTGAGTCCATGATAGATGATCCTCCCGTGGAGCAGGGGGACGAATGAGGTGACCTCTCAAGGTCCCTTTCAGGATCGGTGCGGGGTTTTGATGGTTCTTTGGCAGGTAGCATTTTAGTTAAATGGTATTTTTCCTTTAGGCAACCCACCAACTATAGAAAAATCTGTATAGTCAGTGTCATTTTTTGTTGGTTTTTTCCTTTTATTATATCATCCATCTTAGACGTTTTATATCATGCAGTAACCTTAACCCCGACTCAAAAATTGTTTAGATGCAAGCATATCTAATCCCATTAAAATCACTATGACTATCCACACCTAAAACTAGACAGATGATTCTGTAGGTCGCTGAACGACGGTCCCAATACCCATTAGGTCTAAATGTTCCCCAAGAGCCCAAACCCACAGGCACTTTCATAAATTCTTAGAAATAAAGACAGATATTCATACACAAGTAAAGGACAGAAACAGTCATACCCATGTATTGAAACATGTGCATATGTGCAGAATTAGACCCTGCGTTAAAGACCTCCTCCACCTGGATTTGAGACATAGTAATAGCTTCATGCAAATGAACCTACACCATAAAACTATTTATTTCTCTTTCCAGGTGACACAACCATCGAGTCAACTACCAAGTGCAATTTTAATGAACTTCTCCAAGTTTTAAAGTCAGTATTAAAATATTGTCAAGCCCCAGGTGGTCTTACCTGAACAGGCACAGATTCTATGAGGATAAGTCTGCACAGGCACTTCACACTAACCGTCCCTTGCAGGGAACTCCTTCCTGAGCTGTGCATAGTTTGTAACTTGTTTTATTAATACTGTAAACTATCACTTGACTTTTAGTTTTCATTTCAAAACTGCTTTTTAACAACATATACGACAGCCTTAGGGCAAACCTCTCTCTTGGATGCATGCAAACTTTGCTAGAATCACTAAGGGCTATGCAGGCGTAGCTTCAAAGGCAGATTTGGGACCTATAACTTTAATTCATCCACCAAATGGAGCTCCAAAATCCATTAAGGAAAAATAACTGGTAACCATCTGTCTTTATTCATCAGGCTGAAAGCAGTTAATCAAACCTAGTGGACATTTTTACTTTCTTCTTTCTCTCTCAACAGCTTTGAACACAGATGCAGCCTTTCCATAATTAAGCTGAGCATAGTAGCTCCCAGACAGATTAATTCTGGAGAGCTTGTCAAAAATGTCAGATGGCATACAGGTTCTGTGTCTTGTCCCTGGCATTTCTGTGGTTTGTTGGGGTTTTTTTTTTGGGGGGGGGTGGTGCAGATTCAGGACACGATTTTTAAAATTAACAGCTACCTATAGCCCACGCTCCTAACCCATCACAATGACAGCGGTGTTAGGAGAACCCAATCTCTCTGCTAAGGTATATTTTTTCTCTCTCTGTTAGGGGTGCAAGTCAGGATACCCCCTCCGCCATGAACTAACGTCTCTGGGAACTGAACTGAAACCCAGGATGCGAATGGCCACCAGAAGGCAGCTACTTTTACTCACTGCCGAACCACATTTTTACTAGTAACTGAAGGGCAAAAATTTTTGTAAACTCACTGAGAGTGTTTTGAATCAACCTAAAGATGTTCCAAGTTACAGGAGTTATATTCTAACAAGCTGGAATATAATTAGATAGTTCATGCCTAACAACTATTCCAGACATGTCTTTTTAGGAAAGTTCTCAGGTATATGATAAAGTTTCTATTAACTTTAAAGGGATATACACAAGTATCTAAGGTGGCTTTTACATCTTGGTTACTATTAATAATGAGCTCATATGTGTTTTCAATTTCCCTTTTTCTTAGTTCTAACATTTTAGAGCAGACAGTGTCTCCAATTCGTAGGGATTTTATGTTACTTGTTAAATATTCTGGGTTTTCAGTTTAACTCTACAATCAAATTTATGGACTGAGACTAGGATTTAAAAGTACCAGCCTAGGAGCAATTTTTGCTTCCTTTAAACTGGGGTTTTATTTTATTTTTAAATGAAGTAAAAGCTCATGTCAAATATATCTTTGTGCTGTTAGAATTTCAATGTCATATGTAAGTTTTAAAGTTCTTACCTTTATAAATGGCTACAAAGAAGAGTTGATTACTATTACTTCCTATTTCACAATGCAGTTTGAGAATGAGTTGGGCTAAATAAGGAGAGACCGTCCCAGGGAAAGCCGTTCAATTGCTCTAGAAAATTCTAGAAAAGAGACAGGCAGTGGCCTTCAAAGTAGTCATGAAAACTGGAGCACAGAGAGTACCGATACAAACCAGCAGGTACTGGCCAAACTTCACAAGTTGAATTCAAATGAGATTTTTAAAAGTACAGGAGTCTCAGACATGGAACCTGTTTGTATACTTAGGAGTATAGTTTTGCCTCCCTGTGTTTAATTGCTGATAACTGGTTCATCAATCAGTATTCTATCCCCACAGAGATATTCAAAATGTTAAATAGAACTGAGGCACCCAACTATACTTGGAAAAGTGGGCAAGAATTAAGCAGCTTTAGCACCTCTTAGTACCTGGGACTCGACAACAGAAAATGGAGAGGGAAGAGGTATTTTGAAGAAAAAACTGTGCTGGCATGCTCTCTCTTTAAATGGTGCTCCTTTCCCTCA
The DNA here is from genome assembly GCF_023634085.1 of Falco cherrug. Lineage (NCBI taxonomy): Eukaryota > Metazoa > Chordata > Aves > Falconiformes > Falconidae > Falco > Falco cherrug. Next base: position 18,043,218 of record NC_073710.1, on the reverse strand, counting down.
GGAATATTTAAGCACTTAGCTATTATAATTGGCCTAAAAGGCAAGACAGAATTACTGTTCCCACAGTACACATGAATGAACTGAAGCAAAGAGAGGTCATCTTCTAATTATTCAAAAAATCAAATATGAGAACTCCCATACCATGGCACTCGGTCCAGACCCTGCTGCTTGAATCTGCTGTCAGTAGCAAGCACCTTGGTAGGAAGCGCTCTTGGAGTACAAGTGAGCTAAAGACCATCAAATAACGTTTTATAGACACCGCAACACAGTTTAAAGGTCAGCAGAGAATCACGCTGTAGATACTTCTACAGAATTCCTCTGGAGAATGAGAGAAACATGAGAAAAAGAAGGAAGATGCCTAGCTGAAAAAATAAGCAGGCAGCGGGGACTGGAATTGTGGGCTCATCGGAAGAGAGTGTGTCCTGGTTTCGGCTGAGAAAAGCGTTGTTTTCCTCTTAGTAGCTGGTCCAATGCTGTGTTTTGGATTTAGTATGAGAATAATGTTGATTACACACTGATTTTTCAGTTGTTGCTAAGTAGTGCTTACTCTAAATCAAGAACTTTTCAAGTTTCCTTTGCTCCGCCAGTGAGCAGGTGCACAAGAAGCTGGGAGGGAGCAGAGCCAGGACAGCTGGCCTGAACTAGCCAAAGGCATGTTCCATACCATAGAGCATCATGCTCGGTATATAAGCTGGGGGGAGTCAGCCAGGGCTTGCCGATCGCTGCTGGGAGACTGGCTGGGCATCGTCAGCGGGTGGTGAGCATTTGTATTGTGCATCACTTGGAGTTTCTCCCTTTGAGTTTTAATCCTCTCTCCCTCTCTCTCCTTTCCATTACAACTGTTGTTGTTATTATTATTGTCACCACCATATTTTATTTTAATTATTAAATCGTTCCTATCTCAACCCACAAGTTCTACCTTTTTCCAAATTCTCCTCCTCATCCCACTGGGGGCAGAGAGGGAGCTCGTGGCTGCATGGTACTTAGTTGCTGGCTGGGGTTAAACCACACGGGGTGTTAGCATCCCTGCTGGATCAGAGATAAGTACAGAAGATAAAGACATACATATGTAAATGGAAAACCACAACTAAAAATCATTGCTTTTACAAAAGTGGCCAAGGAAAAAAGATATTACCAATCCAAGGGAACGATGCCAAAAACCTGAATACAAATGTTATTGTATGAAGTATGGGCAACTGCTACCAGTGACACACCTGGCCTCACTGGTGTGATTCGCAGAAAGGTTTTCCACACACAAGATATTCCTCTTCTCCTATTTACCTTTTCTGATGTTATCATCCCCACTTGGTTCACACTTACTACCATAAACTGTTTTTCAGTATTGCTAAAACCAAGCATAATTACTCAAAATAAATATTTTTTAAAAATGGTAGGAGTCTAAAAAATTCTAAATGTGAGGCTCTTCCTACTTACTTTTTTGGCGTGTTCAGACCTGAACCAACCTGCCAGAAGAACAAGTCTCAAATCCCAGATCTTCCCTCAAGCACAAACTGCATCTGCATTGCAGCAGAGCCACGTTCAGCTAGAATTTGTGGCAAAAGTAGCAGTGAGATGCTAAGCCAGGTGAGGTTCTTTACAGGATCCTGTTTTGCAGAACTGCGACACATTCCACCCTGAGCACTGCCTCAGTTTCACAGCTCTGGCAGGAATTGTTTGCACCCTGCTCTTATTTTCTATTCATCTTTCATACATCTGCCTTGAACATAAACCCAGTTAGAAGAAGCTGAGTGTGACTTGCCACCCACTGTGTCCCTTTTGAGAAAGAATGTTCCATGCAAAACTCTTTGGATTTAACCAACAGAGGTCAGAGAGGAGGTATCTCTCCGAATGGAAAAAATACAAAGCTGAGCCTCAGCTCAAGCAGATGAGCATGTTTAAGGGTTAAGAATCATGGAATCATTTAGGATGGAAAAAGACCCTTGAGATGATCAGATACGTGACAGAAATTAGTAACACTGGGATCTTTAAAACTGAAACCTTAGATCTGTGAAACTTTGTCCGCATGTTAAACAGCTACTGCAACCTCAGGAGGCTAAACCACAGCCCCGCATTGTGCAGTAACACACCTGCACAAATGGGGATACATCCAACAAATTATCCATTAAAATGAAAGTTCAGGTTTACAGCAATGCAAGCCAGAATATTAAGAGGAAAATACAAAGACATTTAATGAAAAGATGAGAAGTGGCAACAACTGTTTTCATCCGTTCTTTTGAATGCCACCACATATCTGCACATTGCGCTGTTACAAAGAAGTCTCTTTGTAATCTCTGAAGTCTAAAATGCCAGAGGACACACAAAGCTTTACTAAACTCAGTGTCTATAGTAAAGGAACATGAAGACCTAGCTGAATGGTATTCAAAGTTTACATTCGGTACCCCACCTGCAAGAGTACAGTTCAACTACTAAGAGTCAAAATCAAACAGCTCCACTGCCCAGAGATTTCAGAAAGTGCAACTGAAAGACAACAGTCATAACTCAAATGCAAATGCAGCCACAGAACACATGCACCAGAAGAAAAGAAACTCTGACAACCTTTGAGTGCTGTTGTGCAGCCCTCCTGCACTATGCACTAAACAAGCTATAGCCACTACAGTATAGTCTGTAGTATTTACCTTCCTATGTTTAGTTTAGCCTTTATTTTTGTACTAAATATTCCTCTTCTTAGTCCATAAAAGGAGAAAATAAATTAAAGGTCCATAACCCACAGCCCCTTCACCCTAAGATATCAGGCCATGCAGCTATTATGGCCAGAAGCACCCAGTGGTCAACGTGTTACAGAAATTTAATAACTCAATCTATTAATTCTAATTTTAAGAAGTCTAAATTATGGAACACATTAATGATGTAATATTGCACCAAGATTATCTATAAAAGCTGCATTCAGTGGAGCAGATTTTAACTGAGACTCCTTCCTAAAGTATAACCTACAGAAATTGGAGGCCTGCCTCCTTACTCAGTGCTGGCTGGACTGCTCCATTTCTCACCAGAGATAATACGGGGAATAGGCTTCCTACCGAAATGGGAGGAATGCGTGTGGTCTATTCTCACAAGGGTCTTCCGTACTTCGAAATTCTCTCCAAGTTAATAAACTTCAAGATGCAATGGGAAGTCCATCACTGACAAAAACCTTACCGAAAAGGCAAAAGCAGCGTGACCCCCTTTGCAACCCAGACACAAGGAGAGTTCTGCTGCATAATATATTCTTATTAACACTTACAAACCGTGGGTCATTTTGGTTTTTTCAGTTACAATTATGGAAGGCATTTTCTTCATAAACAGAAAAAAACATCATGGGAGGTGTGATGATTCTGCCTGATAAGCTAATTTGCATGTTGCTTAAATGTGATTAACTGCCTGCTTTAGATGATGCCTGCTCCTAGCTGAGCCAGGACCAAATGATGAAATCTGTTTGGCTTTACTATTACAATATGGCACTCAAGGGATTCTCACTGGCCACTCAGACTGCCTTCCCAGAGTGTTTTTTAAAAGGGCAAAGGAACTCAGGCAACGTCAGTGACAGACTTGGGGAAAGAATTGTACTAGATAACGCTTTCTCTTGGGAAGTGTTAAAATGACAACCACTAAAACAGGCATTCTTGTGATAATAATGATTATAAATTGTTAAAGCTGAATATCTAAATCGATTAAGCAAGTGATTTTCATTTATATAATTTTATTCAGCTAGTGTATAAAGAACTTTAGGTACCTTTTTTTTTAAGATTACGTATTAGACTTAAGAAACTTTCATTATACAAGAAATCCAGTTACTAGAACATGTCATTCTTCTAAGCCATTTAGAAGAACATTTCAGCTTATACAGCCTGTCCATAATGCATTTGATGTTTGATTCTTCCATATTCCTAGGAAGAATGAAGAATTGAGCTGATGTATGTCCTGGAATTAAGCCAGCCTTTTCTGCTGGCACAAATTCTGTTCCAATGGGTTGGATACTCTCTGAAAGGTAAAGCAGCAGCACTTTAAATGCGAAGCTCAGTCAGAATTCTTTCACTGCAAGAATCGAACAAAAAATCATATATTTGCATCCCCCAGTTATTCAGGTCTTGCTTCTCCCTCAAAAGTACCAAAAATTCAAAATTAGTTATAACCAGATGCCGCATCCACAACTTCTGTTAAGCGGAATGAAAATTAAGAGCTGGAATACAATGCAGTAAGTCAAGCTACAGCACACTCACACTCCCAGTTGAAAAGATCCCACTGTGAACATGTTCTTTGTGTTACCATTCCAGGACAAAACATGTCCAAATAAGGCTTTTGAACAGCAGATAAATTCATAGCAATCTCATCTTTGCAACTTAGTAACTTTGCCCCTTTGTAGAGTGTTAAGGGATTTGTTTTGTTTTGACCAAGTGCCTTCAACCTTCAAAATGTTTGGCTCGAAACAAATCCATGTCAAAGGAAAACTCAGGTTTGTGCCAGAACCACTTGATTTGATTAAGCTCAAAATTAAGCCACACATCAGACCATGATAACAAGCTTATGAATTCTGAATTCTACAGTCATTAGTTTCATGGAACAGAACAAACAGCATCACAGATAAATAAGAACGTTTTGCTACTGTAAATACCAAGATGCCATTAAGTAAGCCTTATAGAAGTTATCTAATTTAAACACACCTGAAGCAAGAAAGAGACTGCATCCTTTTTTTTTTTTTTTTGAGGTAGTATTCCCCTACTTACATCTTCAAACTCTTACCTAATCCTTCCTCTGCAAAATTATGTAATTTTTGCAATGTTTTCAAGGTAATTACAGAACTAAAATGGGTAGTACCATATTTAGGCCAGTGTCTGTTCTGTTTTCTTGCTTCTAAGTGCCTGAAAATAGGAGACCACTGCCTAGACCCTGAACACAGTATCATTAATATGAAAGCACCAGATGTAAGTGCAAAGATGGGGAACATTTCCTCAGCAAATATATTTCCTTTCCCCCTCAGCAAATACAGCTTCCATTGAGAAACCAACAGAAATGCTACAACAAATTCAGGCTTTGGTGTTCTTGCTGACACATCTCTTCCTCACCACCAGTACCTACAGCTTTCTTATTCAGACAGAAAATTAACAGTACAAAATACAGATTAAAGAACACATTTTGCCTCGAGTCTGTTCTACATATGGTATAATAGATGATTAGCTGCCTGTGAAGATGGAAGATCCTTTAGATCCTTCCAAAAGATCAAAGTAGTACATCTCCAACCATCAACTGGATGTTCAATTACTAGTGTCAATGATTCATAGCAGACTGACCTCATCTTGGTTTTGCTAGCTAAGAGGGTAAGATTTCTGTAAACCTATGGATAACTGAAGGAAACTACAAATTACTACAACAGAAAAGCCATTCCTCATTATCAGTATGGTAAATAATGGCAGATGGGCGCAAATCAATCTCACTTGAAATCGAATCAGACAATTACTGAAATGTAAGTATATAATCACCTTCTGACATAGTTGCCTATTTCAATTTACAAGAAGACACGCTTTAAGTAACTGAATCAAAGGCATTCAGCATTGCATTCCAAAACCTGTCCTCCCTCACTCTGAGAGCAAAAACATTTGTGAAAGTCTTAGTTCAAGAATATTTTACATGTCTTTTCATAATACGTTTCTTAATGTACTAATTTTTAAAGTATATAATCCATTCAGGTACAAAGAGGCTCAATCCTTTAGCCCCTGCAGTTCTGTGTGCCTCCTCTGCATTATTGAAATTACTCATGAAGTTACAGGATGGACTAAAATTTGGCTTTTTACCTCTAAGGTGCTGCAATTTTATTGGACAACATCCTTTTATACCGTTAAGTACTAACATGTTTGCAATGTGTTTTGCAACCAGATATTAGCACCTCAGAACATCAGGTAATAAATACATCAGGTCAAATTACAACTTTAAAAAAAACCCACTAGGCTTAAGGGAGCTTAAGATCAATATTGCTGGAGCAACCACTTACTTCAGACACCTAGGCTGAAACGCTTAGGAGTGGCTGTTAAGAGTCCCTTGAGACTGTTCAGCTCCGTGGAGGTTATGAAGATTAATATCCACTCATTCTGAAAACTGAGTTATTGATAAGCTCTGCAGAGTACCCAAAGAGACACACAGACCATAAACAAGCGAAAAGGCAGAACACAGGTTCTCAGTCCTGTGCTCTAACCATTCGCTTATCCTAAAATACATAAACTTTCTTCCTTCCCTTCCTTTTAGGATAAATAAGTAAATGTTACTTTTGAAAACATGAAAATTACATTTTTGAAGCATTACAGAATGGAAAAGTAGTTCATTTTTGATGACTTCACAGAAGGTGTTCATCACTTCATATTGCTGAAGACACCTCAGAATCAAGCTTGTTCTTTAAGAATCCTTGCAAAAACAACTCAAAGCATTTTCAGTTTCTTTGTTAGTAATGATTTCTCATAACTAATGCACTAAAGATGACCGCAGTGAAACCCACCCACAAAATCCAAGATAGTCAAGGCATGACTATTGAGCTTAAGCTGTTCCAACCTGTGAACAGCTATCTGGAAAGAAAGCTGACTTGTGTAATCCCGTTGTTTACAAGGTAAGTGCCCATATGTTGCATGAAATACCTAGTTAGCAATTAAAACGTAAGCTCTGGTACCATGACATCAAATATAACGCTGATGTTAATGACGTCAGGTATCTGTGCTACATCAGCACTATGGTACAACAGCACCCTCTCTCAGGTCACCCTGAAAAATACATACCTGCAAAGGGAATTATCTAGATGCTTTAAGTTGTTTCAGCTGGCAACTGCTCAGTATTCCTACTCAACCTGATCTTTCGGGGTGAAACTAGCCAAAATGTGAGCAGTTTGTACCTTCTGAAGAGCGGACCACAGTCTTCTACACCAGCACCACAGGCCGGAGCGGTTGCCATCACCCGGTGAAAGAAAGGGGGCTATGGAAGGCTCCTGGCTGCGGACAGCTTTGAGCAGAGCAGCCTTGACGGAACAAGGTGGTACAGAAATGCAAGCAGGGCCCTGCACTGCTGCTGCCAACATCACATCCGAGCCCCTCTGTGTTCTCTGTTGGATGTTGCTTCAGGGCGTGTATGAAAAGGAACTTGCTAGCGACAGGTTAACATTCACCCCAAAATCTGCATTCGCATTCAAGATGCTCTTAAAACTGAAATAAAACAGATATTTTTTTTTTGACATTATAGGAAGAATCATATAACAGAGACCACATATCTTCAGCACAACATATACCAAACTTCTTCCTTCACCCAAGGACCTCATACTCTGCAGACAGTCTGACCCTTTGCAAGAGCTCTGTTGAGTGGAAACTACCTTCCGTTTTGCGAACACTCATTTCGGTAAGGAATCCACTGCTGCCCGCACCTCGTTCTGGTCGGGGCTACAAATGTTTACAAAGTCCTATCTCCTAAAGTGAGAGAACAACAGAAGAATCAAATCAGGAAAATTATATAAAGCAACTGTTCAGATGAACAATATTAATCAGCTTTACTGAATGGTGTTCACTAAACAGGGAATACAATTAATGTTGAAATTCTTCTCCTTTCTCAATGTGGAAGAGAGAGGCTAAGTTTTTCCACTACTGGAACTCGCAGGAAAAGAAACTTACGTACTTTGGGGTTTTGTCTCCACATCCCCAAATGTATGACACTTCCCACAAGCAATATTGTACAGTGGACAGGTCTCCTAAAAAGAAGTCAATGTTAACATTCTCAGAGGATCTAACTTGCATACCTGCCTAAACTCTTTAAGCCCCATACAATTTATTTCCTGGTTTATTAATATTTGTACAGCACCTCCAATCTGAGCGTCAGAAACACAAATGAAACAAGCACCACCACAACTTCAGGGGCACTGAAGAAGTGCAATGCTATCTTTGTTACAGAACAGAAATCAACTTTCTGAAGGTCACAGAGGCTCTCCTAGAGCCAAGAATAAAACTCAGAGTAGTGTTTTTATCCATAACCCTGTCTCCTTTAAAAATATTCCAGTCTAATCTAGACTGAATGTTTTATTCTAATTTTGAACATTACAGTTCTCTCTACTACCATTCACAATGTAGATGCTGGTTTTACCTTTTTAGTCCTATTCTAATAAAATTGGTTTTACATGTTTTAGTAACACCATTTATGTGGTTGGTTCTGACCTAGTTTCAAGTCTTGTTCTCTTCTCTCATCCCATTGTTCAATGAAAAAAACCCACAATTTAGTAATACCAAAAAGAAATCAATCAAATAATACAAAACTAGTAGACTAAGGTTTATTTCCCCAGATGAAATACTGCCCTGCTTCCTGAGACAGCACTGGTGGCACGGGCTGTATTTTGATGACAAAAATAATTTTACTAGCTAAGTATTTCTAACCGCAAAGGGAACCAGATGAACTACTGTACTATGAAAGAATAATTAATGATTTCATTGCTCGTTCTTTGTAACTTGCATTGTTCGCTACAGCTGCTTATTTAGCTCTGTTTAGTTGCTGATTTAAGGATTTCTTTGCAGCCTATTTCAGGTTCATTTCAACTCAGGTTGTGCCAGATAACCCCCCAGTTACACTGCAAATGCTTCCATCCTGACACGTCTTGCCCTAGTGTGCAATTCCATGTATCAATACGATCTCTTCAAGTGACTGTAGCCCAATCTGATTCTCTGCACGCCAAGATATATGCAATGTGTGCTCTGAAATGCCGGGTTCTTTAAAGTGCAAATCGGTAGCAGAGACCGGGTTTACACGTTTTTTTTAAAAGACAAAAAAAGAAACAATCCCAGGACAAACACTCCATTATGTATAAGGTAAAACTGGAAGTCGATCTATTTGATGGCAATACAAAATTTATGACACATTCAGAAAGTCCATAAAGTCTTAGGAAAAGCAGAGTCTCAGAAAATGAAAGAGCATGATAAAATAGGTTGTGCAAAACAATCAGAGAGTCCAGTCTTAACGTCAAATCAGTGTAAAATGAGGACGATATTTACCCACAGCTTTCACAGATGTCACCCTTGTGAAGGAATGAACGTTCCTTACTATTCTCTGAAGCCAAAAAGGACTATTTACTATAATGAGAAATAAAACCGATAGCGGTTTAAGAGCAAAAGCTCCACAGTATCTTAACTACAGCTTTATTATATTCATAACATTTACTCTAATTATGAGACAATCTGACACAATTCACTTTACCATAGATAACATACCAGGCAGAAAGCACAAAAAAGCAGAACGCGTAAGGAGAGAGAGGTCTCAATCCTGCAAACTGTCCTGCAAGGACATACCACAAAGCCCAGAGGACAAACCGTCATCCTGAGGTTAACAGCTGCCTCTTCAAATACAAACATTTACCTACACAACATGGAGGGCAAGGTCAGAGCCACCATTCAGATTGTACAAAGCTCTACAAGCTCTCCGGAGAACTGTGAAGTTTCCGTTCTTTGAGATACACAATAGCAACAGTCCCCAGTAACCCCTCTGGCTGAACCCGCTTTGTGCACGGGGTGCAGCTGGGCAATACCCCGTGTCTCCTTCTGGCCTCAGCTATTCTGCCGTTCCGTGACACTCCACTCAAACACAATCCGATCCATCACAAGACAGACATCAGCTGTGTATCACCATAATCTGCTTGAGAGTCCTTAAAGATAAACCACTTTGTGTTAGCAGGTCTCAAGAGAAAAATCAGGACTCTTTTGTACTTTGCCAGTGATAAAACACTCAGGAAAATTTTCTAAAAATCTTCATCGAGTAGGTTGAGGTATTATGCATAAATCCAGAAGACATATGCAGCACTACATAATTCATATACTTAATATTTAGGAATGCCCAAACAATTTTTCTGCTTCTGAGCTACAAGTGTTACACTTCTGTGAACGCACCATTGATTATATGTCTCCGTAGTATTTTCAGGAATGCTTCAGGGCTGCTTGAAACCCACTTTTCTGCCCATACTGACAACAGACGGGGAAATCAGCTATGACTGAAGGATGCCCTCCCACACCAACACCGCAGCCACACAGATGCAGCAGCTCTGCGTGGTCAGGTGCTACAGCAGCACAAGTTCCACACTCGAAATTACTATTTAAGTCACAGAGATTCACCAACCAGAAATCATAGCTAAAATAAAATAACCTTTAATTCTCTCAGAATTATTTTTAGAAACTGCTTAGTTTTAATTCTTGCTAGCCGTCAATGTAAATAAAACCACAGTATAACGTGGCTACTTCTGTCGAGGTTTTGCAAAACAAAAACTTGCGTATTTTAGGTGGTTTTGACACTGAATCCACTCTGTGAGCTCTTTCTAACGCGCCCCAAGCGACTCACGCTTCTGTAAAAGAGAAAGGGAAAACACAGCAGAGCAGACTTTGCCCGTGCCGCTGTTTCCCCGTCACAGCCCTGTCACACAGCTCGCAGCGGCTCTGGCGCTTAGCTCGGCAGCCATCCTGCTCGCTCTCCCACCGCCCAGAGCACGTCAGCCCCTGCTCGAGGCGCAGGGGGTTCGTCACGTGCCACTGGCGGCACCGGGATGCGAGGCAGCTGCATTTACGGCGCCGAGACAGCTGCGAGGACACGGCGCAACACCTGAAGGCTGCTGCAGCCCCTTCACACCAGCGTGTCCGACAGGAGGGCCGCCAAAACACCCCAGGCTCGAGGGCTCTGTAGCCACCAGGCCCCTCCCAAGCGTCCCGGTGCCCTGCCGAGCCTCGCAGCCCTGGGCCGATGTGCGCAGGCACCCGCCGAGGGACAGCACAACCACGGGCTGTGACACGCCAGAAAGGCTCGGCTGTAAAAGCCAGCCAGGGACTCCCTGTTTCGAAGTAGATCAGGCTCAGAACCAAGCGAGGCTGAGCATCCTCAGGCCCGCGAAGGGGAAAAGGAGCGTCTTCCTGCCACACCAACGGACACAACTCGGCCAACCCCAACTAGCGGCCATGTTTTTAACGTCATCCGACGCCTCCCGAGCGACTGCCCGCCACACCGCCCCCCGCCGCGCCCCCGCCGCCCCGCCGCCATCTTGTGGCGCCGCTCCCGCCGCCGCCCCCCGCGCCATTTCCCGAGCAGCCCGGCGGCCGCGCAGGTAGGGGCGGGCGGGCGGCGGGGCGGGCAGGGCCGGCAGGGCCCCCGGGGTCCCCTCCCGCCGCCGGGCCGCCTCTGGGGGGGGGGGCAGGGGCCCGATCCCGCCCGTAGGGCCCCGCCTGCAGCCGGGGTACGCGGCGTAGCCGCTGAACGAGGCCGGGGAAGGGAAGCTGGATTTGCCTCTTCCTGCAGGTTACAACCTCTGCTTTGAGGAGTACCCGGGCAGAACGTACGGCTGCCTCGCCCAGCAGGTGGTGAAAGGAATGGCTTCAACCAGCCCGTGAAAGGGATCGGTGAATAACTGGATGCATAGCGACACGAAGACTCCAATTGATTTTAACATGTATATTCACCATGTGTTTTGTAGGTCAGTTTCCTTACCTAGTGCCACAGGAAAGAGGATGGAACCAGAAAGTACTGCCAAGGAGACGGTGCTTATTACTGGAGGAGGTGGTTATTTTGGCTGCCGGTTAGTGCATTCAATATTACTACATAGAAGAACAAACATAAAAGACGGCTGCTAGCAAGGCCACAAAATCCACCTGTAAAAGGGAAAACTGTGGGCCCGGGATGCCAGATCCAGTTCATCCCATCTTGGGTCTCAGGTCTAAACAAACATGTTACTCTGTTTCTCATGTGGGTGCGTTGCTCCATTTCCACACGCTGAGCAGCAAGTGACTTACAGATATTTACCTGTCTGGTCACCTTTGGGGATTTAGGTCATCAGCTTTCAGTCTGCGCTGAAGACCAAGCCTACACTTGCACGCGGATCTTCCTTCTGGCAGTAGGCTGTGGCCTGCAAATAGTTACGCACATGCTTAGCCATATAGATAAATACTCCAGCTGCCCTCTGCTCTTAAGAATATATTTATTTTTATGGACAGTGATGTTTTAGGATTAGAGTTGTTAGAAAGATACGTATTTAAGTGAAATCCATTTCACCTTGCTGTAGATGGCTCTGCAGGCTGCGTAAAGAAAAAAATACTATTTTGTGCCCTAGACTATCTTCTGGAGTACCTGCAGAGTGACAACTGTTTACATAAGTAAGAGAGATTACAGTCATGACCAAAAAGTAAATTTTGTGGTGGGGGGTGCAGGGAGCACTCTCAAAAGAGCAGACTTATGCTCAGCTTTTTCCTCCACTATCTCCCCTTTTAAGCATTATAGAAATATAACAGTTGTAGGAAAAGGGGAAAGGAATACCAGGTTTATACTTTGTATCAATACCTGTGTTTACAGTGACTTGGGAGTAAAATGTAGACATGCAGCAAAGTATTTATACCAGCTTAGAAGTATCTTGCTCATTATCTTCTCCATAAATTTCAAACACAACAGCAAAGACCAACCTGTTTTTCTAAGAGAATTAGGATGGCACAACAGCAGTAAGATAAAACCAGTAAAAAATACTTGGCTGCAGGTTTACATCTGAAAGGTTTGCTATTGCTGATCTCTAGAGGACAGAAGCAGAGAAATAGCTGGGTTCTTCCAAAAGGCTGCTGAAAGCACTTTAGTTACCTCTATTCTGAATTTTCCTTTAGAGCAGTTCTGCTTTTTTTTTTCTCCAAAGTATTGATGGAGTGTGACAGAGACTCCCATGAGAAAAAGAAAGGGAAAAAAAAAATCAGTATTAAAATAGTCAATAGTCTTATCTTACCTCCAGCTGAAATGTTACATGCGTTGTTATTCTATGTATACTAACATATGGTTTCTATCATGTTTTAGATTAGGTTGTGCTATATACCAAAAGGGAGTTGATGTGATTCTCTTTGATGTCGCGAAGCCACTTCAGACCGTGCCAGAGGGAATAAAGTTCATGCAGGGGGATGTCTGTCACCTGTCTGAAGTGGAAGAGGCTCTCAGAGATGTAATCTGCGTATTCCATATCGCTTCCTATGGAATGTCTGGCAGGGAGCAGCTGAACCAAAAACTTATAGAGGATGTTAATGTGAAAGGAACAGAAAATGTCATCCAAGCCTGCAAGAGCACAGGAGTGTCGAGTCTGGTTTATACAAGCACATACAACGTGATATTTGGAGGCCAGATTATAGAAAATGGGGATGAATCTCTGCCTTATCTACCTCTTCACCTTCATCCAGATCACTACTCCCGGACCAAATCTTTAGCTGAAATGAAGGTGCTGGAAGCAAATGGTGCCAAGCTTGGAAACGGGAAAGGTGTATTAAGGACTTGTGCTCTTCGACCAGCGGGCATCTATGGGCCTGGAGAACAAAGACATCTTCCAAGAATAGTCAGTTACATTGAAAGGGGATTGTTTAAATTTGTATATGGAGATCCTCTTAGTTTAGTAGAATTTGTGCATGTAGACAATCTAGTTCAGGCTCATATCCTTGCCTCTGAGGCCCTCAAAGCCAACAAAAAGCACATAGCTGCAGGCCAAGCCTATTTTATCTCAGATGGCAGGCCTGTAAATAACTTTGAATTTTTCCGACCATTAGTGGAAGGTTTGGGTTACAAGTTCCCAACTTGTCGTCTTCCTCTCTCCCTTGTCTATTTTTTTGCATTCCTTACTGAAATAGTTCATTTTCTTGTAGGACACGTTTATAACTTTCAGCCTCTCCTCACTCGCACAGAAGTTTACAAAACTGGCGTCACACATTATTTTAGTATGGAGAAGGCCAGAAAGGAGCTGGGGTATGAGCCTCAGCAATATAACCTGAATGAAGTGGTTGAGTGGTTTAGGTCTCGGGGATGTGGACTGAAGCCGAGGAAGTATACTGTTGTGCATCTTATCAGGGATGGCGGACTGCTTTTGCTGCTGATTGCTGTGATGGTCTCATGGTTTCCATCTGCAGTCGCATTTTCACTCTGAAAGATGAAACGCTGAGTATGGAGGACAGAATTTAGTTACGCTGTCTGAGTAGTCTTGGTTTTGACAGACAACAGGTAACAAAAAAACCAACCAAACAAAAAAAACCCACCACCACACATTTGTATCATTCAGTTTTGTCCCCAAGAAACTGAACTGCTGACTAAAAAGGTGTAATTTTTATACATAGTTTCTCCTCAAAGTAAAATTCATCAGATCACTAACAAGATGAAGCTCAGTATCACTGCAAACAGCATTTTATTTTCAGGTACAACAGCACGCTACAGTGAATGGAACAAATGTTTTTAAACTGACCATTCTTCCTCTTTGATGGGATTATACTCTTGATCCCTGCCCTTTATTCCTAAAGAGCTTGTGCTACATGATCCAGAGGAGAATAAAGTTATTCTTTGATTACATTCCAAAACCAAATTCTGCTTTCCAGGTTGGGTGTATATATGCCTAACCAAGATTAACGATAAACTGCTAGACTATAAATAAATGTGTGCGTTTTTAAATGAATACATTCTGGTGTGCTTTTCTGAGTTAGCTCTGTAATAATGACATTTCTGGAAAATGCACAATGGTTAATCAAAGTTATAGCAAAGTGCTTGAAGCAGCACAGATTTGTAGATTTTTCTAACAGTAAAATATGCCTGTTTAAAATGAATGAGCTAGCTAAAGTGCATTCATAAATAAGACCTATGATTTTTTTCCCAGCATTATTGAATGGTTAAACAAATAATCCAAAGACATTTGGTAAGTGATTACATTCATGTTCCACTATTTATAAAAACATTTTTAGCCTTTAACAATATTTCTTTAACAGCTGACACCATTTGAATAGAACTTCAACTTTGTAGTAATGATAAACACTTGATACAATGGAACTCATAATTTTGTGAAGTTTTTTAAGAATAGAAAATAAGACCTTGTTAAGTACAGGTCACTACTGTCTCTAACTTCTCCCTCATCTCTGTCAGTTTTATACAGGAAAAGATACTGAGAAACTTCACCTCAAAACATGAAATCACGAAGTTGTTTTCCTTTAACCCATCAGCATTACAGTTTCAGTACTTCTTGATGAAAGGACAGTCCAAGAAGTTCACACTTCTCTTTAAACTTCCATAAACTATTCCCTTTTAGTAGTTGAAACTACACAATTTTGTGTAAGTTCCAGTTACTTCAGTTGTTAAACACTACTGCAATTTGAATAGGGAAGTGAGGAAGAGCCAGTCTGCTGTACTACTGCTAAAGGATTCTCAGAAAACAAAAATGCCTCAATAGAGAAACCAAGCTGAAAGTCCACTGCTACCCATGTTCAGAAGATGATTTTTGTAGTTAATAATGAGCACTATTTTTTCACGTAAAGTTCTTTTCCCAAGAAGTTTAGCTTTAAAAATATTAAAAAAAAAAACAAAACACTATTGATAACTACATCTTTTCTTTTGCTTGAAATCTGACTTTTCTCCTCTACATTCCCCTACCAGTTTGTACACCATGAAAGAAACTAAGTGTAATAGTTCAAGAAAGAACTCAATTTGTTGGGTTTTTTCCCCCTTGTAATAGCAGATAAACTGAGGGGGCCTGTGGCAGTGGTGTTTATGTAGCAGGAGCCTGGCACTTCTTTATAAGGAGCTTATGTGCCTCCAACCGAGTGCTGATGGCAGAAGGGCCACTTTCCAGAAGTCATTAATATACATCATCATAGTCTGCAGAAAGAAGCAGCCTTCTTTTTAATAAAACAGCAAAAAGACAGTCGTGACCTCATGAAAGCATTGACCCGATGTTCTCTTTCCAACCAGCCCTGTTTTTTCAAGTGAAAACCACTTGGTTATTTTCCCCTTTAAATTCTCTGGTTTTGACTCAGCGTTACCAGAAAAAGATTAAGAAATTTTAATGCCAGCAGAAGCAACCAACAAAACCAAAATGTGCAAGAAATTGCACAAGCCTGTTGCACACAACCATAGCATCGTATTTCATACTAAGTCTTGTAAAAATCTCTTTTTAAGATATGGAACATAACTCCTGTGCCCAAAGAGGAATTCCTTCTGCTATTTGTGATCTTTTTATTGGCAAAACTCAGCTACCCGCCATTCATAATTATCTCAATGGTGAGGTCGGGCGGGGGGGTATCTGTGAAAGGGTCCTAAACTCATGAAACCTAAATCCACACTGTTAGTAGTGGCTGAGGTTAAAGCCCCGGATAGCTTTTGGGGTACAACAACAGAAGAGGAAGCTCCTGAGAAGACAAAAAACCCAAACAAAACACAACAACCCCCCCCCCCCCCCCCCCCCCCCCAAAAGCCAACCCAACCAACCCATGAGGACCAGAACTCCTGCCAAGCTCAGCACACAAACCTTTTCATTTCTCTGGAGCCAAGGACGGAAGTTTTCACTGATAACAGACTAGGAAGCGCTATTCCGTCCTAACAGCCCATGACTTCTGCTTCAGCACGGGGCACTAAACCGGGTACTTGGTAGGAGAAACAGGCAGCAGCTTGGCAATGGCTACCCCGGACGCCATCAACAGTGTACTGTATATATTCATTAATTCCCTGTCATTCAGCTCTATCTAGTAAAAAAAAAGCAAAAAGTCTATAGAATTTAGACTATGTGACTATATGTCATATAGAATATATGACTACAGAATAGGTGAAGGATACTTTTCCTCTTTCCAAAACGAAAACAGGAAATCTGTGGCTTAAGGAGATACTTTAAAATTGCTTGAATTTTACATACGTATAAACCCAGCTACAGCTGCTCTATTTTAAGTATTTTACAGTGACAATTCTCTGTCCTTCCTGGGTTTTTGTTTGTTATTACTACTCTTGCATGAATAGCTGAGTAAATTAAAGGCAATTAATTCAAGTGTTGTGTCTGTTTCCAAATTTTAATCTATTGCCTGTTTTCCTGAAAGTGAATTACCAGAAATGCATCTAAAACCTGAAAAAGCAGAACTGAAAATACAGCACAGCTTCACTTTTTCTTAGTCCTCAAAATTATTTAACAACTGATAGGTGCCTCACTATAAAGAATTATGCAGATGTTTTAAGTGGATAGTTTATGAATCTTTTGTCAGCTGCTTGATCTCACATACACAGCAGGCCAAGGTAAAAACTTTGCCAGACATAAATGGACCAACTTAACACTTCTAGTGTCTATTTAAATATATTTTAGAAGCGTAAAACATCCTTAAAGACATCCTTTTTAGTGCTTTCTTGTAATAGACCAAACCAAACTTTTCCTTAATTTCTATTTATTACTAATTTCCACATACATTCAACAACACACTAGCTAGTATATTTAATAATTTACGATGTGATCTTCACAGAAAAGTGTCCTGAACACTGATAATTTACACATACTGTAAAAGATCTGGGGATTAAATTGCAATTCAGGAGCACACAAGTGTTAAGGGAACTACTTCTGCTTTATTTTATCCAAGTTTATGAGTCCCTGTTTTGCTGGGGTAACAGCTAAGAATGTAGACTAGCAATGAGTAAAACTGCACTTTAAATTCTTTTAAAACTAATAGCTGTACATGTTTATTAATACTGTTATGGATCAGACAAATTTGGCTCCCAATGAATTCTGAAGGTTAATTTTCATTATATTTAATTTCTGTTTCTAACGATATAAATGGAATTTCAGTCTGCAACAGTCAGCTAATTGGACTGCACTTAGAAATCCTGACACTACTACAGCAGAATTCAACAGCTTGTACTTCAACTTCCATGCCTCATTCTGATTTTTACAGCTAGTTTGGAGAGTTCAGAGATAATCACTGGTACACAGCGAACGCCATCTCACCATCTAGAAGGTTAGTTTGAGAACTGCAAAGCTAAAAAAATATTTGCAGCAGAGAAACTTATAGATGCATTGGGGTGGGGAAAAAAAGTGATAATATAGGCAACAAAACACCCCAATGAAACAATTATTTTTTTTTACTTCAGACCTCATGCATGCCAGCACCCACAGATTCAAAGGTGATAAAGACCCTTTGGCACATCTACTGGCCTCTGAGAAGACTTTGGCTTCAGGTACCTCATATTAATTCCTGTTCAATATGCATATAATTTTTATCAAAAGACCGAGAAAAATTTGTTTCCAAGACACCCAACAATGAAAAAAATTACAACATAAAGACAGCATGCATTCACTCAGCAGCACCTCTGCCCATGCAACCTTACAGAAAGTGTGCTGATACAGTTTTACAGTGAACATCAAGATTATTGTTCTTCCAAACTACTACAGACTTAAACTTTCCCTTAGGTCAGACTTTATTGTTTGAGTTGATACAAATCTGATGCTCAGTAGGGCTGAAGTTTGTATCTACCTATCACCGAAAAAGGTCGCTTAAGAGTTGCAAGTTAAACACCATCTTTGACCTTTTCCTTCCACCCTGCTTGTTTGCAGCCAGATGAAGTGCAACACTAAGCATGCCTATGGAAATAATGTCAGTTCATCTTAAAAACACAGAAATGCCCTTCTCCAGCCCCTTGCAGAACACACCATAACACACCAGCAAACCACTTTTCAATAAGAACTCACTCATACTGCCTCAAATGACTGGCAAAATTCTTTACATTCAACAAGCAATGTTTAAACAAAGCATCTGGCATCATTCACATCACCACTGAGATATCAAAAATTATTTATTAAAATAAGTTATTTTAAGGATTTAAAACAGTTTATATAAGAACACAAGAATTTAACAGATAACTTCAAAAAAATTTATGTTTCCCCTCTAGATTATAAAATTTGCACACACATTCAAACCTACTTTCATATTAAAACAGCTGCAACTGTGAAAAAGTTGCTACAGTCTGCCCTGACAAAGAATTGAGAGATGAGATTTTGGAGTTCAAACACAGAATGCAAGAAACAAGTGAAAAGTTCATACATAGCCTTGCCGTCACTTGCAAGTCAACAAAACAGTCAATGTGGTTATTTTCCTTCTGAATACAGAGTAACATTATACTCTGGGAAAAAGTCCTACTGTAAAATGAAATGCGTTTTCATAAACACTGAGGGAGTACCTCTTATAACTTTTGACATCTCATATGTGTGGAGAATGTGCACAGGACTTTTCAAAAGACTATAAAATGTGCTAATTCTTAAATTTTTGCACAGCAGCAGCACAAGGAACCCCTGTGTTCATCACACAATGGCTGTCCCACGTCAGGAATATACACACCAATGAAAGAAGCCAGGACAAATGGACAATTTGGTTATGTCTGCTCTGGAACTGAGCTCAAAGCAAACAAATTAAAAAAAAATTCCCCACAAAACAGAACAAAAAACCCACCACAGCAACAGCCTCAGGCTCTAGGGTTTGATCTCCCTAAACCCTAGCATCTTGTAGTCTCCTGGGGTTTTTGTGATCAGTCCACACCTAGCTGGTACTCAGCTGCCTGTAAATCCTGTCCCAACTGCAGCAACAATCTCAGGACCTTCCAGACAAGGCTCTGGGCCACTTTCTCTGATCAATACTGACAACACAATGTTCTCATTAAATGAGAATCACGGAGGCTGTTGAATGAAATGTATAGCACAGGGACAGATCGTATGACAAACTACCTGTGTCCTGGAACATGCTATAAAATGCATGCATGCCAAAGGTCCCCCCTCAGGGAACAGCAACTGAATCATCCCAGACATCTGGACGCTGCAGATTAGCCCAGCTTTATGCAGCAGTCTATGTTACAGCTCCACCTCTCAAATCCACAGTTGATGTGATTTTTTTGTTTGTTTGAGGGCAGTTTGCACCCATTTAATCCTCAAACAGGTCAATCACAACTAGGTACTGAAGAGATTTCAGGCAGGAGGAAGGAAAGCAGAGAACTGCCTTTAACTTTGCTCTCTTCTCTTTCTAAGTTGGGTGATTAGTAGTTAATTTCTTTATAATAAAACATTTACAGAAACCCCACCCCATTGTGGGACACACTATTATAGCACTTTCAACTTTGAGAGGAGACTGTACTACAGAGCAACCAAAACCTCAAGGGGTTCCTCCAGCATCATCTTTGAACGCACAATGACATCAATTAAGTGCCTCTTGAAACAACAGAAGTCATACAGCATGGGGAGCAAGAGAAAGTGAAAATTGCCGAGGCAGCTTCATCAGGCCATGGATCCCAAATCCATGCAAGTTTTCTGTGATCAGAAATACAGCACTATGTACGCAGCATTTTATGCCTCAGGCAGTCACTTAGACAGAAAAACTGAACTCCTCTGCACACATTTGAAAGTCAAACATATGTACAGCAAAACTCCGCTCATGTAGAAATAAAGCAACTAGGAACTTGGTAGTAATACCATAGTGCTAGCACAAAGAACCAACACACAATGACAACTGGAGCTAAATATGCCATCGAAGGACTTTAGTTCTGCTCTGGCAGGAAAACACAGTTGCTAATCTAACAAGTTTTCTCATCTGTAGCTCCATGTTCTTCATTTGATTAAAGCCGTTAAGAATGATGTACCTCTATATTTGTGCATACTCTCATTCTTGGATTAGATACATTTTGGGAAAATGGTCTGCATTTACAGAACACTATAATTTGATGCTATTGTCTAAGTAGGACTGCAAGATTAAAAATTGACAGTTCATTAAAAAATTCATTTCTAAGCACATTAGCAGCTGAAAGGATTTGCAAAATGATACTATACCAAAGTAAATGCTTTGCAGAACTTGAAATACCTTTCCTTTCTGCAAACAAAAGGATATTTCCTACTGCATATCTAAAAACTTTTCTTTCCACTGCCTTGAGGTTGTAAACATAAGTTCGCAGGGGCTATGAACACAGGTTCACACATCATTCCTTTCTTAACCTTTACAGAGAGATCAACAGGAAAAACACAACTACAGTCACAGAGGATATTTGGTTTCAACAAAATTAACGCATTTTCTAGTTCTCAAAAATGTAACAGAAAACTTTTAACATGTTTTAACATAGTATGAGCTATCAGCTGCCCAAAGTATTTCATACAGTATCAGAAGTACAATCTGCTGCTGCCTTGGGCACTGCAACATACATGACATAACAATGCTGGTGTAGAAGTGTTTTTACAGCATTTAATAAATTAAAAACTCACTACCAGTTAATCTTAAGGAGCCAGGTTGTTGAAGTGCTGTGATTCCATGCATGCAAATTGTTGTGAATGTCTTATCTATAGCCTGCATACACAAACATAGTAGATGATTTATACTTGTACTTCAGGTATTGATAATGAGAAGTGAGGTCTATCCAACCGCATGCCCTCAAATTTTAAAAATCTTGAATACACAGAAGGTATGCTTTGTACAGAATATAAATTATCAGGAATTTTAAAAAGTTTTTGTTATAACAAGAAATTATTAAGGAAACCCATCTTTCCTCCTCCTCCTCTTCTTCCAGTCTTTCAGTCTGATGAGACCGTCATTGAGTAGGATGACCAGGATAAGTTAATTTTTCTTCCTGAATTGCACCATAAAGCACGCATCAAAGAACGATTGCTTTAAGAGTAGAATTTGCTGTTACTGACTTTCTTCTCCTTCAATCTTAAGGGGGGGAAAAAAGGAAAAATCAAATCTACTAGGAATTTCTCAGAGGAAAACAGTCCACCAAGTTCAATTTACTTAGATATGCACGCGAATAACATATCAGCAACAAGCATTGCAACTTTTTTCCTTAATAAATGGGAGTAAACCAGTGATTCATGCAGCTATTCAGCACACATATAAAAGGGTAAAAATATTTAAATAAAAAAAGTCTTCCTCCTCTCCCATCTTGAGATCTTCTCAAGACTTCCTCCTGGTACATGAAGCCTCTGCCTCCCTCACACCCAGCCCAAAGGTGGCAGCAAAGGAGAAAGATCCTTCCCCTGAGCTTTGGATAACGTACAGACACTTTAATGACAATTCTATGTTGTCACAACTCAATACTGTTTTTATCTTTTGTGACATGTGTATCTGGAAGCATCTTCTGTAACCACACATCTAATATGCTAATGACATCTCCAGAGGCATAACTTTGACGGTGTAGAAGCGAGGCGTTTATTTGGCTGTATATACTTCCAGGCTTTCCTCCTGGAAAGCAGGAGAAGAGAGGAATATCGGCTCACAGGACGGCACGTTTCACTGTGAGCTCACTGAGCAGACATTTCACAGCGTCTGCTGGCCTCTAGCGGCTCACAGCCCAGCCTTGCTTCACCGCAGCCTTTCCTTGGTTCAGATGGACTCATTGTACTCTCACCACTCTTCAGATGCTCATTTTGATAAATCTGAGATTACTTTAGCATAAATCATGTCTAGATAGAGCTGCCTTAGAAAGGAGAATGATAATCAACCCACCTGCGGTTGCACGTCTCTTGGTATATCTGTAGTTTGTGTTCATTCACACTGAATTCTTTTAATATAGCATCTCTGTTAGGATTCCTTAAATTCATATGGGTGTCGTAGAGGAACAGCTGGTTATTAAGCTCCTCCTGGCGCTTCCGAAGTTGCCGACATGAGGAATAAAGTTCTTCTTCACTTTCCTTCAAAATAATATTGGGATTCAATGTAACTCGTAAGACACATACCCAAAATGACACAGAATCAACAGTTAGGGGGATTCTTTTGTTTTCCTAAACACATTCCATTAGCTTTATAGAACGTTTTATAAAATTAGTTTCATAAGATATTTCTGGAATGTTTACGGGAAAAAAAAAACTAACTCAGAAAGCACGAAAAAAAACCCCTCAGCCTAACAAAATGGCCAGCTATATCCCCTAACAGGGGCAGCAGGGATTATTCCAGCGCAAGTCGTGAAACGTGCACAACCTGAACACTTCCACTGGAATATTTTTCCCCACTAAAGCATGTCAGTCTGTTGAGGAAAGGACAGCAAATGGTGTATCATGATGGGTTATCACACTAAATTTTAAAAATACTTTTTAAAAGGTTTAATTTTTTACTCTTCCATCATATTTGTGTACTGCATGACATACCACCAGTCCTGGTGCTTTCCTATTGAAATCTAGACTACAGGTCAAAATACTGGCTCGTAAGTAGGACCCCTAATAGCAGCAAGTACTCAGATGACCAAGAAAGAGGGACAGAGCCTGTGTTTCTATGTAGCTATGGCAATTCAATACTTGCAGAGGAACTAAGTGAAGAATAATCTGCAGTGTTTGAGTTTCTGTTGTTGTAGGTGGTCTTAAAATATTCCAAAGCATAAAATAAAGATGATCCCTTCCACGACTTCAAAACTTTGGATGCAAAAGCTGTCTCCTTTATAGAGTTACTAGTGGGGAATAGTACTGGCAGGATTGAAGTCTTAATTTTCACATCAGCAGCAAAACAAGATACTCATCCTACAAGAAATGACATGCAATCAATAAATGTAATAAATCCAAATATTTTCAGAGGTGGCATACAAATAAGACTGCCTCCTTCTGCACTCAGTCCAGATCTAGGAAAATGGATCGGTTAGCAGCGTACCCAAGAGGTTTCAGTTAGGGCAACAAGACCCTCTCCCAAACCTCATTTTTCCTCCTGAAATACATTCCTATCCAGGTATGGGTTGAAGCAACTGAAACAGCCTCAGTGCTATGCTGCTGATTAGGATTTTAAAAGTAACGTTTTTTAATTATTATTTTTTAAGGGAAGGAACTTTATATTCCCAAATCGCAAAGGGAAAAGCAGATTGCCAATTACCAAGTTGCAGGTGTAATCAAGATGCATATGTACTACTATTCGTTCTTGTAAATAAATGTATCCACAAAGCTAGACTTTAAAACTCCATTTAAGAACGTCCACTTCAATCTTTACGTTAAAATATATACACCATCGAGGCTGACTGTAATCACAAAACGCTGAAAAGATACACACACTTTCTGAAGCAAGTAACTCAATTTTCAAGTAAATAAGACACATTCCTAAATCTAACAACCACCTCAGTGTAGTACAATTTCTGCAGTGTCAAGAAAACTATTTCACTTCAACAGAACCTGCATAAGGCCCCACTTAATTCACAAATGTGCATGCTTACATCTACAATATTCTTGCTTCTCTATTCCCAAGAAATTCCAAGGCCATCTGTAATTCCCCTTTTATAATTCTGTATTTCATCTCCAAGAGTATGCAGATGGACACTGTATATAAACAGGCCTGTTATTAAATTATATCATTTTATAGAGGGTCATCATTTAAAGCTACGGGCAGAAGAACAGATGGAGACAGCCTTGATCTTTTCAGATGCTTCTTGAATAGATCTGGCAAAAGAAGTTAATCAGACTTCTAGAAGTTGATTAACTATGGCAAGTCTTGGTTTCTTGCAGACTGCCAAACACAAGAGAAAATTTTCAAAGTTCTCCTGCCACTGCGTTACCACCCAGAGACATCAGACAGTGTAAAAATACAGAGTTGTGCTGCATCTTCATTTGGCTTAACAAACAGAAGGGGCTTCAAGAGTGCGAAATGTGCTACTGTCAAAGGACTTGGTACTGACAGATGGGGAGGCATACTGCTGCTCTGAGCCACAGTTTAAGAGCTACTCCTGCCCCAGGCAAATGATGATCTGAATTTCTGAAGAGAAACCACGGCAGGAGGAAATCACAATATATCTACAAGTGATGTCTATGCTCAACGTATTAGGCAACAGCAAGTTGTTTCTCAAAGGCAGCAAGCCAAAAAATAGCAGTTTATCTGGCCTCCTCTATCAGCCTCGTGTCCGTGAAATACAAGCCTTTTAAACGTTATCTTCTCTCTTGTTTACACACACACACAGACACACACATGCTTGGTCTCAGCTTCTAGCTCTGTCCTGCTCTCACGACTCTTTGCTAGCCAACAGAAGGAACCGACCACGGCTGCCAAACACTGTCATTAAACACAGTTATTTTACATCATGTGTTATAAGGTGGCTTTGTAAAAACCTTGACAAAGGATGTTTGAAAAAGGCTGCCAGTCCTCTGTAAAGGAACATGTGACTGAATTCCATAATTTCAATTTCAGTGTATGCAACTGCAGGTGCAAATCCCTCCAGAGACATAATGACTTACAGTTAGCTGAGGCTGGTGTTTTAATCAGGAAAAATCATGTACACTGGTGTGAACTGCAACGTAAGCCTGAATGGTTGTAAAAGACTACAAATAAAAGGTTGGACTACTTTTTTCTCTGAATCTGAAGGGTACAGGAAAGCACCCTGAAATACCCACTTCCCAGAAGAATCTTTAAACTTTCATCACACGGCCTCTACACCAGTGTATTTAAATTACATAAAATCTTGTTGAGATAAGAGTCTGAGAATAATCCCGCTTAAATCAATATATACAGCAACATCTCTGGAACACCAACAAATGCTGTTCACAGATCAGCCACTTCAGTGCCAGGCTTAATGAGCAAGAACGCATCATTATTTTTCCCCCCTGCATGTTTAAAAATACTCATTCTTCAACTAGGTGTTTGAGAGAGGCTGAGAAGAGCAGATTCACACTTCTGCAGGAACCAGAATGTCTTCTATCTGATGGGTTGTTTATTTTAATGAAATACTGGGAGAAATTACTGCCTTCTCTTCCTAAAGTTATTTCTTTTTATGTAGGAGCTTTAAAAAAAATATTACTCTGTGAAGTCAAAGCTGAATTTAGCTAGCTTTGCATGGCATTAGTCAGTTAAAGGGGAAAACTATGACCATGCCATTACAGCAAAAACTAGTGGAGGTAACAAGGCTTTGTTAGCGTGTTATTTAACAGCTACATAATCTGTCCTCCCAGAGGGAGAGTAACTCAACTGGCATTACTGGTCTTCCCCAGTACCTGCAGAAATGCCTGACAAAAGCACATCGACACAGAACAGGAAACTAAATCCTCATTTCCTGGTTTTCACAAAGAGCTGATAACATGCACAAAAAGGCCCAGTGGTACTCACCAGAACTTGTTGCATTTCACAGTGAACCAGAAGTGAGGCCAGCTCTATATCTTCACTGTAGCCATTCTTGAGAGGAACTGATCTAAAACCTGGCCAGGGGGAACATATAGAAAGGACAATTAAGAGTCAAGGCAAAGGGTCATCTGCAGTTACAACATGGTACATACAGTCCTGAGGGCTAACAGATTCTTCATCGCTCAAATGCTCCACTGTTGAGAGCGGGCTTTGCTATGACAATTACAGGGAAGCAAAAGGCAAGAATGGCAAGACTGAGAAACACAGATTTCACACGCTCCTGAAAACTAAAGCCAGAAGCAGAGGAAAGCAGAAAACTTACTCTACATAGGTCCACATCTAAAATAATTAACAAAACAAATACACTGACACCAAAACAGAAAAAGAATATTTCCAGATTTCAC
This sequence comes from Falco cherrug, assembly GCF_023634085.1. Classification (NCBI taxonomy): domain Eukaryota; kingdom Metazoa; phylum Chordata; class Aves; order Falconiformes; family Falconidae; genus Falco; species Falco cherrug. Next base: position 18,016,991 of record NC_073710.1, on the reverse strand, counting down.
TCAGAGCACATAACCCCGTTGCTGAAATGGAGTATGTAGTAAAGACAGTGCAAATTATTCTACATAATGCTTTCCTATCTCAATTTTTAAGAAGGAATTTCACGTGGGTGAAAGGATTGGTTTAAATACTTACACGCTACATACCCAGTATCATAACAAACAATGCATTAAAAGAACTCACATCAAAAGAGCACTTGGCCTTTGGCGCATTGTAGCTTCTACTGAGAGCAGTCACAACGCAAAAATGCTGAACAGCATTTTTCTGACTTAGCCCCTTATTATACCCAGTGATCTCACCTGATTTTATTCCTTTTATTGGGAAAGTGGCATGTGCTAAGAAATTGGGATCGCTGAACATATCTTCCTCATAAACAACAAAGCGCAGAAATGCTAGACTTGGATCATAAACTTCAAATTTCACTTGCTCTGGACAGGGTGCCCAAACTGGATTAAGGCCATTGTCATCTGTAATGAAAAGGAAACATTTGCAGTATGAAGCAATAACTTCCCTTCACTCGCATATGGGTATGTATCCCAGGACGTTTTTTAGGGATACGAAGGCCCAAAAATCCTATTTACCATCCGTCTCCTTTTGTAACCTTGCTTCAGAAGGTTGGTATTTGTTTATTTGGGAAGGGAGACAAGAGGAAACTTGGCAGGGATAGAAATCCATGAAGAAAAGTATTATTTGTATTTAAAAATATAAAACCTTCTTGGACATGTATTTGTAAAAGAAAGACGCTATTTCATTGCTCATATTCATAAGCCTCATGCTGTGTATCAGAGTACAAGCATGAAAAGCACTGGGAACACTGAAGTACAACAGCCCAATTCTTAATAAAACACCAAGTAATTTGGTACATGTGACACAGCCAGGAAGTTTGCTCTCTAAAATCTTGGTCACTTCCCACAAAAAGTTAAAATCAATCCTCCTCTCTGAAGTACTGATGAACCACAATGCACATTCTGCTCCTGATTCTGTCTTTATTTTCCACTGGTATCGATGGTTTGGATAATTAAAACCAAAGCCTCTTGTTTACTAGAGGAACACTGCTGCATCCAGAAATATTAAATGGTGAAATATCAAGGGGCTGAGATACTCTCCCACTTCAGTGCACTTAAATGAAGCTCATGTACACACGAACACACATCCTTCACCCAGAACTCAGCAGGCGTGAGCTTTGATCAAACCTCTATTGCACTGCCAGTTATGCTACTTTACAGCCCTGTATACCCGAGCTGTCTCAGTCTTAGAAGCCAAGTTTAAATAAACATAGTCTAGATCTCACAGTAGGAACTCCCCCTTTGGGCCAGACTTTTGGGAACTGACTAGCACTGTTGGAGGCCCTTTCAGCACTTTCTTAAAATATGCAAATAGAGAAACATGCATAGGCAAAAAACACAACCGAATTTTCTTTACAAATTGCAACAGTATTTTTTTTTCTGAATTTGATATACAATAAAGTTTCCCAAAATTGGCCCTGAGGCAAGCAAAAGAATACTACTGTATGACTCACCAGTCCAGAGCAATTAACTTATTCCTCCCTGTACATGTTGCTGGCCAGTTACAAACTCATGGTCACCCTCCACCCACTATATTTAAAGACACTGGAAATATAACCATATCCCTACAACACCGAAAACCGCAGATACTCACTCACAACTGTTGTCTTGAATTTGCTGTTATCGTATTCAGCCCCACAAATTTCTACTTCTACAAAGGGACAAGCGATGCTTCTACCGGGTTTAGGGAGATGACGAGCACCTAAAACCTGCAAAAGCAACTGTAAATTATAACCACCTCCAAAGGAAACTTAGCGCCGTTATTTCTGTACGGAGGACAGCCTACAGAACTAGAGGGGGTAGGGGTGAAGTCCAGAAGAATATGCATAAAATACACACTCCCTTCTCTTGAATATGTTTGCATGTATTAAACATACTATCGGTGACAGCAGTAATAATATCTCAACATTGTTTGGGTAACCCAATGATTTTCATTGTAAGATACTGTAGCTGACATTCATTACACACAGTATGGAGTTCCAGACCAGGCCTGTAATGTAAATTTTGTTACATTTCCTCAGTCTTTATTACATATCTACTTTATGACATTCCTTTATTCATTTATTACATATCTATTTATGACAGGCACATTCACAGCCCCTGTTGACCTCTTCTGTAAACTGTACTGAGAAGCAGTTCAAGTGTTTCTTCTTTCTCAGAAAATGTATTTTTAAAGGACATCTCTTAATGTATAGCAACTGAGAACAGAAACAAGTTCAATTCCTGTTTGGCACCAGATGACAACATGGCATAATTTTCAAATTATAAACCCATCTCCCCATGAAAAATGATAATGACATTCTGATTAAGTCACAGTGTACTAAATATGATGAAGGGAGGGATCAACTCATTATTTTTAATGCTTAGTTTCTGTTTTTCATTACAAATATCTTTCTCCCACACTGGAAATCTCTGAACTAGTTCATCTGCTGCTAACCAATCTTCAACAGGATCTTCCTATTGAGAAGTCAATAGATTGGAAATGCAAGTTAGTTAATTTGGAATTTTTATTAGCAATTATACAAAATCATCCCAGGATTGTGTTTTCAGTCCTATAGCATTTGTTTCATTAGCATGCTGAAAATACATATTTCTTTTCAGGAACCAGTGAAATTAGTTTTATTCTCAAACACACTGACATTTAGAAACAGTATTTTGACAATCTGTCAGATCTTGCTCTGAAACATAATAGCTTTATTTTTAGTTTTATAGATATTTATGACTTGTAAAAAACATAATTTACAAAAGAGATTTACCCTCACTGTCATAATCATCTGCAATTTCCTCTTCGAGTCATTTGGCATTGGGTCATACTCTTCATTTCGCATGCTCTCTGGCTGCAGAACATAGCCAGTGCGTCCATTAAGTGAAAACAAGGCATGGTTCAATTGCATGTATTTATCTAGGGAGAGAGTTAAAGAGTCACAACAGAAGATCCCCACTTGAATAACACTAAGGAAGTACCAGACTAATGGCTCCTCTCTAATTCCTTCTGGTGGCCACTTTATCAGAAAGAGCTGGGAAGAGAAGTTGGAAGACTGTTCCCTTCAGTAACTGAACCTGACAGGTCATTTCTCACCAATTTTAATCCGGATAAGCCCATCTCCATTCACAATTAGTTTGCTATCAGCGTGTCATAAACCAGCTGGCCCTTAGCATAAAGTTAAGCACAGCCTTCCCTGGGGCTGAACAACTGTTCATCCACTTGAAACTTACTGTAAATCTCTCTGCTTGCTTATCACAAAGAGATCAAGGTGAAATAAACTTTAGAGTCTGGGGGCTAGTTAGGCTCAGACAGGCCTTTTGGGGACTGATCTTTGGGAACAGGTGATCCACATGTTCAAAACCAAACTTTAGTTCTTGTACATCCCTTCTTCAGGGAAGTACAAATAACTAGGACAGCCACAGCAACTATAACGGCAGAGAGGCCAGAAAGGGGTTTGTTTATGGTGAAATGGAAGATGGATTAGATCCTTTTTTAAAGGGAATATTACCTGGAGTTTGGAAGTTAAGGGCCACCATCTGGGAGCCACAGAGCCAGAGGCGAAATGGGTCATAGTTGGACGAGTCAACCCTCTGTCCTTTAGGATAGACACGTGTCAGTCCCTTCAGGTTGTATTTCAACAATTCAACTGGCTTTTGCTTAACAATACTCTCTGCCTTAGTTTCCACAAAAGAACGGATTTCTTTGAAATCAGGATTTTCTGGACAAGGTAAGGAGGAAAAGCAATGGTTACTAAAGAAAGAAAGAACTCTACATCTATACTTCATTTCTACTAACACTTTGTTTTACTTTGTTTCACTTTGTCCTTTAATGCAATAATTGGCACAATTCTCATGCAGACATGGCAAATCGGTTGAGCATCAAGTCTGAAAGTTAAAAATGCCTGCTGCCACATGCTTTGCAACAGGGTAGAGAAGAGCCTATTGTCATAGTCTCATCTCATCATTGCTAACAATGTACTTCTGACCACTATAACATATTTAAATGAGACATCTTTTTCTGGGTTTAAATATGGAGAAGAAAGGATGAGCCAGGGTTACCCAATTCCTCAAACAATTACTATAATTATTATAATGTCTTAACCACACTGACAGCTTATTAAAAACATTTGCAAAGAACCTTAAAGAAAGAGGGCACATCTGCTGGCTTCTCCAGCAGCAATGACACACGAAAAAAAGGAGTAAGTAGTACATATTTCAGTGTCAGATTCCACACCCGCACTTACACAAACCCCAGGTCTCATTTATATTATGAAACCATGTACCATTCCAATAGCTTACATAAATGGCAAACAGGTTCTTACAGTAAAATTATATAATACACAGCAAATCCATTTTGAAGGTTTTTACAAACAAATTGCAAGTGTTCAGCCTAAGTTTTTCATCTCAAAAAATTCAATTGATACGTAACTAGTGAGCCTCCCCATGAAAGACACCTACGAGAGCATGCCTCTAGTTAACTAGCTAGAAATTTGTGACAAGTTTTTTGTGACTGTTGTATAGCATCAAGTTCCCTAGTGCACAATTTCAAAGTGCCACTGAAAACTGCACAAGTGAGGCAGAATTTATTTTCCAGTAGAAAAAGGATAGATTTTATCTTCAGTTCTAGAATTTCAACTAACATCTGTAAAGATTCTAGAAAGGGTAAAATTCAGGTGTAATATTAAAGGAAATACCTAAATTGTCCTTGGTTTTGCTTGTTGGCTTGCAGTAGATTACCAGATCAGATAATTCAATAGCAATCAACTGATTCTTTTCCCAGTATTTCCTCCTGTTCTCCTGTAAAACATAACAAAGTTTTAGATTACAGGTACACTGAGTATTATGGTACCCTAACTCCAGGGTATACTCTAATGAAATGACAAAGCCGATGCATTCTTTGTTGCCCAGATTCCTATCTGATACTTTATAGCCACTTGCATAGTTAAAATGTACTTTTAAGATCCAATTCAGAGAACAGGCTAACCAAATGGGTTGGGGTTTTAGTTGTGTTGGGTTTTTTTGGGGGGGTTGTTGTGTTGGGTTTTGGGTTGGTTTGTTGGGGTTTTTTTTTAAGTAAGTGTTTCAGTGCTTCCCTAATCAGTCCTTCTCAGAATCCTGGCAAGATTTTATTTTTTCTTATTATTTTAATGTGGCTCTACTCGGTTTTAGTTACAACCTCATATAAATGCAAATGTATGCAGAAAAAATGCAAAGGGTACTGAAGTGTCTCTTTATTTACAATCCTGAGCAGGACTTAAGACTTGTTAGTAACTCCCAAACTGCTAAATTCAAACCCTATGAGCATCATTCCTGTAGTTTTCTATTTGTGCACCAAACCAATAATGTTACGTATAGAAAATAATGTGTAATCTTGTTGTCATCACCAATAATAAACCCAGCATGTTTGCAAGCACCTGCTCTGTGAAAACTGAGCAACAGTCCCTGCAACCAGAGACTGGGAATTACTGAAATCAGCAAGACTCATCCTGAGTGGAGACATTTGTGCTGGAGGCTTTTCAGACATAAGAAGCAATTACAGGATAAAACACATTAAAGAGTCCTGTACTGAACAGCGATTAGCTTTGGCACAAGAGGTTATGAAGCAGCAGCAATTAGGAAGTCTTCCAAAAGAATTCCCTCAGAAGACTAACTGAAAAGGAATGAAAATCAGAGCTAGGGAGCCATGGGTTTCCAGAATGTTTTACTGAACCAGAGATCATACATTAAAATCTAAGAAAAGTAAGGAGGAATACGATGTTTAGACTTGGAAATAACCTTGGGAGAGCGCCATACAAACCTCATTGTACTAAATGATCCACCATGGTTTCCCAGACACTGCCCAACAGAAATCAGAGCTCCAAATAGCAAAGGACCACTTCTGGATGCCATGAGCTCATCTTTAGACATAACCCTCTAGTGATACCAAGTAGGAGAGCTAGCAATGAACAACCATCCCTAGGAGCAGGGCAAGTGTCAGTATTAAGCAGAGATGACAAGATACATGAAGCTTAGTTTTACTTTTTGTGTATACTGGACACAGCCCAAGAATGAAGTCATAAAAAACCTGTATCGTATTGTAGCATACTGTTGATTCACTAATCTTTTTCCTTCCCCAAAATTCAGCCAGTTAACTGTACTGGCAAAAGGGCGTTTCCTCATCATTTTCCCCTCCTCATGCAGTAGTCTATCATGTGAACTTTCTAGAGGTCACACTGTGAGAAAAGCCTCCTGACTGATTCCTGATGAGTTTTAAAGCATCTTTGAACACAGAGTGTTTAATTCTTCCCTAACCGTACAAGCTCCTGAAGAGCCATTGTTGTACCATAAGAAACATTCCATTTAGAGACACTTCTTCTAGGTCATGTTTCTCTTTTTCTCGTTTTTACTTCTAAATGAAAGCCTGGCATAAGAACCATATCTCTCCTCCCCCAACAATAGGTCAACAGCTCCTGTTGGTTCTTCCCTTGCTGAATTTGTAGTCCTCTGCTTGAAACGCCAACTTGCCTGCTATAAATAGGATTATCGTGACCCTCCGAGCATTACCACTCCAGATGACAGATAAACAGCATGAGACAACATGATACTGAAACACATTTTCCATCACTCATATCACCCACTTAAAAATAAAAAGTCAATAAAAGCAACAAAGGAAAGAGTATACTTAAGCATAGTCATTGTAAGGGCTTTTTGGTCATGTCAAAGACTTCTAAAATACTAGAAAAGATGACTGAGAGGTAAATTAATACATCAAAACAGAAAAAGCAAGTCCTGAAGAATGTCTTTCAGTGGCAGTACTTATAGAGGGATGGGATGTAGAAGCTCAACTTAGGCAGAATCTTTTAATCTTTAGGCAAGAATTTGGAAATACTACTATTGAAGGTCTGGTAAATCTAGAATATGCCTATTGGTTACAAATAGATAAAGTATTATATTAGCCAAACAATTCCCTACTAGTGCCACTGCATTCACTGGAAAACAGAGTTAGTACACAGGATTAAGAAGAGTTTAGGCAAAGGCAGCTCAGATTTCACATATACTCATTAGTGGATTCACAGCTCTGAACAGAACAGTCTGAGATCTGAGTTTCTTCTGCTTAATGCTAGGATTAAATCAGTGTAACTAGATGTAAAATTATAATGGTATCTACTTTGTACTACTAAGCACACTGAGGTGCTGGGTGCAACACACGCAGTACTCTGCTGAAAAACTCTTGTTAACATAAATTTATATAAAACACTGGTACCATTCCCAAAAGATTTTAGGGAATAAGATTCACAGTATCAATAAAATGAACCAACAAACAGCAATATGCAAGAGAGTGAAGAACCACGTGTTGGAAACATTTAGCATTGGATGGCAGTTAAAGACAAATCCTATTGTAAATTCATAGCAGTCCACTATAAAAAAACAATAGACAGATTTTTAACAATACCTCTTCTGTAGTTTTCCAAGTGATTTCACGGATACTTTGGTACCATTCAAAGAGTTCTTCTACTTTATCAGTTGCAAACTCAACACATGGATCTTCTAGATTCTTAGGTTCCAGAATGAAGACAAAAGGCTTTTTGTGTTTTCCTTGGGGCATTTTCACTGTTAGGCAACACAGTAGCAAGAAATTTATCCTAAAATCTAACAGTTCTTCTAAGCTGTCACTCTTGATTTATTGCAACAGTTAATACAGCTAATACAATTAATATGATGAAACTCCAGGACACTAATACAAGTAGGTGTTTTGTTTAAAAAACAAACAACAATTTTTCCTGCTAAACATAGAAGAGTCTACTCAACCACAGAAAGCTTAAGAGTCTGTGCATAAGCATCAGAAAATACCTACCAACGTTGTATGTATTGAGTACCAGTATGCCACGACACAGAGAGCCTAATGGATTGTCCTCAATAATCTGAAAAACATGAGTTAAATCCGACCCTAAATCTCACGTTGCATGAATATGCACAGGACATTAACAAATAATAAACATGTACCATTAAATCTAATTTCAGTTTCACTGAAAGCACGCCCACTATAAATTTTAAAAGCTTTTTTCCGTATCAAGAATCTCTCATTTTGAGAAACACAGGAGAATCTCTGTAGTGAGAGTAGTCAAAATGAGGAGTGCAGCTTCTGTACTGACACAATTGCTCATTTTTCAAGCCTGTTTAAGGCTGCAATGACCGGGGGAGGAAATCCAATACATCTGTTTTCCTCCAAAGATGCCTGGAAAGTCATTGGAAGTGTTTCAGAACATCAAAAGAATTCAATGTTTTCTTTTTAAAACTCCAAAATGTTAAAACTGTTTATTATGGAGTTTTGTTTACTTTTGTTGAAGCAAACTTTGTCCAAGACTCTGGACTAGATTTTTAGATATTTTTGACAAACAGCACTGGGTTAGTCATGCATAAAAACTTAATGATGGAGTCTGAAATGGCTAATAAGATTTGTTTGGCCACATAGTTTTCTTATTTGCAAATATTAAAGCAGTAATTATACAGGCAAACTAGTTAAAAGTAGTTAAAAGTTTAAGGCATGTTATAGTTTAGCCAAACTATCTGAAAAAATCTAAACTGGTATGATTTTCATTACCAGGAAACCATTAAAATCTCCTAAAACCCCACCAAATCAGCTGTCTCCTTAAGCAGTTTTCTCTGAGGAATGTCCTGACAAAAATATTCAGCAGCAGAGAACAGTGAAGAATGCATTCATTTCTCTATTCTGTGTTCTCTCAATCACAGCACATAAAGTCATGGTTCTATAAACCAGACTTCCACTTCTAGGAGGTAGCATCTGCTAGGGAAACGTAGTGGACAAACCTTAACCCTCACCTGGCTTTCAAGTTCAGCAGAGTTATCAGATGACAGGTCTTCAACATAATTAGATGGAAAATAGTGTTGGACTTTTTCTCCATAATCCCCCTTCCACCTGAATTGAAAAAGAAAAGTGTGTGTGTGTATATATATATATATATATATATAGTTAAAGAGCTTCTGTTAGCCATTAATGAAGCAATAATCCCCAAGAAATTAGTCATTAATACCCCTTACTAGCTTGTCTAGCTGGCTATCACCAAAATATAAGTGATGAAGCAGCTAAAAGCTCTAACAAAGTGATCATTAACTGTAGTAACAGATGATTTCCGAGGGATTACAGTTACTGTAAACTGCAATTAATGACTTAAGAGGCTTTTTCCCCTTCCAGTACTAAAAATACTATTATGTGGTTGATTACCCTGCAAAAACTACAGGGAAACATTAGATTCCCAAGCTTTCCAAGCAATTTACAAACCAGCTAAGAAAGAAAACCTCTTATGAAAAGCGACTGAACAGATCACTAAAAAAGGTGGGTTTGATTCCTGAGAACTATTTAGCAGAGCAAGGAAAGAAACAGAGCAATGATAACAATGGTAATAGATTCGTGGCTTCCTAGAATACACAAGTGTTTGGGAGGGATGAATGCAGTAAAGGAAAAATACTGGATACACTGGGCTGTAGAGGTTCTGTAGGCTGAGGTTATTGTTTTAGGACAGAAAAATGGAAAAGACATGAAAGGACATTTGAGGATGAGGGTGGGTGGTTGTGTTTTTTAAAAATATCCTGGCATTAAGATTTATAGGGTCACAGTTAATAAGCAGCAATCAGACAAGCAAAGTTTTTAAAAACTACTACCCAAAGCTCAACTGTTCCCTTCATCTAGTAAGTCACCAGAAGTTCTCCTATGAGGAATCTTTGTCCTTACCAGCCTCCAGTTTCCTTCGTGACATTATGAATTAAAGCTCCTCGAGAGAAGCTCAATTCATCACTTCTTTTGGCTCTGTAGTCATATAAGGCTTTCACTGTTCTCTGAGGCTTGAAGAGAAACAGAGCAAGAGGGTCATTCTAGGGGGACAGGTCACAAAATAATCAATAATGCAATCTTAAAAAAAAAAAAATAAAAGAAGGGGGATTGGATCCCTTTTTTTGTTATGAAGCTTAGAAAACAATCCTAAAGTTCCAGAGTGACATCTATCGGTGGAAGCAAGTGATGCTACTTAACGGCTAGCCTTCAAGTATGAGCTTGAAAAAAAAGCAAAAGCAAAAAAAAAGTATCTTTCTTTTTGTGGGTGCTGCAACATAATTACTGTAAGGTAAAAAAAAAAAAAAGAAAACCACACTGAAATATCAATCCTCAATCTTCATAACATACATACATACACAGTTGGAGTTTGTAGGCTTAGATGCCTACAAACCTTCCACTTCAAAGCCACGTCAGCTAACCTGCTGGTCACATTTCCTTTAGGAAAACAAGCAGTTTTAGCAGGACAAGCAATTTTTTAATCTTGAATTTACTATACCCAAATGCTTCATCAGCAGTGCAAATTCATTGGCTCAAAAGACTAAAAAGAATTACAGCCACAAAATTTACAAGTAGGTGAACTTTTATGAGAAATTACAAGTAGGCAGGCCCTAACAAGAATTAGAGAGAAGCAGATGTTTGCTGTGCCTCTTGTTTTCAAAACATATATATTTTAAAAGACGACAAACTTTAATTACTCATTAATAAACCAAAGACACCATTTTTATACAGAAAGTACATAAATAATTACTGCACCTATTTGTGCATGCAAGCCGTGTTCGCTGATAACGGAACTGCAATAATTTTGTGCACAAGTAACAGTGCTCATAAACACATAAACACACACACATACAGACATGAACACTTAGGATTTAAATGTACTTTCTTTCCGTGAAGATTTGGCCTTCTCAGATTGAATCTTCTCATAGGTTATTTAATTTGGGGGCATACCTGCATCAGCATGCATATCAAACCACCTCCGCAGACTCAATAGCAAAAAGTGCCCAGACTTCCAATATGGATGAATCAATACAGGATGTGCACACAAGAAAACATGGGGCACAAATTTTAAAGAGATGCTAGAAAAGAAGTCATGCCCTATAAATTTCTACTGTCCAGCCCCCCATAAGTCAGTCAGCCTAATGCTCTCAATTATCCTTTTCATTACTGCTAACGGGAAATCAAGTCTCATAATTTTCAGAAGTCTGTGGTAAGTGCAAGTATCTCTCTTTAAGCATACCACTGTAGGAGTGATTTCACTGGGTTCCACATACATCTTGACATCATAGAGGGAGTTAATATCTTTTTCCTAAAAACAGGAAGAAGGAAAAAAAATATGATGAAGCTATGGGAATCAAAAATTATGGAAGCACTTAATGTTAATAGAACATTCACTGCCAAAACCACCTTCCTGACAATACACAGGCAAACAGAAGAGTGAAGCCCAACACCTATGTTATGCTTATTTCTATAGCTGAACATGAGTTTGTTATTTAACCTATGCCAGTTCAATGAACAGTAAAACACAATGAAACAGCAATACCTCACAAAAGTATTTCAATCAGTCAAATAACTTTGAGATTGTGAGTACCCTTCTACGTGCAATCAGGGAGGACAATATCTATACTTAAGATTTCTGTGTTACAGTACTTTAGTTCCAGTATCGGTTTCACTATTAGATAAAAATTCTTAAACAATATACACAGTAATTTTTTTCATTTTATTCTTTCCTTGTGTTCCCATTCAGACCTGGTCCTAGGATACAGAACCTTAGCTATAGGCAACATTATAAAATACTCCTGAGGTCTACAATCTTTTCAGTCCCTTTTAATCTCCCCAGGAAGAAAAAAGAAAAAAAAAAACCAAAACCCAAAACAAAACAGAACACCAACAACACAAAAAAAAAACCCAAAAAACAAATGCATCACATTTTCATTTCCTCAAACACGCCAGACAAGTTTTTCGTGCAGCTTCTAACAGACATATATTTGAAGACAGCATCTTAGGCTTTCCAAAAGCCAGTTGCCTCAGCAAAGCTCTCTCTTCATGAAACACATCCATCCAGAAAGTAGGCTTCTATCCTAAACTAATTATCCAGGCTCCTAGAGTAGTCATCTGGCAGAGACAAGTATCTCTTGGAAACATTTCCTCATGCTTATCTCAAAGAGTAAGCCTTCAGAGATACCTCTCACTTTTTACCACAAAAGGCAGTTGGACACCCTCCCTGAGATGACTCCAGTGTGGTCCACAGTGAGAGGCACAGCAGAATATTTCCCTTTTTTCAGAAACACTTAGCAAATGGCAACTGCACAACCATTTTAAGATCTCTGTCCAATCCAGCAATGGAAGACAAGATCAATTTCAGGCAACGCTATTATCACAAACTCGTTTTCGCAGAGCAACAATCCCCCATTTCACATAGTAGCTTTCCTAATCAAATCATAAGGCAAGAGTTGACCTGTAATCAAAGATAAGATGAAGCTCTTCCCTTCACATATCTCAAAACCTTTGTAAGAGAAGTCAGTATAACCATCTCAGTTTCACAGATAAGAAAACTACCTGCTTAACCTCCCCCAAAGGTCTACCACAGCCAGAATGAAATGCAGCACCCCCAGGTCTAGATCTCCACCTGCTACAGCAACCAGCACTCGTACGAAGACCACCGCTTACCACGCTGTAGCGCTCCAGCAGCTCCTCGGTCACCGGGTAACGCAATTTCATTTTCCTGTACAGTGGATGCTTCTCATAGTACGTTACCAGTTCCACTAAACTCTCAAAATAGGCTGAAGTTCCAAGCACAAAATGGCGACCTTCCTGCTGAATTCGGAAGTGCTTCACCTTCCCCTCCGCTCTGTGAAACAAGCGCAGGTGCTGTAAAAGGGATTGGTACTTGCAGTGCTAAAACTAAACCAGAATTACTTTGTGCAACTTAATCAGGTCAAATAATTTCTCCCTCTTCCAAAGCCTCGTTTATTCAAACTGAATTCTAGTTGCCTGATTAAATTCACAAAAAGACATTCTCGCTTTTCTACAATATACAGGGCCTTGGTATAAATCCATGCTTTTGCTTAGATTAAATTTCCTTATTTTTTCCCCCTACAGACAGGTATTCTGTCACCTTCATACTAACACAAATGTCTCTGATCAGACCGAGAGTCCCTCTGGAATCCATTGCTGATCTACCACTGTCCCTAAGTGACAGACACACTCTGCTCAAAACAAGTAGCTGCCTCTTCCCTACAATCATTTTGTTAACTACAGAAGCCAATTTTGAATAATAATAATAATAATCTCTTATGTTTAAACACAAGGCTTGTGCTTGCACTGATAAAAGTAAAGCCATCCACTGATAACTGTCCCACCCACAGAATACCCCTGCATCCTTTTCAAGCTGCTGAAGTTTCAGTACTTCTTGTTTTCCTCACTGTTAAATGGTTTTATCAAGGTGCTGCAGCTCAAGTTGTTACAATATCCACCTCGGTAACAGCAGAAAGCTTCAAACCAAAGTACACAGGGGGCTGGGGAAATCTGGACATCTTCAATACACAGTAAGGCATGTAAATAAAGAGGAAAACAAGTATTTGTTCTTCCAAAACAATTTTATATGTGGCAGAAATATGTATTTTCAGAAAAACGTCATTTGATTTGAAGGCACAACGGAGAATGCCACAATTCTACACATTTTATTAACGTTGTTGAAACAACCAGTTTCAAAAAATATCTTCCCTGGCAAGAAAAGTTGATGGTTTCATTCTGACATTTCATTTTGGTCAGTTATATGACAGGGCAGGATTTCCAAGGAATAAGGACCTAGAACTGGTGAACCAGCACCAAAGAAAACTTCAAAATAATACCCAGTAGTAATGAGTACCAAGGAAGTGAAGAAGGGCCACGCACAGTTGTTATAAAACATAAAGTTTTACTCCAGTCACAAATTAACTCTTGTACAAGTTCTCATACATGAACCTGCTGCACAAATCAACCATGCTAACTACTCAAAGAATGAAAGCACGAATTTTACAACTCTGAAAAGACCGCAGTGTTTTTTTAAATAAGAAAAACTAGAATATTATTGGGCCACTAGTCATATCTGTCTTTTCTTACCTGAAAGTCATGGCAAATGAATCAGGTTCATCTCTCTTTCTAATCAGAAAGGCTCCATCTCGAGGAATTCGCATCAGCATGTCTTCTGCCTCTCCCCGACTCAAGTTGCTATAGTACCAACTACAACAGTTAAAAATCAAAAGAGACAAATGATTACAAAGCCTGTCAAATGTCATTCAGTAAGAATAACAGGCAGCGTTATTAACAACAGAGTCTGAAACATTACAAGAAAAATTATGCATTAGATTTTACCCATCTTGCCACCTATGACAGCAGCTTATTACAAAACATTGTAACACAGCAGTTTATTTTGGATGAAAGCATCAAGAATATATCAGAACACCCTGTCTGTCTGAAATCATAAAACACAAATCTGCGCTTCTTCCTGAAACAAAAGGCACTGGATCCTGCTTTTTGTCTGCCATTCAGTTTTCAGTAGTTTTATTCAGTTTTGACATAGTAGATTTAAGGAAAAGCCCAAATGCAGACAAAAGAAAAACACCAGGCATTTGAATCCTTTCATTCAGAGCCTGATTTTATTTTTCACTGTAGGGATGGACCTATCTTGGATCTAATTTGCCTTCAGTGAAGCTGTAGCCACTTACACTGGCAGTACATCTCCACCTTATACAGAAAGGCAGGAAAGCTTAACCCTTAAAATCTACCCTCCCCTCTCACTGGTTTCCACAGTTATCTAGGGTCGTAGGTGACTCCCAGGGGAGCAAAAAAAGAAGCTCAAAGTCACAGATCAACATTTCACATGCAAAGGAGATTTACTTTTCCTCACTGCAAAGAGAACAGAACAAAGGACAGTGATTACAGTGTTCTGCCAGCAAACAAAAGCAAGATCTGCCTACAATCTACATCAGGCAAATAAATACCAGCTGGAAATAAACAGCAAGCTATACTGCTTCCTATCGGCATGGGGCAAAGTCAGCCTAACCAACTCTGACAGGGGTGAGATGGAAGGTGGGATTAGGAAAACATAACCGTTTGGGCTCACTGCCCCGGGAGTAGTTTCCAGATGGCACAGACCATGACCACTTAGTTGCCAGACCACAGCCAGCTACTAAATATCTGATCCAACCTACTGGATGTTGTAAAACACCGAGCAAACAGAGGAATTGGCATGTTTCCACAAGTATTACAGTTCTCACTGCTTTTCCTGGTTGCTGCTATCCCAGTGACAGCTCTACCAGGTGCTCATAAAGTCAGTGATCTTACTCAGTGTCTTTCAAGGAAGCCTATTCCTGTAACATCCACAGACAAGTAACACTCAGGTATGCTCCTGAATCCAGGGAATTTTCTATGCAAAAATCCAAGACTGATGGTCTGGAAAGCCTGCTGCTTGCCTTCTGCTGTACGTACTCTTTATTTTCATGAGGGCTAGGATTAGGCACAGCATCAGTCAGACGCAGCTCAAATTCAGCACATCGCAAGTGAGCCTCCTTGTAGTGTTGAATGAGATCATAGATGCTATCAAAAGTGAGGTGGTCCGTCAGGTAGTATTTCACAGTGTCCCCATCACTTGAAGAACGGATCCGGCAGTGCTGGACTCTACCTGACCTCCTGAAGAAATGAAGAGGGGCATAAGGAAAACAAAGGTTTTATAACAGTTTTCTTATTTTGAAGCATTTCCTCACCTGGTCCTGGTCAACTACTTGGTGTGCTTGTGACGAGGCAAGAAATCTGTATCATTTTGTAAAACAGCCAAGGTAAGAACAGTAACAAGAATCCTGACAAGTAAGATTACAGGACTGAAAATAATAATTTTCAACCCACAATGATTTAAAATCTGGCATATAGTTACTCCCTGCAAAATTTGCTGTGACAGCTCTCTGGATCAGAAATCCATCTGATACACTATTCCTCGTAATGTTCCAACCAGAAGGAAAAAAACCACCCAGACTACCAAACAAGCAAACACACACACACTCACAAAAAAAAAACCCCAACAACCCTGAAAATTCTTTATTATTTTCTCTCTAGAGGATCCTTTCATTGAAAAGATTAATCTCTGCTAATAAAGGTACATTCATGAGACTGCCTTTTCAGTGTAGAAACCAGTAATTTATCCCCAAATTTAGAGATCGTTTTGGCCCACTCATTAAGGAAATCAGTCAGTCCTCTTCATACAAAGCCTCCTCTGCCAAAATGCACTATGTTACACTAAAGTTTAATTTAGAAAGTAGTCTTTCACAATCCCATCAATAACATTCTAGTAATTAAAGCCTTATTCCTATTTCCACTCACCTATAAATGCATACTTGAAAAATACACACGTTTTTGTGCAATGCCATAAAACAAACAAAACCCAAATTTTTTTAATGACAATCACCATACCAGAATGACAAGGTGCAATCATTAGGGAAAGCTTCACTTTCCCTAACTAGGAATGTCCCATCCTTGCCACCCATTTCAGCACAATATTCCTGGAGCAGTTTCTCAGCAGTTGCTCTCCCCTCTTTCATTTTCCCATGGAACCATTTCTCTTTTAAGTGTAGTTCAGTACGTTTCACCTCCTAGATCAAAAAATAAGAATTTTTACAGTGCATTTCTAGTTTTATGATTTTGAAACAGAATACTTGTTATTGATACAACAATCTACTATTTCATGATTTCAGCTCTTCCTAGCCCTGAACTGTCCTTCCACAAACAAGCCAATCACCTTTATAGTAACCCTTGACTCTCCTCCCCAGTCAAGCCATTTCTTTTGGAGCCATAATCAACTTCAGCTTTATTCAACTACGTAATCAACAGAAAGTGAAAGAATGCAGTAACGCAAACACCAATTTATATTTTCAAGGTAAAACACCCTACTGCTAATTCAGAGTTTCTAATCAGCTTTTTCCAGGATTCATCTGTGTTCTTCCTTACACAATTATTTTACTGACATTAACATCTAGGTGAATGGGTAAAATGGTCTGCATATGCATGGAGATCTCCAAGCCATGCACCTACATGTTAACAATGAAAAAGCACGCATGGAAACCCCAAAGATCAGAAAAAGAAACCATGCTGAACATCACTGCTATTGCAACCCTTACTGAGCCTCATGTTTCTGCTAAACCACCATGTAACACATCTTCACCTGTGACAAACATTTTACAAATGTGAAATCAGTAACATGCACTGTGTAAGAGGTGTGCTGTATTACTAACACAACAAACCTTAGGTCATCCTACTGTCCAGTTTGAGAACAGCAATAATACTTAGCCACAGGCATATGAAGACTTTGTCAGTGCACACATCAGCATGAGCATTCAAGTACCAAAACTGTATTTCATTTTCTGTACTCCTCTTTGTAAGTTCTCAGTTAGCCAAGAGAATTAAAACCAGGGTTAACCAAAGTACCTTAGCAAAGACCCTTTTGAAAACTCTTTTATCTTCAAATACGCTTGTTATCTGACACGGATCCTCTACGATTTCAACATTGGCATAACAAATACACATTGAAATAATCTGAGATAATAAAAAGAACATGTTTAAACAAAAAAACACAGCCATCACCTTCGACGAATCTTCATCAGCATTCTGTTCTATATCATCGCTGAACGAAAGCTTTCCATCAGCAATAGCACAGTAGTGCCGAGTCCACTTCTAAAAGTTGAGAGATAGTAAAACCATTAAACAAGACAGAAGGAAACTCACTAACCACAATTTCAAAACAAGGTGTAACAACAAACAAAATACCTACTTCCCCTCATTGGCACCTGTTCAAATGACTGTGTTAACACAAATACTGGAGAAAATTCATGTAAATTTCTGGCATTACACAACCCAGTAACAAACTGCGGGAAACATCACATAAATAATACCTGTTCTATTGTGTCCCACATGTAAAGTTCTCCCTGCTGCTTTTTTTCTTCTTTCTTGTCTTCCAAATTCACATCAATGTCTCCCTTTGGCCCCAGTTTTTTGTGCTTAAAAACAAAAAACACCCACCACATTCATACACTCACATAGAATCATATATAAAATTAGTCATAATATTTCAGCATACTCAGTATTACTGGAAGTACTTCCCTCCATTGCACAGCCTTCTCTGTCATTACCAACACAACAGCTGTTCCACAAGGCTTTATGCAACAGGGCTGGAATTCCTTTCTTTAAAATTTAAATCTCATAATAAAGGTTAAAAAACTATTAGAGGTATCACTCAAGCAATGAAGAAACAACTAGTCTGGTAAGAGCTCACCATTCCTTAGAGGACACAAAACCAAGTGAAGTGACATATACCAAGAAATAAGCATAAAATAACAATCACTCTGCAGAGAGCAGAATATAAGGAACAGAAAAACAAAACAAAACAATGAGGAATTAAAATGAATGGGGAACCTACTCTTCTACAAGAAAAATGAGCAGAAGGGAAATTTTTATGAAAAGAAGGGATAAATTATCTTGAGAGTGCTGACAAAAAACAGTAGCTCAAGGGGCTAAGAGTAGCATCAAATACTGAAGTGCAGTTCATGATGGGATTAATCACCTCGTATCTAGTAGTTCTCAACTACATTCTGTTCTGCATAGCCTGCTGCAGGTAGATTTTAATTTGACAGGCTTATCTGAAAAATCCCACAGGCCCCTGAAGTAGGAGTTGCCTTTGACTGTTTACTGACAACAATTTCCAAACAAAAGCCAAATAACACAACTAACTCACAGGCAGGTGCTGAGCTATTTAAGGACTCTTCAATGCTCTTTTAGACAAAGTGATATGGATGTTCTCTTGTGCAGACTCATAGTAGTTTGTAATTTCCTTTAAATCAGATCTGTCACATTATTATTCACATGCCTGCGCTCCCCTGCCCACTCCCCTCTATGATCTAAGGTAACAACAGACAGTTTGGAGGGGAGAAAAATCCCAAAAACTTGAGCACAGAACTTCTGCACCTCATAGGGGGGTGCCATGATTTCCAGTCTTATTTCAAGAGCTGTATGATTCTATCTATCTGTCCTTACTTCTTCTGTTCAGAAGTTTAATACACAGGATATAGTACTGTTACAAGAGCTGGAAGACTGAAGCATGGACAAAAGTAATTATTATTTTACTAAAGAGATCACGAGCAGGCCTCATTCTCCACTTAATTTTGCCTTTTGAAAAGTTCTACAGCAGTTTCAATCTGAGAAGTCTTTGTTTGGTTATGTTCCACAACAGTACTGAGTAAAGCATCTGTATTGCCCAGAAGGTAAGATACTCTAACAGTGACTGCCTTCTAATAGGAGCCTCCGTGTTTCACAAATGCCTTGCTAAATTACTAACTCAGTGTGATTTCAGTATGCGAACACCCATCAATTTTGGAACTTTGCAAGCAATCCTAACAACCTAAGTGTGCAGCCTGCAAGTACTTTGGGTTTCACTTGAATGAGAGGCATTCTTTGGAAAAAGTAACAGTAATCTAACTTTCTATTCAAGAATATACTTTTATCATTTTTAAACAGGCTACATTGTGTAACAACACTTACTGCAAGTAAAACTTTAAAGTGCAAGCACTTTAATACCTAGTTTTTACAGAACTCTGTACAATATTGCAAAATGTTACTAGTACACGCTTGAAGCATGGGGCTTCTTGTCTCTCAACAGAAACTAACAGCTAAGCTGTGAAGCCAGAGTAGTATTTTTGGCTCCTGCTCTTGTTTTCCTATGTTACCTACCAGCACACAAAGCAAGCCTACCTTGATGATGATTTTTTCTTTCAGCTGGGTCGGTGATGGTAGCTGATCTGCACTGGCTTCAATAGGCTTCATTAAAAGCTGATCCCCAAACACCTCCTTGAATACTTTGGCCATGTGTCGCTGCTGTTCCACACTACAGTGCTCTTCAATTGACAGAATGACTGGGTACCTTTCACAGAGAAAACAAAATGTAAATGAAGACAACTCGCCTTTGCTACAACTGGCAAGGCAAGGAAAACAGCATCCTCCTCCACTCCACCCCAGATCAAAAGGTAGCTATGCTATGAATTCTGCACCTTCTCAGCTAAGACCTCCCCTACAATATGAACATTACCTGAGAGACATATTGGTTGTCACTTTCACTTGGTAGTATTTTATTATTTAAAAATAATAATAATAATTAAGACATACTATTCAGCATTTTAAGTTTCACACTTCAATTTAATAAAAGACAACCCAAGCAAGGAGATGGGAACCCCTTTAGGGTACTTACTGTCTTCCTTAGCAGTAAATCACTATGTAATCCTCAAAACCAAATCTATTAAAGACACACATTTGGCAATAACGAAGGCTACTGGAATGTCATTATTCTCCTAGTACTTCTTGCTCTAGGTTACAGAGAAAATAAGTTTAGGAATATCTAAGCATATGAAAACAGACTTAAGGAAAATAAATTAAAGCTTACTCAGACGCAACAAAGGCATGATCTTTGATTGCCTGCACTACATCATCAAATTTGATCTTTGTTGTCCGTGTCCATCCATGGTAAATGATGGGTTTTCCATCAGGACCATCCCAGCAATCCACTATGAAAGACAAGCAGTGGAAAAAGGAAGAGACCAAGCAGTTATTTAAGTAACTCTAGGAGAAAGAATATATACAAATCTTCAGCGATCCACATACTAAGTCATAAACTTTAATGTTCTAATAATATATTCTATTAGATGAGTTTATAGCTCTCAGAGAAGAAATTAAATCCACTTAAGTAAAAGCAATACAAATAAAATATAATATAAAAAATTTCTAAAAGCTTTATCATGTGGAAATATGGGAATAAGGAATTTGGGCAGCTATATTGCCAGTCTACTAGCTTACAACAATTTTCCAGGGATAATTACACTCCAACAAGTGGCAAGTTGACAGCTTATCTCTTTGCTGATTTTAACCCTGAAACTCTTCATTTGAGATACATTTTGCATTAGCCAACTTGAACAGACAGTAGCAACTAGTTTTATGAAGGAACCAGTGAAGTAACATGAAATTAAAGTCAAACTTTTCAACAAGGTACACAAAGCACAGGGATGAAGACGCAGACACAGTCTGTGGAAAACAAACGCATAAACACATCAACTGATTTAAAAACAAGTTAAACAGGATGACAAATGGCACCAAATTACAAAAATCTCTGTGTCTTAGGCTTCTCTGTATTACAATGAAAGCAAATCATCTATCTATGCTATACAAGTAATTCCAGTTTAAGTCTTATACTTTCATATAGTTGAATTTTTGCTGTACAGTGCAATGAGATTTAGAAAGACCTTCTTAAAATTCCAAGGGAACAAGAATCAGAGCAAGCGAACAGGGCAATAGCGAGGCATAAGAAAAACAATTTAGGGAATAAGTGTTTTTATATGACTAACTTCAGAAAACAAACTAGTTCTTGATTTCAGTTCTTTTTTCTTTCTTAATAAACAGGGGAAACTCCGCTTATATGAACAGCATGTTACAAACCACTCCACAGACCCTTTACTCACACTCAATACATCGACATCCCATTCTAAGGCACCTGATGTAAGCTTCTGTGGAAGATTCACTTCGAAGCTGGTCTCCTGTCAGATATCTAAGGAATAAAGGAAATCATAAAAGACAAGCAGCCCATTTCAACCATTTCCCACTCACTCATTGGGCAACATTTTTTCCCCTGTCATGGAAAATGGATGTTGATTCTTTTTTTATCACTTCTCTTTTTTTTTTTACTTGCAATGGATGAACTGGACTTTGCTGAACCTGATGCAATCAGACTTTTGAATGAACCAAATTAGAGGAGGTTAAAGGCTCGATCTAAACATCAGCCAACTCTGACTGACATATATCTGCAGAGACAATCATGAGCTTTGAAACATACCTAAACCGCGTCACGCTGAGGCATAACCATGCTGGAGGGATGCGGAGGGTATTTAGAGTGGTAACACACCCTATACTTCAAAATAGACCTACAAACTATATCCATATCCACTTACTTTCATTTCCTGCAATATTTTATTTCACAGAATCACAGAATGGTTGGGGTTGGAATGGACCTCTGGAGGCCATCTAGTACAACCCCCCCAACTAAAGCAGGTTCATCTAGAGCAAGTATTCCCAAAGCATTATTTGTTCACCACTCCTCCCTCTCTTCACACTTCCTTTTCATTACAATGCCAGATGAGCAAATCCTCTTCATTTGAAGACGGTTCAAACTCATCATCACATAGGCCTGTATTTGGGCTGAAGAGCATACCACAGATTGTCAAGGAAAAGGGCTAGATACCTTCAACACAAACTACAGAAGTCAGCAGCTACATTACTAAGCATAAAATTCTAAAACCAGTAACAACAAAAATAAAGTCCCCAGGCCTTCAAAGTTCTGGCTGTAAAATAAACTCAAAATAACAAAGAAGTGCATGGATAGCAAATTGCACTCTTCCTCAGGCACCTCTGTCTGCTCTAATCCTCATCATCCTGGCAAAGTCCATGAACAGCCAAGTCCTGATCATTAGATGTGCTAATTTAAGGTCTCCATATCCCTTTCCTTTTCTGCTCAGGACCAAATCTTTCCCACTTTGTGACACCATAAACTGTCAGAGTATCTATCAGTGGTGCACATCATTGCCTCCTTTCCCAAGAAAACAAATCCACTGCCCTTCAGATCACACTAACAGTATGGGACTTTGCCACAGGACAAGTGGGGTTCTCGCAGCATTCTTCTGTTCAGGTACAGTTAATGCTGACACTAGCTCAACAAGGCTGGTTTGCTTAGAAAAAATGGAAGCTCCTTCAATAACTTTACTTTCTGAAAGCAGAGTCTGGAACTCTGCTCAACTCAAGACCTCTTTATTTTTATAACAGGATTCAGGGTTTGGGTTTTCTGTCAGCTGAGTTCAGTTATATCTCAAAACCTCTAAGATCTTAAGAGAAATGGAAAAGACGTCCCACAAACTGTATTTGCCACATTTACATCATGCTTTAGGAAGGTTTCATACATCCACGCAGTATATTTCTGGCATAATGTACTTTCTCCTAACTTGGGCTAGGTCTGTGTGAACAGGGATAGACAATGGGACTTTTGGTAACTTACGTGTTATGAGAGGAAGAAATCCAGTAGTGGGACAAAGGATTATTCATGTCCTGTGCATCTATTGAATCATATTTCTCATCCCAAATACTGTTTTCTTTTGCAAAAAGGTAAGTGAGGAACTACAATACAAAGACAGAGACTGAATCTAAACATTTTTACAATACAAGCCTAAAAGAAACCCAGCAATGTAGCAAGAGAAGCCTAGAGGATCTGCCATCCAATTAACAAAGTAGGAACAAGCACTGAAAGAAGAAAGTCCACAAGGAACTACTAGAAAGTATCATTACCTTACCTCATCAACAAAGAGAAAGGGTTCAGCAGTTTCTCTCATAGTGTCATCAATAAATTTCGTCATTCGTTCTCGGACTTTACTGAGATCTTGTGCCCAAGATTCCTTCAGATAACAATAGAGTAGGAAAAAAAATGAGAAATAGTGTTAGTCTATATAAAATCAAATAAGGAACAGAGAGACCTACAGATGTGATTTACTTCTTCCTCATCTGTCTAGTTTACTGCCAATGTATTTTATTGTACCCACATATCTTACGTGTTTCCTCTGTGAAGTCTGAGGGGGAAAAAGAAGATCTCCATCTAAGTACCTTTACACAGTTTGGAGGCCCACAAGACACATACTACACATGTACACATACGCATGCACACACGGAGAAAAAAGCTGCCCTCCTTGAACAATATGCTTTAACTATAATCTGTCTCATTTCTAACTGCAATCTGAACACCCTTTTAACACAGTGAAATAGGGAGAAAAAAAATAGTAGAAAGCTTATACAGAAAGTGTAGGTCTCACTTTTCAATCATATTTGCAAATATGGAGCTTAGCAGCACCTAGCAAATATTACACAATTTTTTCCCATTATGTCTGTGCTAAATGATATTACAGAAGACCATAAGGACATGGTTCCAGTTCCTGCCTCCATCCTTATCTCCTTGCTGGTGTAGGACATCAAACTGGCTCCATTCAGTAGAAAATTACCTTTGACTCGAATGCATGCAGCTTTTTATGTAAGAGCTGCTAAAACGCAGCCACAACCAAGGCATTACCCCAGATGTACCAATGATGACACCTGTAACTAGGTCAGGCTATCAGGTTTGACATACATCCAGTGTTTATTTCTAACCTTGCCTGTTTATCTACATGACTAAATGGAGACCTATTAAAACCTTATTTACTTTGGCCTTCCTCTCATCCTCTGGTGCACCTTCAGAGCCTTTATACAGACGAAAAACAATAGTTCCTGTGAATTTCAATGGCAAAAAAGGAGAAGTCTTTCCAAGGCCTAGTATCCCAGTTGACATCAATCATATTCTATAACATGTCACATTCCTTTTTAATGATCACAGAATTCTCTGAAAGAACCTCAAGAAAAAACTCAGAATTTATGCAACCTTCTCACCTGCTGCTCATGTAGCAGGAATCTCTGAAAGTCATGGAGATGAACTGCTGAAGCATCTGGACGGTCAGTATTTCTAAAAAAAAAAAAATTTATATATATAAAAGAAAGGGAAAGTGTGAAGCTAAAGAAATAAGACAGCAAGTATCATCAGATGTTATAGCAGAACATAACATGGATTTGCATCTTGGATTTACAGTATAAACGTGCTGCCACCACCAAGAAACTTGTTATGACTCCAATGGAATTTAGATTAGTCTTGTAATACTGTATTATTTAATTACTGTATTTTGAGCCTTTAAAATAAAGCCTCCTGGATTCTTGATGTACTTTTGATAGTGATTCATTGGGAAAAGTACCAAATCTGTGCTCACTGCTTTGTAGCAAATGAGCAGCATTCACTTGGCAGGGGTGTTGTTTAGTTGAGGCATATGGAGACACTGTTCTTTTAAATTATCATAGAGCCGCACTTCCACAAATAACTCCTTCCACGTATTATTCGGCTCATCTACTGTGGTAGATCAAAGCCTCCTGAAAAAGGAGGCAAGATGTAGCTGCACCAAGAAAAAGCGGCACGACTGCTTTCCCTTTTGTAGGACACAAAAGCCGCATCATCTGGTACCAATAAGGTATTTATAACCTACCCATCCTTCATAAATCTGTGCTTATAAGCAGTCTCACCAAGTTTGATTCATATGACACGACCAAGGACTAAAGAAATAAAAACTTTTCTCTGAGGGTACTGTGTAAGTAACTTCTGTAATCTGTTAGTGTAATATTCAAAACCAAGATAAACTGGTTTAATTCAGTCAAAATGTTAGCAATGGCTGTGACATCCTTTTTCACACTGTACACATCTTAAATTTTCAAGTTCACCAAGACAAAGATGCAGAAACTGTTACTATCAGCATTCTGCTCAAGTCCAGGCAAAGCCTGGGCACCACACCACCCTCCAGACTGAGGTTAAAATTTCTCCATCAAATTGTCCTTCCATAGTTCTGTTCAGCTCTTAGTGAAATCAGATAGGCAAATTCACTCATTCAAGTCCAAACCCCTTCTGTAGTCAGAAAGTAAAAACCATTTATCAAGTCATATTCAGGACATATTTCCATGGTAAGTTCACCTTTCTGAATGCAAAAAGACATACAATTTCTTTTCACTTACAAAAGCATCAAAACAAATAAAAAGTGATGTAATTAAAAAGCAATGCTGCAGCACTACAACCATATGGAAATGTGGAAAAATAATACAAATGAAGAATCTCACCCAAGAATGAACACAGAGGAATCCTTTTTGAATTCATCAAGAATCTTAAACAAAAAAAAACAAAACAAAACAAAAAAAAAACAAACAAAAAACACAAAAAAGGGAGAAAAGATAAATAATAAAAGAATATGCAATTTTCTAATTCCACCTAACAATGTCCATTGGTTTGGCAAGGGGAAATAGATAGGCCTGTCTGCTCTAGAGAACCTGCATACAAGTTGGCAAGACACATTTTTAATTAAAAGCCTAAGAAAAAAACCATACTGCCAAGGCTGGCAACCGCACTTCAGGCCTTTCAGTGTGAACACTCACAATTCTCAGGCAAAAACCTTGCTATTGATAATGTATATTATAAACACAACTAATCAAGTTTCTGGGGAGCTTTCATTGTTTGATAACGCAGAAAAACTGGAATTACATATCATCCATCATATTTATTCATTGAAATATAAAACCTAAATTGCTTTCAGCTTGGCACAGCATACTTACAGATCGCAGGAAACTTATCAACCACCCCATAGCAGTGTTTAGCAAACGAAGGAGTTTCTTTGAAATGATCCACAAGGGCCAATAACAGAAGTTTAAGTCAGATAACCTCCTTATTCTGTGTTTTACTCTTGAACTTTCTGCTCAAGCTAATTAACTAGACCATCCCAGCCAAAAATAAAACCCTGTCAGTAAGTTGAGATTCTTCATTACTTCAATTTCAGCATCACTTAAACGGCACAAGAAAGCTCTATTGCCAAATGAAACAGCGCTGACTTTGACTATTGAAGCTTCTATTTTAGCAACCGCAAGTTGAATCAACAATAAGCACATCGTCAACAAAGACATTTACGCAGGTAATTTCAGATTACGTGTTTTCACACATGTTTAAAGGGTTCCTAACTTTCAGACTCACTAGAAGTATGTAGTTTCCACCAGGTTCATGAATCTGGGCAGTGAATACATGGAAACAGTAGTCAGGCAGTTTCCCATATATATTTGCTAAAATGTAACTCCACTGCATTCACGCCTCCCAAGGACTGCCTGATACATGCCTTGTAATGGACTCACCACCAGTAATCTCCAAGCATAAGAGATGATGAGAACAACAGCTATTATTTGATGGCCAGGATACATGCCTGTGATTTAAGAATGTTCTTAGCGATAAAAAGATTAATACAAATATCAAAAAAACTTGGTCCTATCTGCAAAGAGATCAGGCAAGCCTAAAAGACATTCTACATCCTGAACAAACTCACAAGAAAAGTTCTTCCTAGAAACCCCGCTATATCTGTGCATATCTCTACTACCAACACATAAGAAGCAACATGAATGACTTATTCATCTTCTTCAACCAATTGCTGATGGTGACTGTTATCTACACAAGTACAGTACTACACCCTTTTTCTGTTACAAGAATGAGGAAAAAAGAAAATTAGTAAAAAACAAAACCAACAAAAAAATCAGCATTCACTCTTTATTCTGATCAAGCAGTTTAACAGTATGAAGACTACTTATGAAAAAGCTTACCGATTTCTGTTGTTCAAACATGATTTTCTTGTAGAACAAATGAAATTGTTCAAAACTAAGCTCTTCCTTGTGAGCACCTATCTCCTACAACAGAAAGTACCACACAGTGAATTTAGAATTCCCCGAACTGCATCTGCACAGCACACAAATCACTCTTACCCCAGCCGCCACCCTCTGACGCATTCTGTTCTACTCCAACTTCATTTGTTTTAACCACTTGGGATTTTTTAAATGTATTTATTTTTTAAACAATACAAACAATTAAACAGATTCTTGGTTTGTGACATAGTGCTCCTAGCCCACATCTCTGGCCTTGCATTTTGCACCCTGACTCCACTTCCACCATGTTACTGGGAGTGAAGTAGTGCCTCATTTAGTCATTGTTAGCTGGAGCAACAGAAGCAAGACTGTATGTTTTAAGGGTGGAGAGTTTGAAAGCAGGAAAAGGTGGGGATATTTAAAATTCCTGTAGTAATGGAAACAACCTTCAGAAGCTATTAATGTTAGCACAGGTTGGAGTGAAGAGGTTATTACTTGACCATATTGCCAGAAATTTTTTTCATTATATATGAATTTTATCTTAAACATAGTACAGCTTCCTATGCACCTGCACAGTATCAGCACTGGGGCTCAAAACCCAATGCTGGCTCTGGTCAACCATACAATGAAAAGGAACATTTACGTCTATGTTTTCTTATAGCCTTCAACATAGGCAAAGCCATGCTGAGAAATTAACTGACATAATTTATTTAACTGTACATGCTAAGAAGCAAAAATATAGGCAGTATCCTGAAAAGAAGTAACACCTATCAGATAATACCAAACAGATAAAAGTTATCAGGTAATTACCGCAAATTTATCCTTCAAGAACTTCATGCTGCTCACTTTGAAGTTTACTTGGGGAAGTACAGTTTTCAGCTCTCTAAGACTGATACTGTGGAAGAAAAGAAGAAGAAGAAAAAAAAAGATAGCAAAAATGCCACAGTTTGCTATCTCTAGTCAGCTACTAATATATTTTCCATTAACACAAAAATGTGACTATTGAAACATTTTGCGTAGGGCTCATCTCGCATAACATAATCCCTATAAACATCACACCTACATGTCAGCAAGCTAGACTTGTTTTCTAGTTGGTGGGGAGAAATAGGCACTTCAATTAATTTGGGCATCCATATTAGGATGAAGAGAGCCATGCTGCAAAGACACCCATTTCTCTCCATCAATAATTAATCAGATCTAGATGATCAGCTCAAATATAGGTGTTTACACATGGTCAGATGAATTGCAGCCTTTTTTCCATTGTTCCAGTCCCACTGGAATACAGACACAGAAAACATTATACAAAGGATATAACAAACTGATGAGCAGAAACAGAAAATAAAAAGCTCCAGTTTTCATTACCATTATAACCTTCTTCTCCAGCTGTTATTCACTTGGACAGTAAAACTGATTTACAGGAGCAAGACTCTCCCCTTCTGCAACATCCAAACATGACCCCATCCTCCTCTCACAACCAAGTTTTCCCAGAAAGGACTGCCTTCCAGGTCCATTTACACAGACCTGCTGATCCTTCAGAATGTCAAGTAATATACCAGTAACATTTCAAAAACCAAAGTTTTCTAGATAACAGCAAGACCTTTCAAATAAGACATACTTATTCCAAATTTTAAGCAACGCAGTGCTTACATACACCAAATACTCACAAAGATAAATTTATTAATCACTGCAACACCTTCTGGCCACAAATACTTTCTGGCCATACATCAAATCACGTATGATGTATACATCAAACTTCTTCTGTTGAAGTAATACTGTGTATTACAAACAAGCCTGTGAATAGCTTATGTCAAAAACCTCAGTTTCCTTCATATCTTTCAGTTTTCTCATCAACCTCAGATTGTATTCCAGTGCCCTAGGTGTTGCTGCCATAGCATCCTTCACTGCAGATTCAGAGCAGCTGACAATATTTACTGTGCTTACGATCAGCATGGAAATAGGAGGTTGGGGAATGCTGCTATAGCTCCTTATGAACAGAAGGGTGATTTCTAAAGGAGCTGTGTGTCCAAATGCTTTAAATGTCGATAAGTACAGGTGAGCTGATCTAACAGCTCACTGCTGTTACAAGTAGCAACCCTAAACTCCCCTCCTTGTGCCCCACTCCCTTTTCCTGTTGCTATGGTCCCACTGCTTCCATAGGCCAGCTGTGATGCTTGTTAAACCTTTTGATAATCTGTTTCAACTTGCTATGCAAGCAGAAAACTCTGTGGCTGACAGAGAGCTAGAACAAGTTTCCCACTGGCTTCACGAGGTCACCTCATGCCCATATCAGCATTATAGCCAGAATAGGAAAAGGGGCAGGAGTGCCTGACTAGCAGCATGTAGAGGTGGTAGAGGAAATCAGATTTCATCCATTGAGCAGCACCAAGCTGGTACACCAATTCAGCCATCTCCTGTAGCTCCATTTCAGTCACCTGCTATTCAGCTTGTCTTTGGATAGCAAAGAATGGAACAGGACAGAGTCTCAGACTGGGTATTCTGGGTAGGCACAGATGTGAGGTCTCAATGAGAAAGGTGCAGCATTACAGTGGGACATGTGAAGGGTACAGGGACAAGTCAGAGTGGAAGATGAGAGGAATCCCTGGCAGCAAAAAAGGAAGTGGGGAAAAGTCAAGAGAATGCAGACACAAGATCCATGGGTCCTACTGCCAATGCCCACTAAACATTAATGTGATACCAACAGTAGCCAAGAAAACAAGGCTAGGGTACTTTGTCTTGACTTAAAGTCCAATTCATAAGCCATTAACTCTCTGCAAACACAGGTTCAGAACAGAGCCACTTGAAAGCAACAAAAGCAATCAGCACCTAGACAAAAGTAACACTTCCATTCTACGGTGTCCATACAAGCAGTTAACCTGTGAGATATTCTCATCTCCATTGTGTAGAGAGGGAAAGAAGCAAAGCAAGAAGGAACTTAGCCAAAGTCCATGCCAAAGCCAGATTAGAACTCAGGAAATTCCTGGCCTTCCACCTTGTCGCCAGACCTCTGGAAAAAAACACTACTTTTAGGAGCAAGAATAAGCATTCCATTTGTAGCCTAAACACCAAGCACAAGCAATTTCCTCTGGCCAGGCAAATGCAAGCCAAAACAAAGAGCTGGGACTTCATTACCACTGGAAAAAACTCAACCTGTGAAACATGACTTGCCTGGAAGCCTAACCTTTACAATTAACCTCCCTAGAAACTGCAACACTAAACACAATGAAACTCAGTCCAAACCCCTTTCCTGAATTTTTTTAAAAGCATGAATCATCTATCAAGAAAACAAAAAACTGCTCTCTCCACAGTGCAAGTCCCCTTGATCTTAACCAGCCTGCCTTGTAGTGATAGAACAACCCTAAAGCAAGAAAAGAAACCTCTTCAGCAGATATATACTGTCAAGCCACAGCTTCTCTATCCCAACATTTGCTTTTGCTTCGTGTTCCCCAACATATCCCCACTGCAGGGCAAGTTTTTCTAAATACATCAGGAGGTATAAGCCAACATCCACTAAAGGATGGTACTTTTCCCTTCACGACACTACCACGTTAGGAAACACTGTTTTGAAATGGTGTCTGCCCACATTGAGGCCAGCTGCACAACGTCACAGGCTATCTATCTGCAGAACGGCACTATTTCCTGCAATAACACAGTCTCATTCACACAATAAGACACAATCTTTAGGGAAAGGCCTATATCAGAGGAAACGCATGTACTTTTCTACACTGAATTGCACCTTAGAATAAAACACATGCCAGACAAAGAGCAAAATCATGGTAAATAATAGACATGGGGAAGAGGTGTAACATTCTTCTCAGCGTCACATGACTTCTGGCAACTCTAAGGAGAGGTATGCAGCTGAAATCATTTAAAAAAAAAAAAAAAGTCTGCTTTGCTGTACAAAAGCTACAAACCCACATCACACACAGACCTGAAATAAACTGCTAAAAACCATACAAAGCTACACAGCACACTGGGAGCTACAACCCTACAACTTCTTTCACGAAAAGTACCAGGTCAGAGATGATTCTTTGGCTTTGGTCTATTCGACCCCACGTAACCAGGCCAATCACCCAAGAAAAAAAAATGTTTGCCCTTACTCCAAACCATTAACTTTGCTTCTTTCTATATCTGTCCTCAACATATCTTCCGTTTCCCACTGTGAAAGCAACTCTTTCATATGGCATTACCCTGTCATACCATTAGTCCTCCTCCTCCTTTCCTCTAATATCCTCAGGTATCTCTGTTATCTCCTCTTCCTCTTAATATTCTGCTCTGTCCTCCTGACTGAATCAAGGGAGGGCTAATAATTTCTGCCCCGGATCTTTAGCAGCCCATGTTGAATCCTGCTTATGCAGCTTCATTGTTACAAACGCCCAAATAAGCTTTTAAAAGCTGATTCTGGTCTGTCTACATCAGAGTGTAGTCCAATGCAAACACGCTTCAGCCATGAAGGAAGAACTGGTGGCACAGCTGCACAAGAAAGCTCACAGCGGGTTACGCAGTCCAAGCTGCTGGGCTCGAGCTGGGCTATGAAAGGGCAAAGACCTCTATAAAACAAACAACCCTGCACACAAACATAAGCATATACAAAGCAAACATACCTGCACAGCTGAGCTAAATCTCTACACAAAGACTGGAAGAAGACAACTCCCTTTCTTCATTCTGGCAGGGTAATAGTAGGCTAAAAGCAAAACTACTTATTTGTCATCATTTGCTTCCTCATTATACCATGTACATGAACATAAGTGAGTGCCATGAACATGTTGCGTTTAGCAAAAGACAAGTTCTTAAAGCAAGAGCAAATGCCATTTTCAGAGTACTCATGTTTCACATCTTGGATGTATAATTATTTATTTATTTTCATTCCACATCAGAATCTGCAACAGAAGTTCGCTAAAACCAAACTGAACAAAGAGACAGCTTCTTACCTGTTTCTTCTAGTTTGATCAACAGAATAGATCTGCTTTCTCAGCCAGCTTGTGGAAAAGAGGGGGAAAAAAACCAAAAAACGTTTAATCTAAGAATTATAAAGAAAACACAACCAATTAAATATCAAAATCCATAGATGAAATTCAACAGAAATATTTAAAAGATACATCTCTTAATAATGCAAAAACATTTCCAGTGCAGCACCTAAAGACTCAGCCAGTTTTATAATTGTATTTGTAAATACATACTTTTCTGCTGCTTAATACTGCATTTTAAAGCCACATAAACAACACAGGAAGGGGAAGGGTGGGCAGGACAGAAAAGAACAAGCAAACAGAAGCTGTAAAAATGTAAGTGGATAAGGCAAGCCAAAATTTCAGCTAATCTAAACTAGAGTAACTCCATCAAGTCAACAACTTATGCCAGCTGAGGCTGCTGGCTCAAATCTATTAGACGCATAAAAATTAAAAACTAGGGCAGAGAAAGAGAGGTTCAGAGAATTTTAAAGACATTCCTCATTAGAGTGTATGCCAGTTTTAGGTGCACAGCAAAATAGTATCAGCAGCATTAATAGTAAATGTGTACACACACACAACTTTGATCTAAAGGATGAGCACAGCATGTCATTATTAAGTTTATCCTCAGTCTCTACAGGAATCACTCTGCTGCACAAACATAGCCTGGAATCCAGGAGCACTCTGTATAGGAGCTTGCTGCAATACCATACAATAGACAAGAATAATTTCTCCCCAAGTAGGTAAAGACAACATCCGTGTCAAAGCCACAGTTTTGTCAAGTAGCAAGCAATGACACAGTATGTCTTCACAGCAGGTAACAGCAGCGACCGCAAACAAAAATGTCAGCTATGATGAGAAGCAATCAGGTACAGAGGCAGCATCAAAAGCTAATCAACTAAACTGGCATTCTGAGTATCAGCAGTTTTGTGTGCAACATCCTCAGAAGCATTAAGCATGCAGTTGCACCATAATATGGCTGGCTGCTAAGAAGTAATGTTTATTTTCATAAACATTCAAAATAAACATTCAAAAAAATGTTTATTTTCAGCCTGGCTCTCTGAGTCAGTTGATCACATTGCCATACAATGCAATGGGTCCAATAAAAAGCAGAAACCACAAAAGCATGCATTGGAATTATTGGGACACAGGACACATGGACACCTACTAGAGCCACCCCGCTGTAACTACAAAAGACATACAAATTTTCCAGGAAGTCAACACACACTTGCAACAGACATTCTTGTGATCGCATTAAAAGAGTGTTGGTTTGTTTTGGTATACAGAACAGGGTAAATTGCAAGTCCGCATTAGTGGATGCAGCACAGTACAATACCAGAACAAGTATATAGCAAAACAGACATGGAGAATTTTCATATGAGCTTTCTGTATCACACACTAACTGGAGAGTAGTTGTTCATAAGGTAACTGGCAGGCACCACTTGTTGCACCTTCAAAAATTTCTTTCAGATTTTCCACTTTCAATTCAAAAACAAATGTTAAGTCTCACAAAGATAAAATATGTCTATATACCTCTCTGTGATTGCAGGTGTGGGAGCGCTCATGACCTCTTGATACAAGATATTCAAGCCACACAACCATTTATCGGCATCATCTTTAGAGTCAGCTGGAAAAAAAAATACTATGAGAAATATCAAAACAAAATCACCACAAAACCAAGACATAATTTGTGATGTTCAAATAAACCCTAGCATACAAAGCTGCCAATTAAACTTTCTCTTTGATAAATCTCATTGAATAGCTTCATGTTGCTAATAAGAAACTGCATGGATCTGGGGGTAGGAGGGTCAATTCTGAAAGTTCTGTGAAAAAATACCTCTTGTTCAAAGTCTGCTTATCAGGGCAGGCAAATTTCAACATCTCAGCAGAAAAAACATAGAACTACTGCTGACCTCCTGTAAGTAACACAATCAAATTCACTTTCTTATCTTCTATCTCCAAAGTGGCAAAAACCCAGGGACCTACATCTCAAGCAACTTGAAGCACATAAGCCAAGAACTCGTTATAGCATAAAACTAGCTCATTATATTCCAAGCAACTACAAGAAAACTGTGAAGTACTGGCTTTTGATGGACATAAGCACCTCCTTTCTCTCCGGATTAGACTTACGCAAGAGGAACAGAAAGGGAGCAATGTACAAAACTGGTGTAGCTCATATAGAACACATTTCAATAGAAGTTAAAAAAAGGTCTAAAATTCCGTACACGGCTTACACTAGAAGCCAGGTACATCTTCCTCCCAACATTAAAAACTGGTTTATCATTGTCTTGGTTTGTTTTAATTGTAGTTTGCCTTTCCATTTCCTAGACCAGCAGAGTCCTCCACATTATTTAACATGATCACATTTGCTAATGCTTCGACCAACAGAACCAAGATAATGAACTGCGTGCTGGGATAGGCTTCCTTCCCCAGGGAATACAATTAAGCTGAAACCAATTCTGTGGGCCTCGGATGAGATGCTATCATTACAGCCTTCAGTTGGGCAAAGTCCATTTGCTTTAGCATTCTGGTTCTGAAATTTCATGATGGCATTCTTCAGTTAAACTAGTCTTGAAAAATTATTTTCACACAGGAGCTGTAATCTCTGCAAATTCTTTTAACTGCCTTCAAAGCAAAACAGTTTCTCAAAAGGTGAAGATTACATTTTATTTAAACACACTTTCAAACAGTGCTTTATCCCCCAAGGATGGAGCTAAAACCCAGCCTCAGCTCCCTATGGAAATGTTTTTCAATTAGTTACAATTTCAGAAAGAACATCCACTACCACTGCCAACCAATTATTCTCCCAAGACAATTCTGCCCTTTATGACAGCTACCGTTCCCTTTAAGTAACAATTATTTTATATTGTTTTAAGAAACCACGACCAAGCACTTTAACAAGGAAAAGGATTTCCCCCTTAATTGAAAGTTGTATAATGTTTTTCTGCAGTTCGGCATTACAGCAATATCTCAATGCACTGAGTGTTTTCCAAGTATTGGCAGAACACTGGCTTTGAGAACTGCCATGGAAGAGGGATGGGGGGTGGTTAATGGAAATCAAACTGAAGTACCTGGCACAGCTGCATTTAAGCACAGCTCCTTACTCAAAGTTTTCACAGGCTTCAGCCAACAATGGTAAAACTTTAAATTTGAAGTTAAAAGCGTATAATAATGGATTAGTCACAAGCAGTCTTTAATTTCCAGTGCATCAGACTGCAAAAAAACTTGTCTTCTAGTACTGCAATCTATTAGCAATTAATTCCATTTTTAAAAAAGGTACTGTTAGCACTAAAACAATTACAAACCACTCCTTTTTTTCTCCCTTTAAGATTCTGCAATGAATTTAATGATTTAAATGAACAAGTGTGTTCCTGCACAGGACAGACAAAACTACCACTCCAAATAAGTCATCTGTATGACTCTAAACCAAGGATCCATCACAAACATTTTAGAAAAGAAATCTCTTTGTAAGCTCCACTACTTAGAAACTGTATTCGGACTGCACTGTAAGAATTTATATCCCTTTTCATTTCAAAGTCTTTGGGTTTGCTACCCTGGATAGCCTCACCTGAAATAAGTGCTGCAACCCTTTCAACAGATACAGGATACAACTTCCCTCTGTTTCACATGGATCTCTTAATTTTCAGTTATCATCTTCCAATACTATTTATGGTGCCCTAGTACTTCTTTAGAAGAGGTTTAGTATTATCAGGTGACATGCACACACGTAACCTCAAACTAGAACTTCATTTTTCCAAATTGGCATTTTCCAGTTGCTAGCAGGTGATAGGAAAGTTTCTGTCATGTATCTGTAGTCTAACTCTTTATGGCTATCGTTTCCAGAACAATTTTGTCCAGACTAAAAATTCAAGGGCAATATTCTGGCCACACTGAAGACAACAGCCAATCCTTTACTGACTTTAAAGAGGACAATGTCACCTCTGCTCTTCAGCACCGAAGACCTTACTAGAGAGATTTAACCAGCAAAAGGCTACCTTACTAGAAATGATTGAGCAAATCAGAAACTACGCTCAAAATGACACGCTATCTGAAGGCAAAACATTACAAATGCAGCAGCAGTTCACAGACATGAAGGGCCAAGTAAAAGGTCTATCTCCAGATTTTAAACAGCTGGTGCGCTTACTCTGAACTGCAGAAGTCAAAACCACAGTATTCTTTGCATTACTGTTCCATCAATGTATTTGATTTGTTCAATCAGTAGGTTTAAAAGAAGAAAAATGTACCTGCTAAGCTTAAGGTGTTGAGGACAAACTGGGTACCATAAAAAATAGTAAAGCAGTGTTCTTCTCTTTGCTTTGCTTTGCAACGCTCAAAGTCCTTCGAATTCTTTCCTGGGCGAATTTCTTTTATTTCCATCAGATCCACTGAAAGGAAACAACATTCAGTCAGTATAACTGCATTTACATTCCAGCAGAGCCATAAACAATAAGATGAACATCTCAAAGCATGCATACATATATAAAACATAAATACACACACATATATAAACTTAAAGATCTTTATTGGGCAAGAAAAACAAATTGCACCAGCTTGCAATCCATGAATCCACAACTAAATATATTACTAACAGACAACAGCAGAGAAAGACCAAAAGAAGAAGAAAAATAACCTGTTGTGTTTTTATCATTTCACTATCATTGATTATCCATGAACAGAGTGTATACATGGGCCTTTTGCGTTACAGAAGACGTAATTTCACAAATGGCATTTACTCTTAAACAAGAAATTTCCAATTGCCGTGGCAACTGTTCAGAGACAAAAAAGAAAAGATACAACTTTTAACTTACCCATCTAAAAATTACACATCAAATCTTAGATAGTCAGCTAACCTTGTCAGCTACTATAGTCACTGGCACTTGTAAGAAAAATATTTAAAGTAGGAATATAAAGTGAAAAGCCAGCCTAATAATGAAAATGTTTGTGAGTTTTCTCCTGGTCAACTCCAAAGAGATCTCTGTCATTTAACATAACTTATTGTATCACTTTCGACTTCCTGCTTTCTACAGAACACAGGTACATACTAAAGCTCAGCAGAGTAGGAACACTGCACAAGCACACATTTTCAAGTCAACTCCCTTTTTTTAATCAAACCATTGCTACATGGCCTGCATAACAGTAGTGAGACAGCACTGAAATAGAAATATGTGCACTCTCAAGATAAGATACTTATTAGAAAACTGAGGAAGTGGTTTTGTTCTGCTTGTGGACCAGACAAATAAACAGTTCTTCCCACTTCTGGACAGTCTTGACTTACAAGCTACAGAATGAAGAGTGAAGAAAAACATTTCAAGGCTGTTCTTGAAATGTGTTTATCAGACTTAGCAAGATCCAAGGAAAAAGCTGAAGGTTTCTGTCCATGCATTTAAGAACACTGCAATATAAAACCCCCATTTTAAGTGAACACTTCATATGTAACAGAACACAGTAACATAATGAAAAAGCAATGCTGCTGCCAACAGACAGAGAGCTGAACACTGGTTAAACCTTCAGCCTGTGTAGAACTAGGTATCTATGACGCCAACTCGGAAAGGAGGGAGAGACAAACAAGGAAGTTCATCAATGAATTCCTGATAATGGAACACTAATTCATCTTGGAATTTCTTATTCTCTGCAAAGTATCCCAGGCCAAACTTATCAAGCAGACATTGCTTTGTCCCAGACATCAAACAACTTACCTTGGCAAAATAGGACCTTAAAGTTAACTAGAACTAACTGTAGGACACAAGCAACTTAAAATATTTTTTCCAAGTGTAATTATATTCAAGACAGGGTTTTAATGTCTCAACCTCTATGTCTCAGCCACCGTCTCAAACCATGAAAAAACCTCCTACAATCCATGTGTCTTATTGGCCAAGGCCCCTAAATTTAGATGCAGATTTCTAAAATAAATTAGTGACATGACCATAAATGACCAGCAACCAAAAGCTCCCTACTGTTGACTCTGATCCCCTTTACCATCCAGAGTCTCACCTAGATCCCTAGCGGTGTAGCCAAATATCCATCCCAAAATGCCACCATCTGAAAAATACGATCCAACCCCACCAATTCACGTTAATATCAGCAGAGAAGAATCAGGATGCAGAGATAGAAAGTACCCAAATAAAGTGGGAAGGAGGTTGCATGGCTGCAATAAACAGCATGGGACTGCACCATGCTGGCTCATTCTAATCATGGACAAGAGCAACCCCAGTAACCCCTTTTGTTTTCCCTTCACCCAACAAATCCCTGCTGAAAAACACAGTTATAACTTCAAAATGAAGCACACCTTTCATTTCAGACTCCTATAAGTCCACACATGTGAACACCGCACCACAAAGACCCATGCAAAATATAAGCTATAAGCAGCGATAAAACAGATTTCACAACCTGCACTGCTGTTATTTCAAGTGGCTCTTACCTCATACTGACCTCTGAAACAAAAACACAAACTTACTCAATGTCTCACTACAGTTCTTTTCCTTGCGTTACAACTTTTCAACCCTACCATCCCATTCTACTGTATGAACGTATGAGCATATACATACAGCCACAAGGATTTTTGTATGCACAGGTTCCACACTGTTATAACCATACTATTGTTTCTCCAACTGGTCTTTGAAAAAGAGATTAGTATACCCTAGTTGCTAAAAATTCACTGAACAGAGGAACGATTCAGGAAGAGAACACATTTTGGAAAAAAATAAAAAAAGACAAAAAAAGAGAGAGAGAAAATATTTATATAAAACCCCTCAATTTCACAATTTACATTCCTATACTTCTGAGGCAACATATTATATATCCTACAAAATTCTGGCAAGATATCATTACATTTACTTAAATAACTTATGAAGCAGATGTACAAAACACAAGTTTTATTAAACATTCTTTAGACTTTTACAAAAAGATATAATACATGTCATGGTTTCAGAAAATGAATAGAAATTACCTGCATATATTTTAATGACCATTATATACCGTAATTATGATGTATTACTCTGTATTTTTGAAAGAAAAGCCAAGGCAGAAAATCAGAGGTTGGGAAAGAGAGATATGCACAGCAAGCATAAATTTTGGTCTTACACTAAGCTCTGCTACCTCCCCAGGCGGTCTGGAGTCACCTGGCACCCTCCACACAATGCCCCCTAAGTCCAGGATGGATGATCCCAACTGAACTGAGAAAGGAACAGGCCAGGAAAAACTGCAACATGTTTCAGACTCAAATCAGTAGATTAACCGTACCAATTTAGCTGTTACACAGTTAACTTTTTATAGCACAATCTGTCACTGAACAATTAAAATGTAACTTTATGCCTGTACCAGAACTACCAGCACAGCACCTAGAACACTCTTTTATCTTCCTAGTGCCTTTAAGTACTAGAGCCTTCCTTCTTCCTAATCCCATGTCCAAACTGCAGAGCTGTATCCTCACCTGGCTTCACGTTCCTGGGACCTGATACACCTGAAAAAAGCACAGACCTGGACATATGCAGCTTGCAGGGTCAGATCAGGTCCAACATGCTTGCAGGTGTGATTCCCATAAAATAGTGCAAGATTCATTCATTTCCCAGGGAAATATAAATCAAAGTATGCCCTGTAGAGATGTTGACTCACACCCAGCAAGACAATAAGGACATTCCCAAT
Organism: Falco cherrug; assembly: GCF_023634085.1. Classification (NCBI taxonomy): domain Eukaryota; kingdom Metazoa; phylum Chordata; class Aves; order Falconiformes; family Falconidae; genus Falco; species Falco cherrug. The sequence goes on along the minus strand of NC_073710.1, from coordinate 17,977,193 downwards.
GTATTCAGTCCCCAGTTTAGAAGTCTAGTGCCACTCTGAAACCCCTACAGTACTAGTTTACATTTCATTCATTCTCTTACGTGGTTATTTCTACAGGTTAAAAGGGACTCCTTGGCAGCCTCATCAGTCAGCTATTGATTCTGACAACTCCCTCAAGCAGCTCTTTAACAAGACTGGACTCCAAGGCACGTTCAATTACCATCCTGTCTCAGGCTCTGATCTGGGCATGCAGTATTTGTGGCAGTTCAGAGCCTGAAGCTGCTCAACTTCAGCTCCTGCTGTTGTGTGTTGTTCAGCAAATCAGTTAATTCAATGGATCATTACACTACTACATAGCTACTTTCCAAAGACTGCACAGATTAATTGCTCAGTGCCTTCCTGAGCGTCTGCTAGAGCTCTTTACTGCCATAAACTTAACAATAAACTTTTGATCCTTGACACCTCCACCGATCTCTATTCAAATGACCTGGCAGTAGTGATCACATTTAGTCACACACTTATAAACTATGAATTGCTGTGACCTGTCCTTCAGTTACACTTAGAGGCAGACAGTAAAACAAAACTTGGATTCTACTACAGCAGGTGCCATGCAAGCTCAGCAGAAGACAAGACATAAGGTAAGCACAGGGAAAAAATGATGTGAACAGGAGAACTGGGGGGGGGGCACGAATGATAGGGGATGACTGTGATCAAAAAAAAAACCAAAACCCACGCAACACCACTGTGCTCCTCATTCCAGAAGTGAGCAAACCAGCACTGGTATTCAAAGGGGTAAGTTCTGTCTCTGTCCACCCCTGTGCTCAAGCAACACCCACCTGTGGTTGGGAGCACAACCACTCAACACCCAGACAGGCAGTTGGGTGAGGGAACGGCCCCTGCTTAAAACCAGCCAACACTAACAGCAGAACACCTTACGTTAGCTGGAGGCACTCAAGTTTACCATAGGAAGCCGTGTTTGCATAGATCAGCTTTGGTCAAGTCACATAATTTTAGGCTGGAAAGTCATGCAGATTGTATATACATGGGGTAAGTCAAAAAATCTTAGAGGCTGTCAAACTAGCAAGGTATCCTTGACTTAATAAACAGTATAAGCTGAGTTCCACTGAGACTGGCATAATGGACTACAGGGTCTTGTGTGATCAGGCTCCTGACTCAAAAGTCCAAAGTCCCCACGAGTCTTTCAGTGTCTGTGGCCACAAACAATGCTTGGATCAGACCTCAGAGTTATGTGCTTAATGAAGGACAAGAAAAAGCCTACAGAGAGATTCAAAGGAGGCTTACAGAGTCAGAAATCAGGCCATGAACATTATTTATTCAGCAGATATTTTCAGTAATTTTCAAGAAGGCTAAAGGGAAACTATTGGCAATCTTTTGGAGAGGAAAATAAGAGACACTGATCACCTAAGTGCTGTGGACTGAGACACGGGGTGGGCATTCTCTAGATGAATATATTCACATTTTCATTTGTATGTACATATAGCAACATTCTGCACTTCAGAGTTTTCAGAATCCGTAATTTTTTTGAGCAATTTGCATAACAAAATATTCCAAAGAGGGTTTCATCTCAGGAAGGCAGAAACTGCCCCCTGCAACATGAGCTATGTGCAAATGAGCACCCAGCGAGTGAAGAAAGCCTTTAGTATCTTTTTGCAAATGTACTCCAGGGTGGTTAGTGAGGACAATGGCTTTGTTCACACTTCTGGAGAATTAAAAATTAACTACACAAGGTGTGTCTTAACAGCTTGTTTTATTCAGAGCAGCAATGAAACACAGTTCTCATGCAACTCTAAAGGGAACAAGGTGAGGCTTCTCTCAGAGGAGAAAGTCACATGAAAGCAAAAATCTCCTGCCGCGTGACAGTACAGATCGGGCATGGAAAGTAATTCAGCTCACAGAAACAGTGAAATTTAGCGAGAAATTCAGTTGCCCCAGGAAGTCATCACAGGTAAGCCACAAAATTATCTGAAAACACGGTTACAAGGATGGAACATGAGAAATAGTGTGCTGCATCTTGAGAAAGCACACATGACTAGCTTTCCAAGGGGTCCTCTGGGGATTTAGCTGTGTGACTGACATAAGGCTTAGAGAAGCGCACCTTTTAAACCCACAGGTTTTTAAGTAATCAGGTCACACAGAGCTGCCATGTACAGTAACAACAAAATACCATTAAATTAATAACTTCTCACTGGACTGCTCAGCAGAGTAACAACATATTACAGCCCTTCCCAGTTTGCACTCTGAATTCAAGGGGCCCATACATCTCAAATGGCTGTTGGCTTCATACTAAAAATTAAAAGGCACCTTCACCAAATGAGATGAGAATATCCTAACTTTTACATATGTGCCCATAAAAGTTTACATTCTACTCCATGCAACAAAACAAACCAGAAATGTTGCCATGTAAAACTTCGAGGAAAGTGTACCATAGTACCTACATCTCGCTCTCACTTTGAACACAATCACATTGGGGTGCTCAGGTCTATGAAGTTAATTCCATCCCCATTTGCTGGCTGCCCACGACAGGAAGTCTGGTCATTGTAAGTTAGCATTAAGCATTGCTTAACTGAGCTGCTAAAGGGAAGAAATTATTTGAAAACAGCTAAAAGCTACACATGTTCATTTTTTCATTTGACCACAGAAACCAAGCTCTAAATACTCAGCTGAAGACGCACACAAAGATCCCCTGGGGGGATGGATTGCTGAAGCACAGCAACTTCGAAACAGAAAAAAGGTGAATTTTAATGCTCCTTTGAAAAGATACTCCATAAAGTGCAAGATGTAGATTCATTTTTGCAATGACATACAGCTTTTGAAAAGTATTCAGAATACAGAAAGAAAATTACAGAATATGAACTTGAGGTTTTCAATATGAGTTAAGTTTATTAGTTTATTGCTTTATGTCTGAAACAGTAAGGAAATTCAGACAGAAGAAATTCTGTTAGCAAAAAAAAAACCCCTCACTCCTACAAATTAGCAAGGTCAAGTCTAACACTGAAGCCAATGGAAGCCCTCATTTCACATTCCTCAGCAGAATACGTAGATACCATCACTTCTCCCAGAAAGGTACAGATGCTGTAAATGTTTACACCATCTTCTCCAAGGGGAAAAAAAAAAAAAAAAAAAAAAAAGGTTTCCACCAGACAGGAAGTTCATGTAAGCATTAACAATTCTACTGATTAAATGACTGAGCTATTTAACCTATGGGGAAAAAAAACCCAACATCTATGTTTAAGAATATAAGCCACTTGCATAAATACCCTCTTAGGTGTTAGTTTTTTGTAAGTTTCTCCAATGTATCTGACAGCCAAAAGCATGCACAGAACTAAAAATTGCTCCCTTCAGCAGGTCATTTTAGCAAAGATTTTAAAAGCAAAATTAGCAAATTTTAATTCCAGGGAAAACACACTGCAGGATAAAATTAATAAAATACAACAATAAAGATTAAGAAAGCCACAGCCCTTGTTAGCTAGACTAGCCCCACCTGTACCTAAGTATGTACGTAAGATTGCCATTACATTAAAATATACATCCCTGCATTTCACCTCTCCCCGTAAACTGTATGTGGCCTGATCTGGTCCTGTTATCTACATGACTATATTACAGATGCACTGCTTCTCCAATGAGCTTTGATCATTAAATAGCCAGGTGCAACATTTTGCAGAAACTAGTGATTTCTGCTTGGCAATGTAACAATCTGAAAACACAAACACAGTGTAATCTTGCAGTTGAGAAAAAACACAGCAGTTCCCACAGGTTCTAGTTTTATATATAATGTAAATTTACTAATTTAGCTACTTGCTTCCATCCACTCCCTTTCTTAATATATATGTGAAAGATGAAAGTTCAATTTGGTTTTATGTTTTTTTAAAAAAAAAAATCAGGGTTTTTTATTTGTCCAAAAGAGAAGAAATTCTGTAAAATCTCTTTTCAGCAGGAAGAAAATCTCAAGTAAACTTAATCTTTGATAATTCTTTTTTATACGTTAGACGAAAGATCAGTAACAATAAATGAACTTGATATGGCAAATGTATTTTAAAAGTAGGCTACGGTCATTTTGTTCTAAAAACTCTGGAAAATCATTACAGGAAAAAAAAAAAACCACAGGAGAACAGAGAATGTGAATTTAGCAGTCCAACTCAATCCTAAAATAAAATGTTACACATTTCAATTAAAAATGGAAAAAGGTGTAAGATGGTTCTACTGCATTAATAAAGGTCTAACTGAAGACAAAAGAAATTGTCACTATGTGTTATACTGGGGCATATCATTAGCACCAGAAGTCTCAATTTAAGCCGTCTTTATTCCTCTGCTTCGTAATTTTGCAGTTAACTTCGTTGACAAGAGGTTCCCAAACACAGGTATTTCATTCTCTGAGAAACAGAAAGTTTTCAAAATAAATTAATATTAATACATTATACCCTTTTCTCTTTCAACCTTACCTATACTCTAACCTCTTGGTCTACATACAGAAAGAGTATTTTAACAGCTGATATACGACCTTTTTCTAAACATGGCCCTCCAGCGATTTAAACCTACTTCTTGTTATGTGCTTGCATAACTAAATGATCGCTAGACATTTTTCTCTTCAGTATTTTGCAATAAATCCAAGAAGATCAAAAAAAGATAGGTGATCTTTCTTTTACAAGGATTAAGAGATTAAAATATGGTTTATATCATTTTACCAAAGCAAGTCACCTCTTCACATTAAAAAAAAAATCCTAGGTAATCAAAAAAACAGAAATCTTACATCCTCAACAGAATCTTCCTTGAAACGTGCAAACTTATGTTACAGAGAAACACATACTTGTACATTCAAGGAAGGCACCACAGATTGCTTGGAGCATAAATTCTCTTAACTGTGATTCGTCACTTAACACAAGGATTCACGGAATAGTATGCAGAAACTCACATATTTTCCAGTGACTAATCGAACTCTAGTCGCCACAAACTTTCCCTTAATAATTGTCCTTAAAGCACTTCGCATCTGACAAAGAATGAAATATCCATTATGGATCAGCTTCCTGGACATTTACACCTTGCATATACTGGCTCTACAAACTTCAATACCATAATCTCTTTGGGCCCTAATTTATTCACATGCATATAAATGTGTATACCACAATATGAGGAAATTTAGGAGCCTTATTTGGTAGTACTGAAATGCACCCTCAGTCAGCAAACCCCAGGTGATGGGGGTACTGACAAGCACTTCTCAGTCTTCGCTGCCCCTTCCTTACCCTCTGCCTTTCACTGCAGTACTCCAGTAGTTCCCTCCACCACTATCTCAGCTATGACAGTATACTTGTCTGTGGGCCACTTGGTATCCTAGTGAAGAAACAGCACGGCAGAGTAGCCGATGTGGAGGAAGGAGTGACCCCGGGATACAACACACACCCATAGTGGATCCAACCTGTGACAGTTTGGAGAGGGGAGAAACAGCACGGGGCAGGGGAGCGGGGCGGGGGGGTGACCCAAGGGCCAGCGTGCAGAGCCATACACAGTTGTAAAGGGTAAACATACAATAAATACACACAGCAGATCCATAAGGAAGAGACACGCTAAGCAACACACTGCGATAAATCATGCTGGTAAGTCACAGCTCCACAGTCATGTATCTAGTATGCATAAGTTAATTTCTACAAGAAAAGTGTCCATTAAGAATTAAAAAAGCAATCAATCACCTCTGTACAAGGAGACTGGAGCTTCCTTCTCTCATGTGTTGGTAAAGCTAAAGTTACTTTAGCTCTACCATAGTTTCCAAGATCTGTAGTTCTTAAGTTGCAAACTCATGAACTTAAAATTGTCAATAAAACCTATAGGTAAATGATCCACAGTCAAGTCATACTGGGTCCTGCTTGCACTAGGGTTATCACTCGAAGAAAAACACATTCCCCACACCACACATTGTCCCCTGCTACATAATCAAAGTTGCCAAATGCCTTCCCCAGCACCAGGCAGCTTCTAAGTCAGCGGTGCTACAGCAAGGAAAAGAGGGGGAAGACTGTGGTCCACCCTGAACTCCTAACAGATTTGTTTATTTTTCCTGGCAATGGTATCTGATACCAGATGCAGATCTAGTGCTGTGGGTTTTAGACTCATGGCCCTGCAAAAAATGGTCCTTTATTTCTGTGCTGTCTTTTACACTCAAAATTCTTCTCAAAGTTCAAATTATATTTTTACATTTACAATGCTTTGCAACAGAACTCCTATACTTAAACCAACTGTATAGATGAAATAACCAAAGTACAAAAAAAAAAAAATAATAATGCTGCCTCGGAGTTAGGAAGCTGGTGTTATTATGCTTTTTATATACACAATGGCCAGAGCAAGAGACTCCAGCAGATAGTAATTCAGAGCAGGAACTAAACTTTGCTCTGGAGGAGCCTTTCATTCTCTCAACTGACTATCTGGGCAAGACTAGCCTTTTAAGTTACCAGCTTAATACTAGGCTGTGAAAATATTCCCTCAAACTTATTTCACACACAGACAGAAGTACCATTCCTGTTCATAACCCCCAGCCCCCAAGACACTAGGTATTCTGCATCAGAGTCACTAACCTTTCAGTGGGGCAGTACTATTGCAACACTCACCAAAACTTACTTCTTATCCAAGAAACAGCAAACTTCTCCTATTGTAATCAATGACACAGGGTCCGCTGAAACCAGAATTAGTGTGCACACCAAGAAATATAAATAGAGGGGAAAAAACCCCAACCAACACAATGGCTTCAAAGCATGGGTGGTCTGATGAAGTATTAATATGCCACTGCAACATACAAAGCACAAGGGCAAGGGCAAAACAAACAAAACCCACACAACTCCTCAAGGGAAAAACATCTGTCATCAGAAGTTGAACCAATCTTTTGGCACTTATGACCTAGGTAACTTAGGATCAAAAGCACTGAGATTCCAAACCCCGCAAGCAGTCCCATAGCCCACCTAGCAAAATTTAGGTTATCTTTTAACAGTTTAAAATTAGGACAATGCAGAATACAAAGAAATGCCATTAATAACTGAGAGGCAGAAGAAAAAGCTCCGACATTTTGTAGCCAGTGTCTAGAAGTATTTCCCTCAGATGATCTTAGAGCTATTAGGGCATCTAAAATGTCTCTGTATATAGAACAATAGCCAGATGACTAAAAGAAGTCCAAGCATGGGTGAACACAGTTACATCTAGCTGAGACCTGCTTCCTTTAGCTATTTGCATAGCTCTCTGCAGGCCCACATACGGAAGCACATGTTGCTGGCATTCGTTTTAATATACTAATGATACCCTGTATGCTAAACATCCACGATAAAAACATTTCTCAAAGGTTCATTGCTCCCTTTATCCATTTCAGTCTTGACAACAGGTTGTACTGGCCCCAGCTGATGCAGGAAAGGCATACATAAGGAACTCTAAAGTCTTAGCTGTTGACTAAAAGAGCAGCAGCACTAAAAACCTTCCTGGCTTCCACTAAATCTGAAAAACGCTCCAGGATGGGCAGGCCTCTTTCCACAGCTAATCTTTCCTCTTTCATCCAAAAGGAAACTTGAAGTTCCCACAAAATGGAAGATATGGTCAAATATTATTTAACATTTCTTGAAATCTGCTCATTTACCAGTCTCTCCTAACTTTACAGGCTAAAATGAAAGGAAAGATACCCCACAGTCACTTAACTTTATCTTTCTTTGGGCCTACAAAGTATTACATTTAAAAACAGAATCACAGTAAACCCAAGAACCACAGATTGTACGAAAGGATGACAGTTTCCTTACAAACAGCAAAATCTACTGTTTTCACCAAGTCTGATTTCTTTGGACGAACTCAACAGCTCACTTGACCTCATGAAAATTGAAATATCACCCAAGAACTAACTTGACTTGAACAACTCTTGACTGCACAGTTCTAAAAGAAAGAAAGTGTTCATGCACAGGTTACCAACACTGGTAAGACAACTCAGGAAGGGTGTGAGGAGACACTGATGTGTTGCTCCTTCCCCCTTCTTGCAGGTGGGCAGAGAGGACTAGCCTTTTTAGAAGAGCTGGTACGCAATGCTCCCTTCCTAATTTGTAAAGCTAGAACTTACCAGAAGCTAAAATAAAACGCTCTATCTGAAGAATTAAGAAATCATGTAGCACCGTTCTCAGCACTGCAATAACTCCCAAGGTAACAAAAAAAGTGACCAAAAACCTCAGCTGCTCTATTAAAAGTGAGGGGACTTAATCAGCTTAACATTTGGCCTTTTGTTCTACTGTTCAAATAACTTATCGTTCCCTTAAGGACACAAACAACCTATATTCTTTCATCTAGAGGAAAATACAGAGGTTTCTCCCCAGTCCATTTCTGTTAGAAAACTCCTTTTGTATACAGCGAGTCAAGTCCTTCAGAAGGTCAATAAAAAACCTCCAGTATTTAGACATTGTGTGGTCTGAGCTGCATAACTAAGACAGAGACTGTTTAAATCAGATTTTCTAGCCTTTGTATACCCTCACCTCTTACCACACCAAAGGCCTCGGTCTAGAAAGGGTTTTGTGAGGAGAGGTATCTCCATTTTACTTACTCATCCAGGGAAACACACCTGCACTGAGCAGGAAACAGCCATAATTTTAGCAGCTCTTTTTGCTCTGCTCTAAACAGAAATGCTGACGGTTTTTTTTTACAAAAGGGATCTTTCCAAGAATAATGCAATTTAAAATACACAGTACTGCCACATTCAGGGCCATGGGGTCATCTAAACATCTATATCAGTATAGCTAATCCTACATCTCCCTTGCATGGGTCAGTTTATTCCAGAATAAGGGTAGCTGTCTTTTTGTTGTCATGAGATTTAACTTAAATCACTTCCAAAATACTAGTAACCAAACTTGAAAAAGGCCCTTGTAATAATTATAAACAACTCTGGCTTAGAAGAATTTGAACATCCTTCACACATTTACAGTTCACCTGCAAGAAAATCAGCACTATAGTTACCATCACCACAGAGGGCAGTTAGAGAAAAAGCTTTTTTTTTTTCTCTCTTCTTAATTTCCAACAGAAGAATATTAAAATAAAGTATAAAAGTTGGCCTCCATTTTCTCTATCTATTAGCAGCCTATTTTTGTATCCCAACACTTAAGAACTCTCCTCACTATCTGCTTTAGAAACACAAACACCACAGCAGTTGCAAACATTCAGTTTTCTGCCTTCTGTTAAAGAGCAGTTGCCAAACCTGAGTTAAAATTGTGCACACACAACAGGAAGCCATTAACTTTTCTACTCGTACTGAATATTAATTCTTACTGGACTGTAGCACATGCAAATAGCAATCATTAAGATCACATCATGAATATTATTTCTTGTACAGCACAAGCATATTAAACAATATAATACTTAAGATGACAGTTCTATGCCCTCAGCCACTTAAAAAAAAAAAAACCCAAACTTTTTTTATTTTTCACGAAGTCAACACAATCCACCAGTGAATACTTGGGGTCATTCGTATATACAAGTCATAACAACTTTTCTCCTACCACAAAGTTAGTATTATCTCCTCAGTATAGCTCCAGAGAGATAAAAGTTTTAATTCCCATTATCAGTATTCAAGAAGTCTATCCATTTAATTATCAAATATGAAAGCTACAAATCCATAAATTTTTCCACTTTCCAAGAAAAAAAAAAAAAGCAAGCCTGAGTCTCAGTCAAAAGAAGCAATAGCAACATTTAAATAACTAACTAAATAAAGTATCTCCTTCCTCTTCAGCAAAAACACTGTCAGCAAGTTAGAGCTGCAGCGACTTCCATTTCAAGAAGATCAGATAGAGCTCATGGTAAATTGTAACAACAGTTTGTACCATATTCTGAAAAAATGCCTGCAAAGTAAGTCTTGTTTTGGGCAGATGTGTTGCTTTTTAAGACAACAAAACAGTATTTTGCATATATATGCTTTAGAGTATGACATATTCTCAGACCTAAAGTTTCCATCGTTATGAAGGCCACTTAAATGTTGCTCAATTTTTTTTAAAAAACTGCTACAGTACTATAGTTTTGGGGAAGAGAAATGGATGGTCTTTGTGCAAGTCACAGGTCTGTAGCTATATCCCCCGTTCCAGTCATGACTGCCTGTGTAACTGCAAGCAAGTCATTACCCTGCTGGATTATCCAGGTGTAGAAGTCAAATTACAATATTTAAAAGAAGTGTTAAAATCTAGGCATAGAGCAAACAATTATCAGGACATACTACCACAAACACACACCACCCCCAGGAAGCTTTGATAAAAGATTACAGGTCAAGCACTGAAAAAGTTGACCCCAAAATCTGGAACACACAGATCGTACAGCTTTAAATTCAGCCCCTACGAGAAAGTCTTCAGCTACAAGACCACATATTGTTTTTGCCAGAGGACTCTTTAATACCTCATTCACCCACTGAGTGGTAATTTTCTGGGTTTTTTTAATCTTATTGCTCTGTGCATAACCCCAGGCTTTATTTGCTAAGCATACTCAAGCCATGCTGTCACAACTGAATTACTCATCTCATGACTTTTTTTTTTTTTTTGGCACACCTCACTTCGGGATCTAAGCATATGAGAGCCAGTAATGTACTTGCATTCATGCATGTCATTATAGGAAGCAATAATTACCCTCATTTTCCACACGAGAAAATGGGGCACTGCAAGATTATGATCCAGGGTACCTGTTAATTAGGTTGTCCAGACCTGTCTGCTTTTACCCAGAACACTGCCTATGACCATATTTTCACCACCAACGATAACAACATTCTCCAGACAACCAGTCTTTCATTCCATTACATTACATTTCCAGTTGCAGGTTCCTGTCTCATTCCTTGTGCAGACTGGATCAATGGAAACAGTAACAAACAGAGGTAATACTTGTAAGTAAGGAGCATGAACAGAAGCTGCACAGACAATCCAAAAATCATACTTCTCAGTGCTTGTCTCTGCAACCTTACAGATCAATGCATTTTTAACGTGCTGTGTATTTACCAAAAGAAAACCCAAAACCCAACACCCTTCTAAAAATCCACAATTCGAACAAACCCCATTCTTCTCCCTCCTGGTTTCTCTCACGTTAGTGTGTACTCACATCCAGGGCAAACACCAGGAGCATGGCCCTGTCTGTTGCACTAGTAGAGTAAGTAACTGATGCCAGTCACAGTTGCTCTATGCATAGGGTAGCACTGAAACAGTACCAGGTAGTTTTTTTTTACCACTGGACTTCACGTACGTGTAGTCAAGCTCACTAAACAGTAAGACGCTATAGGGAGAAACACCTGCTTTATTCTCCATATCTGTGTCTTCCCCCACCACTCCCTAATTATGCCTCAGTCTTTCTTCCATTCATAAACTCCTTTTCTTCTCTCAGGCCTTAATTAACTTGTTTCTCACTGAAATCCCTGCCTCTGCCCAGTAAGTTAGATTCTTGCCTCTGTAGTTTCTCCATTCCGTATTTATTCTCTCATGCCAACAAAGCTCAACCTTCCCAGCTCTCCAACTCCAAACTGCAATTTCTTACCACGATTTCTTTTCCCAAATAGCCCCAGTTCCCCAACTACAAGCTTCTCCTGTTAGCCAAGGCTGACCAACAAATGATTCTGGCAATTCAGGCAAACAATTAAATTCCTATATTGTGGACAAACATCATTTAGCATTTACAAAGTAAAATCTTGCCAGTAATAAATAAAAAACAGTTACCACTTAGTCATATGCAAACACTGTAATGACATTATACTAATAGGAGCTGTAGAAATCCCAGAAAGCACAGGCTGAGCTTGCTTGACATCAGCCGTGTTCAGAAAGAACTGAAGATTAGCCTCACTTTATTCTTCTACCATATCTTTTGCAGCCCTGTGTGGCTTTACACTCCCCTTCTATTTCCTGACCTTGTTATAAATAGTGGGTTTAGTCAGTTCAGATACCAACTAAATAGACAGTATCGAGAAAGGACCTTGAAACAGTTTCTTGTATCTCACAGCTTCATCCTCCTAAATCATTGGTACTTTGCAATAATGACCCTAAATAATTATTTCTGTCCTGAAACAGAAAATTCCCTGAAAACCAGAATTTTTAATTCAGTGTCCTTGTATTTGGAGGATTTTTCCTTTCTGAAGGGAGGAGGAGTAAAGTAACACTCTCCCGAATTTACAAGATATCTTGATGCTTAATGATGGAATATAGCAGTCACTCAGTAACTCAGTTCAGAGAACCCAAGCACTATCATATTCAAAGATGAATACTCTGAGAACAGGGCTTAGGGTCAAACACTATAATCCTATTTAGGTAGTGTTAGATACCTCAATAACAAGCTGCAGGAGATTCTTCACCTACATTGCAACAATTGAAAATATTCTCAGCAAATTGCTGAACTTTTTTCAGCCAAAAACTTCATTATGTTAACAAAGTCTCATTAAATCAATACTTGACAATTACATCAATCAATTAGGAACTCCAAGTTGAGGTGTACTTTGCAAATACTCACAGAAACCTTCAATCTTGTCAGCTGTCTTGCTCCATGCTACCTGCCTGGTTTCCATGATGACTTGAATAGTCCTCCTTTCTGGACTACTCTTCTTAAGACTGAATACTGTCATAACAGTTCCCAGCTCCAAGGTCCTTTTGATCTGGCTTTTCTCATACTCTGGTAGCGCTCCGTAGTCTATACTCTTTCTAGGCATTTTTTACTTTTTTCTTAATCAAACTCTTATGGTTTTCAGTGTCCTGGAAAAGAAAAAGAAAGAAAAGGGAGAAAATTCAGTATTTAAAACATCTTTTTTTTTCTTTAAAAGTCACATTTGTTTAAGTTAAAGCTATGTAATAGAGACTCCTACCCATTCAAATACAAGGCAGGTCCACAGCTAACATTAACAGCATCCTTGCCGATTTATCCCGAAAGAAATTATGAAGAGTCTTCCCAGTGGGTGGTAGAAGTGACACTTTGGTAGACACACTACTGTAAAATCTATTAAAAACAAAGAGCTGGGTGGAGCAGCTACTGCATGTGAAGAATTACAATCTAAATTTCTCAGCAAGACCAATGCACCGTACCCCCAACTGCTTCCTCAGTCTTCTAACACAGAAGTAACCAGTGTTGCAGACCAAAAGAAAGTAAGCCAAGGTCTGCCGTTTAGGCCAAATACATTAAAATCACATTAAGAGACATAATTCCCTATGGTTTTATTCCTGCACAACTTCAGCTGGATGTACACCCCCATCGCTACAAATACAGATTTACATCTCCGAAGTCTCAGTATTATGCCAGAAAAATAAGTAGAAAACAAACCCCAAGAAAAATGACTGGAAGAAATACCAAATGTAAGTATACCTGAGTAATAAGGATGAGAGAGCAAAACACAAAGAATGCTAACCATTGAAATGCCAAAGAAAATAATATCTAGGTCATAACAAAGAAAGAATTTAAGCCTAAATAAAACTAAAGAACACAGCAGAAACATGGGGGGGGGGGGCAGAAACACATGTTCAAACTAAAGCAGAACTATGTTAAAAATCTCTTCTAAAGGAGCAATATTTGGTATCTCTGTAGCATTTTCTGCCACATTTTCTACATCCTCTCATAACCAAAAACTAGTGTATTGCACAAATTGCTCAGAACATGACAGTTTATTTACCAAGCCTCCAGTTCTTCTGCCAGTATAACCAGCAGCCAAGAAAGGATTACTTCCTGGGATGCTTACACAAACAACTCTCGATTAGATAGCCAAAAATGATACCCCATACAATTATGAACAGAATCCTCTTCTGTAATATCTAGCAGGTTTTCTGCAGTATATCATTTACACATTATACATGCACATCAAATGTAAAATGTAAGCATAACACACCACATATTCTGTCCAAGTGCACTTTTACCAAAACAGCACATTGTAGCACTAGAGGTAAGGCTGCATCTCTGAAGCCTTCAAAGAGCAATACTGTTTTTCCCCCAGAAAACAACTGTTACCGGTAGGTCCAAAGTAAGACAGACTTCCTTGAACAAAGTTCCAGCCCTGACTGTATTTATCTTGATTTTGTGACTTCAAGAGTCTCCTAAGACACAAAAAATGTGCACTTCAACACTACCAAATTCCTTTCAAGCATCAGAACTTTTAGTTAAGCTACATATAGAGAGATACCTTTGTTCACAGACATTTTGTCTAACTGATATAGAGACAAAAGCAGTCCTTATCAGAAATCACCATTCCTATAGCAATTTTTTTTATTATTTTAGGGTATTTGTACAATTATGTTCCATAAAAACCTCATGAGATCCATGCAAGCTGGAAGTCAAGCTCTTTGTTCTTGAAACTGGTAATTTAACTTCCACTACTGTAAGAAATATCTGGCACTCCATTTTGTCCTAAGTATTGACAATCTAGATATCAATATGAGAAAAACAGATACTTGCAACAGATTTGAATTGTACTCAAAAAATCTTTCTACTCTCTCAGGATTTATTTATTTATTTATTATATTTCAATTGCTATCGTCAGATAACCAAAACGCTGTCCCCCATGGCGAACTGCAGCAGGTTTGTTCTTCTTCTTGCCCTGTATTACTAAAGAAGCATCAGTCTGCTGCCTGAAGAGACCTCTGAAATCTGTGAAGCCTCACAGGCTTTGCAGCAAGTGTTGCTATCTTCTTGATATTACATTAGGAGGAGCAAAGAAGTGCTGATGATTGAAACCTAGCAATCCAATGACAAGATAACACAAGAAATAATGACATCAGCTTGCGTTATTATGAAAATTTAAACCTATATGAGACCTATATGAAAATTTAAACCAGCTAACTGTCTTCCTGAGAGCTATAAAGAAAATGAAGGGAAAATGAGTGAATACAAATACTGAAACAAACGTTGGCTATGCCTAAAATGTCTCAGCATGTACTTTTAAAATGTCATGGCTGTGTTTCTCCTACACAGCCTACTTTTCCTTACTCACATGTCAGGTGGCAGGTATTTGTGTGCATGCACCTGGGACACATCTTGGCACAAAACAGTCAAGAGAGATGCATATGCAGCAGCTCTCATAAATATTAGCAAGTTTCTGTGCTTTGGTCTCCCACACATCATTGCATCGAACAGCTAATTACAAGCCTGATTACTTCTCAGTGAGATTATTTACAAACAGGATGCCCTGGAACCTGCTCTTTCATCTGTGCACAAAGGAGGAAATGTACAAGTTTCACACAGGTAGCAGGAGCTGCTGCCGCAGAGCTCCCAACCATCCCACTTAACCACATCCCTGAGCAGGACAGGTTTAAAGAATCTCTGTGCACATGCAGCCACCATAGCATCTCCTCTGGCTCTCTTCCTCTCTCCTCAGTCCACTAGTCTCCATCATGAGCAGTTTCAGTTTCTGTGCTGATAGCTAATTCGACCATGCCAGTTCTCGCTTCCCCTTTGTAACTTCTTCCAACCCTCCTCCCCCTCACCCCATGTCACTATCTCCTGACCTGCTCTTCACTAAAGAGCCCTCATTTCTGCCGTCTCTCATTAATACCACAAAACTGTCTTCTAACAACATGTCAGTAGCTGCTTTCGGTGCAATCTGTCTGACTGTGAATCTGTCCAGTGCAATCTTTACAAACCCTTTTCAAATCCTACCACTTCAATAAACTCACCTTTTTTTTTTTTTTTTTTTTTTTTTTTTGGGAGGGGGGGGCGGGGGGGAGGGGAGGGGAGGGAAGCTAACATAGAAGCAAACTGTCCCTTCTTACCTGCAGAGCGGCCTCTCTGCATTGCCCACAGCGAACCTGAAGCGCTCTACAACAGGAACCATGTCTCACTCCATGCTTTGCAAAACATTATACAGGTTATTTGGTGTTTAGTATCTATAAAGTTGTTATTGTAATAAGAAAATGGAGTACCCTTTCCTTATAATACTGAAAGACAAATCTATACCGCAATCCTTCAACTGAGAGGGAGCAGACAACTTTTAAGGGTAGTAAGTAACAGCAGATTTTAGCCAGAATATAACCGATCCTTGTTGATTCCCTGAAACTAGTAAAATAATCATCTAAACTATCACAAGCTTGCATCTAACAAGACAGTCATAGTCACCTTGTCTTGCTACAATGACTTGTAATGCCAGAAATGAAAGGAAGGGAAAATAAATAATAAAATTAAATTAAAATCTTTGTACAGCATCTGGTTTTCTAACAAAAAAAAACAAACAAACAAACCAACCACAACTGTCTTCTGACTTGGCCCTTTTCATTAAAAATTATCATAAACCAAACATGATGTGATTTGCAACAAGGTTTAACCATTTTAGTAACACTTCATTGCAATAACAAAAACCTCAACTTTTAAATTAGTATAGTTTTTCAGGAGACTATAACAAAATATACACCTGCTCTGCCTTTTACCATACAAGGTGTAGCTGTAAAATGAAACATGACTTAGAACAACAAGAAAAGGGGTTTCTAAATATAGCTATTTAATAAAAGGCAATGTGGCAGGGTTTTTTTGAGAGATTAATCCCTTAGTACAAAGGAACTGCCTCTCAGAGGTGGCTTCTCAAACAGTTTCCGCTGAATATAATATACTGGACTTCCCCTTTTAAAGTAGCTCTTTCTTCAAAAAGCAGAGTGAACAGTGGTTTTAGTCCAACTTAAATCCTAAGTCTAAGTCAAGTTTTTAACTTATTATGAAACAATCCTGTATCTGAGGATATATACTTCATCAGAAAAGGTGGAGAGAATATCATAATATTTGATCAATTTAACTGATTACTTCTATACTGTTTTGGCTACCTGCTCTAGTTTAACATCACAGAGAGCTTCCTAACAGTTTTACGTGTTAGGAACGTGTTAGGAAACAGTTTACGTGTTTTACGTTAGACCTCCGAAAAAAAACTAATGGAAGCCCTTGATATTAGGCCTAACCTTTTAAACATTGAGTCTTCTTACACTCACCCACAGGTGCCCCTCGGCCTTCTTACACCCATCATTGCATAACTATTTGAATCAACAATATTTTTACCCATTCACACAGCAGAACTCTGTCATGACCCTCATCACCCCATTATCTGGATACCTCTAAACCAGCAGGGTATGAGCTACAAGACACCTTTATGTGCAACAGAGGCATTACTGCTCTTCTACTGAAGCCTTACTGACGCCTGAAGTAAAAAGATCCAGCATCCCTTACATGATTCAACAAGTGAGCTAATAGTCACAGAAACATATCATAAGCTCTAGATTAGACACAGACACCAATACACGGCTCTTTCCCTTTGACTGTAGGCACTATAGGAGCTAAACTTTGATGGTGTCCTGTACCACACACAGAATTGGGACCATTTGTTGCTCTCAGTGTAAGAGTATTTTTGATACTGTTTTTTATTTAAAAGTCTGACTGATTTGGACTAAAAAGTCAGAAAGACTCACTGCAACTGACCAAGTGAACACAGACATGGAAAAAAACACCCACTCCATCTATCCCCAGACCCGTCTATTTAGTTTTCCTTCATTACGGTACTTCAGTTTCAGAAACAACCCTTCTTATCTGAAGATCAGTCAACCACTCTTAACTCCCCTTGCGAGAACACAAAGAGAGGAAAAACTGTAATAGACAAACTATAATCGTACAGACTATCAAAGAACATCTCAGAGAAGCACTGATGAATCTATGCTCTGTTACAGCTTCACCCATATGACACTGCAGGTGCTTCCCAGGCACACAAGGTCAACTAAGAAGTGCAATCCAAATGTTGACTCTAGTCAATTCATAAGTTTCTCAGTGTGCTCTGGGCACTGCAAGAGGGTTGTTGAATCCACTGCCTCCAGCTCTGCCTCTGGGTGCACTTAGGACATCACCTCACCTGAGCAGGCACTTGCCTCAGCACAGTACCAGCAGGATGGATATCCACCAGCAACACCAGTTCAGTACCACAGTGCTAATAACTCATAGTAATGCACGGCTCTTTGCACAGAGCTTTGCGACACAGCTGCTGCGCTGGGAGCCCTGTGGCCTGGCAAAAAGCCGGGGATGAAGGTGGCAGCAAGGCCGCTGCCCGGCAGGCACTGCAGCCCCAGCCCCAGGCAGGGGCCCTCAGCCCCCAGGGCCGTGCGGGGCTGCTGTCAGGCACTGGGCGACACGGCGAAGGTTTCCTTCCTTCTTCTTCGGCTGGGTGGCCCGTGGCGGAGAATGGCCAGCCACAAGGTGCGGGGTGGCAGGGTCTCCTCCGGGAGCCCCCAGAGCCCCTCGCCCCCATCAGGCCGGGCGCCCCCCCCCCCGGGGCCCTCCCTCACACCCCGCGGCCCCTGCCTGCCGCCCAGCCCGCTCACGACGACAGCCCCCGCCGCCCCTCACAAGACCCTCCCTCACGCCCGCTGCCTCCACCAGGTCAAACGGGCGCAGGACGCGGCCGCCCCGTCCCAGCCCCGCGGCACCTGCTGCCCACAGGGGCCGGAGCAGGGCGGCGGCCGCCCCTCAGCGCCGCGGGGAGCGCCCCGCTGCCGGGCCACCCCGGGGCCGCCCTCACCTGCGCAGCGGCGGGGAGCTGCCCCCCGCGGCGACGCCGTGCCGGCGGCTGCGAGTGCTGGTGCGGGCGCCTCAGCTCCCCGCGCCCCGCCGCGCCTCTCCGTGGCTCCCACTTCTGCTTCTGCCGCAACCGGGAAGGGGCGGGGTCACGTGACCCCCCGCGGCCACCTACTGCCGCGCGGGGCCGGACGGGCCGGGGCAGCGGGCGGTGGTGGGGCTGGGCGCCCCTCAGCCCGCCCGGCGCCCCCTCAGCCCGCCCCGGCGCCCCTCACTCACACGGCCCCGGCGCCCCCTCAGCCCGCCCGGCGCCCCTCACTCACACCGCCCCGGCGCCCCCTCACACCGCCCGGCGCCCCTCACTCACACCGCCCCGGCGCCCCCCTCACACCGCCCGGCGCCCCTCACTCACACCGCCCCGGCGCCCCCTCAGCCCGCCCGGCGCCCCTCACTCACACCGCCCCGGCGCCCCCTCACACCGCCCGGCGCCCCTCACTCACACCGCCCCGGCGCCCCTCAGCCCGCCCGGCGCCCCTCACTCACACCGCCCCGGCGCCCCCTCAGCCCGCCCGGCGCCCCTCACTCACACCGCCCCGGCGCCCCCTCACACCGCCCGGCGCCCCTCACTCACACCGCCCGGCGCCCCTCAGCCCGCCCGGCGCCCCTCACTCACACCGCCCCGGTGCCCCTCACTCACACCGCCCCGGCGCCCCTCAGCCCGCCCGGCGCCCCTCACTCACACGGCCCCGGCGCCCCCTCAGCCCGCCCGGCGCCCCTCACTCACACCGCCCAGCAACCGCCCCGGGGGCTCTGCCGTGCCCTGCCTCCCTCCCTCACCGAGGGGGTTAGCCAGGCCAGGAATGCTCGCCCCGGTCCCCCACCCGCCCCGGGCCGGTGTGGAGGCAAGCTCCCTACCGCCGCTGTCCGCCCAGGGCCCCGGGCACGGCCCGGTCCCCCGCAGGCACCCCGAGGCGGGACGCAGAGCCGCCGTGGCCCCCCTTGCATGCAAAGCTCATCTGTGCTTCTGCTCGCCTGAAGAGGCAATTTCATGAGCTCAGAATCGCTAAATGATTGAACAGTACCTGGAGAGTGTGGGTTTAGGAAAAGGCTTTAAAACTTTACTGTCACCGGAGTCACGTTTCCAAATTAAAATCGACTCACTTTAAGTGATGCGCTACCAAGTGCATTATACCACAACCACCTCAGCTCATGATCGGCAATGCTAGAAATATCTCCCAGTCTGGGACTCAGAAGAGTAGCGATCAGACATGGCTTACTGTTTTCAGGTCAAGCCCTGATACTGCCCTGAAATCTGAGGTACAGGCCTTGTCCCAGACCTATTCGATAAAGCTGGGGAAAATTCCTGCATCCTACCTCGACTGGATAACAAGTCACACCAGTTCACGGGACTATAAAGCCAATGCCTGGAAACCAAAGCTAGGGATGGTACAGTGTCTGCAAGGAGCAGATTGCCCCATGCAGGGGAAGACTTTGGCTATTTTTGCAAGGGCTGCTCCACATCACAACAGCACAACCCACGTTCCAAACACCAAAGTTAAGTCCGGTGGAGATGGCTCTGCCTCTCCCCTCCTTCCAACACTGGTAGTTGGCACAAAGGAGCGAAAGGGACGTGCCTTTTAGCAGACTAGAATCTAATCTACTCTACTGTGAGGGGGAAAGTTTTCCGTAATTTCAGTGAGCTTTACAAATGGTTGAACAGCAGTCAAACATTTTTCATTAATACTTTCACCCCATACACACAGAAAACTACTGAAACAAAATGATACCTAGAGTGGGGGAGGGACAAGCTCTGCAGCAAATGCCAACAGCAATACTACCTAGCTGCCTAGAAAGAGAAGAAAATGTCAACTGTATCCAGCAAAAGCTGTAGGAGCAACTGGGGAGACTTCCCAAAAGCAAACTGACAAGCCTATATCATAGGTTAAAGCACCAAAGGGTTTCAAATGTGTGTCACTTACCAGGAACAGAACTGAAGAGTGCCTTCAAAACACACCAACACAAAAGGAAAAAAAGCCTGAAACCCAATACCTGTGAAAGCTGTGGGTCATTTTAAATGCGAAATAAAAAGATGACCATTACAATCTTGTTATTGCTCACTATGTCATGAACCGTCTTGCTAAAGACTCTTCACATTTTTCCAGACACCAAACCTGGGAAAAGTTTCCCTCTTCATAATACATGATGCAGTTACAAATTCACAGAACAACATCTTACAGGAGACGTGACAGAAGACGAATGAGAGTAGCAGAATACATATCAGTCACACCAAGGTGTCTCTCCCATACTTTATTTTTAGCTCTTCCCCTTTAAAGCCTACAATGTTTCACATTAAAGCTGCCTTTGAAATTATATGAACGGTGACAGAATGCTAGTGCCAAGTGGCCAGCTTCCTCAGCTGCAAAAGCTAATACCAAAACATTCATAGGGTCGAAGCCAAGAGGTACACGCCATGCACCACAGTGAGCTGAAAGGTGCAGGTGATCCCGGGCATTTTACAAGCAGGAGATAACAGTATTCTCAGAATCCCAGGTGTCAGATCCAGGATTCATCTGGGTGCATTGACAGTGAATCTAAGTTCCAGTTACTATCAGCCTCAGCAGCCCCTCCTGGTTCTGCTTCACTTGGCCAGGTACCAACAGTCTCCTCACCAGTCATGTGGCATATCTTCAGCACAGGAACCACCCTTGAACAACCCACAAGCCTCACAGGCACGGAGTTGCCCATCTTTATGATACTCAGAGACATTGCTGCAGAAGTTAAGCACTGCTGCGAAGTATACCAGACTTTGGCCTAGGCATTTGGAGCAGTTGTGCCTCAGTGGTGTCCTGGAAGGAAGACTAAAGCCCACCAACTTCCAACATTTCTTGCACAACCTTCGACTTACCTGATAAAGCTCTCTCTTAAAGCTGAAGAGTCACTATCTAGTTAAAGAAAATGTGTATGTGGAAGAAAATCATAGCTGCAGTGGGGATCATAACACTCCGTAAACTGCTCAATGTAACAAAATCCCAGCCATATAAATGCTGTAAGCAATCCTTAAAAAAAAAAAAAAAAACCAACCGAATAAAACAGTAACTGTTAAGAGACATCAGCACATCCACTGCACCAGAAGTAAGAGTACTCAGACACCCTCACAATCACAACAGAAGGTTCAAGTTATGGTCAGAATCAGCAACTCCACCATCCAATTTTTAACCCTCAAAAGCGTTCCAGGCAGACAAAATAATTTCCTGTAAAGAGTATGGATCTCACAGCTACAGAGAAGTATCAGGTGACATGTTTAGTCCTCCTTTTTTTGTAGCAAAAAAGCCCATATACGTGTGCTGAGGAGAGGTGTGGGAAAATTTGTTCTCTGAGCTGAAGAATCTGGCCCCAGCAAAGCCTATGTGTTTAAGAAGATGGTTAGCCACTAGAATAAAATCTTCCTTCCTTTTTTCTTTTCCCCTTTTTTTTTTTTTCATTTTTCAGTTTAACAGTCTTATAATTTTAAAAGGCTCTTTGAATTGTTAAGAAGTATAATCACAATTCATTCTATGAGATCTGAAGAGTTTTTCAGCTGGGAGTACATTTTTACATCTCAGTCATAAATCCCTCAAAAAATGAATTTGTAGTGTTGACACCGACACTTTCTTAATTACAGCAGTGGAAACTTCAACCCTGCCTTACTGTCATATTTGGTAATGAAGTGTTGATTACTTCCCTGAAGAATAAAGCAAGGCATGAAAGAGAATCACGACTGGCTAGGCAGCCGGATGGATATCATAAATAATAGTCGCAAAACTGGTGCCACTTCCTCACAGGAGCTACAAAGACAGTATAGCTTTTGTGTGGAGGTAGAAGTTGAATAGCTTTATCCCATCAGTTGTAAGAAACATTAAAGAGTCATTAGGCAGGAGGAACAATTATTTTAGACACTGTCACTGACAGATTATCTAGGCTAAGTATTTAAGCACCATCATAGTATTTACACTCTTTAGCGGGATGTACATTAGCTCAGCTATATTTTCTGGTTCGAGCTGCAAAACCTATACACAGCAGTTTCATACAGAAAACTTCATCTTCAGGCTTTTCTTTTATGCACTTTTCATCTGCAGGACCCTTAAGCAGATTTTACACTCGTCATCAAGAGAACTTATACACCACCATCTCAGGATTAGGTGATGATTCAGTTTCCTATCAGAAAGCAAGTGCCAGTTTGTGAGGGAGAAGTCTGATCAATCAGGACTAGCTGAAGACGGTTCCTGTAAGCAGGGTGGTATCAATACTGCAGAACTGTTTACTGCTGCTTGCATGGATTTACAAGCGGGCACTCGCATACACATCTACATCAACTGTTCCGATGCTGAGATCCTAGGGGCCAGCTGAATGCAAAGGACATGTTGCTTTTTTATAGCTTTTATTCAAAAAATCATTTGTTTTGTCATTTTTTTTTCCCTTGCCAAAGAAAATGGAATTGCTTATGTACAGGACGTAGTAATCAAGGCTAGTCCTAGGCCGGAGGTTGCCCAGCAGCCATTGCCTAGCTGGCCTGCTCCTGAGGTAAGACGGCAGCAGCTGCTGCAGTCGGGAGGGAGGAAGGGAAGGACATCCCTTCCAGGGACTGTTGTCACTGGCAGAGCAGTCCTGTACCGTCCCAGCTCCTCCTGGTAATAGCTTCAGCTATGCTGGGAAGCCTTGTCAGTTTATGACCACTTTTAGTGTCCCAAAGGGCCTTTGTAGCATGAAGCTGACCCTTGAGAATATTGTCCAGCTGTAGCAGCACGACTCAAGCAACAAACTTTACAGGGGACCCACCTTCAAACACGATCATATTGTGTGACAGGTCCAACACCCTCAGCGTATCTTCTCAGCGTAACAGAGTTCAGGCTCCTTGCAAATCGTATTGTAAAAAGCATTCTAGTGGATACTTGGCTCCATTCTTATCAGAGTTTCATTTTAATCTTGGTAGATTATTGTCACTTAATCATAATATTTAAAGTAAATACTGATTTAAAGTAAACTACTTAAGTCGCCAGCAGAAAAGCTGACATGAGGGAAAGGAGGCTGTACTTTCAAGTGGCTGGCCTGTTGCCTGCTGTGCTGTTTGACTGAGTCCTAAAACGTTCAGTGACTCCTCAGTTCAGTCACCCTGTCCCTTGTTACTTGTAAGCACTGTGTTTAAAAAAACTTCTGAGGAGTTACTGCCCTCTGGCCTCATACACAAAATACAGTACTATCCCTCACAATTTCTGTAACAATTTTCATTTGTAGATGTCATAACAATTAAAAAGAGAACGGAAATCATTATTTCACGTTTTCAAAGGCATCGGACCCAGAGAGCAAGGAGGTTTGCCAGAGATCTCACAGCAGTAGCATGCCTGGAGCAGAACACAGCTTCCAGGTTTTATACTAGTGTCCTGACGTAGGGGTGGTATTTCCTCATAGCAAAGCTAGCTGTGCCAGAAGAAAACTTTTCATCTGTCAGACTTATTTTTCTTAAAGTTTCAGCTGAGCAGCAACCCTGCTTCGTGAATTGGGATGATCAATAAAAATCCCAAAATACATGCGAGAGTAATTGAACTAAGTGTCAGAGCGTGTTCTTTTTATATGCATACTAACTAGCTATTTAACATACTAACAGTGCCTTAAGCCAGTTTTGCTGGTTGCACAAAACACCAGTATATTGAAAGGGCTTGCAATCACACCTTCAGATGAAATGTAATACTACAGCCGCTGCATCCACAGTGATAAAATGCCAGCAGCTCGTTACCAGTACTATCAACAGTGAGAAATTCAATGTTACCAAGGCCTCAGCAGAACAGGAAAACTGCAGGAGGCTCTGCAGGGAACCAAGGAAACTTTTCTTCTGTGCTCTTTAAGCCAATAAAATGAAAATCTTGCATAAAAACAATGTGCTTGCAAGTGGGAAGTGCTGAAACCCCCCCAGCATTTGAAAATAGTTTTGAATGGAGTTGCAATTCAGCAAGCAAAAGTCCAGATCTTTCCCCTAGTTACCTTCCAGCCTTTCATTTCTTTCTCACTACAAAGCAGCACCACAGGTGAGTTTAGGAGAGAAAAGCATTCTGTTATAGTCTGCTTGAGCCTCCCACTCTCACTCATTATCCCGGTAAGCTCTGAGAGGCATAAAAAAGGGTAACTTAGGGCACGGCAGGCAGGGCACAGTGATGAACAAGGCTGAACTAGAGTGTTTAGCCACTGCTCTGAACTCATCACGGGGAGCCATGGCAGGCTCTTACGGTGTGCTGCACTGGCAGGAAGAACACACACCGAGCACTGCTGGCAATGTGCGCTCTCGCTGCTTATTTCCCATTTTCCTCCCCATCTGCTGAAGACTTCTTAACGTTGACTGTGCTACTGCTGGTAGAAGTGCTTCTGGGACCATTAAACAGGCATAGCCCAGGTCTTTCTCTAATTTATACATGGCAGATTGCAGGGATTTATTATTGTCTAAGGCCTTCCCTCAGGGCACACAGGAAGGGAGGAGAAGTTCCTTGCATCTGTGCTCACTCATGCAAAGATCAGCTTTAATCTGGCACATGCTACATCAGAAAAGTTTAGAAAAGCCCTCTAGCTAACCAAAGCACTAGAATTATCTGAGGGTGGAGAGAGCATGCTGGTCCTGATACAGATAAGCATGTAATCATGTAAAAACACATGTCAAAATCTCACTAAAACCAAAATATGATTGAAAAATTGATGATGCACTTGAGTGATGGTTTCTGAATAGGGATAGAATGAGAGATACTCTTCTGGGATACACATTGCAGACGCCTGTGTCTTGGAAGAGCGTCCATCTGGTGTATCTTTAGGATCAGCATATTTGTATAGAATGCAAATTGTTATTGCAACTGCTGTTATCTTTACACACTGTAGTCATAACTGAATGAGTCACATTAAAGGGTCAAAACCTTCTGTTCTACTTTTTACGATAAGCATCTTTTTAACATACAGCGTTAGGGATCTTGTGCGTCAACACATCAAGGTAGGAGTTGCTATTGGGTGAGGTTCAACAGACCCTGGCATAGGGACCCAATCTTTTTAACATATTTGTTAACAGTTTGAAAGAGGGAATAAATGAAGGGGGGGGGAAGAAATTAGATATCTAATATATCTACTATTGACTACTATTCTGAATAAACTAGATATTCGGGATAGGCTGCTTAATTTTTCTAGTCTCTCAAACTGCCTTCTAGCTTGCAGAACAAATCAAAACAGCTGTGTTAGTCTGCTGGTTACTGTGGTCCGGGCTGGCAGCTGGAGAAGACATGATACTGCAACCTGTCTGTGCAAATTCGCTAGGGCCCACAGCCTGTGATAACGGTCTGCGCAGAGTACTGTGTGGGGCAAATTTAACTTTTCGTTAATTTTGTTAAAGCAGCTTCAGAAGAGCTTCTGTTGGCAAAGAACCATATTTCAGAAATTCAGACAGAGATCAGCCACCACATGACATGTTCTATTGCTCAAATACATGTGTTCAAATATAGTTAGATTCATATTATTTCGCTTACCATATCAAAAACCATCTATAAGAAGCATTTTGCACCTTCCATTAGATTCTGTTTGTGCTACAAAATTCAGAAACTTTGCAATGTTTGCAAGTTCCAGCTACCAAGACCTTCTCAATCAGTAACATTTGACTGAAAATCTGAACTTTATACACTGTATGAGCTGTTTTAAAAACAAACACTAAATCTGAACTTTACCAACAGAGAGAAAATCATGAAAAAACAACCAAACTTCTTTTAATGGAAAATTTCTAATGTGTTTCTCATTGAACAGGACACAATGTCTAGTATAAAAAACCTAGCAATGTGAATTCACAAATGCTTATTTAGCCTGATCTCCAAATTGGAATGAATTAAAGATAACTCAGTTGTCTTCAGCTGAGCATGCAGGACTTACTTGTGTGTGTCTGTAATGGCAGTAAAAATTTCACACACACACACAAATTGTTTCCTCTGCTTTTTCTTCTTAGACTGGACTAGTAATTTTAAGATATCATCCCCTTTTTCAAAGAAAATGCTTTTAAAGTTTCCTTTATGATTAAGAAAGTCCTTTTGTTCTGGAGTTAAGCTACGGAATATTTTACAGAAAAGAAGACAAAAGCTAGAACACAGAAGGCTCTGCCAGGTAATTTAAACCCAACTGTCTTCTCTCCAGAACCTTTCTGCCACACATCAGGAGTTAAACCCCGTTTCTGCAAAGGATAGCTGCCCTGCTGAGTCTCAAAGGCAGCAATACAGAGTTTACCGTTAATCCTGTGCAGAATAATGAATGATATACTACTGAGATTAGCGAGGCAGTGTCAGACTGAGGTTTCTTCCTCTTTGTACGCTGATTCCACCTGGGTGAAAGCACACTGTTAAGACCCCTTAAGCATACAAAATCTCTAATCAAGTTTTCAGCAGTCTGGGCCTTTAGTTAATATACAATATTTAAAAAAAAAAAAAAAGCTGTCACTTTTGATGGCACTTTCTTCTCCTTCACAAGGACACATTTTGTTATGGCTGTTGTTAACACGGGGGGCGAAAAAAAAGGAAGTCGTAAGAAAGAAACTGGAACACTAATTCTGAAATATGTCACTTCCAAACAGCAAGACTCTCTCCTACCATCTTCATGGGCTGAGCTCTTTTCATGCCATGTCACTTGCATCATGCATTAATAATGCAGTAATGCATAAATAATGTCCCCACCTGAGATCAACACAAGAATTGTTGGTTTCTGGATTGTCTTGGGCAAATTTTGAATTCTAAACCTTTGGGATGCCCACTCTTCCTGTTTTTAAGTTTTCCCTGTAACCAAGGATGTTCATAATTTACTTTTTTAACAGACACTAATGGTCTCATGAGCTCTGATGATTACAGCAGCTGAACTTTAAGGAAGACATCTAATATCTTTAATCCTTAGGAAAAAAAAAAAAAACAAACCAAAACCAAAAACATGAGAACTGAAAGCACTCATTTCTGGTTTGAGATATGCATTTATAATACATATCTGTGCAGCCTGTGTTCAGCCACATGCTGTCAGGACAAAAACGGCTTACACGTGGAACTGAGGATTTAAAAGTTAAACCAGAAGACAGCGCCTGGTTTATTACCCCAGGGGGAAATAGATTAAAAGAAGGTTCCCTTTGTCAACAACTGATAATTTGCACCAATTTTATTTTTTATTTTAAAAATAATGGAAAAGTTGAAGCTGAATAATACCAGTTTTCTATTGAATCATACTAAAATAATAATTTATAAACAGATCTATAGATAAATCTGTTTATAAATAAATTTTAGCAGATTTAAACAAAATCCAAATATTGTATCAAAACAATGTTCAAATATGGCAAAACAGAGTTCATTTTTCAAGGTATTCCATGAAAACAAAACAAACTATGATACTGTTTGACCAAAAAAACTCCCCACACAACTAAATAAAAATTCAAAAAACCAACCAACAAACAAACAACATGCAGAAATGCAACTGGAGAAGTGGTTCCTTATAGGACCTCTACAGGGAAGTAAGAGGAACCTGCTCCCTGTACATGACCGGCACCAGCTTCCACTGGTCTGGCAGCACAGATGGAGCTAACACGCAGAGCTGCTGACTTGGCAGAAGTCTTCAGCAGCATGAGGGGACCTCAGCTACTCCTGGGGAAGAAAAGCCTCAGTCACAAAGCAAAGACAAGAGCTCAAGTTGCTTTTTGATGGTGTGCGTAGTCTAACAATAGCCAGACTTTAGCATCTGGCATTGCAATAGCAGTGCTTTTGCAGAAATTATTCATTTTGCTAAGAAAATAGCTAAACTAAAAAAGCAACAAAAGAAAATCCTTCCCAATGCAGAAAGAGAAAAGCAAAAGGTTTTCAGCCTCCTCCTGCAGTGGACATCAGTGAGGCACTTTGATGTCAGGGAGGGGACCAGTCAACAGAATCAGAAAAGACCAGGGCTGTAGAAGCAGATGTCTCAAACCCTTCTCATCATGCATTACATATATGCTTTGCTCTGTTTTGAGCTTACCTTCTCGTGAAGAGCAGCTTGCTACCCCCAGAATATGAGAGTTAAGGTCAATGCCAAGTAAGGTATTGCCAGACTGTGGGTAATGTAATTTTTTTTTTTTTTTCAAAGAGAGGAAATAATGTGTGCAGAGCAGCAATGGTTTATACCGGGTCAGTCAGGAAGTGTGGGGCTGGGTACTTAAAAAACAGATATTTTTGTTTTATGTTTCTCTCAGAAAACAAAAGCATACAAGAAAAAATTTCTTAGCTAAAAAATGCAGAGTTCAAGTTCATCTATAGCTAATTTTCAACGGATATTGTGTTTCATACTGAAGAATGCCACTTTGCATCTGCATCTGCAATTATTATAGAATTGCTAAATAGCTAAACCCAGCGCCCCTTTGGATCGTAGCACAGGTAATAGCAGAAGACAGGACAGGAAAACAGTGAGAGTTTATTAACTCTATTCTCACAGGTGAAGAGCTGAGGCATGATTGGTTTAAGGCTGAAGTTTCACATACATCTTCATCCAGCGCTGCCAATGAAAAAAGACAGTCCCTGCTTCTGCTGTCCTTGTCCGCCTCTTGCTGTCTCTGCCCTGACTTGGCCCCTGTGGATAAGAAAGAAGAGGGCTAAAGATCTGAAAACACAAAACACAAATCCAAAACTGACATTGTGAATATTGCAAGTAATGGAAAAGAGAGAATCAGCTGGAGGTTTGTCTCTTTAAATTACAAAACAGCTTTTAATTTGGCCTTTCATGATCATTACTTATTAGCAGTAAACCAGCTGGTAATCTTTACTGCTGTAAATGTTCATGAAAAATTAATGTAACAAACCCACTCAGAAGCTCAGAACAATAGTCCTTGAACAGCACAGTTAGCTGAAATACCTGGAATTTGATCTGCATGTTGCACAATTACCTCTATCTTCTGATAAGGAAGCTGAAAAAAGTGACTCTATAATTAAGCAAAGCATTATGTTTTTTGAGATTTGTTAACGAAAAATCCACCCAGCCAGCAAACAACTGATTCTTGCGATGGCAAAGAGAAAAGGAAGTATCTGTTGTGCCAAAACATCTGTGAATATCCGAATATACATTAAGACAGATCACAGTTGATTTGGGGAGGAAAAAAAATAAAAAGACAGTAAGCAATTTGTCAAAGATACGCTAAAAAGAAAAAGAGCATTTCACAGATGGAAGAAGGATCACCAAGTTTTTCAAAAACCTCCACGATGATTAAAAAAAAATCCGCACTAATAATTTCTGTTGAAATATTCAAGCAGAAAAGTTGACAGTGGAGTTGCCTTGGAAATGCTATTTCTTGCTGATAGACCTTTTACAAACTTTTTTAGACCTTCAGACGTCATGGCTTTATTTATGTGTGTGCTGAGAACAAATTTGCTGCCTTCCCAGGCCTGTTCAAAAATGGTGTTTAATCATTCTATCAAAAACCAGGCTCTGCAGAAAATATTGGATCAGCTGAAGGTAAAACAAGATGCAGTTTCTCCTCGGTGTGTGTGGAGCTCCTGCATCACGCTGGTTTAACCCTACCTTCTTTTCCAGTTGTTACTGTGCAGAGGGAAGATAAATGTTTTGGGGATAGGCTGGTGCTACCAGCCTAATGACAATGTCTTCTAATTAGTCTTCCCTTGAAGTGGAGAAGACCAGCAGTCTTTCTGAATACATTTTCGTTGAGAAAAGACAGGGAAAAAATGGCCATACATCTTCTACAGACGTGCTGGGTTACTGCAGAAGGACAAGAAAGCCCAGGCAGGTGACAATCCTAGCTGATTTTACAGGAAATGTGGTTTTCTAAAGCCATTACAGACATATTTTTAGCAGCTGATTTGCAACAACTTGTTCAAAAAAATACCCTAAAATCCCAAACACTGGCACTGTATTTCTGTAGGGTTTGCTACAGACCTTGAGAACAAAGAGCATAATAATAAAACAAAGGACATAACTGAGGCTATGCTGTGGTTTTGTAGCATCAGGTCACATTTCAAGCACCACTGTCTGATGTGCTGCTGTTGTGTGACCACTGTCGGGCCGTTTATATTCACATGAGGATGATGCTGGCTCATTTGCTTGTTCATACTGCTACAGACGGAAGTCAACGCAGGGCTAAACAAAACTCTTGCAAAACATTCAGGAGAAACCAGTGAACTCTATGGAAAGCAGCTGGCAGTTCATGCTCTTTCCTTATTTGTCCTCAAATTGTCTGGACAGCAAATACAATGGAGGTTGATATGGTTGATAAGGAGCGAAGATGATGGGGACGGCTTTCTACCGAAAGTGCTGCGTAGACATCCTGAGACAACAGCAGCACTCAGAAAGACTGTGGTCCTTTTTCACGGGACTCAAAACATTGCATTGCACTGCGGTCTTCCCAGTCCCCTCGCCAGAGCTCCTGCGTGGGTGCAGGTGGTCTGCACGGCACGGGTTTTGCATGTCAGGGCAGACCCCCCCGGGACTGCAGCCCCAGCTGCTCTCTTCCAGCTCTACAGCTGCTCCTGGGTGACTTTGGGCAAGCCGCTGCCTCAGTTTCGCCAACTGTAAAATGGAGAAGAGGATACTTCTCTTTGCTAACATTTCGTTTCAGGTGTAAAGCAAGCAGTATTTGTGAATACAGTATTTATCAGCAAGACAACAATGCTAATGCTAGCATTATTATTACAATTGACATCACTATCATTTTACTACTGGAATGGAATCTATGCTAACAAGTTATGTTGCTGTATTTGGAAACTAAATCTCTATGAGTGTAGCACTGAAAAACAATTTGTAATTCTGAGGCCAATATACCAATTACACTTACCTATATTTCTGTTTTTTCAGCCACCACATGAGAGAATGATGTTGGCAAAAAAAAGAAATACATTTTAAATCAGTAATTTATGGCAACTTTAACATCTTCTATACCGGTTTCCTGAAGGCAAAGGATTATGCAATAAAAAGGAAGTCAATATTGCAGCACTGAGGTTTGAAATTAGTGTGATAAATTGAATTTTAAACCAATACTGGCCCTATCACATACTTACAGATAATAAAACGTAACAGAGCAGATGATTTATAGGTGCTGCCACTGAGAATATAACACAGGAGGAGACTGCCAAAGTAATATTCGTATTCATATATGTCATATTACATTTATATGTCCCTTCTGTTGAGCTTCCTCAAGCTGGAAGGCTATGGTGTGTGGACTGTAAGCCTCAGTCAGCAAACTTGCTCCAGCTCCACTTCCACTCTTCCTGCCTTGAGCTCTCAGTCACGATAAATCAGCAAGCCTTCCGTGAGCTCCTGGCTGCTGTGGTTTCAAGCCAGTGACCCAGAAACACCAGTGAACATCTTTGTGTTATTCAGATCCCTAAAGTTCTCCTCCCCCAGAAGCTAAAAACGTCATCTATGCTATCTGTGAGCACTCTGACACTCGTTTTGTTACACATACTAGGATTCATGCCCTTTCTTCCAGTACCATCTATGCCATCCTCCCTTTTAATGGTAAACTAGTAATGGCTCGATGAGTCCAAACATACCAGATATTTCCATCATCCAGATCTGTTACTTACGCTGTGTATTTCTGTGAGCCATGAAGAAGCCACATCAATTCACAGGAGGAGAGGAGAGACATGACTGCTTTTCCAAACACTGAGGGCTACAGGGCAGAGAGGAAGGAGCAACACAAGGCCTGCTGGCAAATGCCTTTATTTCCATAAGCTGCAGTGTATACAGCTTGTAACGCTCGGGCATACAAACAGGACACTGGAATACAGGTAGAATGCCCATCCTGAGAATAACTCCTCAGCCTCTCATCTGTCTCTCTGCTGTGTCTAATCGTCTGCCTTTTTTTGCTCTGCTGCTCCTTCCGTGATACCACAATGCCACTCACTGCCGACATGCAGTATTAGCACTTTCTGCTTGGGATTCATTTAGTAGAAATGTTGCTGCCTCAGCAGAAGCATACAGGTTTCTGGCTTGGCTCCTAAGCACCTTTCTTGATGCTGTGCACCCACTGGATTCTTTTGACTGGTCTCTTTCAAAGGGGAAACATAACTGAGCAGCTAATTCTAACTGCATCAGCCAAGTCACCTCTAGACACTCCAACAGCCACCAGCACAAGGTATACCCCAGCTTTCTGGCAGTTGTAAAACCTTCTAACAACAGAAAAGACGCTCTCCTTCACCCAGCCATAGAAATGAAATTGCTTTCATGCCCTTCACCCATTACACCTGCTCTTCCCAAGGGTGCTGCATTTACACAGAGCGTGGCAAACCAGATCAGGGAACCAACCCAGAGTAACACCAGCCGTGTTTTGGTTGCCTGGCACCAAGAAAAGAGGGCTGCCTTTCTTGTGCCTTGCACCTTATACAAGTGCGCCATTACAGTATTTTTTAGGCTCCCGCATCCTGACTTTCCCAGTTTCTCAGTGATTTTTCTCTGGTTTTATTGTTTAACTCATCCATGCAGGCTGCTTAGTGCCTAGTGATCTCTTTCTAGATAGTTTACAACAAAGATGGATTAAAGATCAACGTAGCTGTTAGCTCAGCTGTTTTAGGCTGCCAGCTTGACTTTCTCCCAGAGATAGGCCAGTTTAGCAGCTTATCTTCTCAAATCTGCTCTTGCACGTGACCTATATTCGAATATGGCACATATCCCATGATACGGAGGTTTTAGTCCTTGGCGTGCTGTACGTTACTAGCCACTGTACAATGAGCTCTCTTTGGTTTTCATAATTGCTACAACAGCACCCACACAGTTGTGCATCATATTGCAAATATTATCTTGGGATTTAACAACAGGGAGGTGACCAGTAAGAACAACCTTGTGCTAAAATTAAGCTTAAATAAAATGAAAGCAAAGGTCTACTAAATTATAGCTAGAAATAGGTGCGGGATACTGTACTGGCCACATTCAGAGTACCAGAGTTTCTCCTAGCTGAGAAGCAGACTGAATTCAGACTTTCTTGATAGTTAGATCTGTAATTTGGTACTTTCATAAAATACAATGTTTACTAGTAGCAGCAGGAAGAAAACCCTAATGCAAACGAAGTTCTTACTATTACCATCAGTTTGGAACAACCTTCTTTTATATCTATTTAAAGCAGGACTCAAGGCTTTGTTTGGTCTTTAGGATGAGTAATATTTTCCTAGGTAATGATTTGCTCTTGGGCGATCTAGCTGATTAGCTTCCTGATAGCCTTGGATGGGGAGCACCAGTGAAGAGCAAAATGGCATTATAAAGAAAAAAAAAATGCTTACCAAAGAGGACAAGGACTTGTCCCTGCCTGGACAAGCACAGATGGATGAGCTGGTTTGTTAGGTGTATATTTCAAGACCTTTCAGAAGCTCCAATGTATTGCTGAACACGGCTCTGAATGTGCTGAAGCCCAGTGACGGTCAGTTCTCAGCGTTGTCATTGCGGAAAGGCTTACAGCCGCACTTGCAAAACCGCCTGTATTAGCATTCCTAGATGAAAGATACCGTATTCAAACCATGCCTTTGAATTTGCCTGAAACAGGCTCATTTTCTTCCCCTAGATGTGCCATGGGAGGGCAGCAGAGATGGTGAAGTGCTGGTGGCAGGGGCTCCGCTGCTGGTCCGTGGCAGCTGCGGGGAGCCAGGGCTGGCACCGGGCACTGGGCACAGGGCACTGGGCACTACAGGCGTCTCTGCTGAGGCCATCACATTGTACGTCTAATGGTTTTGGTTTAGTTCGGACGGGAACAGCAAGAAGTACGCACAAAGCACGGCTCTGCCCCGAGCCCCCAAATGTCCCGTTGCCGAGCTGAGCCATTAGCACAGAGGGGGTTGAAAAGGACAATAATGAAGTGCGAGCACCTGTTTCAGAGCAGCCACGCGTCCCTCTCAGCCGGCATCCTACTAGTAAACTACTAGTTTACTTCAGCAACAGCTTTCTCCAAAGCAGACACTGGGCCTGCAAATTTTCAGCCTCCCAAAAATTTATCAACTAATATTTGTAAATACATGAAAAAAGAGTAGGACATTGGGAGTACTGGGTGGCCTTTCCAGCGGGCAGCACTACTCACCCCACCTGTAACGCAAAGGGGAAACGAGACCAAGCAGCCAAAGCCTGCGTGCGACTTTCACACCTTGAGCAGAAAAAGCTCAACACCGAGACTTCGCTGCACCTCACCCTGATTTCCAGAGCCTGTGATAAGTCTGTTTGATTTGGTGACAAGCAGCGATCACTTTGCGAAGAAGTAAACGGTGTCATTCATCCCCCCCCCACAAAGCAGATCGCAGCTCAAACTCTTTCCTTGCGTACTTGTGCAGCTGCCGTGAGGTGGAGCCATGCACCAAATCCCAGCTGCAACCGAGCAGCAACCAGGAAAGAGCTTCTAGCTTTTTTGTTTTTTCTGCTTCAGCCAGGTTGATCCTAAGCCTCCATCCAAAGTCAGCTGATTGCTTACAAGCACCGATAAATCAAGCAAAAAGCGCTGATGGTAGCGCTGCTTGTTACTGACCGGGTGCTGTAGGTGATGTCCCAGAGAGGGTTAGCTGTTCCGCTGGTCACCAGGTAACGGGGGTGCCTCGGGATGCAGTCAGCCACCAAGGACGAGAAGTGAGCTGGTGAGATATTGTTTTGGGAAGCTGCTTCAGTAGCTGTGTTGTGCTGTTCCAATTACCCTTGGAAAGGCCACTTTACTCTGAGGCTTAAGAAGGGCCGTACAAGTTTGAGGGGATAAACCCCAACGTGGAAAGGCAGCTACAGGTGCCCTTCATCTAAGCTGCCTCTCAACCTTGTACTCTTCCCCTATAAACTTAAATACTCAGCTTTTCCTACAAGGCTACAGTGTGCTTCTGTTCACTTCTGTGCCCAAGGGACACTGTGTTTGCTGGCTGCCAGGGTGGATTGCGTTGCTCTACCCAGCTGATGACTGCAGGTGCCTTGGGAAGCCAAGCCGGTTCACAGAAACTGGTGGGACAAAGTGTCTGAACATAAATCCCATACATCTGACAGCGGCACAGGCAAGGATGGATGGATGTTTGAAACTGCTCCAAGCCAGGCACAGTGATTTGGTTTCATTTGGACCGCTCCACCTTGAAATATCTATTCTATTCCTAGTAAAATTTACATGAAGGCAAACTGAAAACCTGCAAGATTTTAATTTTGCAAGAACACTATTTTCAACTTTAAAAAAAAGTCTTGGAAAAATTCCCAAGAAGGGCTGAATAATAAGGTTGTAATACTTACAGGCGTAAACCCTGTGACTGTACGTATTTCAATGCTTGGGGTCTATTTAAGCTATAAATCCCATATGTGATGCACAAGGATGGCTACTGATCATCCTGATAAGAGAGGTCCAATTTGTCTGGAAATATATCATACAATTATGTTCTCTAATATTTGGCGTAATAAAGGCAATACTGTTGTCGGTTACCTCACTGATATGTAACTTTCTGTTGGCAAATCTTTCACAGTAAGGTTATAATAACATCACTCTTCGGCATCCCTGCCAGACACTCAACTCTTTATTTTCTGTTCTGTCATATAAGCTGAGTAATTTATACGCCTGTTCAATACAAAAGGTGGTTATTATATGTTTGAAGAAAGAGATTTGACAATACCTGCCTTGTAAGAAATACCGAGTTGCGGAGGAGATGAGAGGCAAAGGAGGTGACAAGGCAGTTTTCAGATGGAAGATTAGAACATTGTTCTGGGTTCCACAAACAAATATGTTGAATTATAGACAAAAAGCCACTTTCTAGCATTTGTCCCCTGTTGCTGCCGTCCTTTTAGGGACATAATCCCACTGAAGTCAAATCATGTCTATAAACTAAATTCCAAAATTAATCCATAAGTAGAGTATGTCATGGAAATGCTTATTATTAGTTTGATTTGTACAAGATGTATAGATATGATTTCAAATAAAAGCAGCATTATGGAAAAAATTACGTCAATTGCAGTTTTATCTGAATAAGGACTGCACAGCATGAATGCTCTCCCAAAATAACACATCTGCAGTGATCTAAGTGAAGCTTAGCTAACATTCCCTGCACTGTATTTTTACACAGGTAATTTTGTGTGACTGCTTAACCACAGCTCTAAAATGACATTGATCCCCAAGCTCTGACAAACGCATAGCGGGAGAGCCCCTTGCTTTACCCGGTGAGAAGGAGCAGTGATGGATGCTGGCCTGGTGCCAGCGCTGCTCTTCAATCCATATAAAGATGCGAGTAGATGTGTTTGAGCTGAGGGAGCGAAGCCCTTTGCCGTTTGCATCGCGCTGAAACGTGCCACCACAGGGCTGCCTCCTGCCATACCGGCCAGCAGCCGGGCACGCAGCTTGGGGAGCTTAAATAAGGCAAGAGCGGGAGGCGACAGAAAGCCCGCTTGGGGGTAGGGCTGTGTGGCACCATAGCTGCGAGGGAGCTGTGGAAAACTCCTGCCTGGGTCTGCTTTCCTGCAGATGACCAGGCTAATTAACCCCAGCCCAGCAGGCAGGATTCAGAGCACAAAATATTAGGTAGGTTGGGTGCCAAGAACTGATCAGGCAAGCTGCCTTAATCCCCTGAGCAAGGCAAAGGAGAGTGCCTGAGCACCGTGGGAAAGAGCAGCTCGTGGTGGACAAACATCCAACGCTGTCAATCTAACGCTGAACTCCTCTTAAGAGGCTCCCAGGAGAAGCCCACCCTGCTTGTGCTGGTCCGTACCATCCCGCTTTCCAGGGCAGTGCTGCTCTCCTCTACCAGCAGCCAGCTCCTGGGCCATCCTCATGGGGACTACCCTGTTGTCCCTGGGCCCTGGACACCACCGTGCAGCCCGGTGGCCCTTGGCAGCCGCAGGGAGCAGGGCTTATCCTGCTCTAGAGCAGCACCTGGCTTTTGCAGCATCGCAGAGTAACAGCAGACCAAGGCACAAGGGGAGAAATGCATCCTCTGTTCAGCTTCCTCTTGCAGCAGAGACATCGTTTCCCATGAGACCGAGGCGAGCTTATCGTTAGTGCCCAATTAAAACAGGAAGATCGTTGGAACTCAAGAGGGAAGGGGACATTCCCTGTCTTGGAGCAGTCCACTTGTCAAAGGAAAAGCACCCTCACGCTGCACTGGGGAGAAAGAGGAATGCAGGTCGCTGCTCTTCTGAAGAGGCAGCTGGGGTAGGAGCCTGGTAGCGATGGATGTAACCCTTCCTCCAGAGGAGCTGCTGAACTGTGAACGTGCCAAAGTGGATTTCCAAGCTGAGCAATACCTGCTGTCTTGAGTGACCTACTTTTTTTGCACGCTATGTGAATAGGGTTAGGCAACAGTTAATTCAGTGCTGAACACTAAAACTGTTGGGCAGCAACAATTATCACATGCCTGGTGAACCCCATGGAAAGCCTTACTGCCCCGTGACAGCGGTTACAGGACAATACCTCATTTCAGACCTGTGTTTTGGGCACACATCTAGCAGGAACACAGCCATTTTCTAAACTGAGCATCATCATTCAAATTCATTTATCGGGTCCAACAGGAGCTTTTCTTATTACTATGCACAGTAATTTACCAAACGCAGAGTTTTTAAGGTTATCTCATAAATCACATAAAAAATGAAAGGCACTTTCATGCCGAGCATCCAAGCAGTCCTGTGCCTCTGGATGAGCCATGCCGAGGGAGTAAGGCTGTCAGAAGGACGAGCACACAGGCAAATCCAGCTTTTCCAATGGCCTTGCCACATATCACATATCACACCAGCTATAAAATCCCACCCTATGGCACGTATCGCTCTCTGCCTGGCCCTGTGCTAGAAGGTCTCTCATGACTCTTGCCTGTCATTATTTTGTCTCACCTGGGCCAGCAAATGCTCAGCTAAATCTATACTGAACCATGGCTAGCTGAGTTTTCACTGAGATATGAAATGTTTGTCAATCATACAGGGAGGAGAAATACACTAACCAGTGAACCACTCTTTTGGACTTTGAATTCATTTCTGAAGTCTTTGCTAAATGATTAACAACTGTTTGGGAAGTTGGGATTTAGTACAGTATTTGCTGATGCTTTGACTCTATACAGATTTTTATTTTTATTTTTGAACAGAATCTGATTTCTTGATACCTTGGCCAATTAAATTAAACAGCTCTCCTCAAAACAATCCCCAGTTACCAGCAAGAAACCTAACCCTGACGGTTGCAGCACGAAAGCCTGGTATGTTTTATCTCCCTTTTTTTCCCAGAATGAGATCCTGGCACCCTAATTCACAGGCACCGGAGCTGATCTCCACAGAGAGTCGCAATCAAATCGACTCTTTCTTTGCAGCACAAAGGAAATCACATTTCTTTGAAACGCTGAGGAAATCTGAATGTGTGTTCCTGTTTAGCATGATTAAGGTGTCACATAGCACTCCCACGCACCCCGACACAGAGAACTTCTTGCCGGCTGCTGATGTCAAAGCAAATCAGCTGAAAACACGGAGGGGTTCTGAGAAACACAACTAGGACGTGCCAGGCGGGCTGCCAAGGAGCCACCCAGTGTCGTACAGACGGGGCAACCTCAAAGGCCACCTTCTCACAGGGGATGGGGACAACACAGTGATGTCCCCTGCCCCCCTGGCCCCCCAGCAGGTTTTTAATACAGGCATGGGGCACACGTCTTTTGCCATGTAGGACTTTCTGCATGTGAGCTGCTTGTTGCTGGTTATAAAGCCCTGACAGGACACAGCAAATGTACCCACAGCATTTAGGAACGTCACCAAGAGGTGCACTTCTGTGCTTTTGGATTAGCACAAAACCTTCTTTGCTTGTGCTCCGTCTTGGCCCCAGCCACCTGGGACATCTCTCTCTATCCCAGTTCTCTCTCATCACCCTGATGGTTCCAGCTGCCACCCTCTCACTTCTTCAGCTCTTT
Source organism: Falco cherrug (assembly GCF_023634085.1). Lineage (NCBI taxonomy): Eukaryota > Metazoa > Chordata > Aves > Falconiformes > Falconidae > Falco > Falco cherrug. Next base: position 17,937,882 of record NC_073710.1, on the reverse strand, counting down.
CATCTGTATATTTTTGCTTGTGTCCTGTGGTTTGTCCATTATCGACATTAATAATTTAGGGGATTGTCTGCTCCTGCTGAAATCAATTCCTGTGCTACTGCTGCTAAGTGCTGGGCTGGGCCCAAGAACCGCTGTGACGGGGCTGGAATGAAGCAAGTGAACTGAAATGAAAGCAGAAGAAAACAGGCACTGCGCCCTTCAGCAGCCGGTGAATTTAGGTGGGGATGTGCCTAAGAAACACAAGCACCAAACTCCAGTTGAAATCCTTCCTTTTTCAAATCTCTCCCACGTATGCGTTATGATCCCAGGGCTGGAAGCAGTCAGCCTCAGTGCAGGAGCCCCACAAGGTCCATGTTACCTCCAAGGCAAAGCTGCTTAGATACAGGCAAACGGGAAAACACATCACCCTGGGCCTCTGCAGATGTCCACCTAACGAAAACTGCGAAGGACTGAAGTGCTTGTGCAGAGCTCTTGATCCAAACATCTCTTTCTAAGCCCCCTGTCACACCTCCATCCCACTGCTAGGGACCATTCCAAGAGCATATACCAACAATCTGCAGATCTTACTTTTCAGCTGTTTGCCACCTTGGTGGCAAGCCATTTCCTTGCAAGTGGCTGAGGAAGAACAGTACCTTGTGTCTCAAGGCTTAAGCCAGTGGGGACCAAGTTTTCCTCCTTATTTCCTTCTCTGGCATACACAGATATGCTGCTGAGGGATGCACGTGGGGAAACGGTCAACAGGAGAGGGCACTGACTCTGTCTTGGAGAGGCATTTTTTGTTCTTAAGCCCAGGACTTTAACAGCTCTGTGAGGCAGACAGAAATAATAACAAGATAATGCAGACAATGATTTAGGGACCAGGTATGCAGACAGTTTGACCAAGGCTGAGAGGATAAATTCATCTGATATAACATCACTGAAGCTCAACTCTCATCCCTCGTTGAGCCATACCGCTGGGCTTCTCTGTCCTTCCCTGAACAGCACTTCAGCAGGAGAAGGAATTTTTGGTTCTTTTTTTGAAGCAGTGGGATTAAGACGCTGTCCCCACAGCCAGGCAGGCTGCAGCTGTGCCTGACGGCAGCAGACAGCGGCTGGCCAGCGGAGCACTCGTGCAAGGTCTGGAGCTCGGCTCCCACCAGGAGCTGCCGGCATCCCACGGAGGGCCCCAGCGCCCGCGTAGCCTGGCTCATCCCGCAGCCCGGGGCTGGAGGGTTACTGGGAGCGCTGCGAGGGTGCCAGCGCACAAATCCCAGCTTGCGCGGGGCAGCAGGCATGCCGAGGAGGGTGTGGGCACCCAACGCTTCCACCCGCCTCCGCCTCAGGGGCTTGGCTGAAGTCCCCCTGGGGCCACAGGCCTGGGTGCGGGGGACCCAGCACTTTGCTCGCCAGGCTCTCGGCTGGGTCCTGGACACGTCCTGGCTCCGGTACTTGCTGGCCACTCGTGGCACCCGGTAGGCACGGCGGGGAGGACACGCTTCCCTACCTGCCCGTGTTTGAAGTGCTCGGAGGCTGGGCAGAAACACGGTGCCGGTTGTGACGGGTTATGGACAGAAGCCAGAGCAGCGTACCATAGTCACATAATCCAATAACAAGAACAGATTAGGCAATCTCTGTGCTTCATGTTGACAGGCCTGAAGGAAAGAACAGAACATGTAATCAAATGAGGGGGGGTGTCTTTCTTTATTTTGAAAGAAAGACAACATTACAGCAACAGAAGAGATGGCATAGCACGCGCTAATTACGCTGCCATGGATATTTCTCTTTTGCAGGTTTGAGGATAATACTGAGATTTTTATCAAAGCCCAAGGGAGCAAAGAACCAGAGGAGCTGGTATTCACTGGGAGTTAAGCACCCAATTCATTGAATGATTATTCAATAGCTTTTGCCCCCCTGTTCAGCCAAATCGTGTAAGAGCACATTCAACTCTCTCATCAGCAACCCGCAATAAGAAAAATCACCCATAATCCAGCTTCCTCTGGGAACAGACCAATGCCTACACGGTCTTCTTAATGACAGATCAAGCTGTAACAAGAAGCACAAATTCACAATCTGCTATCAGGAAATGTCTAAGGCTTCCTTCTTTTGATTTCTGCAGAGATATTCCTGCTGAGTCACTGGGGTTTTAGTGTCATGTGCTAACGGGAGCTGCGAGAGCGAACCGTGGGCAGGGCTGCCCACTGCTCCTGCCTGCAATCGGAGGCTGGACACCAGCTGTAAGGAGCGCCTGGGTGCTTTCCTTGGGCTTTCTTGGCCAAGGCTGCAAGCCAGAATTGGAGTGAAATTGTATTGAAGAAATCATCTAACCCGTACACCAGGCTTTTTAGGTGAATTGTTTCACTGGCTTAACAGGCAACTAGACATCTAGTTATCCAGCCACTCTTTTCCCCGACCCAAGGATGTAATTTGATGACTCACCATCATTCAGGTGACAGCAATGACAGCTGGAGATTTTCCCCAAACAACTGATTTCTGATATGTAATTTGTTTAGATCCTGGTAAAAAAAAAAAAAAAAATCTGCTCCTGATTTTTGTCTCTGTGGTGCTAAACACATCAGTATCAAGTAACACCTTCTGCAGCAGTGACCTGGCTTACGCTGCTTTTGGGAATCATCCAGATTAACGAGGCTCTTTGCTTTTTTGAATCACCCTTCTGAAGCAATCTGTGGAGGCATGGTCTGCCTGAAAAGTGACAACCCCAGATTGCTAATGAATGTCCCCAGGCTTCAGCAAACCTGCTACAAAGCTCACTGAAATTAGCCCAGTGCCTTCGGTTTAGTAAAGATGCCCTGCAACGTGCAGGATGGCAGGTACCCTGCGCTGCGACGAGACTCAGGGCATACGTGCAAGGAGACATTTTGCCCTATTTAGGAAATTGCTGGCTAAGTTATAGGTGACACTATTCACCGGCAGTGTCACTTGCCCCGACACCTTTTCAGTGTGAAGGCAACTCGTCACAGCTGAGATGTGTGTGGAGTTGCCTTATTTACTCTCCTGGGGTGGCATGAATCAGAGTTGAAAAGTGCAGTATGTTGAAGCCAGCCCGTATTCCCATGATGTGCGAGCGTGAGTCACTCAGTGGGGAGATTCTGCCAGGGTCCCTCCTGGACAACCCAGCTCTGCTAAACACGCTGGAAAATCCACAGATAAAAACAGCCCCAGTGACGCACGGGAGCTGAGCAGGCTCCGTGCCTTTTTGGGGAAGCTTCTGAAATGCCGACGTTTCCCCTTGATCAATAATCTGGCTGGCAGGGAAGGGCTTTGAAGCGGTTCAGAAAACACAGCCTTCTGCTCACACAGTCGCTGCTGTTTCTCTCCGGGAAGGTGACAGGCTGGGTAACTCCAGGAGCAGGCAGCAGAAGGATTTCTCTTCCGTGTATATTTAAAGCCAGGCTCTCCTGTAAGAGCCCTTGCTTACAGAAAAGATAATGCAGGATGTGAGAGGGCTTTCTGTGGCATGTGCAAACAAAAGAATTAAGTACAAAAAGTAAGTCCCATCCCAAGGTGCCACAGCTGAATGCTGGTTTTCCTCATCACGTCCTTTCTCCCTCCTCTCGCCAGTGAATACTGCTTGTGGGGTTATCGTGGGAATTAGGGAGCAAACTGGGCTGTGTTCTGCAGCAAGTTGGCCTGAACATTCAGAATGGGCTTTTTTGGTTTTAAAATCCATCCCTCACCTGATCCTACGATTAGCAGAGCTGATCCCTCAAGTCCCTGCAACCACCGCAGCGAGGGCACCGCGGACAGCAATGGTTTCCATGCTATTGTCCCAACTCAGAGTACAAAGCAAAGCCGCTGACAGGAATGTTTCCAGATAAATATCTCATTAATTTCAACCACAGGCAGCCATGAGTCACTTCCCCTTGACTACACTCCTCTCTTGTCACCAGAAATCAGGTAGTGGAGATCTGGTACTGTGTAAAATTTGTAATTATTTTGAATGAATATAAATAGTTTCGTGATGAGTCTCAAAAATTCAGGCCTAAAACATTCCTTTGTTTTCTCCAGAGATTTGCTATTAGTTAATCACCTTTGCTCCTACCACAGCTGTATAATAAAATGGTAATTTTAGGGCAAAACTGTTGGATTTTTATGTAAAGGTAGCAGGTTGGGCTTTCCTTGAACTGTGGTTCTGCCTCCTGGTAAATTGTGCCTTTCCCCCGCAAAAAAAAAAAAATAATACTGGCACGAGGCGATGCTCACCCTCAGGCACCGGCCCTGCAGCGTGCCCGGGGTGGGGGCTCCCCGCCGGTGGCAGGCTGGCTCCCACGTGCCACGCGGGTCTTGGCAGCTCTGCCGTGCCATGCTGCTGCTGAGATTCTCCTTCCCTTCCCTTCCCTTCCCTTTCCAGCAACTGGATCAGCTCGGCTACGCTCTCGGGCAGTGGCGCGACTCGGAGCCTGGTTAATCGCAGACCCTGAAGCCTGAAAGCCAGCAGTGTCTCACATGCCAGCAGCTGTTTCTCTTTTAGACAGATTGGGTTTTCTTTTCACATTTTTTTTTATTCTGGAACAACAACAGCTTGACCAAGATCCAAATCCTCAAGTTCTAAAATAAAAGCAAGAGCGGTACCTCAGCGCACACATGGGCAACCGGAGGGTCTGCGCTGGGGCCACACAGGGCTGGGGCTGCCGCATTTGAAGTGATGTGGTGGCATCATTTGCCACGATAAATCACTGGAGCCTTTAAGCCTGTACGCAATATCCAGTTAAAAAAACCAAAACCAAACAAAAATCCCCAGACTGCTCAATAACCACTCAGGCCTGACTTAAAATACGTTAAAAAAAGAACCTTTCCCACCAGCTATCGTGGGATTTGAATTATATTTTTGCACTGGAGGTGAATTCATGGCAGGACAGACCCCGCAGCCAGCAGCTACCAGATGACCTTCCGTGATGCTGGGGAGGCCTTTGGGATCCTTTTGGGCTGTCAAAGCTACTGCGGGAGCACTGGTCAGGACACTCACACTTGGCCAGGCTATGGCTTGGCTTCAGCTGAGCGTAGCACCGAAATCAGGGCTTTGTTCAGACCAAAACCTCTCGCCAAGCATTCTTCCTTCACTTCAATCGTTGCTCGTTAGCCCATGGATCCACTCTGGTGGCTAATGACTGCTCTTGTCTGAAATCGGTGGATTTCAAGGCAATAACCAAACTTTACGAGGAGTTTCTCATCGATACTGATGAAGACGGGAGAGGAAACACGGCAGGGGGGTGATAAACACTGTCGCTTCGTCTCATGAATTCCCCTAATGCTCCCTGGGGGGTGGTCCCTGGTGCCGAGGGCACTCACAGGCTTTTAACCTGAATCACAGGGAAAAAAATCCGCAGAAGCAGCCTGTGCTGCGGTGGCACAGCCCCCCAGCTAGGAAATGGCTGCAGGCAGGTTGCTTTGTGCTCCATTTCAAGCCCTGGAGGGACCTGAATGTCCCACCTGTGTGCTCTTCCACGGGTCGCCCCCCCAGCCGCTCGCTGCCCCGGGGCCACTCCTGGCCAGGCTCCCCGCAGCCCATGAACCCCGTGCTGACCCACACCAGGCCCCCAAAACCACAGTAACTTTACTCATGAGCAGGTGGAGGCCAACAGCTTGGTTTGGGGCTCCATGAAGACACCGGAGTCCAGCAGTAGATGGGAGGTGACTCGTGGTGCCAGCAATGGCCGGTGGCAGAGCAGCCACGTCCCCACGTCCCTGCGGATGGCAGCTCGCCCTCGTCATCCCTGGGACACGCTGGAGCTGCTGAGAATGCAGCGGGGACAAAAATTGGAAGAATTTACTAACTAACTTCCATAAGGGATGGGGAGCAGGGCGCAGCCCAGAGCCCCTGGGCAGGGGGACAGAGTGAGGAGGAAAAGAAGGAGGAGGAGGAGGAGGAGGAAGGCCCCAGGGCTGCAGTGGTGGCTGTGTGCCGGAGCTCGGGCGGGTTTCCTTGGCAGCCGCAAGCTCAGGGCGCTCACCATACCTAAGTGAAGATTTTGTCGCCATGGCAACATTGATGTCATCAGCTCTGCAGCAGCGTTAACCTCAAGTGCAACTTTTTTTCTTTCTCTTTTTTTTTTTTTTTTTCTTCTTTTTTTTTTCCTTTTTCCCCCTTGGTTTAGGTATTTTTAAATTTATTTCTTCATTTCTCTCAGGAGGTGACCCTGCTGCCAGGGCCTGCATCAGCACCCACGGATGTCCACCAGCCCCAGCCCCCTCCCGGCATCATGTGGGGGTGGTGGGGAGCCCCACCACCGGCAGCAGTGGGATGGGGCTGTATTTCTGCCCTGTGCCCCCTGACCTGTTTCCCCTGTCCTCGTAAACTGATGGTATTTCCAGGGAAGTTGGTGCGGAAGCTCCCGAAACATGAAGGAAGTGACCTGGGGAGAGGCTTCATACCCGAGGAGATGCCTCATGCTGGCAGACCTGCCTGGATGGCATCTGGGGCTCTTGCCACGCAAGAGCACAACATGCTACAGCGGAGCTGCTGCCGCTCACCTCCCCATCAGCAGGAGTCAGATGGATCCACCAAGGTGGGAATCCGATGTCTCCGCAAGGGATGCAATGCCTGGTGTGAGCATCTGATGGCTGCTCGCGGCTCCGGCTGGGCGGTGGAGGCTGAGCTCTGCCCTTGGCACTCGGCCGAGTTCCATGCCTGCACCAGCACAGTGTCCCCCCTGCACTAAACCAAAAATCCCTCTTCAAATGACAGCCAGCATGGGTTTTTTGAAGAAAAAGTTTGCAAGGGAGTGGGACCTGGCTTCCTCACCAGACTCAAGCGAGAAGGCTCAGCCCTCTGCCAGCCCCAGTCCCAGGGATAGGTATGATCCCGTCAGACAGATCCTCGATTCCCCTGGAGCCTCCTTTAACTTCCACGTATCAGGACTACTGCTGTTAATAGCGGGCCATTGCAGAAGTCTGGGTCAGGCTGTTCCAGCCAAAAATATTCTACATGTTACCCAGTTCACTGCGATGTTAAAACAAGCATTTCACCTAATGGACAGGGCAGGAGTAAGGTTACAGCTGAGCCTGGCTTTTCCTCACACACAGCCCTTCTCCCTGAGTCATGGGGAACTGTTGTTTTAGCTGTAGCTGGGATTTTTATAAAGGTCTGCTTTTTTTTCTGCTTTTTTTTTTTTTTTTGGTACACTGGACAAATCCTGCTCCCACACCAGCCCATTGTGCAGGGTGGGACCTGCTCTTTTCCTTACTGGGAAGGAGATCTACATGGGCCTCACCTGCCCAGCACTGGGCATGCAGGCGTGGGGATGCTCACCCAGCCCTGCCACTCCTCATCCCATCCATCACGGCTGGAGAAAACGCCACGTGGAAGGGAGATGGCTGGTAAAATAGGATCAGAGAACAGAAAATCCTAGTCGACGGTACTTTTTCTCCTTTATAAGCAACAATCAACCAAAACTTGCATCTTTTTAACGTCCTGATACTTAAAATGAAATTCAAAGCATTCCTGATAAATGTGTTTCTGGAGCCTTCAAGGTTCACAACCCTGCCTCTCAGCGCAGCAGTAAATTACGAAACCTAACTGCAAGATCTCAAAGCACCTGGCAAATGAGTCAGTAACATTAGTTATCCTTAATGTCATCATAATTGGTAAAATATGGAAAGAAAAGTATCCCTAAGCCAAGGTTTCTATATTTTAAATATAACTAGGTATACCGCATACCAAAGACACTAGCAACACTTTAATAAAAGCGAGACAGCCAGCAGGTCTCTGACCCTGTATTCAAAGCAAACGTTTCTTTTTAAAAGAACTGCATGTAGTTTAATACAAAGGCACTGACTCTGTAGTAAAGGCACAGGCAAACCCAGGAGATTCTGGGTGGGAGAGACTGAGGTTTAACAGTGTCTCTGTTACCTGCTGCAAACGATTCAACTTCAAATGTATGCTGCAGCAAAATTTAAGGATTAATGTTTGATATTATATCCCAGCTGGAACAAACATTAACAAGAAACTGGTTACTATATCAACTGCCAGATCTGTGAAGCAAACTGGTTAATTTAGGTGTTGAGACCAATTCGATGCTAGTAATGAACCGAACACGAGCTGGGAGCTACGTTCTGATACACAGGCCTTTGTAGAGATCGGCAGGAAAAGGACACGTATTGGCATCGGCAGGGCTGTGCCAACAAGGTTCATTCACGACCAGCGGACTTCTGTGAGGTTAGTGTATGCATATATTTAAAAGCTGATAGGGCCCAATTTAAAATTACAAATAAATTACAGTACTTGTTGAGCTGGTTGGTGAAAAACGTAAAAGTGAGATTGCCTAAAAAAAAACAATAAAAAAAGCAGGTACCAGGCTAGCAGGACAAATACCTATGTGTTTAATATCACTGGCAAAAAGGATATTCCAAGTTCTGTTATTAATAAAAAATGGCTCAACTCAAATATTTACTTAAGATTTGCCCCAGTCAATAGAAAAGAGAATGGAAAAACCCCTGCATGGTAACATCTGCTTAAAACAAGCATTTTGAGATACGTGTACTCTATTTAGTTGGAAAATATAATTAAAAATTCAAAACACAGCAATATAGTTGAGTGATGTGTTCTAATGGGTACAGCTGGTTGGCTTTACAGAGGCTGGGAGAGGTCAGCGTTGCCTTCAGCGTGGGAATGATGGTAGCACTCTGCTCTGATTGCTTATAGACACGTAGAAAGTCTCAAGGAGCTCTGTTCCAGATTAGAAATCCTCATACACATGAGACGGGAGGTTACTCCTGCTCCCAGCCATCAGGGGAGTGGAAATCCTGAAGATGGAGAGAGCCCCAGCTCCTGCTGTTGTCCAGAGGACAGCAGTCTTGGGTGGCGCTGGCATCCACCCTTCGCTTTTGAGCCCATCCTCACTCTTGCCTACCTCTACTGCATTTGGGGATGGCTACCCGGCGTCCAGGCCTTAAACCAATCTGCCAGCAAGGTCTTTGGACCTTCCCGCTGTATTTCCAAGAGGACTTTACCTGAATAGAGGCTCGATGCTCCCTGGGAAGCATAAGGAGTGAAGAATATCTTTTTGTTCTCAGTGCTGAGGCTCAGACATGGAGCCTCTCCCTGCTTGGCAGTGGTGGCCCTGACACAGGGACAAGGCCTGCTCAAAGCCCGTTGACAAGGCTTGCCCACGCTGGGGACACGCAGCCATCTCTCAGGTCATGATACCCACAGACCTCGAGAGGGCACTGAGCAACCTGCAGACCTGTCCTGAGGGCAGCCCAGGTGCCCCACGTCCGCCCTGGTGCCACCACCCACCACACCTCCCCCGTGAGGTCCCAGGACCAGCGTTAGGCATGGAGCCTCAGGTCCTCACGGACAGGGCTTGCAGATAACCCGGGCTCCACCTGGTGTGAAAGGACCCCATGAAGATAATGTACCAAGCTCTTACCTGGTAAGAATACAACCAGACAACGCTTCAGGTCAGCAGCTGTTTCAGCACTCCCCTCCGAGAAAATCCACGCCTAATTGTCAGGATTTTAGGCATGTATTTTACTCTCTGAGTAACATACAAGCTGCACCTACCCAGCCAGGAAAGCTGCACCTACCCAGCCAGGAAAGCGGAGGCAACTGGCACTTTGTGAGATTCACTCTGTGTTTGGTCTTCTGAAACTCACAACGTAGCCGCGAGCAGTGGAAGCAGCGATAGGAAGGCAGGACAACCGCAGGGTTTTAACAAGGACGTGAGAAAATTGCTCCTGAACCAAGGCACCGCTGCGGCTTTGTGCTCTTTGGGCTTGTATCAAAGCTCTCGCGCTGGTTTGGGTTGAAAGCCGAAAGCTGCAGGTTGGACAGCCCCGGTATTCACAGTCCCCGGGAAGACGGGGCTGCAGTAACCTCCCCGACGCAGTCCGGCAGCTCCCGCACGGCTCGGATCAGCAGCAGGCAGCAGCTGAAAGGCAGGCAGAAAGGCACCGTCACCCAGGTGAAACCACCACGGACCCCCACGAGCCCCAGTGCTGCAGTAGAAAAAACCTCAGAAAACCCTTCCTGGGCACAAGCTCGGCAGCTCTTCCCACGCCCCGTCTAATCCTCCCCTCCTGCGACCGACGGGAGAGCCCCCGGTGCGACCCGAGCCCCGGGGGCGCCTAACCACGCCGGCTCGTAGCTGCCGCAGGCTGGAGGCCAAGGCCACCCGCCCTGGCACCGAGGTGGCCCCCACGAGGTGACACAGCCCACAAGTCCCCGTTTATTTAACAGCACGGCCCTCACCTTCGAGCTCGCTCCCGTTTTGTGGCTGCCACCACAGGGACGAGCGTTTGCTGGGCCAGGAGAGGGCACGAAGCCCAACGGGGCGACCCGCAGGCTGAAGGGGGGTGCCCCCACGCCCCTTCCCCGCTCGCTCCCGGCCACCCACGTGGCGCGAGGATGAGACCAACACGCTGTGGATGTCTGAGCTTCTTCCACCGCTGCCGAGCCCACCCGCCACGGCAGGCTGCCGGGGGTCATCCCCCGCGGGAGGCAGAGATGTTCTACCTGATCCCAGCCAGGCCCAAAGCTCTCCTTCCCTGGGCAATTTCTCACTCCCTCATGCAGCATCACGGGAATATTTCTGGCTCTTCAGGGGCCAGAGAGGCTTTGTGAAGTCCCTGCCGCGGCCAGGGGAGGACAGCCCAAGCACAGCAGTAACTGGCTCAAGGGGAAAAGACTTGAAAAGCCTGACAGCCGCAGCTACAGCTGCTGCGTTGCACTGGGGGGAAAAATAACGGCACGGTTTATTCTCGTTATCAAGGGCCGTCCTGTGAGCACGTCTTACCTCGGCTGGAAACACCGTACGAACGCTTTTGTCTTCCCATCTCCTAAAGTCTCGCGGAATAGGACAGAAACACAGATAAAAATGAGAGCACAGGAGCCAGGTAACATACATGACGAAGGTGGCTCTCAGAACAGCTGCAGGAATTGGTTTCAAGCGGGGCCCATTTGTTTAAAAGCTAAAGAAGTTTAGTAATTGCCTAGACGATCGACGCAGAGTTGCGAAGTTCCAGCTGGATTTTATCCGCTGGCATGCAGCCCACCCAGCGGCAGGCTTCATCAAGGACAGCGAGCAGGACGCAAACGCAGCAGATCCTTCCCTTTGGACGCTGCCCTGAAACGCACCTGAAGATCCAGGAGCCCCCCCTCTCCAGTCTGGAAATGCCCCAGTGTTCCCAGCACTGCCTACTTCAGGCAACCAGCACAAAAAAAGACCCACCAATGCAACTCTTTTGATGGCCAGTGCAAAGAACTCCTTGAGCCCGTGCCGGATTAGGAACGGTGCAGATAAATGGTCTCGGGGAGGGATGCAAGAACCAGACGCGCAGAGATGCAGCTGTCCTCCTCCTCCTCGTCCCCTTGAGGTGACGGTGCCTCAAAACCTGGTGACTGGTGGAAGACACCCAGGCGGCTGCCTGCTGGTCCCCCCGGTTTGCAAACGGGGAACAGAGCAGCGCTGAGGCACGTGTGGGGAGCAGAGCAGCAGCACCGAGCGAGCGGCAAGAGGGCGGCTCTTGGGGACACCGTGGCTCTTGGGGACACCGTCCTCAGAAAGCCATCGTCCTCCAGCTCCAGCCTCTGCGCCTCCCACACCATCCTCACGCCATCGGGCCTGCAAAAGCTTCCTTCAAAGGAAACACAAAGCACGCAGCTAAAAGATATTCACTTACAGTTTATTTTTGCCTGAAATTATTTCACATCTCTTTGTACACAGCTACAGAACAGTAGTAGTAAACCATTGGTAAAAGCAACAGTGCTAAGGAAAATGTTGGCATAATTTTTCTTCTTTTATTTTTTTTTTCCTCATTTTCTTTCTTCCCATACTGCATCCTCATACAGTTTGGGATTTGAAGGGGGGGGGGGGTGAAACCTGGCACACCATGTGAGTTAAGACTCAATTTCTGTTTCATTTATTTAAAAAAAAAAAAAAAGAAAAAAAAAGAAAAAAAGAAAAACAGAAAAAAAACCACCCCATGATTTGGGTAGGGGTTGTCTACACAGCAACAAAGTTTAAAAAAAACAGAAACAAACAAACAAAAAACACAACCAAAAGCTTGGCTTCCATTGAATAAGATTAAATATATATATTTATATATAAAAAATTACATTGGCTGTATGTGAAACCTTGAGGTGCTGAAGAATAAAATAAAGGTGTTAAACAGAAGAAAAACTTATTTTTGTTTTTTTTGTTGTTGTTTTTTTTTAAATAAGCAGCTCTGTACAATGAAGGCTCATTCTGAAAAAAAAAAGTAAAAGTCAACAGCGTAGTTATAAAAGAAACCACAATTTTAAAAAAATCATCTTCTAAGCAATTGTGGAATTTGAAAAATGTAGCAGTCACATTTACAGACAGGTCAGAGCTATCGGATCAGCAACACCGCGATTTTTTTCAGTCTCCCCAGAGGAACATGCAGAACAATGCGTGCACAGAACAGGTAGGGGGAGGGGGGGAGGGCGGGGGGGGCAATAGAAAAAGCTGATGCACAAAATGGAGGGAGAGCTTTTTTTTTTTTTTTTTCCCCTCTTTTTGAAATATCGGACGTAAACAGAAAACAACCGAGGCAAGTTGTAAAATCTACAGTGTTTTGCGAATACCCCATTGCCAAAATAAAGGATGCCTTTCCCCCAGCTCCCGTGTTTAAACCTGACGTGGTTGAAAAGACTAAAGAAAGTTTTCAGACTTCGGAAGGAAATGTGACTTTTATTAAGCCCTGCACCCCCTCCCCCAACAACCATACCCCCCTTGATAGGTATTTTCCTTCCTATTTGATAACATCTGAGGCATTTTGAAATCAAAAAGACAACGCGATGAATGTTGTGACAGAGAGGGAGTATAATACAGTATGCATTACTAAAAGGCAATTCTTCAAAGAGGACAATTCCTTTAAAAAAAAATAATAATAACAACAAGACAGCAAACTAGTTTATACAGTACTATACGCAAAAAAAGGGTAAAAGAATTAACAATTCATAAATAAAACACAGGTCCCAGACCTGTTATTTGTGAACCATTTTCTTAAATAGGTGCATTATGTAAATCTTATGTACAACAAAATTACTTTGCATAACAACTGCAAGGACATGGAAGGAGGTGAAAATCATATTGGTTTTGGTTTTCTTCTCTTGAGATTTTCGTAAGTTTGATTTTCTGAAGCAAAACTGGTGAAAGAGGAGTTCTGACTGGATGGGTGCCAGCCAAGAAAACCCAGGTAAATAATGACAAATGATTTTTTTTTTTTTCCTCCACACGGCATAAAACACAAAGGCAAATAAAATCCACAAAGGTGGTTTTTTTCCTCTTTATAATCCTCTTGCTGCTACAAAGTCCTTTCTTTTTCTTTCTTTTTTTTTTTTTTTTTTTTTTTTTCCTCCTCCTTTTCGATTTAAATTATGTTGATTCCGAAATCACAAAGCTGAAAGAATCCAGCCGGGTCCAGGCTTGCCCCATCCCTCCCCCTTGATACACACAACGCCACTCCTCTACCCCACAACCGTGACTCCTGCCATCAAGTCTCAGGACTGGCTGCTCTACAGGTATTAGCCAAAAGTTATTTTCCGGTTTGTTTTTCTCTGTTTGCTTTAAAAATCTTTTCCTTCTCGTAAGAAGCAAAAGAGAAGCGTCGGAGGCAGTTCACCACGCTTCGGTGTAGCGGACATCCACTTCCTTCAGGTTGGGGAGTTTAGCCTGCGCGGGAGGGTGAGAAAAGGTCAGAATTAGTGTCACGTGTTCAGGACTCGGGGAGAAAGTTCCCATCAGATCTGTACCGTCAGCAAACCGGGAAGATAGATCTAGCGGCCACAAACTGCAGCAAGATGCGCTACGACCTCAGCCCTGCGGAGGACCAGTGCCGGGTCCAGCAGCCAGCCGAAGTGTTCACGTGGCAAGGAAGGAACAAGATGCTGAGCTTCTACCGACTCACAAAACTACGTCACACCTGCAGCAAAAATTAGTGGCTCTAGTACAACCCATGCAGCAGCGTTCAGGTCCAGATCGGACCCCAGTCTTTATTTTTTATACAAACGCTTCGCAAAATTTGTTTGCCAAGACTCCAGCAGTGAAGGCGGCGGATTCAAACCGCAGCAGCCAGCCATACGCTCCTTCCCCAGCCTGCGCATGAAGCCATCGCTCGATTTTCCCCTCCATGCGTTACAAAAATCCAGAGCGCCTCAGCAACTTTTGGTGTCTCTGCGGTCTCCTTTCCATAACTCCACCGCGGTTGGACATATTGTTCCTGAATTACCCTGCGCGAGGCAGATGGGAATCGGCTGTTTGCACTGTGCCTACTTGCTGGTCCCGTTTCCATGCTCTCTGACCATAATTGTACGGCTAATTCTCTCAAAACAAATAAACACGTTTAATTAGGCTAGGGCATAATTGAGGAGTTGGAAGTTTCTAAGAGTCATTATTACCTCACTGCTTGATTTATGTGCACGCATATTTTGATAAGAGCTAGTCATAATCCTACAGACACTGCCAGCAAATAATTTTTCAGTTAGGCAATAATGACTTCAGTAGTGGGTGTTTATTTATTGTCTGGTTCAGCCTGCCTGGTACATATGTGGGTGTCTGTGTGTGCAAGCGTGTTTAGTGGGGTGGGGGATGGAGCAGAGAGGAAATGTCATCACTGGCTTGTGCCCCAAACACTCTCGCAGACCAAGGGGAGAAGAAGGAAAGATTTGTATCAAAAATACGTTCTTTGATGTCTGAGCTGTTCTCAACAGACCTACAACCATGCGCCCCAGGGAAAGAAACTATTACCCTCCCTTCGAACACACACAGAGCTCTCAAAAAATGGCCACGAAGATAAATTTCAATGAAAGAGGTGAGAGGGGAAAAAGTGACGCACGCCTGTTTTCTCAGCTTTTTTAATTTTCTGCAATCATCGGGACTTTGCTCACAGCCAGTTTTGCTGTTTGCCCTGGCAAGTCGCTTTCTGGCGTTGCTGGGAAGGACTGTTAACGCAATACCAGAGCACAGGGAACCGGTTAGGAAAATCCCAGTTTGGGTAGAGAGTTAGTGGCAAAGGGGCTCAGAAGCAGGGGTAGGACTGGGGGAGCCTTTCAATAGACTTAATTTCAGAGCCCTGGCCCAAATACAGCATTGAACTTGATTGCCTGTAAACGCTTGGGGCCTGATACAAGCTCCATTGTGTGAACCCATCTGCAAGCCAGCTGTTAATTCCAAGGACGACTTCTTTGCATATACAATTGTGACACAAGTTTTGAAATCTTGATCTTGAAAAATCCATGCTAGCAGCACTGCAACAGAGTCCCTGGGGGAGCCCTGGCTCCACAGCCAGAACCGAAGATCCACGTTCGCAGTGAATTTTGAAAGCAGAGCAGTTTCAGGACTTGCCTCAAGTTCGAAACTCAACCCAAGGCTGTGACCTTTTTGACTAAACCTGGCACAACCTCAGGCATCAGCACACAAGAGAACATGATGTTGAGTTTCATCTTGTTTCTGCGCCTGGGTTTATAAGGTAAGGCTGCGGGACATGCGACTCATGCAACACCAGAGTGAAGACAAAAGGCCACACGAGGTCATGAAAGCCAGCGCATCTCAGGCTGCCTTTGTCTGAAACCACCTGGGGCCGTTCCCCTCCCACAGTTACATTCTCCTTCTTTACACCATTTTGCTGAAGTGGTTGTAAATTCACAGCACACACGGTAACCCCAGATGTCTTGAATGTCAAACTCGGGAACTGGGCATTTGTGCAGGTGCTTCTGTATCAAGCCCAGTTGCTGTCCCAGAGGTGTCAAGATAAACTTGCACCTCCCTCAACGCTTTTAATTCTCCCTGTGCCCTCTGAATCAAAGCTCCGTAATGCTCTTCACCCACATTACCTGCGGTCCTGGTCGCAGCACAGGACGTGGCTCTGGAGACGTGCACTCGATTTTGCCTGTCTGTCTATCCTCATTGGAAACGATCTGTTTATGAAACCTTGACTGTTAACAGCACTGGTGAAAAGAATCAGTTTCTGATTCCATCTCATACTTATCCACTCCACATAATAAATGTTTCCTGCGTCCGTCAAAGCCAGCAACCTCAGAATGCTGTTTTCGGTCATTATCTCCCCAAAGTGACCCATTTCACCCTCTTAGATGACTTTCACGCTACACAGTCCATTCTCCCTGTACTAGGCACTAGCACCATGCACTGGCTAAATCTGCAAGTCCTCCTCCGCCAGTTACTACTCATCTTTAGGGGATGCAATTCAGAAATACCTTGAGATCTTCGTAGGTATCTGCTGAAAGTTTGGTGCTGTTCATATTTAAACTACACAGGCTCTTCATGGCTAAAAGAGAAAACATACAGATTATTTATGATCGTGCTGCTTTTTCTTAAAATACCAGGCTTACAGTAGGCCAAAGCATAAACAAGACATGACTATGTGCAGCGCTCTCAGGAAAAAGCTGAATAGTGTAAAATATAGAAGTAGGAATGGATAAACAGCTGTTTGGGCCCTCATCCAGGAAAAAGTCCCTATTTAGGAAGGGCCATTAAGCGTATGCTTAAGTCCGCTGACTTCAAAGGAGTTGAGGCAACTTCTCATAATCAGTTTCCTGCACATTATTCTGAACAGTGCCCGTTCTCAGTGCTCTGCGTGGTGCACGCAGGGGCCACGCTGATCCAGCAGTGCTCCCTCTCCCCTCCCTGCCCCCGCTTCCATTTTAGGCTCCAGTAGTTAGCAGAATAGTTTCCTAAGATGAGCCATAACTACTGGCCTGTCTGGCACGTCTGTGTAGGATCAAGCCTGTTAAAGGAGGCTCTTAAACCCAACAGGCGAGGTTTATAATACACTGTTGGACGTAGGAAAGGGTCTCGTTCTGGCATGTCAAGCAGCTCTCGGTGCACAGGGGAATCCTGAACGCTGCTCAGATGGCCCCGCTCTGCCTTGCCCTATTTAAATAAAGAATAGCGAGAGTTTCACCTCCCCAAAAAGAAGGAACAAAAGATGCCAGAGAGGGTATGAAACCTGCTGCGCACAGTTGCTCAACGCACTAGTAAGTTGCTACATGGCTTTGCAATCGTCCCCTCCTGCGCCAAAAGGTCAGACCCCCACCCAGAGAGGACACCCACAGGAGGGTGTGCGAAAAAAGCTGGGAAGTCCCAGGGCCACAGGACACCACGTGAGAAGGAGACAAGTGCTGTCAGTGAAGTCAGAGGCAAGAGCTAGAGCACAGGCTGGAACAACAAAGCCCACAGGAGGCGGCTCAGCACCGTCGGGCTCAGATCACCGTCCTGCTTCCCCTGCCTGCACCTGAGCGGGGCGGGGAGGGGGGAAGGCTAAACCCACAGACAACCACGGCCTGTCCTGAATCCCTGCAGAAGCAGCGCTGTGGCAGCCAAGAAATCAATCTTCTGTCCGAGCCCACGTGAATTCCGCCGAACCCACAACAATTTTCCTCTGTAGCTTCTTTGGGACACTTACAGCTCAGTGCCAGCAGCCCAGCGTCCGTGACCGGAGTCTCGCACAGGTTGAGCACTTGCAGCATGGTGAGGTGTTCAGACAGAAGCCGCAACCCTGCGTCTCCGAACTGTGGGGCACAAGCAGAGTTGTTTGCAAACAAGGCACAAACATCGTGTGCGAGTACCTCAGGACAAACGGGGCACATTAAATGAGGTTTGCCGACGAGCCCTCAAAGCCACACTCGGATTGTTTACCGCAATCTCAAATGATAGGAGAGAAAGCAAATAGTTTTATCCCCGTTTTGCAGACGGGGAACAGAAAAATTAAGTGACTTGTGCGCACTTAACCACAGGCCATCATTTAATTAGAATGGTGCCTTTGAAGTCTGGACTTTGTATGAGAGAGCTCCCACCCAGGCTATACAAAATGGTTATGGCAGTCTCAGCCAGTTCCCAACCACATCACAAAATTAAAAAAAAGCATAATGCAAGTGGTATTAATTAGCTATTTTGGTCTCAAGAACAATGTACTATTGATTGGTAATTGTTCTATTGACCCACTTCATTTCTGCTGTTTCTAAACTCTAGATTAATGGAAACCAGGATATCACAAAATAAAATGGAATCTAAACCCTTTTTTTTAACTTACTAATAAAAAAAAAAAAAATCAGACAAAAAGCAGGCTCTTTATCCAATGAAATCAAACTCATTTTGAGCAAGAAGTTTCCAAACCCAAGAGTTACATTGTTAGGACAAATCTGGAGGAGATACATGACAGTCTTAAAACAAGCAAGCAATCAGATTCTACTTCACATTCCCCACACAAAAAGAGGAAACTTCTGGGATACAAAAGCAGTTAGGAAAACAAAACAAGATATTTGCATGACATTTGAGTGGAAAAAAAAACACTGCTTTTTGTGGCTGCACTGGAGATAATCATATTTTCAGCGGGCACTGCAAATAGGTGCTAACAGAAAATGGGGAAAACCTATTCAGTGGAGAACCTCAGAGACCAAAACCAGCAGGGAAATGCAAAAGAAAAAATTAACTTTAAAAGCTCTTTCAATCAACAGCTGAGTAATTTGTCCAGTTAACTTTTTGCTTACAAAATAAACATGTTCTCATTATAGTTTCCCCTCTATTCATTATTTGAGTTTATTTTTGTTGCTGTTGTTTTTAAAGAAATTCTAGTTGATCAGCATTCAGGGCAATTCACTGCCTATGCTGCACAGACTCTCTCTTTTGCTCCAGATGAGCTGCACAGCATCATTTTTTTCATCCTAGATGGGTGATGTTGTAAGCACTTCTCAGATGAACTGCAGCACGTGTACTGCAAAATACACAGTATCAACAACACCTAACTGGAACATTCCACCCAAGGTAGCAGCAACCCTTTTATAATTAAAACAAAAACAAACAAACAAAAAAAAAGAAAAACCAGCCTCCAAGATGAGCTATACCATAGAAAGGCCCTGTAAAACCAGCATGAGGGCAAACTCGCTCTAAGCCAGCCTCTTCACACACTCTTCTTGCGCTGAAGTAATGTGAAATTTCAGAATTAGTCAGCACTGATTCGTGCTCTGAGTTTCAGTCTGCAAAGCCCTTACCTGAGTTGACCACAGGTTCAGCTGCTTGAGTGAAGGCAGTTTAATGAGGTGCTCAGCACAAGCACTTGTCACATTGGTAAAGGCCAGGCTGAGGTTTTCCAAATTTCCAAAGGATCCCGAGCTTAGCAAGCGGGCCAGGTCTGCATCCTGAAAGCAAACAACAGATGGATAAGCAAGATTATTGACGACTCAGCCTGCAATCCGCTGCAGTGGTGTCACCGATACTGTTAACCAGCAAGAGTTGCACAATGAAGCTGCTTGTTTACAGTAACAGAGAACCACACAGAGAAGTTTCTGTTTGTTTGGCAAGCTGCTGGGCTCTTGTGGCAGTGTTGCTTCACACACTCTGGGAAAAATTTATCCAGACATTAGGACAGAAATTTTCTTTGCATGTGTATCCTTATGAGACACAAAGGCTTCAGTCAGAGCAAATGTTGAAGCTTGGTCTTTTAACTTAACAAAGATTTCACTGCAACTTCTAGATCCAAACTGCATCCAGGACTGTTACCTGGCCTCAGTGAAGTTAAGTCTGGGCTTACACCAGGCTGAACTGTAACGACGATGGGTGTCTTTCAGACTTTCATGTCTAAGATCCAGGACCGGCCATTGTGAAGTCTGCTTTTTAATGCAGTACTCTGTCCCCAAATCCACCGTTAGTTCCCATTGTAAATTCCAAATCCGCACACCAGTATAAATCTGACAGTCTGATGCTTGTACTGGTGTTGGAAACTGCTGCGCAAACCCAAGAGCAGAAATACGCCCTTGCTTGTGTAAACTCCGGTCGTGTTGACAGAGCAAGCGGAATGGCTCCCCTCTTGACTGACCAAAACCACTGTGCCACATGGCAAACATAAATCAAGTGTTTAAATATGGAAAGACCAAGCTTGTTTTTCTATCGACATGATTAACTTACTGTGGACTTGGATGGCAGTGTTAACCTTGTGGGACCACCTTTTCTTTGCTGCAAGAGAAAAGATATTTTAGTCAAAGAAGCTGCCATTCTACATTTCAGACCAACCGAAGCATAGCAAGCTCTTTGCTAAAGCAAATCCTGCTCCGGTTACAAAGCTCCCTGCCAGCCCTTCCACCTCTTCTCTGTTTTTTTCTGCACGGACAGATTTTTTTCTGAGTGCCAGATGCAGGCCTGTTGCCACCCAGGGGACATCCACTAACCGCAGCTGGTGGTCTCTGTGCCACGGGGCAGCATCGTGTCTGATGCAGCCTGCCACTACTTGGTTACTTTCACTTTAAAAGCCAACAGGCTTAAAATGCTGGGCTAAGATAGCAAAGGGGTTGAGACTGCACCGCTGACAAAATAATTTGTCTTCAAAAAAAAAAAAAGCATATACTTTTCAGGCTGGCAGCAGGGGTTAAAGAAGACAAACATAAATGTGAAAGAGGGAAGAGGAAGACTCTGGGTGTATTTGCATAGGTGAAAAAGTGCTAATGAGAGCAGATCTATCTTCAATCTGAAGATCCTGACTTTAAAATCAGGAAAAGATCTTTTTCTCATAGGCTCTAGCCTCCGAGAACTAGACCTAAAGACCATCTCAGTAAAATGCTGTGAATGTCAAAGCATTAAGAAATGCTGGCGAGCACTAAAACCATTTGCTACTCATATGTCAAAAGGTGGCAGAATTTGACAAGCTGACTTGTAAGATCTTAAGACAGCGGGATTTCACCTCTGTTCTTTCACATAGATTCTAAGCAGGTTATTGAGTATCATTCATAAACACAGTATGGGATAAGACACGTCAGTAAACAACCCACAGTATATATATTCACAGTAAAATCTTCCAAATACTGCTCCCATCCTGTTGTTAACCAGGAATTTCACACCCTGCTTGTCTTTCTTTTGTACCTCCATTTCTGGAGAGTACAGACCACAATGTGCTATGGCAATACTGCATGCAGGGCGACATACCAGCTCTTTTAACTCCCTCTGCCTGTCACACAGCTGTTCATACATTCTCTTTCCCACGTCTGTGCTTTCCAGGGTAGAGATGATCTGGAGTTGTGTGTCATTATTATCGATGATGTTGTATTCCAGCATCAAACACAAAATCTAGCAGCAGAATGAAAGAAGAGCGGTCACTGCAGTGCTTACCTTCACTTTCTTCCAAATATCCCAATTACAGTGGGCAGCACGGTAGTTTAAATTACGGGGTAAATTTTTAGAGCATGCATTATGCAGGCTAGATTAGAAGATCATAGCAATATCTACTGACCTTCCAACACAAGAAACCAATTTTTTATTTGTAAAGAACGAACTCTAGTATCTGAAAGTCAGCCTATCTATCCTGTTTTCCATTAGTGCTCATTCCTTCTGACTGAGAAGTGCAATTACTTTACATCAGACCTGGAAGATGGCTTCATGCCACAGCCCGCTTCAGAACAGGTACAATCGATCCAGTATTTCCCAGGTACACCGGCTAGACTGCAGATTGGCAGGCTGGGAACATTACAGATGAGCAGTAGAGCCAAGCAGCTAAGTGCTGGATTTTCTGTCCCTAAGTACTGGGGTTTCTGTGCAAGCAGAATGCATGTGAAGTATACCCATTCTATAAGGCAGGATGGGCAAAGGCCAGAGAAGCTCCACGAGAAGATCCAGGGAGCTTCCTGCTGTGCCCAGGACACCTTCCATCTCAGTGGGAACACGCCTGACTCACCCCTGGGCAAGGGGCTGCCAGGAGAAAGTCACAACACCAGGGGATGGTTCCATTGGGTCACAGAGGCTTCAAACAAGCTGCCCCCTCCACACTGCCTTTCCTTTTCTGCTACAGGTCATGCCATTGCAATTAAAATGCAAAACTTTTATTCCCTCCATTATTTTTAATGAAAAAAATCAAGCAACATTATATTCAAATTCATGCAGCACACTTTTATTTACTGGATGAAATTAGCATGCACAGATCTAAGTCAATGAAAACTGTAACTCCTTCCACCGATTTAACCACCCTCTAGTTCTGTTTAAAATATATGAAGACATTTATCATGAAACTTCTCTAAAGAAACCCAGAAAAATATTTATAAACTATTAGTGCAACAAAAATAACCAATCATAAGCACACAAAATGTGTAATAATGCAAGTGAATACGGATTTGTAAATGCATTTCCTGTGCACTACTCATTCTGCAGGTGGCAAGACAAGCATCAGGCATTTAGTCATGGAAAAGCCTTGGGGTTCTGAATTCTGACCTCTCACCACAGCCTAAACCATCATGGCCATTTATTTTCCATCTTAGCTTCTCCAACTGAGTTATAGCAAACAATCTTTCTCTCCAAAAATTCTTGCACCCACCTTTCATCTAATTCACTCTCATATCTGCAGAACAATATTCCGTTCCACTTAATCCAGAAAAACACAGCTGCCCACTGTTGGTGTTTGGTACGACACAAACCTGAACTTGGCTTCTCTAGTTCCACTAGATCTAATTCTGGGAAAGTCAATGTGAAACTGAATCTGAGTATTGCTCAGAAACCTATATGACTACGTATGTTTAGGGCTTACCTCTACCATCGTCTGGTTACCCCTCAAAGCCAGTAGCATGCAAGGTCCTAACTTATTTTCAGCCAGTGAAAGCAGGAACTTCTTTGTTTTATAGCAGGATCCCATTAAAATATGAACCTGTTCGAGAAACAGAGCTAAAATTAGAGCTGTAAGCCTAAGAAACACATCTACATTGGGAAGGGACATGGTTACACAGTGAAAAAAATGTCAGTATTTGCAGCAAACCTAAAGAAAGTGCCCCCCTCGTTGCAATTACGGTTGCAGTCTCTCAACAGCTTTATTGCTGATTGGAAGTGACTTTTTGAAAAAGGTGATGCCTAGTGAGATCTGAGGGAGCGGGTAGTTTTCCTCCATAAAGGAGCTCAGCTGACAGCCCAGAGGCCTGATACAGGCTCCCCAGGAAACATCAGAGCAGCTGTGCAATTGCCCCTCTCCCTAGTAACACGATGAACCCAGCCCCAGGGGGACCACAGGGGATTTTGCTTTCGCATCTGTTTGCAGTTCAGTTTCTCTGGAAATGCCAGCTGGTGAGCAAGGGCTGCGTGGGCTGGATGTCTAGGTAAAAGGCAGTGGTGCTGGTGATCTCCTGTCTGCACTAGCCGTGGTTAAGGGGTGGTGATGGACAAAATCACCTGTTCAGAATGGACGGGAGCTGACTGGGAAAGGAAGGAGTGCCTTAAAAAAACCCAGTAGTCCTAAGCCCTAAGTCAGAGATGACTTCAGTGCTTTCATGCTCTTGGGTCATTATCTTGCTTTCCCTTTTGCTCCTTTTCCCCTGAAAGGAAGGAAGGGCTGAGAACGCGGACTAAGACTCCTTCGAGTCCCCCAGCTGACAAAGTGTCCTGCAGCCTCTCTTCCAGCTCCAGAAAGCATTGGATGATATCACATAGTAACACCTACAGCAGAAATGCAAAGCCACTTGCACAGATCAAAGAGCCTCTTCTCACAGAATAAGTTGGCAGTATTCTTCCCCATTTAAAACCCCTAGAGATTAGCTGCAAAGAATTTCAAGTTCCTAGCCAAAAGTCTTATTTTATGGCCCAGTGGCTGATTCACCAGCTTGCTGGCAGAGCACCGTGTGAGAATCTGTAGTTTCCAATGACCTGGGCAGTAAGAGCTCCATTACGTAGACTCAACATCAGCACTACACCACAATAAGCTTGCAAATACGTCCCGTGGTCCCCCTGTTCACGGTATTGCCCGGACTATGTTCAATACTGCTGAAAACATTGCAACCACACCATGATGGGGTCAGTTCTATGCGGATCAGTTGCTATCATGCAGTTCTTCTTCCTCATGGCTCCATTACCAGCAAGGCCTTTCGAAAAACACAAAATCTTTTTTCTTAAGTATCCATCAGTTCAGGGGTGGCCCTTAGAAACAGTAAGCTTCAAGCAAAAAAGGATTTCATTTTATGCAGTTATCATTAAGCCTTCCTCAAGGTTTTCTTGAGTGACAGAAAATACTGATGCTAACACTAATGTAAGGTCCATCTCAGAACAGGATGTTTTTCGAACTTTATGGTTAGTCGTTAGCAGCTCTTTAAGTATTTATCAACATCCTTGCAAAGGGCACAGAGTACTGCATATTAATGTGTGTTAGCATTGTGCTTTCTCAGGCACACCCTCTCCTGATGCTCATAAATAACTTAGACCATAAAAGCCCTCAGGAGAAACGATACAGTTCTGAAGAAATTTTCGTTTCAAACATAAAAGACATAGGATCAATGAAGAGGGATGAAACCTTTTGTAAACAGTCTTTGCCCATTATCTGTTTCAAAGGTCCAGAGCCATCTGAATTTGGAAGTATAGACAGATATGCATGTTCTTTATGTGCCAAAATGTTCAGCATGTGGGAGATGCACAAAGTGTGGATCCCCCTGAAAGTCACTTCACTGGACAGCCAACTTCAACAAATGTTTTTTCCCTTACCAGGGAAAGGAAGCAGTATCATTTCCATCTCAATTGCTATATGGAGAATTAATACACAGTGAGACCTACATGACTTGACCCCGGTTGCACAGGAAGACAGTGCCAGCATCAGTGATTAAAACCTGTTATTTCGTGCCTAGTCCTTCTAAGAGTTACAAAAGAAATAACTGCGGGAAATGGAATGCTGGTTTCTAATTATAACTCCCCATAACAATATAACTAGGCAGAGAAACTGCTAAAACATTTTTATTTCTACCAATATAATTGGGAAAAGAAACTGCTAGAACATTGTTTGTTCATTCTTTCTTTCTATCTATCTATCCATCCTTTGATTAATTCAATGTTACCGTGGCTTTTACATTCCAGGGTAGCCTGTAAATGAAAAGTATAGGTGAGGATGTACAGAACAGTCTGTCTCCCCTGTCTCCCAGTATTCCATATTCTCCGAGAGGTTTTTTTATACAGACACACATGCACGCTTATTTATAAGTACAAAAATACGTACATACATATGGACACGCGTATATACATGCATTTTTTTTGTGCATACGCTACCAGTGAAAAAACACATCAGAGTTCAAAAAGAGAAAGCTAACATGTTAATTGCATTGTGACTGCAAGGACGTTCAATGGATTCGGTGGGATAAAGATATAGACTTCCTGCTGAACGCTTGTGGATTACAGAACCGTGATCTTGGTAATTTTTTGACAAAAGAAAGTAAATCCTGTTACTGCCAACTATGCAGTAACTAAGTAGTTACTGCACAGTTACTAAACTCACATTATTGCAGACACGTACCATACTGGCAAACAGCTCTCCATCATCATCACATGCCACTCCTCCAGGGCTGTAGAGCTGGAACCAGCCGTCTTTGCCAGCCCGCACACTCAGCAAACATGAGTGGACCTGCCAAAACGTGAAGACATTGAGAAGGTTAAAGTTCCTGCCAGTAATCACCAGCATCTCCCACACTGGGCCAGAAAAAGTAACTGTAAAACCGGGGACTGCTGGGAATTTCACCGTTAAAATAACAATCCATAGAGCTGCAGGCAAGTCTCCACTCCCAGAATCCATTTTTCTTCAGTATGAACAAGGAGGGAAGCTGTATCATCGCTAATTGCATGGCCTTTTTCGTTCCCTTTACACAAATCACACACAAAATGGCTCTAATCTAGAACAGCTCCTTTCACTTGGACAAAAACCAACCAAAAAACAAACAAACAAAAAAAGACTCAAATTTCTGAGCTTCTGTCATTTTCACCCCATCCTCCCAGCATGTGTCTCTACACTACTGGTGTGATCTGCATACCAAATGCAGTGGCTGATGGCTTGCTCATTCCAAATATTAAAAATTCTTATTACTCCTGTTATAATGAAATTTGACCAGAGTCAGGGTGAAGGAAATCCACAAGGGAAGCTCAACAGGGATCCACAAGACAGAAGCTGCACAGAAGAACTGGCACCAGTGAGCAACCATTAGTCTCAATTTGGCCCACTGCAGAGGTTACTACATCTAGTCCCAGTTTAACAAAGACATCATAATTAAGCTTTTTGTTTTGTTTTGTTTTTTCCCCCTTGAAGAGACAGATATTCTATTTCAGTTTTTGAGGTGTGTGTGGGAGGAAGTCCATGCTCTTTCCTTCGGGCCTGTCGCAGTAGTGAACAGATGAAATCCTGGTGCTGTTCTAAGACAAGAAGGTTTCTCTTATCTGACAAGGATGACTACCGCTCACAAAGGCTAAAACCATGAAAATCAGGAGTTCTGGACAATGATGACGATGACACAGCCTCCTCACCCACAGTCTGGACGAGCTTTCTTCCCTTTATGCCAGCACCAAAAATGAATGTGGATGAGAGGCTTGCTCTGACTCAGCCAAAGCTGATGATGTTGAACAAGCTACACGTGCAGCTATGAAGCAGTCAGCCACCATGAGGCTATAGCTATGCACTCATTCCAGTAACACACCTCCCACCCCCTTTCTCCTCCTAATTCATGAGAATTACGGTCATTTGCACACAATGTAACTGAAATGCAGCTAAATAAAACCTGTTATTTTGTAAGCTGTATGGATCGCTGTATTTTGCTGCCCTTTTTTTTTGTACGGAAAAGCTCTGAGAGATTCAACAGAGTGGGAAAATCTTGCTGGTTGCAGTTCAATAAGGAGCAAGGACATCAACTGATGCCAGACGAGGAGGTCACAACACATGTTTATACATAAGGCAAGAAACCATTCATACTAAGACTGTGTGTGCTGAGTGGCTATTACTTCCTGAGAGACTTCAGCACAGCAAAATTACACCATGTTTTGAAACAAACTACTTAAGGAGAGATTTTCTGAACAAGTATACTTGCAATTCCTCCAATTAATACTCTGTGTAAACTGCCAATAAAACTCACTTCTTGCCTCGGGTCTTCTGCAAATCTCTGAATCACATATTTCAGCTCCCTGGGAAGAAAAAAAAAAAAAAAAAAAAAAAGGTTAAAGGACAAGAATAAGCAGTTGCTGGTTGCAGCATTCACACAAGTGTCACATTTCTCTTGGATTACACTTTAAACAATATATATTAATGCACTTTAGAAAGAAACAAGTTGAACTGCTTCCACAGGAAGGAAACATGAAGTCTCAAAGTGATTACCAAGGACAGTGTCTATTCACAACAGCCTAGAAAAGCTTTCAGAGATGTGCAGTGACAAACTCGTTTGTAAATTCTATCAGCATTCAGTGTCTCTAGTCCTTGGGCTTCTGCCGTCACAGTAAATTACAAAGAAAACTACATCTTTTTATTGCTAACAGAACACGCTTACAGCCCCTCACAGATAAAAAGCATTAGAGACACAACATTGAATAATGCATCATTGCTATTATTGACTAGTACAAGTATTTTCAGTAATTACCCCCTTCGATAAAACAAACAAGCCCCACAAACTTACTTTGTGAATTTCTCATGTGCAAGAGCCCTGAAATTGAAAACAGGAGAGTGTAAGGACTTGGGAGAAGGGGAGGGAGGGGGGGAAAAAAAACCCAAACAAAAACCAAACAACCACTTTCCAGTTCTTTCCAGATAATAAAAGGATTTGCAAAACAACTGCAGCACACAAGACAAAAAGAATAATCTCTCCAAAAAAGATGAGGTAAAGTCTCCTTAACTAATCTAGGGGGGAAAAGTCAAGGGGTGTGGGAGGGAAATCACCTGGAACAAATCTTGTCGCTTTTCCTGAGCCCTGTCTTAGACAAGGCTCTGACTAATGTCACTGGGAGCTTTGGGTCAGAAGAAAGTAAGTAAAAGACTTACAGAACAGCTCTATAATTACACACAGAATTTTGGCTACCTCCAAGAGCCCGGTGAATTCTTTAATTGCAATGCAATTAAGGTATGGTCACAACCAATTAACATCATACATCAGTAAAGCGATTAGTGGTCATTCTGTGAAGTGCCTTCCATCATGGTATGGTTTACACCTCCCCCAGGATTCAGTTTGACTTAGGTAAATGATGTCTCTGTTGCCTATCTCCAAGCTCTCGCTGTAGCCCAGGTAACCCGGCACAGAGGATTAGACCTCTCCGATTCAAGACACCAGGTCATTAGGGGATGTGATAAACCAGCAAATTGTACAATTATAGGTTGTAAAGTTTGTCTGTGGAGGTCTGCATTTTACAAACACTACTGTTCATTAATAGGTTTCCAAGGGAGATTGGCTGATCCATAGGGTAACCTTCTTCTTTTAATGTAAAATACAAATGAAACGAGTCTCTGTGACGCCAGTAAAGCATCCTCCTCCACTAAATCTCTCACTTTGCTCTCCTCCTCACCAGCTTGCCTTCCTTTCCTGTCTGCCTGTCTCTACTTAACCATTTTCCTCTTCAGGATCATCTAAGAGAAATGGGGAAGGAGGATGAGCATGGGAAAGTCTTCATGTCTCTCTGTATCAGCCAAAACCAACTCTAGACTCTCAATCAATAGTAGAGGCACAATGCTCCTATTACTACCAGTTTTTACTTGACATTACATTTCACCACAAAGCAGCAGTTACAAGAATAACCTGGTAAACACTAAGACAGTGCAGACTTACTCCTTGGGAAACGGGATAGGTTGAAGCAAGCTGGCCAGGGCTGGTCTCCAGTCATCATAGTCTGACCTGAGAAACGAACGTTTTATTAATAAATTACCAAGTATTAAATATGGTTTGTCAACAGGTTCTTTCAAGGAGTTAAAAGCTTTTTACTGCAGGCAGCAACAACCCTTCTGTTTTACTGAGACACTCTAAAGATCTATGGTGACATTTCCCTTTCCATTTTCAGCACATTCTCCACTGAGGCACAATAAATCTGGTATTTACAATGACCTCCAGAGAGGCCTTCTTTATGTCAACTTAAAGACATTTGCTGTTTATGAAACCTGTTGACATTTAATCACTAACTAATACTTTCATCTAAGTTGGTACAGCAATTACCAGGACACTGCTATTTACAGCTCTGCTCTGCATTTACTCGGTTGGCGTTTTTTTGGGGTTTTTTTTCTGTGAGACATAAACCCATTTGCAAAAACAAAGACACCCCCCAATGAACTTTTGACCGTGGCACAAAGGAACAGGTCAATTTAAACAGTACAAAGTCTTCAGCTTAAGAGGGAAGAGACCAGAGAAGGAAGCACTGCCAAAATTATTAAGAATGAAAGAGGACAAGTGAGGATAACCACAGCAGAGAGCTCAGGCCAGTGGACCCAGTAAGAAACATCTCCTCTCTGTTGGGTTAGCACCGTGGCTCCCAGCTGATGCATTTCGTTTTCATCTCTGCTGTCAACATACAGAACTGTCCTTCCACGAGGAGCCATCCATAAAGGGGGGTGCTCACATGAACTAGGATGAAGAGAACATTTTGCTTTACAGCATGCACTGGCCAGTGCAAACTAATCTGGCTGCATGTCGTCTCCATCTACCTGCAGAACGGCAGCTGCCTGGGCACCCGCGGTGAAGCAGGTACGGCTTCTCACGCAGGGATGGCGTTGTGCACGCTGCCACCCCTCTCCTTCAAGTGATCTCAAAAACTTAGCGGTTAGTCAGTGCTCATTAACTGCCATACCGGTGAGCAGCACAAAGGGTACAATCATTGTAAGATGGGTGAAGCGAAAAACACAGAAGATAACAGAATTTGGCAACTCAGCACCAAAATGGGGCCCAGAACGCAGCAGCCGAAGCCCAGATCCCAGCACTGCCTGCTAGGCCACTCTCACTCCAATAAAACCAACGAGTACACACAGAAGTAAACGCAGTAAATCTCAAACGGGGTGAAACACCTTGGGATGTTTGTAGAAGACCACGCAGAAGAGCCTACCGTCTCCTCTCACTGCTGTTACCCTTTGGATTTCAGTTTTAAAAGCCAGACTATTGGCTGCAGCTTACTGCAAACTTGGCACAAAAGTATGGTGTTTCTTCAGGAAGGAACGAAGTGTAATGTTCTCAGATGGACAGTATCTACCGATGGCATTAGAAACAGGCAACATATGCGCAGGCAGCATTCCAAAGTAACGTATTTCTTGCAAAGAGAAGGTTCTAGCCCAGAGAAATTGAAGATGGATGCATTTCCAAAAGTCTCATCCGTTTTCTGAACCCCCAAAAAACAGAGGTTTCCAAAAACTAGTAATACACATGACGTGGGACAGTCCACAAAGGCATGTCCATGGACACGAAGAAAACTCAGGTGCATAGGTAGAGTATTCTTAAGAAGCAACATGCAGAGAAATGTTAATTGAAGGGATAATCATGATGTGAAGATCAACCAAGAAGGCAGTTATCACCTGCCCAAGAGTAGTGTGAGTTCAGGTTACAAAAGTATATAGTATTTCATGCAAGTAACCAATCCACAAGAACAACTGTGATCTGATAGTAGCTTAACATATGAAAAACCAGATGAATGCCATGCAAAAGCACTGGAGGTGAGTTTGTAGCTCTTCTTCCACACTGCTGCGCAAAAGTCCCAAGTTTGATACAGACACTTTTCCCTCCCACGCCAGGTGCAACCCAACACAAAACCAAAAGCCTATAATTTCAGTTGGCAACTTGAGTGAGTAGTCCTGCCCCTTCCATCGGTGCATTACCAGAGAACCCTAGCATGACTTTCCAGTAATTTCCTGAAATCCCCCTACCAAGAGGCCAGGACCCACCACGCTGTGTTGAGTTCAGGGAGGTGTCTCCTTCCCCACCTGCAGTTGTCAAACAACATAAAAGCACTTAGAGACAAGGCTGGGGCTTAAAGGCAGGCAGGTCAGCAACCGAGGTGGCAAAAAACTCAGCGCTGGTTCTCTTCCAAGTACTGAACAAAACCCATTTGAGTGTCTTGGTGATGTCCCCTAATAAATACAACTTGATTATTTACCTCTTGTTATCTTTAGCATTTGAGGCACAAAGCATAGCACACGTGAAGCTACACTAATCCAAAAAGAGCACCTCATGCCCATGCCAGTTGCACTAGAAGCCATTGAGCCTAATTTTCTCCTCCGTTAGAAATCCTGTTCTCTGGTTGTAATTAGGAGCCACTCTGAGATAAGGGGTGTTACACTAACCTAAAGCGAGCACGAGTGCATCGCAGGTAGAGCACGTTGGGATCACGCATCCACAAGGTTCTTCCCAGAGACAAAATCCCCTTACCTGCTTAGCCACCAAACAAATACGTAAGATGACCAATTTTGTTTAGTGCCTCTGAACAGCAAGACATGAAGCAAGACTTCATTACAAAGGGCAACTTCCACTTTGTCTGTATAAAGTGAGCATCATGAAACACCCGAGGATGGAGCTTGTCATGTAAACTGAAGTCAAGGAAACCTCTGACACAGCACCTCCAAGATGAGCTCTCTGGGTTCTTTTAAGAAAGCTTTGATTAATTAAGGTTCTCTACAAGACTAGTTGTTGGTTTTGACCTACAGACAAACTGACGGGGTCAGCAACACAGAACGCTGCCCTGTGTTCAGATTCATCTGAAAGGCGCTTGTTTACCTACCAGGTCTCTGTAGGAGGCAAACAATGCAACGCATCTACAGCTGCAGCCATGAGAAGTGTCAGAGGTCTCTGACCCACACAGCCCGGGTTTCACTACGTTTGTGAGGTCTAAGAACATAGTCCGACTTTGAGCTGGCATCACACTTCCACTAAGGCATCCACCTCTCTGCTCGAGATGTTGCGTGCTCCTCCTGCTAGCGTTTACAGCCCCGGCAGCAGGCAGTCCTGCAGTGCCGTCCTCTTGGGATCACTGCTGGGACCATCTCTACATCACAGCCCCACTTCTCGCAAGCAGCCTCTGGGTGCAGCCTGAATGCTAAATTTTTCATGGCTGATCTTCAAAGGAAATTGCACGAGGAAGAAAAAAAAACTAAGACCAAGTGAAACTGCAGACAGAATTGGACAGTATCACTCCCTGACTCTTCTTGAAGCCGGGAGTTACATACGGCATCCATTTGCAGAGCAGGTCTGTGAGAGGGCACCGAGAATAAACCATCGCCTGTTTCCTAAGAGGGTAAGAAAGAAAGAAAACTGTCTCCTATGAAGTATATAGAGTTTGGTCACATGAGTGGGACCTGAACATAAAATCTACACAGCCTGTAATCCCTTCAATCTGAGCTAGGAAACATGAAACAAACACAGCACAAGAATAAAACTAAACTACTTATTAAAAGCCTACGGTGTTTCTCCTCCTCCCACCTATTCCCTTTTCAAAAACATTTTCCTTCTGTCTGTGCTCATCTCATCTGCACTTTCATTTCAGACAGTTGCTTTTGTCTTTTTTTTTTCCGGTCCATTCAAAGCACTAACACAAGACAGAAGTGTCTGAAGCAGAGAAAGAAAGGGAGATAGATGATTTCTGGCTGCAGTTAGCAGCCACCGCAGTGAGCCAGACAAAGAGGCCGTGCCAGGAGCAGGAGGGAGCACAGAGCTACAGGCAGAGCTCGGGAGAGCACCTGTGACAAAATCCCTTCCGAGCTCTTCAAAGGGTGCTGGGCTGAGCGCTTGCCACACTGCTTAAATCCCAGGGCTGGCCTTATAAAAGCAGAGGGGGAGAAAGACTCCCCGACGTACTCACTGGCTCTGATTTTCGCAGGATTTGCAGCTTTAGGTGAGGAGCACGGCAGTCAACCTGCAGCCTGGTTTGTGGGTTCCTGGGATGGGTGCTCGGCTGGAGGTCAGGGTGCCGAGCAGGTGAAAACTGTCGGAGCAGCAACCTGCCGCTGCACACAGCTTTCCTTACCCTGAAACCCTTCTAGGGGACGGGCCAGAACACTGACCAGCCATAATAATGAAATAATCCCTGGCTGCAGTGACTTTGCCGTTGGGCCATCGTCGCTACTGGCCTGCCAACATAATACATTTTCCTTCCCCGGGATCACCTTTCACCAAAATGAAAACCTGCCCATATGTCATGTGCGGCACAAACAATCCAAAACATACTAGCAGCCCAGGGCAACCCTGATAAACATGACATAAGAGAATCCACTTGGGATATTCAGAGCATGCCACTGACCTATTGGGGAATGCAGAGAAGGCAGGGGAAGCTCCAGTGGGCGCTTGCATTCGGAAAGCTGTCGGTCTTATCACCGAGAGACTGCAAACACCGAGTCCTCTGGTTTTAGAGGATAGTAAGAAACAAGGAGCAACTACTTGGAAGCAGACTGAATCTCCGGATTGAGCAGCCAGACGGGATCAAAAATGTTTCAGGTCACTCCTCTGTTATCAGAAAATACTAAGATGAGCAAGCCCCCCAAAGGCGGACCTTACCCCTTCTCTCCCTGGCTCTGGGTCCAGCCCCACTCAACTGCATGACACGAGGTTTAGCTCAGGGCTCCAGGGCAGACTGAGAAAAGCCCCACCAGACCCCCTGTCATACAAAGCACAAACCTGCTGTCTGCCATACCGTGAGGTGTCTGCTCATGTTCAGCCTTCTTCTGAGCTGGGCTTGTTTGGTTTTTTCAAAAGAAGAAAAATTAGCACCATTGAACAGCCCTGGAAAGGTCCTGCCCTGGCTGCTCACCGCTGGCGTGGCAGCATCAGGAGACGGCGATGCCAGGTTGCCCGAAGGGGCTGAGTCCACCTGGCCACACAGGCCCAGAGGGGATACAAGTGTCTGGGCATCTGGAAGGACCCTCGCCACTACAGGCAGCCACAGAAACACAAAATAACACGGATGAAGGGTGACAGCTTATGACACATCATCATCACGGCCACAGCCTCCCCTAAGAGGTGTCCATTCTCGCAGCCAGTTTAGTTTACTATTTGTTGATCCAGATTTCACTAAAGGCGCAGTTAAGGTGTTCTCCCCATAGGCTGGGTGTTGCCAGGGGAATCAGCAGGGTCCTTCAGGTGACAGGCAGACTTTGAAGTGACCCAGTGCAAGGAAGAGGCCACGCAGCCCCTTTTACTGCAAACAAGCCCCTTTTACTACAAGTTTGGCTGTGCAAGAAATTCCCTAACGCATGGAAACATTAACATGCAAGTAGGAGCTGGACAATGCTAAGCAGCTCTCAGAGGCGCTAATTTAATATGATGAACAGAGAGATTTCAATTAATTTAGTGCATTTTCCAGTTTAAGACTTGTAGCATTCAGGAAGCACTGACTGGCATCAATAACACGATCAGAGTGCAGAATGCATTAGAGAATATTGACACAGAAGTCTGATCCGCTTCTGAGTGCAAGACATAAATACCATGTTCCACTAGAGACCGTGTCTCCTTTAAAATCCACCCAGACTTTGGGTCATCTGCCAACACCTTTAACACACGATTTTCTGTTTTCCTTTAGTACACAATAGTTGGGTTCTGTTACTCAACTACCTTAGAAAAAAGGGTTAAAGAGGTTCTTGGTGCTGTGATAACAGCCACACAGATGAACCTTCAAATCTGCACGTTTAGCCTTCTGTGCAAAAAGTGAGGTATTACTGTGATTATTCTGTAATTGTTGTTACATTTTTATCAATATTAGAAGGGCCTTTTTTCCCTAAAATGTAAGTATTGTGTAGGAGTTAAGCGAACAATAAAACGTCCTCTGCTGAAGATACTGTTGAGAATTCTTATTTGCCAGACTTTCAATAATTAAAATCTGCCTAAATAAATTACTCCCTGCTGCTCTAAATTAATCATGTAAAAAAGATATCATTGTTGGTGACTCTCTTGTCTTGATGATGATATTGAGTCAGACACCTAAAAGAACAACTAAATTCAATGCTAAGCAACTTGTTTATGTTTGGCTTACCACTCTTATTAATAAGAACATTGTTTTAGTGACTGCCCGCTGAGATCTCAGCTCCTGGATAGCAGTTGTTTTATAATTATTATTTTCTTCCTACTGGCATGTTCTGTAACTCTCTTTCTTCATATTCTCCATTTTTCAAAGTACAGTATCAGTGTTCAGTGCATCAGAAACCCTCTGTTCAAGAACACTTTGAGGATGCAAGGAATCAGCATCACAAGAGCATTATTTTGCATTTTTGTTAATTACTAGCTCTTCTACAATGCTTTTCCATCACTGGTTTCAGAGTTTAAAAAACAACATTCAAAATCTTTACCTATATTTTATGGATCAGGAAACCGAGGCATAAAAAGAAGTGACTTAGCTAAAACCTCCTAGTAAGCCAGTGGCAGAATCAGAACTCATTTCTCCATTAATGCTTTCAGGTCCAAAAAAAACCCCACAAGAGATGAATAGGAATGGAAGGGAACCCAAAGCAGTGGAGCTACAATATATACCAGCCATGGCTCTGCCTTAGAAACTGTCCTATATTCTCACAGGTTGTGATTTCTCAAGCAGGGTGTGGACCCTGGCAAAGCAACCTGAGGAGAGCTGCACCAATTTCGTAGCATTCCGGGTCCTTCACAACACACATTCTGTGGGTTTCACCCTTCAGAATCACTTTGTACAAGCTGAAAAAGGGCACAAAGCTGTTCCACACATACAACCTGCACAATAACAACAGATTCCCATTTTCACTGTTGCTATTGAAGAGCTTGATTATTAAAAAGACAGCAAACACATCACAAAAATCTGTTATTTTAAGGTATGCAGGTCTTTGTGTAGGCAATTATACGGGAATTGAGACCTGGCACATCAAATGTTTAAAATGTAGAGAGACTGTGACGAAGAACATGCCCATTTGTGAATTTGTTTATAAAAGTGTGTGTCAACTGCATGATGAAACCAAAACCATCAATGCTTCATGAGTCAGCATCCAAGTGAGCATCAGGACTGAGACAGTTCACAGTGCTTAGGGAAAACCTCTAGAGTCAAGGGGATGGGAATGAATACACAATATGTTCAACATAGCACCTGGGTGCGTGAGGACTTAGAAGCCACCAGATGAAGCTAAAAGTCAGATGCTGTGCTTTTTTAATTGAAAACATTTTTAAAGGCAGAAGAGGCTAGGGTGGGACAGGGTGGGGGCAAAGAAAAAATTAGCTTTCAGCATTTCTGCTCAAGAATCTAATAGGACAAGTTTCTTTGAATCACCTGTCCGATCCCCAGTTCTGAGTGTGTGCTTATGTATGTATCTGCAAGCCAGCTCTGCAGCAAATGAAGTAATTATGTTGAGAATTGGCACTATGTATTTTGAAAAAAAAAAGGAAACGCTGGACAAAACTTTCACAAAATCCTCTATCACAGCAGTTGGACTTCATTTAATTCCTCAAGAGTGTACACCCAGGTTTGCATTTGACTTCAGTGTAGTCACATGCTCATGGTCTACAGCAGAGTCCAAATTTCACCCACTGTGTCTTATATTCTAAAAAACTCAACTATTACTTCATTAAGCCTTAATTTTTTTAACAATAATTAATGTAGAAATATAACAGTTTCCCCAAAGACATACTGCAACTCAGCAACAGAGCTGGCTGTCAAGTCAACAAAGTTGTTTTGGGTTGTTCTACTACACTTCTATTACTAGCTTCCATTCTGCAATCCACCTTCTGTGTTACTCCTTTTCATGTATTTATCCAGGAGAAAACCAAGCTTTTCCTGGAGAACTTTTTATTTTACATTCCTCTTGAAGATATTCAGAGGATTCGCCTCCCAGGAAACCACAGAGCCATTGT
Organism: Falco cherrug; assembly: GCF_023634085.1. NCBI lineage: Eukaryota > Metazoa > Chordata > Aves > Falconiformes > Falconidae > Falco > Falco cherrug. Next base: position 17,901,407 of record NC_073710.1, on the reverse strand, counting down.
TTTGTAAAGGCTACTTGAGCATTTGTTCACTAATACAGGTCCGCTGTACCAAAGCAACTGCTTGACAAATAGAGGCTCCACTCTAATAGAAGTAAATCTGAACAAGCCATAAAACTTCTACAAACATGTGAAGGGAGAACCCTAAGTGAAAGACACGGACCTCATCCAACTCCTGCGGAAGCCAGGGGAGCAGCGCTGCCTATCACAGCACAGGCACTGAGCACAGTCTTTTCTAGCCCTGGCTGGGGCAATCCCGAGAGCCCTGGAGGGGGCAAATGGGATATTTTTTATTTTTTTTTTGGTGGGCAAGAACAAAACAGAAACCACTGGCAACAACACCCCATCTTCTGTAATACGCCTGAGGCTCACTGTTCAAATAAGCTTTCTGTTTTCATCTTCCTAATGCTATTTTTAGAACATATTGGCAGTGCCAGATGTCTCTTTCAAAGGCTGGACTCTCCAGAGCTGAAGTTAGATTTATAACCATGTGCTTGCTGGCCACAGATGTTGAAGATGACAGGCCTGTGGGAAGAGCCCCCCATTGTTAAGATCATATCGTTCAAAAAGCTGCTTAAAATAGTTACTCACAGCATTTTGAGTATTTCAACATAACAGCCAAGGATCCTGTCTGCCTGGGCACTCAGCTCAATGCTCATGGTGCTGCAGGTAGGACTGACCATCAAGCAGTCAATCAGGTTGGGCTCGCTGTCATTGTCAACATTGGCTGTCATCTTCTGATTAGTGGTGTTGTTGCGCTCCACTTCCACATGGATCTCATTCGAAGTGACAATAACCGGTTTGAGACGGGATTCAGTCAAGGTGGCCTCTTGAGAGACCAGGTCAGGACTTGTATGAAGGAGGCGGAGAGGGAGATTAGGCTTTCGGTCACACTGCTGCTGGCAGCCATTCCGAATTTCCTTCAGGCTTGGAGAATTATCTCGACTGAATTTTAAAAATAAACAAATAATTTCAATAGACAGACATAACAGCAGACAGCAGGAGAGAGAGTGCAACACTGAGAAGCCAAGATCTTTTGTAATTTCTCACTTCATTTCACCCCAGCCCACCGGATTGCTTTCTTTTGTGTAATTGGATTACTGAAATCAATTAAAAACATTAAAAGGCTCCAATAGGACTGTTCCGCAGCCTCTATTCTACAAATATTCAAGCTTTTCATTACTCTAATTGACATGCCAGTTTAGTATAAAGGTGAACTTTCCCATCCAAGTTGTGCAAAGCTGTAACAGAATCCATGCCCAAGTATGTATCTGGCTACAGTACATGCCCAGACATTTGTCTGCAGTCCTCGCGTCTGGAATTTTTGTTGGACACTAAGCAGCCCCTGTCCGTGCTCTACCATGAGGAAAGTCAGATAGGCATAAACAAACAGGAAACACAGCAGAGGGGAACCCTCAGTGTCTACTGGAAACTGGCTCGTGTGTCAAGAACTGTGGCATCTATTTTGCGGAAAGTCGGGGATCAAATTTTCCACAATAATGGAGACAGCATTGTGAAACCAGCTCGGGTTCAAAGCTGGAGCTACATAGGGATTTACACACAACTTCTTCAAGATCTGACCCTTCCCTTTGCTTTAGGTGTAACACACACTTCATGGAGCAGAAAGGGAGCAAAACAGACACTGCCCTGGGCAGCGCTTAATTCCCGGAGACTCTTGTGGGGCACTCATCTTCTGCTGGCCTTAAAAGGCTGGTTACAGCTGCAGTCTGCCTTAGAGGAATAGCTCAAGAGGGGCCAAGATCATTCTGGAAGTTACTGCAGCTTGCAGTACTTCTGTACCCGGAACTGTCACGCTCCTTGCATCACCAGCACCGCCCCCATTTTCAAGCATGGGAGCCAAAGATGTGCAACGAGCGATCGCCATGCCCAGTGCCTGAAAACATGCCGCCGTGAGCACAAGTGAATGAAAGTTCAGCATCTTTCAGGTTTTCCAGCACACAGAGTGTAACAAATATAATCACATACCTACAAAAACACGTATGTTATTGACCAGAATTCCCATCACATAACGCTAACAACGAGCGGAGTGAGAACCAAGACACGCTCTCACATACCCACACCTATGCTCACACCAATCCCGTTTACAGATGCCATGGGTTTGGAAGTGAGTAACGTGGTCAGCTGGGAATTCATACTGACCTGTTGATAAATTCCTCGTAACACGAATAAATGGCTGCTAAGCAGACAGCTACAAGATTTGGCAGGACCCTGGGATGGGGGCATTGTCCAGTTGGACCATGCATGCTGAAAAACAAAAAACAAGATGGTATCGTTATGAGGAAGATTTCTGTGGGCTAAAACAATCAAGACAAAATGGGGTGACAGCCTTAGGCAATCTTCAGAAGGGCCATAACAGAGTTATTTTGACCCTGTAAATCCCTCCCCAATGACCCCATTTATGAACAAGGCTAAGCTGAATTTATTTATTTATTTTTATATGGTATATCTACAGTCACCTCAAAATCTGACACATGACTGAGCATTATGTGGGCTAAAGTTAATGGGAATCTCTGTAGAGGCTCTAAGTCTAAAGGTATAAAAAGAATGTCCACACAGCGAAGTCCATTTGTTTCCAGCACATAACTAGGCAGAAAAACCAAGCCATATTTGAGAATTAATTTTTTTTTTAGAAAAAAAAAGATACTTCAGCAAGATTGCCTCATGGACTCTTCTAATTTATTAGCTGTTTGTCAGTACCAAAAAGCACCAGCTACTCATAACAGCCACTAAAGAGATGAGCAGGGCTGGGAGAAGTAACACAGCGAAGCATGTACACAGGACTGGAAATACACCATAAATTAAATATAACTAACCTATGAATAAACTTCTTCACCACCTCCATTCCAGCATTCAGCTCATTCAAAGCCAGAATATACTCCTGAGTAAACAGCCGCAACCGAGGGCACTTCCCAAAATCCTGTCGGAAAGGAAGAGACTCAGTGAGAATGGTGAAACATGCCTGCAACGTACGTTGGAACTGTGGGTTTTCAAAAGAAATCAACTCACACACAACTGAATTCACTTGGTTATTATGCTGACAGCATATCACTGTGTGCTGAAATAATGTTCTTCCCACTAATGCTTTCCATTTCTCCCATTTCCCTCATACCCACCTTGAAACAAAAGATGTGTTTAATGAAACAAAAACATTCCTACCTACACTTACATTTCTTTTTTACACTTCACTTCGCACCTTTATTTTTAAATGCAATTCTTCTTGTTTTGCATTTTTGCTTCCACTCATGTGGAGGCTTTTTTACCACTTTTTGAGAAGTATTGGTAAAGAGTTTGCTTTTTTATATATATATATATATATATATATATATATATATATATAAAAATATATAAAAATCCCCAGTTTTTTAGAAATACAACTCAAATCTTTTTACTTCTGTGTTTGACATCATATCTATTCTGGTTTTAGAGACAATCTTTTTGACATGCAATCAATAAGTGGTCAAGTATAAAACTAGAGATCAGTTCTTTCTCCAGGGATTTTACTCCAGTAACAGGTGAGCTCAACAGTCACGCTTTTCAAATCCTGCAGTCAGAAAGGCATCTGCTAACTGAAATCCTGCATCTCATCACATCACCTGCTATTTTTAGATGTGAAAGGACTAAAATCTGCTGTCTGGTGAGTGTTGTTCCTCAGCACATTTCTTCACATTGACACAGGTGTAACCTTATTCTGCAGGTGTTACAGAACTACAGAGCTAAATTTCCAAGCAGTGACCATGGCCCACTGAGGACAAACAAGCCCTCCCAGTGGTCCCTCGAGCAGCCAGCGGTGAAAGAAGAGTCATCCTGAGAAAATACACGGCAGCTGAAATTTTTACGAAATGCCACATGTGGTAACAGAGTAGTGATCTGTAAAAGAGGAGATGCACTCCCAAAGCATTGAAACCTTATCTTTCTTAATCTGGTTTCAGGCACTTGTATAGCACAACCTATATTAACATCTCATAGGTTTTACAGCTAAAGAAAACTATCAAAAATGTGAATACAAGCCTAAGCAGAACAACATCTCCTTCAAGTCTAAGCATTACCCTTTGCTAGTATGGAATGGCTACCTGGTAACTTCACCCAGAAAGGGGACTGTGGGTGCCTCCACGGTTGGCGTTGCAGTTAAAATCATCAAACTTCTAACAACTGCTCCTGGCAGGTGCAAATACACTTGGTTCAAGGCATAAAGACCGTGTGCGCTTCATATATCATTTGGTGCCATTTACTTTCACAAACACTCCTTGCAAGATAGCTTTTGCAGTTGCAATTTGTTTATGAAAGTTTTCAACCCCTGTAGATGCCCTAGCTGAAGTTAGAACAAAAGTCCAATAGATCATAAAGAGGATGTCAGTGCTGACCACTCTAAAACAAAGTCTCTCTAAATATAATATGATGCCTTGTCACCATACTAGCTACAGAACAATATATACCGTATTGTTTGCTCAAAAAAAACCCCAAACATATAACCCTAATAGTGCTTATATCCAAACATTTGGGCTGAGCCTACAAACAGCTGAAATCCAAAGGTACTGAGAGGTGTCCGAGCACTCCCCAAACAACTCGGAATACAACAGCCTCCAGTCCTGCTCGTAACTGGTAAGTATCAGCAAGACAAAAAGCTATCCTTGTGCTTTTCAGATTTCAAAATGATACATAAATGAAGCACTCTTTCCCCATTTTATGGGTGGGAAACTGTGGAACAACATCCGTCATGAACTTACGAAAGACCACAGAGCAAATTAGCAGCAAAGGTGGTAACAGAAAGCCAGGTCTCCCGCTCCAAGTACACGGAATTGCATAGGGCCTCCTGAGGTTATGGAATTTACTGCCAACAATACCATTCCCCTAAAGGACAACTTTATTTACATGGGCGCGCGCACACACACACACACACACATATTCTCTAAAAAACTATTCAGTACGGAAGTCCCTGGAGAGCAGTAAAGTGCCCAAATCCACTCCAATTAGTATATGACACCGTAAATTCTCTGACTACATACTGCGGTACAGACATGTTGATTTTCAATGTGCAAATGTTAAGTATGGTAAATATACCCAATTCTCTGAAGCTAACCAAATACAAGCATTACACTATGCATTTAGATTTTATTTGAGACCCCTCAAGAGCTCTGAATGCTTAAAAAAAAATAAAAGAAAAATCAGTCCGGAATCCAAGAATAACATTTACAGAATATTTAATTGAATGCTACAGAATATTCAAAAATGTTTACATGTCTGTGGAGTGCAGGCACAGAGCCAGGAATATGACCTTTTTGCTATCTTGAGCTTTCTACCTAGTTCTGTAAACTCAAGGAGTTAAATCATAATACTGTTGTAAAAATAAGAAATATTAACTGTTTTCTACTGGGTTCATGCTATACACAGCACGACACTGGATGGTCTCTAAAATTCTATCAGTTAGTGAAAAGAAGTTGACTGTGTATTTGCAGAGGTATGAGATTAATCCTTGAGATCACAGCTAAATCAACTGCCTTACAATATTTTATTTATTTGTTACTCCTTGCCACAGTATTGTGAAGTAAAATTTCTTCATGTAACTTTAAAACCACGGCAGGAAACTTTGCATGCCACAAAGGATGGGGGGCTGGTAAACACCCAGACCTCTCTTAGGAAAGGAATATAGATCATGTAGGAATATCTTCAGAATTAGGAGAGGAAAATTGGGTATACAGGGTGGAGAGAGCAAAGCTAGCGGGGCAGTTACCTAGCATTTATTTCAAACACTACCAAGGAATTTACTGGCAATGAGAAGAGAGAAAGCCTGGAAGAGAACAATCATAAAAATGACAGAGTACACAATTCTTGGAACAAGAAGGAAGAAGAACAGCAGAAAAGCGTAAGGAAACTCAGGAAACCTAAGAACACATTGGACATGAGTCTAAAGAAAAATGAAAATCCAGAGAACTGGGGTGTGTTAAAAAGAAAAAATGTGGAGGGCCTTGGCTCAAAATCAACAAAGTCCCTACGCTGATTTTGTTATTTAATTGATTTTAAACTACTATTACTACAAGGATGGCACGCAGGGAGTAAATAAAGAGCCAAGAGCCAGGTGGGAGAGAGCTGGAGCCAAGAGCCAGGTGGGAGAGAGCTGGAGCTGCGTATACTGTCAATGACACCAAAAGAAACGCTCCTCAAATCACGGCTTTGCTTAGATGCTTTTGAAAGTTCCACTGAATGCTTATTAGTTCTGCATTTATAAAGCAACACAAAATCACGTGCAGCATTCACAGTTTGGGGGGTTAGATTTAGATGTCACAGTGCTTTGTTCATCACAGGCAATAGAGCAGCTGCTCATTACGAAAGGTATCACAGTAAAACTCCTCCGAACTGCCCAAGCTCCCGTAAACACGTGCACTCACCATGTTGTGTTTGAGAATCCTCTGTACCACCGGTGTGAACACTTCGATCACAACCATGGACCGCGGGCGCTCTCGGCAGTGCTGTAAGGAGCAACAAGTCATTTTGGGAGCTGCAGAAGTTGTGAAGATGGGTCTCCTCTGGCTTCACATCCCATGCATGGATTACCCCAAGATTAACAAGATCCAAGGGATACATTAATCTTTCCTGGGGTCAAGGTACTCATTAACACTGCTCTCTCTCCTATGGCATCTCTTAGAAGATGACCAAGGGATCTCGTGAACTATAGGAGCTCCTTTCCCTACTGCCTATTCTTCACAAAACTCATTGGAATGTACTATCTTGGGGACTTCTACCCCTTTTGTCAAATTTGGTTGAAACTTGCCAACATTCTTAAACGTGAAGGGGTGGGGAACAAAAAGATGTGTAGACACAGGCAGTGTAATGGCACAAACCTCCTTTCCCTGGGATCCAGGCTAAAAACCTGTGGTGGATCTCAGAGGGTACCAACAAGACTCTCTCCAATCACAGGCCAAAACATACAATCATAATGTATCAGTCAGGGTAATTTAGGTTGGGAAGGACCTCTGGAAGTCACCTGGTCCAACCCTCCACTCAAGGCAGGGACAATTTTTAAGATACGTCAGCCATTAGTCTTGTCCACTTCAGTTCTTAAGAGGAAAAGTCCATAACCTGCTTCCCTTCCTGCAACTACACACTTAAACATAATTGGGTGCCCACCTCTGATGCAGACCAAAGGCGAAAAAACCCAGGAATAAAAGTGCCTTGAGTCCAAGGCTGGATATGACCCTAAGGCTGGCTTATACAAATGCAACAGTCAAAGGAGTTTCTGAAACGTGAATTGTGTAGGAAGAAGCTGCGGATGAGTAACGCTGGATGGGAATTATAAGCTGCATCGAGAATGTTTGACAAACGTATACCCAGTCATCAATAAGCACATTTAAGCAGACTTGAAACTGAAACACAAACAGGCCTAGAGGAAAAGTAGTATTTTGATATCCAGAAGCTCTGCAATCCAAAGTACTCAAGAAGTTTATGGAAAGGATGCAAAATGCAGCACAAGCATGTATTTACCAGAAAAGGGGATGAGTCCTCATGATCTTTCCACTGCCATTACCCAATGACACAATACCATCAGGGCTACACTATGCATCACATTACCAATTCCCTGAATCAGTGATTTTTGTATTAGCTAAACAGAAAATGCAGTAGGACATCTCTTGCACTCAGGCTGAGGTGTGAGATTCTGAAGAATTTAATTCTCACAGAGTATCAAGACTATGCAGTCTGATGTACTAAGGATATGGATCTATTTATCATAATGGTGTTGTTAACTAGTCGGGTTAAAGAAAAAACCAACAACCCCCTCAAAGAACTAAGCTCATATACAACGATGAGATTTCAGAAAGCAAAGCTGTTGTGATACCTTGCAGAAGAATTCACAGAGGTCAGGAGGAGGATGGTTGTTTTCCAGCAAAGGTGCAATTGCCTTTAAAAAGAAAGAAAGAAAGAAAATTTAATTAGAGAACTACAACTAAACTAAGCATTTTGCAGGGAAATATTTTTCTTGGGGAAAAAAGCCTACTGTTAAAAAGAAAGGGCAAAAGCATCAATAGAGATGGGCTGTGTGTTTTATTTTACACGTAAGCTCAAGCATACCTCTCCTATGAATCCTCTGGAAAATTCTCCTTTTAACTACATCAGTGTAAATACATAAAACACAGCAAAGGAGTACAATTTTTATAATGGTTTAAACGGAAACAGGAGCAGACCGATTGTTTTAGGATGTAATAAAGCAAGGATTAATCTGGCTCACTGTTAGAGTTATAACACCTCCCCTAAAAGAAAAAAAATGAAAAACACCACACACACACACACTCCACACCCACCTTTATAGAAGAGTTTGAGCTCTTTTTGTGAGAAATAACTCCTTAAAAATAACATAGCATTGTTCTACCTTGGAGGTAGACAGGAGATCTGTATTCATCAAAATCCAGCATCTAACTTTGTGGACACTGAGATCAACCATTCCTTCTTTGTTTCTGCACAAACTGATGTGTTTATGCTCAGTAAATACATTAGAGGTCACACCTGCCACCGAGGATGTAATGAATTTATGCTGTTGTTACTTCCTTTGTAAATTAGAAAAAGGTACTAGGATAATGTATACTCTCCATGTGATGGTGCCTTTGGGCTTTTCCAGTCTTGAGCTAAAGGGATTCCCAGTGCCCATTTAAAAGTAAGACTCTAAACCCAGCAACTCAGACATTTTGTATTAAGCAACTGAACACCAGATATTTTATCTGAATGGCATCTGGAGTTTTACTAAGACACCCTGCTTTGTGTTTTGCTCTCCCTCTTGTCTCTTTAAAAAAAGTTTTCAGCCCCAGCGAGTCTGCTTGCAATGCAAATGTGGGTTTTACAATAGCCACCTTTCCACACAAACAGGTCAAGATTAATATGAATTTTAACAACGAAACCCAAACACATCTGCAAAGATGTGGTTTTGTTACACACAACATTTGTCAAGTTTCTGTTCATTATCATGTGCCATCCTTCTGCAACCATTCACTCTTCCTCTGGTGGTGGTCCAGCAACAGTGGACTGATGGAGAACGCAACGCTATGCATGAGACTAGAATATCCTTGCTCCCCATCCAACACCTGAGCTAAACATCTTCCCTGAATCCGTCTTCTGGAGTGTTTGCTGTATAGGACCTGCCAAACCACAGGGGACACGTACTGCAAAATCCTGTCCCGTAACTGCTAGAGGATCGCTGCATCAGAGATGTGGTGTCAGCCTAACAAAAATCAGCTTTGTTGTTTCAGCCTAGCCTCTACTGAACGCAGGGAATAAGCACAGCAGACACTGCCAAGCGGGTCATGGCTCTACCTGCACAGTCAGTGTGAAGGAGTGACAGCATGACAGCACCCTGTATTTTCCTTACGTGTGCTGTGGTTGTACGCAGACACTTGCTATCTCATGCTGCCCAGTGACAGCAACGTGTGCTTCCCCATCCTTACCAGGAAGGGACCGGTTGTATTATTGATCTGTTCCAGCACCATCTACAGAAGGAAAGCTGGTTCCATCTGCACGGCAAATCACTGGGTACTTTTAAGATACTACGTAAATACATAGTATTAGCAATGCTTCCTAAGAACAGCACAGGTCAGCTGTGTCATGGCAGTGAACTCTGAATGCCCACAAACTGCCAGCTCCTGAACGGTTCAGGCACCACCTACAGAAGGGCAGGACCTGAATTGCAGAAGCTATCATGGAGAATTGATGAATAACGTAGGCTGAAAGGACCTTTGGAGGCCACCTGGTCCAACTTCCCTGCTCACAGCAGGGCCATCTTACATCTTAAATTAAAAAAAAAAAAAAATAAAAATCTTTCCCCCAAAACAATCAGTTTTAACTGGGGGCCTGAATTACTCTTGGCACTAGAGTAAAATGAAAGCTACAGCAGATATCTAAGGAAAGTAAATGCCACTTCAGAAACTTATCTCGGTGACTGATTCCAGCTAAAACAGTATCTTAAGCAGCAGTTAAATACAATTCACACCTACTGGCAGCTATGCGCCACATTGTCATTTTGCAGAAAGAGTCAAGGAGCTGAGATCAGGTGGTGGTTAGGTTCTAGATTAGAGTACTGGGAAAGTCTCCTGGAGATTGCCAGTGACTGAAATTAAATTACAGTGATGGAGAACCAAGTTCCACCTCTCTGAGAAATTGTTGAGATTCCGTACTTTGTTGCACAAGGAAGAGAGTTGTCATTTGATTCACTTATTTCTATGTTTAAATAAATGCAACCTACAGAAAAGAAAAAGTTGAAGAGGATATTTTTATAAATCAAGTAAACAGAGGGTTAAACTGCAGTGACACATAGACATATCCACACTTTCAAAAACTTGCTCACATACCATCAGCAATGGAGACATTCTGTATATGGTAGCATTAGCCCCTCAGGAAACTACTAAGCCCAAGGGTTTTACAGGGCACATCTGGAAATGATGTTTTTTTGACTATTTAAAGTGCATATACAGATATGAACATTGCACTGCGTAGCCTAGTAAGGAGGCCCTTTTGGGAGATGATTAACCTTCAGCATGCTGTGCTGTTTCAAGTAAGCTGGCAAGGAAACTTTATTGTTACTTGTCTATGAAACAAGAATAGAGGAATGACAAAACCACACAAAAACCAGGAGAACAAAGGGGTTTGATTCTGCCTAAGTTCATTAGCTTGGTGGAAATGCTTTCACATTTGCCCTACTTACTGGGGCAGAGGCAAGCATTAGCAGAAGGTTACCAAACAATACAGATTTGTCCTCAGAATTTGACAGAAACATACTCACCACAATAATGCTCTCGTGGTCTTGAGTGGTTAAATTGCTGTTCTGAAAGAGATGAAGAGAAGAAATGAATGAGCAAAGAGTACTCCAAGTTGGCACATCAGCACACACAGCCCTCCTAGCTGCCACCAGACACAAGCAGAAAGGGTCAAGACTGCAATTGCTTATTTTCAGAACAAAATTCATCCAAGTCAAATCATCCTTTTAAAGAAGGTGGTATACTGTCTGCTATGAGGGGTTGTACAAGCTTCTGTTTCTCCCTCAGCACATTCAGATTCAAGCCATGAATGCTCAGCCATGAAAGCTGAGCATACAAACACCAGGATGCCAAAAGTCTCAATCAGTTGGAAAATGTAAGTTAGCAATACATTTCTTAAAAATGTTTTCTTAAGACAGGCTGTATGCTTCTAAGAAAATTAATTAAAGGACTGTTGTGGTGCCGTATACCACTTATTGGTATTAAACTAACTGCTGCAGTTTTCCTGAGATTCCTTCTTACAGACACAGAACCAGTAAAAGCCAACAAATTTACTGGAAATCACCAATGCTACCACCCATGCAAAAGGGTTTGCTTTTGGCTTTGTCAGCAGCATGAGCCGTTCAGAGGTTACAAAGTTGAGCTGCTAAGATCTTTGCCTACTGTAATAAAAATAACTGGCAACTTTTTTGCTTATCACAAATCTTTGCACATCGGTACTAAGACATGAAAAACCTGCTTGGCATTGTATTTCCTGGTGATGAAATATTAACTATTTGAAATAGATGCTATAAAAGGAGGATAGAAACCTCTGAAGAAGGAAAATATTTTTCTTTGACGGAACTGGTAAGAATAAAATAGCTGCACAATGAATTTATTGATATATACATATGGCTACAAGAATTACCAGTCACGGAAACAAAGCCAACAGAACAGAAGTCAAGGAGAGATTTACCACTGAATTGAAATATGACATGAATCTGACCCATAATAAATGTACCATAAACAATCATCAACAACAAAAAAAAGCCTCAAGAGAGATGTGTTTTGGTTTTGTTTCCAGAAACCTACCTAACATGGGTCAAACTGTCCTTCTCCTCAGCAAGTACAAATTCCACTCAAGTCAGCAGAAGCCATGAGCAGACTCAAAGGCAGAATTTTGACAGCCCAAGTTAAAACAAAAGCCACCCACAAACTTTTAACTGTTTGTCTCTTGCCTAAACATGACAGCGTCTTGGAGGAGCAGTGCTGAGGTCATACCTCTGAGAGCAGTTTTGAGACAATCTCCAGTGGTGCTTGGTGAATAGAATCATCCTGAAGTGGAGATGTCAGCGCCATGTCCACCAGCGTCCTGATCTCCTTCAGCACCACCTCCCAGCGGCTGGGGTTACTGAGCACCTTCTTGTACTTGTAAATCTTTTTCTGCAAGAAAAACGGAAGGGTCACAATGACACCCCCATAAACCCCTTGAAAAAACTGACAAGGTATGTGCTTCCTGCATGCCACTGCCAGGTGGGCTGCTTTGTATTTTGAGTTTTGCCTTTTCTTTTTGCTAAAAAGCTGTACCTAAAGCATTTAAATGGAAAAAAAAAAAACACCACACTCTTATGTCTAAACCAATTTCTTCTGGGGAAGCAATGAAAGGCTGTGACTCCCTTTTTTAATTTTAAAATAAGTTTTTAAACTCCAGAGCATCTTTCTTTCCATCGCCTCCTCTTGCAAACATTGTATTCCTCAGGCTAATAGCAGACACCTGTTATTGCATTGTTTCCAAAGCTGTAGGTCCTTTTAAAGGGAGTTAGTCATTAAGAAAGGGGGAAAGGGCGGGGAGAGGCCATCAAAACTTCGTTATACAGATACTTTATTCTACATCGCTAATTGGTGAATTTACATTCGGAATGAATTAAAATAAATTTGAAAGTGAAAAAGTCCAGTAGACCCACGGGCTTTTTTTCCCTGTCTCGAAGGATCCTGAAGTCCTGCTGTCACCCTGCAGTTGTAACAGAAACTAACTGGCAAAGTCTCCAAGTCTTCCACGCAACAGCGTTTCCACTCTCAAGAAAAGCATTCCTGACTGTCTATTCCCATCTGCCGCAGTCCTCTGCACACCCCTGCTTTACTTCTGGCTCTACTCAACCTATTTCACCGATTGCTCCGTCCACAGACCAGCTGGATAAGCAAAAGACAATTAATTCTTACCTCCTCAGCAGCCATGTTGCCACAAATGACTGGAACAGAGGCTGCTTTGTATTATAAATAGTACTCTTTAGAGTAAACCCACCCCCCTAAACTCCCAGAGGTGGTCTGATGAAACTCTAGGAAGTCCAAGGAAACGATGACGAGTGTTGGAACGCCACTCCCGAGAACAAGACGAAGCGCACGCTAGAACCAGGAGAGGCTGGCCAAAGCAGGCAGCGCTGCAGGCAGCGCGCGGCCACGGAGCTGGCAGGGAAGGAGCTCTGCTGGCTGACGGACAGCAGCTGCCAGACTGCAGAGTTCTCCTCAGTTTACATGCCCTTCCACTCCTCGCGGAGTCAAAAGGGATGTCCAGAAGTCTGGATACATCCCCAGGTTTATTCACCAGCACAGGTGGGGTACGTCTCCGTTTACATGAGAACATCAGTGTTTTGCACCAAAAATGGACGCTACATTCCTCAGCAGCATTTCCAGGGAAATCACAGAAACCGCCCGTGTCACGCAGCTTGCAGATTCAGCTGCTCATTTTGGGCTACACATCGTCAGTGTAATAAAGGGACAGGACTTTGCCAGAGAGTTGGTGTGCTTTGTTTTGTCCTGGAGCTTTGCCGGTACACGGCATTTCCCCCTCCACTCGTGCAGGGCAGAGACCCTGCAGGAACCGTCTGAACAGGCTGGCTCTCTGCTTATCAGCCGCTTCCTTCCCACCGTGGCAGCAAACCTAATGCTCAACAAAAATCACAGTCACCTCTGTACCTTATCTGAAACATGAGAGAAGAGAACAATATAGAAAAATACAGATTTCAGATGCCTTAGGTTTGTTAACATTGTTAGAGGAGGAAGAAGAGAGTGGCACTGGGCTGACATGTAAAGGCTGATAAAGCAATCCAATTATCTTTTTAATTAAATTCATGCAAGTACAAAAGCACGCTGGCAGTAGTTCACACTTTCAGTGCATTTTAAGCCATTGAAAAGCTAAAGGACATAAAACCACACACTGCAGACACTATCAAATGCGTCTGGGTTTCAGAACTGAGCAAAAATCTTTGTACTTCTGAGCTCCTTGAAGCAGAGAGGGTCCACCAGCGCTTTTAAGTTACCTGCAGTACTTCTACCAACATCACAGGTTTCTTGGACTCTTCAGGAAACTTGAATCACAGAGTTTAATTTCTCTTATTTGTTCAGTGCCTTTTTTTAGGGTCTCTTTGTTAGACCCACTCCAGCACTAAATAAAATTGAAACTTCAAAGCCAACCAGCCAGCTTTGTAACTCGAAGCAACTCCTTTCTGACTAATTGAGCACACTGAACAAAGCTAGCTTGGCAGATACATTTTCCACACTGGAACGTACTCCTTGGTCCTGTACTATGAAGAGATCAAACTCAAAGCAGAAATCAAAGGTAGGGAAAAAGTAGGGGTAAGGGGGAGGGCAAGAGCTAGACCACTGGGTCATTGCAGCCCTGTCTGCTCTGGGCTGCCCCTTACTTGGGTGATTTAAAACGTGATGTCGGAGAGCAGCTCCTTCAGCCGCTGAAGGAAACCCTCTTGCTCAACAGGACGCTGCTCAGACAACCCTACCACAAATATCTTCCTTCCGCTGTCAAATCCACTCTTGCCTGGGGGGAGGGAGGAACAAGGGACGTTTCCTTTCCCTTTTAGAGATGTCCATTAAAAATTAAAAATTCTGATGATGCTGACGTACATAAGAGAAAAGACAGCAGGAGCTGTACTCCCTGCCGTGCAAGGGAGACCTACAAAGGCTGCTGCTCAGACCAGGCAGGCAGTGACTCAAAGCGAGTATCAGGGGACAGCTACCTTTGCAGGCATGCCGAGCCCACTGCAAGCAGAAAATCCAGACTTTATCAGTCACTGCTTCACGTTTCCAGCGCAAAGAATTGAGACGCACTGATATACCGAGCTGTAATCTACAAGTGACATTACAGAAGTCTTGAATGTTGTTAGGAAAGCAGCAGAAAATAAATAAATAAATAGAGAAGCCATTCCCAAGAGGGTTGAACTCTGCTGTCCTGAACCTTTGCCCATGGTTACACTGCTGTTTTTCTCAGCAGAATGCTTTTCACTGTTGAGCGCCTTGCTGAAAGCCTCAATTAAAGCTTGAAACCTATCAGTCGGTTACAGAAGCAATTTGCTGTGTATCAGCAAGCACTCAGCCAACACCGAGCCATCTGCTCTATTCTACCTGTGCTGACTCGGGAGCAAGGAGAAACAATCACTCACGAGCTTAGAGGCAAAGCTGCCTGGTAAAGACCCATATCAGAGAACAGGCATGTCAACACGTGCGAGGAGTTCGTTCCCCCTGGATGTAGGTGTAAAAGATGCCTTCAGTTGCTGAAAATACTCACATAGTATTCATCGTTAACAGCACGCACAAGAAAAATACTGGGGTGGGAACCCAGTTTCACTGGGATTTCACTAAAAGCAGCAGCTCCTGCGACAATTTATGTGAGTGGATATAACACATGCCAGCTTGGAATTTGACCCTCCGAGTTACTGACCAGCCAGAATCGCACGGCTAGAGTCAGTGCAAAATCTTGCTACGCTGACTTTAAAAGCAAACCCACTGAACTTCATAAGTACCCAGAAGCAGCAGCATGGGAAGTAAGTGTCACTGACAGGGCAACCTTCATTCCAAATCACTCAATTAAGTTTTGCAGAAACCCAAAGATTCAAGTCTCAACCCTCTTTTAGAGGAAGAGGAATTGAAGTCCACATATGAAAAATTACTTTTTCCAGTGTTATTAAGCAAGAAAATGTGACAAAAATCTGTAAGCAGTGGGTTTTGCCATCAGTGCTCAAAAACTCCTGAACACTGCTGTGAACAGAAAGTTCAGGAGACACTACAAAACTTTCAGTTTTTTAAAGTAATGTCTTCATATGTTTTTCTGTCCCATGATGGCCTTATCCTGTAGCCCTTGCTCACATACCACTTCCTGGGACAAGAATGATAATACTGATGTAGCTGACATCTAAGAAAAATGGACTGTGATGCACAAAACTGAACAGCATGGAACAACTGCCTTTTTCAGCCCTAGGAAGACCTTTCATGTTAGGAACACCTTAAAGCAGCTCGTGCACCTGATCCAAAAAAGGCAAGATGAAGTTAGCCTTCTTGATGAATGAATTTCATCTCTGCTTTGCTACTGGTGGCCAGGAAACATTCTGTACTCTTGGGAACCTCTCTTTCCATCAGCAAATACTATCTTCATTACAATAAAAACATTAATTGCCCACGCTAATTCAGCATAGCCTGTTAAAATTCTAGCACTCTGCTCTTCAGCCCTTTACCGTGCAACAGCATGCAACTAATCACTTCTTTAGTGGAGAAGCTAGAGCTACTGCAGGAACGTACACTGACTTGGAGGGTTGCATGTGCCAGCAATTGTTTATTTCTTGCTGAGCAACAAGGGCAGTTCCAGCAAAAGGGAAAAGGTCAACCTCCCGCACAGAGGTCCTCCCCAGCTCATTGCAGGGATGGCCGAGCCAAGCTAGTGTTATAGTTTAATGTTGACGGCACTAATGTGAAACGGAGGTGCCTCTTGCTAGATGCAAACGTACAGAGGAAAAAAACCCACAAAGAGCAGACCGTGGAACGGTTTTCTCTGCTGCAACAGAACATTTTGTGAAAACGCTGCGTAACAAGAAGAGTCGCTCGCAATGTTCAACGCACACGCCTGGCTTGTCCTACAAAGCCCAGGAGCTGTACCAGGTATTCTTGAGCACCACCTGCTGGCATTTTGGCTGTTAACTTGTCACCTTCAAAAAAACGAAGATGGCATGGCATTCCCAGAACTCAGCTAGATCCACATTCTGCTTTAAACACTAGCAGGCATCACTTACTTAACAGTATCCTGAAAAATAAGTAATAACTTGTTGCTGACAGAAGTTTCCCTGATAGTCAGAGACGGGTTTAAATCACCAGCTGGACCAACTGAAAGCCTTCTGAACTACGTTCCTACCTGCAATGCTTACTGATACGAAGAAAAACCAGCAACTTACTTGAAAAGATGAAGTCTATAAAAAGTCCCATTCCAGACAAAGGGCTGGGGCCAGGATGAGATTATAGAAACTTTTCGAAACCGGGGACTTCACACTGCTCATGCTGCAGTAACCAAACTCTTGAGGACCTTCTGAAGGTTTTGCACAGGAAGACTAATGTGTTGCTCTCTAGAACAGCTGCAAAACAGCAGCAGCAAACCTTTGTACTCTGAAAACACCATGTTTCAGGTCAAGGCATTTTCTGCATTTCTCATTTTCCCAGTGCTAAATACTGAAGTGCATCAACTTCTCTGCTTTGGTTGCTTCTCTGAATGCAATTGCCTCGCTCGAGGCTCACTTGCCCACAAGCTCCTTGCCACAGGCCAGCGAGCTGGAGAGAAACATTATAAGCTAGACGTTTCCAGATTCTCACTCAGTTAAGGTCTAAATAACGCTTCATTTTTTTGCCAATTCTTATTTAAAAGATCCTGACAAAATCGCCATTATTTATTGCACTGAGATTGGCACCCATGAATCTATGCCTTGAGTAAATATATTTACTCAAGTGACAATCTCTGCCCTAGGCAGCTCAGTCTTGATGATTAAAGGCAAGAAGGACAAACAGTAAGAAAATCGAGGTGACTTCCTTGAAGTCAGAACCAGAGCAGAAGGGAGGTTCTCCTGATTCACAGGCCTCCATGCTAACTGCTGTATCAAGGCACCCCTAAGCAAAAGCACTGCTGATGCGCCGGGGTCGTAGCAAGATGAATGCCAATACCCTGGCTGCTGTGCTTCCCCATCACAATACCTTCCCCCCCCTCTTCTGCAGTCTACTTTTGTTCACCTATTTTTTCCCCACCAGTGCCTAACCACCTTGCTCCAGACCTCAGCTAACCCAGGCAAGAACCCCGTAACGCTCAGATCGGTGCTGTTTCAAAGCCGAGAGAGTTCAATGAGTTCAGCAAGTGGTGACGTGGGTTCAGCTGTTACTAATGCACAAGCTGGAACAACCGCACAGATACTTCCCACGGGCACAGAGTTTGTCCTTTGCTCAGATACCGCTGGGGCAGTACCACTGCAAAGTGAAAGAATGCTGAAATAAACACAATTTTAACAGGATGAAACATGGAGAAACGCATTTCTGCTTGGACCAAGAGAAGTGCAAAGTGGAAGTGGGACCAGGGGGCTCACAGAACAGCCTCTTCTGTCAGCTCCCAGCACGACACTGGGCAGCTGTGACATTAATGTGCTGAAGAACTTCCTCCCGAAGCGTATTATATATCTACATATATATATATATATATATATATATATATATATATATCCACCTCCTTTGCACACAGCTGTCACCTGACTGACCATCCTTCTCGGCTTCTACTTTCCCGATGTGCTCAAGACTACTGCAAAGAAATCTTTCAGCAACAAGGGGGGATGAAAGGATGGGAAGGGAAGGATATTCTATCCAGGGGAAAAAAGAAAACTAAAAACACTAGGCAAGCAGATCTTAAAACGTATGGGCCCCACTGAAGACAAACCTGCATGCAAATACAGTGTGTGTGCACCTGCAAAAACTGAAAGCAACTCAAAAATTGTGGCTTCCTTCTAGCCCCCTAGGTGGAGGGAAGAGGTCTTTGGTAGATCTTCCCACTACCAAGCAGAGAAACTGGGCTTTGTTTTCGCTTGTGTCTTGTCTTTCTCTCAAACCCCTGCCTACAGCCCTGTGGTCACTACGATGCAGGAGCACAGCGGGCTGATCCAACCCCAGCTCCACCTTAGCTGCGCATTCGAGACGCCGTTTCCCCAGCTGGAAAACCCAAAAGACCAACTGTGGCTCCAGCTGCACTTTGCATGGGCTAATGCGGTTACTATCATAATCAGACCTGTCCACAGGGGAGACATTTTTTGGCATGGCTGACACTGATGCATTCCCCGAAACCCTCCATCCCTGCTTCCATTTCCTTTTGGCAAACACTCCCATTCTTCAGGCCCCAGTTCCAGCACCAGCTTTACACTTCAGGTTGGCAAAACGTCAGCTTTCATCCTGCACACAGCAACTGCTGTTCCGTATTTTTCGTACCGGAGCCAAGCTGGGGTTTGTTTTTAATGTTGCTTTGACTATGCGGAATTTCACTATGACTGCTGATACGTTTCTAGCAGAAGCGCAAGCCACTCCCTACTAGCAAAAAGCACTGGTGGTTAAAATTACACTGTCCATGGGCATTTGGGTGTTTTGTTTTGGGTTTTGTTAAGCAAAAGCCACATAACAACTTGTCCTCCTGATCTTAGGCAGATGGAAAAACTTCAACAACTTCTATACGGTTGAACACCACAGTTGTCCCCCATGCACCAGAAAGGTCTGCCCTGACTGCAGGCGGGGGGGTTTACAAACCCTCCTGAGCTGCCTTCAACTCTCATGCAGAATGAGTGAGGTTGCTGGACACACACAATTAGGGCAGGAGCCGAACACGCTGCTTGATCTGCAGCACTGTAACAGCCTCTGGCTCATCATCAGAGGAAACGTTTCAAACATGTTTAGGCACAGCTACCTCCTCCTCTTGCAGGACTTCACCGCTGCCTGCTGCAGCATTTTTGGCCCTTTTCTCTAGAGCAGCAAATGCTCAACACGGGCACCGTCTGGACGTCAGGATCTCGGTGTTCTGGCACAACCCACGGTTTCCAGAGGGGTGCGAGTCTGACATGCTCCTGTATTTGAGATTATGCAGTATGAGCTGGAGTCAGCAAAATCATGTTCCCTTTAATAAAATAAAAAAAAAAAAAAAAAAAAAAAGCAGACTACTAGATGAAAAACAGGAATATGTGTACCATATATACTCCACTTTCCAAAACACTCAGCGAACTAACTGCATTGCAGTGCCAGGGGGTGGGGTGGGGGGTGGGAGTATTAAATAAATAAACTATAGCAGGCACTATGACTGTGGATTTTAGCATGCATCAAACAGAAAGCAGAAGACACAAAGCACTGTGACATTAACTGCCACCTAGGTGCAGTCCTTGCTGTGTGCTCCTCTGTGCAGAGATCCACCATTACCGACTGCATTACAGAATGCCTCTGACACCAAGCTGAGCTGATCCAGGTTCCTAATACCTTTACACTCACACTTCGTATTCCACACATGATGGCTGTGCCTGTGGAGCCCAGTCCTTGACATCCACCAGCTCTCAGCCTGCAGTGGGAATAAATGACTTTGCCACTGCGGAGAAGAGATAGTGCGTAGGAAAAAAAGAACACACACAATCTTATCGTCACTGCACTTTGACCAGGTCTGCCAACGAAAAAGCTGTGCACAAGGCCACCATGAAGAATAGCCAGGCAGCATACCTGCTGTGCAAACTGCCCCCCACTCTGGCCCTACACCCTTCGGATCCCACTCAGGCACGAGACGGCTGGTCATCACCACAAAAACAGGACACTGCCTCAACTGCAAGGCTGCAAAACACAAGCCAGTAATTCCAGGCATGTAAGAACTCTGATCGGAAGAACTTGCCACCTGAGAAACCACCTCAAATTGGGATTAAGCAGCTACTAACACTACACATTGCAGTTACTGCTAACAAAAAAATAATCTCTGAAAGATAATCCACCCCCCTTCTATTTTGCGGGAAATGCCAATAAGCTTAGGTAGCACCGAGTAGCACACAAAGCAATTATTTCTTCCCAGATATACAAACCGGATTAAAAGCCACGTCATCCCTTTTCCTTATTACTCTCCACTGCTAGCAGTGGGCACCCTCGGCTTTTCCTGCCCTCCTCCCCTCTCACTAGTCAGCAAAACCTTCCAAATGGACGTTTACCCACCTGTTTCACTTTCTCCTCCTTGGAAAATGTATTATTTTGCTGAGTTTCTAGCACTTCAATGCCATGAATAGCTTTGAAATTGGCTTCTCTCTCTTGTGCACCTGCATCATCAATGTCGTCAGCAAGAGAGATGTGCACGGCTCATGTTTGTGTCAGAAAGCTGCTGCAGAGCCTTAGGGAGAGCACAGATATTGATGTGATGCTTGCCAGCATCTTAACAGGGACTTCAGAAAAGCAGGGTGTTTCTGTCTTCAGATCACTGGGCTTTGGAGCTCTGAATTCTCCAGTGTCTCACTGGGAGATACCACATCTCAGAGCAGCAATGCATCTGACACAGTCCCATCACGCTTCCATGTATCTCATTGCACCACATCAGCACAAACCCCCAAACCTCCTGCAACACTTTAGCCTACCAAAATGTCACCGAATCTCCGCAATGTGCTTGTTTTCTTTCTCCTTTGTACAAATGCTGCATGATGTGCAAGACAATCAAGTCTCGCAGCATTCAGTTTTCTGATCCCAAGGCTAGCTTCCTCGCAGAGAGTCAGAGATCACTGGGGTGCTACCAAAATCACTGCCCGCCTCACCTTCAGAGAGGGGCCTATCAAAATAAGTCACTCGCAACAACCCTGTTGTCCATTGCCCTTGATGGATCTTGCCTCTGGTCACACAGCCTAATCTTGTATTCCTATTTTAAATACTACAGTAAAGAATACCAGAGGCCAGGCTATGGTAAATAGCTGTGATGCAATGGCTTCTGAATGAAGACAGGGGAATCGAAGGGCATACTTTTACCAGCATCGCTTTCTGATACTTTTTTTCTGATTTTTAAACAATCACTATTCGGGGGGGGCGGGGGGAAACAACCAACAAGGAGGTGTGTCAGACAAGATGAACATGTGACTTACAGCAAGAGCTAGGGCGATGATACCGGCTGCAATGCTTGCAACACACTGTTTCAGGTTTTTTCATGGATATTAGCAGCAGTTTTATAACCCTCTAATACATCATGTATACAATCATCCACTCCACATGCTAATTATACTGGAAGAAATAAATGTAAGGGCAAAACTATGCAAGAAAGGAAAGAGACATTTAAAACAACCCCTAGATCCCCTTTGCTGCTTTAGGCTCACGTAGGCCTTCCGACACCAAGAGTCCTCGTAACATGCGTAACGTAGAACTGGGCCCCACAACAGCAGCTTAACAAGGGACTCGACATGTGTCAGTTCCCAGTTAGGTTTTCACACCCAATGCATCATGCAAGGAGGATAATTACACTCCTGGGAAAAATGACCAGTCTTGTCCTGTCTTCATAAAAGATCTCCTAAAAGCAGATTCTTCAGTAGCTAGGAACCTGAAGAAGAAACTAATTTTGGTGCAGCTCTATATTATGACAGCTATAGACAAGAAGTTGTAATTTGGTGAAACTAGTGGTCACCATGACCTGGAAGTTCTGCATTGCAAAGAATTAGTCATAAGATCAGCCCTGGAATAATGCAGAGGAGCAATGCACCAGTATGAAACCCAAGGATCACTCTTGGCCAGCAGTTCAGCACTCCTGAGAGGCAATATACTCCAGCAATCATATTTACTCCTCTTCAGAGCCGAGACCTAAGTACACAATAACAAGCTGACCTGTTTATTCAGCTGTTTTTGACACCCCTCTATCTTCAGACCTAATATTAGTTTGAATAGGATAGCATCCAAGTCTAGAGGGGAACATTTAGAGCTGGTCTTGACTTAGCTAAAGCAAGACAGAAAATAACTATCTAGTTTCTACTCAAATTTCATCACTAGGCCATTAATTGGCTCAAGTTCTGTCTCCTTAAAAAAGCCAGTTTTGGCAATGCAGGAGGCATCTGTGGGTATATAAACCATGCGTGCATATGGCTGGATGAGGGCAAAGTAGCTCAGAGCAGCAGCTCGGATCCAGGCTGGCATCTCAGCATGTTGCCGAGAGCCTCTTTTGGTTGGACAAAGTGCTGTGCTGACACGGATATGCAGCTCCCAGATTTAAAGTGATTCATGTTAAGCCAACGCAGAGCACAGACGGTGATCAGCTGCTGCTGCAGACGTACCTTATGGGAGGAACCTGTTCCAACGTCCCCCAGGAGTGAGGTATTTTCCTAATGCAAAGGCAATGAATGCTTAAAAAAAACCCTAACCACTCTACCTCTTCCCGTTCTTAAAATATCACCAGTGTTTCATAAAAAAAATAAAAGAAAAAACTTTCTGTCAACATCTTGTCTGCTTTTCATCTATCAATTTCCACTTCCCAAAGTGAGATTAATGCCCTTCTGCTGCAAGAGCACAGCTACCTAGCTACCACTAGCAAACTGAGATCCCAGGAACAGAAAACAAGCCCAAGATTTTTCAAGTGACTTCTGATAACACATGGCCTAAGACTGTCAAACTCCCACAGGAAAATTAAGCAAGCCGGTGGGCTTCATGTATTCATGAAAATGTCTTAAGCCAAAGGAGGGGGAAAAAAAAAAAAAAAAAAAAAGACATCACTGCCCTGCCCTGCCCATGCCGCCCCCCCCCCCCCCCCCCCCAAAAAAAAAAAAGTAGTATGGGAGAATACTTAACTATAAATATAAACATTATGGAAATAAAAAGCTGTAAGTATGACAAGATTTCCATGACATTGCTCCTGAATTTGCAATGAGATTTTTTGACTATAGACCAGGCAGTATTACCAATCACTGCACAAAGAGCAAGGGGATGTCACTGGAGAGCCCCATGCAGGCAGACACAGCTGCATTTCATGTTACATTTCAAATACAAAAGAACAAATCTTGGAAGTAAACATCACCTAACCATGAGAGAGGGCATCAGGAACTGAAAAATGCCAAGACACTTTTTTAATCCCACTATATGCACCAGAAAGCTCTACCTGGTACCAGCAGCCTCTCTTCTTGGCGACACAGGTCCATCAACCACTTGGACCCTGCACCTGTCCCTTAAAAAGTGAGTATAAAGCCCTGTCTGAAACTCCATCAGGATGCTCAGAGTCCTGGAGGGGAAAGGCTCTGGCTGTCTTAAAAATCTGCTCACGGTCTCTCACAAATGGTACCTGGGTATTCCACAGGAAAACCACCATACAAAAACATGCAGGCTGCCTTTTGTCTGTCAAAGCAAAAAACCTTGCTCCTCCAAAACTCCTCTGTCCTCAAAGCCCACAATGATTTCAAAGCCCTGAGGCTTTGAAAGTCCAAACTTACTTCCACAGCTTAGGTTCCCATCAATATATTACTGACTCGTATACAGACGCAAAAGGAAAAAGAAAAAATACAAAGAAAAAAGCCATCTTTGGGCTAATAATTGTATGATAACTATTTTTTGTTTCACCTCAAAATAACAGAAAATGCAATTTCTGTGTTCTGTGAAAATACCTCAGGTTTTCAGCAAAAGAAAGCAAAGAATCAGCCAAGACAATCACAGTTGTGTACGCTGTGTAACCACCAAAGAGAAGGTCTGAAGTCCAGAACTACCACTCTAAAGAACTGCTGAGCTCTTCAAATAATATTTTCACTATGCAGTACAGCACAGGGCTATTGAATTATCACATGGTATCAAAGCTTCCTCCCTCAGATCATAAATTAGATGATTAAACACAAATGACAGACATGGGCCCTTTTAACCATAACCAATGTGATTTTTTTTCCTGATCTCATAGTTTTAAGGCATGATTTACTGAGATTTAAGGCTATAAATTCCTTTAATGTCATCATTTAAATTCTATATAAACCCCACTCCTGTATCAGCACTATTTTTAATCATTACCATGGTGACAAAACCGTAAAGGTGCTTTACACAAGGTAGGCTTTACCACACTTTCAAGAACAGTTTCCCTCAACTAAAAATTTTGCAGTTGTAGCAAAGCACAGAAAACTCCCTCTGAACTTTCACCATTAGATACAAAGTCTGTTACTCACCCACAGCTATTATACAAAAAATATTCAGTACTAATGGACAAGGAATTCATAACCTGGACACAGTAAAGACCAGAGAGCGTATTTCAGGTTATTCAGGTCAAATATGACTTTACATGACGGTCAGTCCCTTTGCAATTAATAGGCCTGCTTGCACATCGAAGTATCTATTTCCTGAAGACAAAGATACGACGATCCCTATGAGAACCAGGGAATTATTAATCCAAAATTGAAGTTTTTGAATGAAGGCCAGCACTGCTTGTTTTAGCACTCAATGCAAAATGTTTGCAAATCCCAAATGACAGCATTGTTTCAGTTTCCCGATCCACAGGAATCAAAACATGGAGTCCATGTAGAAAACGAATTTTAAACCAAAGGTAACGTGATTGTTGACTGCAATCAGAGGTGTGTACGCGTGCCGGGCTGCACGAGCACAAGCGCAGGCAGCATCCTGAGGGAGCTGACTGCTCCCGCTGCTCAGCACTTGTGAGAGCACACCTGAATGCTGTGCCTGGCTCGGGGCTTCACAGCTTGGTCATACAGGCTCTCAGCAACCTCATACGACTTCAAAGTATACCCTGCACTGAGTCAGGCAAAGGGCAGCGTGGGTGGGGAGAGGACCAGGTGATGTTCAAAGGTCCCTTCCAACCTAAACAATTCTACAATTAACACATTTGCACTGTCCATGCTAACAGATGGGTAAAACTCCTAACCAAGCAGCACTACTCATTAAGGGAGAGTTGAGGACTCGTTAATAGCATCAGTAGAAAAGACAAGGTATAGGCAAGCTTTTCTAAAAGATCCAGGTCAGGGGTGCACAAAGCTCAGCTCAAGTCATGCTTCGTGCTGTACTGCAGACCTGGGTCTGTTCTTTCCATATTATGTCAATTCAGGACATTCCCCCAAAGGCCATCAACTGACATGTTTCATTGCCGCATCATTCAGTTAACTAGAAAACACAAACAACCCACATATCCCACAATGAGGGCAGCGTTCAGAGTTTACTATCAAGCGTGCTAAAAAATTGCAACATGCCCTGTGTAACCTTTAGGTGCATTCCCCCCCCAATACATGCAAATCCATACCTGTACTCTGTTATCACAAGACAAGACCTAAAGACCCCTGGAGAAGATCTCACTGACATGTTTTTTAATTCAAGTGCAACACGCTACTAAATTACTCAAGTGGGTCTTTTAATGACTAATAATTTAAGCACATGGTGTAGCAGGGCTCGACAATTTCTACAGAGGATGGCACCTCTGTATGCTTGGCACTACACAAATACACAGAAAGTCCTTAGCCCAAAGATGGCAAGATATCACCAAGCAACAAAGCAAATGGATGCTGTCTGGGAAAATGCCAAGGGCACACATTTGTTTATTTGTGTGTGCCCCCAAATTACAAGTCGTAGTACCCCTCAAAGCCAAGCTTAGCTGTATTCACCCCCTACAGAAGTGGCTGGTTACCACTGTATGTGGCCTAGACCCAGAAAGGGCAATGAACTGCATGCGTTAGTCTCTTTTGTGTATTCACAAAAAGTGTTGTTATCTTTATTGATACACTGTTATGACTTACCAGCTTCCAAATACCAAAGATTACATATCATGGTTTCAATCCAACCTCCTTGGTTTTAAAGGAACATTCCTTACACAATGGATTAATGATTTGTTTATGTTTGAGGATCTGGACAGCTGTTAACATGTTCTGTTTATTCTCTGGACAAATATCATTTGGCTTGGCTATAACCTGAAGGAAATCAGGATTTCTAAAAATAGGCTGAGGTGGCCAATAATCCTTTAGGAGTTGTGATACACACTGATATCCAGATCAAATAAGGAATTATGAGTAACTCCTAGTGGGAGGGTTTGAAACGGAAAACCCAAAGAGAAAATGACTACATAAGGAACAGTCTGTCCCTACATCCATGCTCTCTTCCATGAGCACAGTATTCAAGGTAAAAAGCTGTGTAAGCATCTTGACAGCTAGCTAGTTGGATGACACATAAAACCTCTTGGAGCTGGATCTAAAACATGGATAATTATGTGTTTGCTTTTCTTTTATTTCTGTTTATCTGTAGCATCTCTTTTATTATTCTCTGGGCTGCAGAAAGAAATTATTCCTGATTTTTATTTCAGTGTTTGTCTCTAGAACAAAATTATTTCCAGGGTGCTGGCTGGCAAAATGAATTCCCACAGCGTGTTAATCCTTAAAACTGCACCACATAAAAGCTCTCCCACAGACCTTAGCACCTTCATACAAGACCAAAGGATAACCGGTATGTGCCTGAACCTAAAGAGCTTCCCCAAATATTTAACCACACAGGTACACCCTGGACCTAGCCATTCTCCAGGTAGCTCAGACAACGTGGTCAGCAGCATCTGACCGACCCTCAAGGCTGGAAGCACAGGGAAAGGAGCCAGAAGCACACTGACAGAATATGAACCTGCTCCCAACGACTGCAGTTTAAGTGGGGGGCAATTTCCACTGCTGGTAACTCCCAGGATATCTGTTTGCCATCTGTAAAATGGGTTCCTCCAGCCTTGTTTGGGCGGGACGGGGAAGTGACAGTCTCCTGCTCCACCTACATCTACTGCCTAGCACAGCGGAGCTCTGGGTTCAGCCAGGCCCCCTAAATGCTTCCACTGCACAACTACAAACAACAGTAAGCTCATCTCTGTCGAATGTTTTCCCCCAAATAACTGCTTCAGCTATCTGCACCAGTTTGCATCTGTGTTCTACATGCCCGCAGAAATGTTTTGACCTATTATTTGTAAGACCACTGGACAAATATATCATTCGTCAGCACAACCACCCAATTATAATACAGCTGCGGCGATCTCTCTGCCAGCTGGTGCTTTGTGTAAATGACCCATTCCAGAAGAACAGGCTTCCTGGTTTTTTGTGGGTTCCCTCACTACCTGCTTAATCATCAAACCATAACAATTATGGAGTGAGATGAACCTTGGCACCTGGCTCTTAAAGTCATAGGCTATGGTGCCAGTAAAGTGATAAACTTTGCAAAGGTAGACCACATAACTGCACCCTTCCACTCTCCTCCTAGATACACCACTTGTCTTGCCTCTTAGTTCTGTTGTGATCTCATTTAAACCTGGTAAATATCAACCAAAGTACAGAGCAGAAAATTACCAGGTGCTCTTCTTCTGAACTATTAAGCAACAAACCCCATCAAAACTATATCCATTTTAGCAAAGAGGAATTTGTTGGTGTAAAGTACCTGGGCGGTGACTAAACCCTGTCGCTGTTCTTATGGGAAAAGGCTACTTGCTATTCTTGGTAAAGGGAAGGCCTTTCAAATCAAGATAAATGTTTCACTTGTTTTTCAGACATGAACTTAATGGGGGTGGGGAGGGAAGCAAAAATAAGTTCTACTTTGCAACAAGTTAAATTACTCAGAGTTTCCCAAAATGAGAGGCTTGGTCAGAGGCATTGGAAAGTTTAAGAAATACTCCTTTAAAAACAACTCCCACAGAGCAAAGCTCCCTCTCCATGACTGAAAGGCATGTGAGCAAGCCAGGTCATTCTGTCTCGGCTTCCCCTCGCCCCACCTCCATAATTTAATTGATGGGGTAGCCGGTGGTGGGGCCAGGCTGCATCTTTACCATTCCTTACTTTTTTTTTTTTTTTTTTTTTTTTTTTCCCCCTCAGAGTTGCACCTCCAACCCTGATTTTCCCCTTACTACAGCAGTGAAGGAGGCACATGCCACCGGCACATCAATACCACAGCCATCCTGGTCGGGGGAGAGGGAGAAAAAGAAATTCCATCATCATTTCTGTCCACGCTTTCTCTCGTCTTCCCTGCCTGCCTAAGTAGGAGGAAAAATAACAGCCATATGGAGATACTGTCTCTGCATGCTTTAAGCTCTTTGTTATCCTCAGGAGCTGCAAAGAAAGCAAGACTGGCTAGGCATTCCGTTAATGATACTGTCAAGAGGCCAAAATGAAGTGCCACACCACAGCCTGGCCTTCTGCGATCAGTACCACTGTCCCACGCTCATTTGGGCAATCAGGGTAACAGGCTGGAGAATATGCCAGTGGTCTGGAAAAAGAGATCTCGACACTTGGCTCTTACTGATAAGAACCTGGATCCACTCAGAATAGGATTCTGCCAGACGCTGACGGCGATACAAAGCACACCGATACTGTAGTTTTGCCACACAACTATTTTGCAACTATCAAACACACCTACAACAAAACCAGTTTGGTGGGAGGGACTTTCTTATATTTTCACATGCGGTTGCTGTCAGCGGGCTGAAATCTTGATGAACTACACAGCCGATCTGGCTGGCTTCACTGAAACCCTGCCGAAGACAAGTCCGGAGCTGAAAAGCTACTGCTTGTCTTCCCCACCGGAAGACGAGAGAGGACAACCATATTCAGCATCTGGCCAAAACTTGTTTCCAGCTGCATCAAAGATCCATACAGATTCCATCCAAAGGTCAGCAGCTACAGTTTTCGATGAGGAATGTGCTGCTTTTGAGAGACAGTGTTGTCACTGTGATCCGCTTCCCCGACTCAGGGCAATCAGCCCATTGTTCCCGCTGAAAATGGGACAGGGCTCGAGACCTCTGAAATAGAAACTGCCTTTAAATCCAAATCTTCCTAAAGCATAAACACAGACTGATGCATAACCAATTGATGCTATTTACAATAACCAACTCTAAAAGACATCCTTTCTCCCTAGTTTCTCAGGAGAAGGAAAAAACAAACAAAACCACCAAATATCCCAAGTGTCCAGAGCATATGATTAGGCTGTATTGATTCTGTAACGTATCACACTTCACTGTACAAAATCAAAACCATCCAATCTCTATACTGTTTAAATGTGAATTGACTGGCTATCTACTTTCTAAAGCCAATCACATGATGATAAATCTGGGCTATGTAACAAGTTAATTTGTCCACTTCATTCACAGTAGGGACAAGTTGAAACCACATACTTCTGATTCAGGGCTCCTATAAGAAAAACTTTATCCATTCAGGACTCTTAGAACGAAGGGATAGGGAATGCTAAAAAGTATTCTTAGGGGCAGACAAGGAAGACAGTGAAGTGCAGAACTTACCTTCCACTGCAAAGAATGGAACCACTGATCCCTCAGGTAACTGTTTGCAGCCTGCAATAAACAAAAGTTATAAACAGAATCATTAGTTTCTAGCAGCGTTTCAGATCAGCCAGCCAAAACAAAGCAAATCACCCATGTGTGCCCTAAAACCAATAAGGCTGCACTCACCACATTCTTCTGAACTTTATGATCCTGGCTGACTTCACCCGCAGCCTCACCAGAGTGAAGGGGACTCTTTGCTCAAAGCTACCACTTTACATTATAACCTGTTTATTTTCACAGAAAGCAGTGACATGAAGACCTTGCTGCAAATGTAAAATACCAAACTAAAACCTTACAAAACATTAACCTCCTATGAAACGGAGTCCAACCCAAAGACTAAAAAATCCTCCCTGATTTCAATCAGGTTTTGGTCAGATCTTGTATGTCTGTAGGACATTTGCCTTTGCTATTAATCATCGGACGCAGAGCAGAGTAAGAAGATGGGTTGACATTTTACTAGAAGGGGTGGGTTTTTTCCATCCTCTAGTTTCCCTTCTTGTCCTGTTCCTCAGCTGGCCCCAAAGCAATTCAAATTATGTCTTAGCTCTTTCAGCGATATTAAAACAGAGTGAAAAGCATAACACACACAGACGTGCAGACACATGCACAGACTGTTTGCAGCAACAGCATAAATGTTGTAATAATGACTCCCAGCGATCACCCGTTTTTGTCCGTATTGAGCACAGCTGCCAGAAATGCTCAGTGTGAAGCCAGGTTCTTAGCCAACGAAGGAATAGTTCAACACTCCCAAAGGTCAAAAGGCTCCGTATCAAAAAATATAAAAGCATCTACAGTGACGTAAATATGCATGCCTTAACAAGGTGACATAAGTTTGAAATATTTGAGTGGGTAGAGATGCCCTTTGGCTTTTTCAGCTCTAACTTATCGCCGCCAATCGCTGGGCAATTTTTACTTACGACTCAAAATGTTTTATGCAATCAGTGAAAATTACAGGATAGCCTATAAAGCCATGCCAGAAGAAAAAAAACCAAACCGTGAGGTTCTTCACCACCTAAAAAACACTTACTTCTTGCACATTAAAGCATCATTCAACAAATTTCACTCCGTAACAGCTTTTCAGGTAAGTATTCAAAATCCACATCACAGAATTAATTTCATTGCCGGACAGTGGTTCAGTTGACTGATAAGGGCAAGAATACCAGAAGTAAAAATGTTTCATGTCAGGGTCATATACTGATGTCTCAGTGACATATATTTGGACTGATTTCTCTGAATTAAATGCAGTAATGCTCTTTTATATATATGTATTACATATTATTTTATACATTAACGACAATCAATTGCTCCTCCAGTAGATCTCTAGGCAATAAAGCCGAATAGATCTATCATAAATAGCGTTGGCTGACCACAGAGTTTATCAAAAACAAACTTTCCATTTCATGAAGAATGCTGACCTATCAGAATGTGAATTTGCTAGAAATGGAACCAAAAAGCATAACTTTTTTTTTTTTTTTACTTCTTTTTTAATTATTATTTGTATGCAATGAAAAATCCTAAAAATGTTTAGAGTGCAGATCTTCAGGGTATTTTGGTTTGCCAATATTTAATGATTTTCTTTCTGTTATTTACACAGTGGTTTATGCATATATGTGCATTCCAACATATGAAAAGATAGACCTTTTACCTATATATGTTACAGAACTGAATTTCAATTCAATATACTTTATACTATATATAGTATATATAATAAAAAGGTCAAAAATAGTTTGCCACAAAAAGCCTGAAAAACATTTTGAACATAAATAAAAAGACATGAAGTAAATATGTTTAGATATTTCTTATCTTTGCCCAGACAAAATGCTGCAAAAACCCACCAATTACTCTGAAAGATTCAATTTCAAATGGAACCTTTTTTTTTTAAGGAGAAAACTGTTTCATGGAGGGGAACAAAACCCCTTCATTTGAAATGCTAGCATCAAAGCCCCTTAAAGAATAAGCAAAACTGAAAGTTTTTGTAGGCTGGAGCATGTATACTAAGCAATACCACCATTCATATTGCAAGTTACACATCCATTACTTCTTAAAAAAAAAAAAAAAAAGCAGACTGAGTATATAGGAGCTATGCTAACTAAGATACTGTTATTCAAATTGATAAAATCCAAAATATTCGAGGGAGATGAAGTACTTCTCTCATACAAGCAAAATGTCAACCTGATTTAGTGCCTGGTCTGACCGCTACGTGACTTGAACAAAAACTGCACTGAAGTCTAAAGTAAGAGCAAATGCTAAAGCCCTAAATGGGAACTGCTGAGAATCGTTAATTATTCTCCTGCTTTTGGGATGTCAGGAGCTGCAGCCTGTAAGACCACCACAAATAATTAGAAAATACTATGTGTAGATAGATTGTGCAACCAACTGGAGCCTCACATAAACCGGATGACAGAAACTATTAATGAGAACAACAGCATCAGGCAGAGGTAGAGATACTGCAAATAGTGGAGAAGAAAAGGAACAAATAATGTTAATGCTATAAAAGGCAAAACCAAAACCAGAAGAGGAAAGACTTTTCAACTTGACAGTAGCAATATACAAAAAGCATTTAAAGTAAAATTAGCAAAGTGACCAGGTTCCAAGTACGGGACCAAGACTGTCTAAACATAGCGTTAGCTACTGTAGAGGAGAAGTGGTAAGAAAACTTGCATCTGGGTCTAGGTTAGGAGTTTGAACCACTCAAAAACTACAAACACTCAGAGCTGGGGCTGTCATTCAAGACTGCTCCCAAGGAAAATGAAGACAAAGACCACAATGTGAACACAGAAGTGGAAAACCCAACCTTTAGGGAATCCTCACGCTTCTATTAATGATCAGGACGTGACGCTAAGAGGAACTTGGAAAGTCAATGGTCATTTCACCGGCGGTCTTTCCACAGTGTTCCACACAGTTAGTCTGAATGCATTTAACCCAACCACTGTTATCTGGATGGAGCTGTCTGACACCAGCGTTCCCCACTTCTCCCTGGCAGCAGAGACTAATCCTTCCAGTGCACTCTTCCTGCCTCATTCCAGTAAGCTGCAAAACCGCAGCGATGTGCAGGAAATGCTGGATCTTTTGCAGAGGACAACAAAGAGCTTGCGCTTGCACAGCATCCCTTGTTCCTCCCTTGTCTTCTTCAGGCTTACACTGAGAAAGGGACTACAGGGAATATTTCTTCCTTATCAAAAGAAATGTGAGCTTCACAGCACTCCAGGATGACAGAAGAGCCATCAGGCTCTTGTTGGTGCTCATCCAGACAGCTGTCCAACCGATGGCCACTTGTGCACACACTGACTTACTCAAGCATACAGATTATTGTGCATAAAATTTCTGAAGTTTGGAGCAACAAGCACCAAAGTGTAAGCAGTGGAGGAAACTACAATTGATTTACAGGGGCCGCACACACACATTTACAGTTTTATCTGATGTGCATTCCTGGAGCCCAGCACTTCTGCACTGAAGTCATCACTTCCCGGGAACTGACAGCTACAGTTTTTCACTCTAGCTGAGGGCATAACCTACTATATTTATTCAGCTCTAGGGTACAATAAAGAGGAGAAAATGAGACACAAAAGACTTCAAAAGCAGGTTTTCCTTCGGCATGCTGACCACACAGGGTAAGTTTTTCTTACTCAGCCTTGCCCACACAGTGGGTCCAGTTTACACTGTTAATCTTACAGCTACCTTTCCAATTTTTAAAAAAAATATCAAACCTGGAAACATTTTGCCTGCCATTGTTACAAGTAGCCACTGAGACAGGAACGAAGTACAATGGAGATTTTATAACCTATCTACGTTAAACAACAGTTCGGGCCCCCTGCGTGGTTGGTGTGCTTAGAGGCTCCAATTCTGCTAAGAACTTTGTTCTCAAATGCAATGGCTTTAGCAGGGCTGTGGGTGGCACACAGTCCGACCGACTGGAGCTTCTTGCACAATCAAGATCTTCCGCTGTTTTTGCACAACCACAATGTAGTAGAAAAGTACTTTAGAAAACAGGACAATGTGGCAGTAAGACTCTTAGAAGGTGTAAGAAGACCGAAACTTCAAGCTTATTTATTATTATTCCAATGAGGAGGAAGAACATCTACTTTTAGAATGCCTGCTGTAGGTAGGACTTTATTTTAAAGACAAGTTGATCCTGGAACTATGTTTTGAAGGATTTTATATGCTAATTTTGGGGGTGTAAATGTTCAGTCAGAGTGGAAAAGACACCTAGGATCAGCTGCAGTACCACCCTTACTCGTAGGATTAATTTCATCAGCTTCAAAAAGACTGCTCACAGGAGGAAAACTGCATGAGAGATTAAATGCCTGCTTATGCAGCACTTTGGTCAACATGAGTAAATTTACATCTCTGCTCAGAAAAACAAGTATTTTTCTCGCAACCAAACTACTTCATTTCTTAGTCAATGAGTAGAAATACACTTTTTCATTAAAAGGTAGTGAACTTTTTAAAAGCAGATTTTCCTTTTGCTTGCAAAAATAGGAAACTGAACACTTGTTTCATGCCAGCATTAACAGCCCCTACAGTAATTTCCACCCAGGTGAGGAGGAGACAAAATCGGAACCTTGGTGCTGCTGAGAAACAGAACACCTGAAACTGCAAGAAACAGACCACTCTAGAAATGATGGCAAGACCTTTACCTAACGTCAACATTCACAGCACCACTGATACGGGCTACGTATGGCTACGGCAACAAGCATCAGCAGAAAATTTGTGATTTCCAGCACATCACACAGGCCAGGCTACTAAGTTCCTTTATGAGTAAGTTAACCCTTTTTACTGGCATGTGTGTTACTCGGAAGAATACAAGAACAGGCCTATCCACATAGCAAAAGCTCCCCAATTTTTCCTTACCACAGCATCCTTCACACATACTCTGCTAAGGGATTTTGCCAGCTGAAAAGATGTGGCAGTAAGTGGGAACTAACCACCCAGATTCTGTTTTTAACTCTTCCTGGTTTCATTCAGTGTTTCTCTTTCTCTCCCTCGCTTGCTTTCTGGTCAGCAGGATGGGGATTTGTTATGCTTTCCTCCAGCTGAGGCACATTCATTGCTGGGACTCACAACATATAGCAGGCTTTTCTGCACCAGTTCATTACCAGCCACAGAAGAGCAGAGCGGAGCGGCCGCAGGAAGGCGAACCCCCATGGCATGCACACTGCTGCCTCATGCAGACTGTACAAAACCTCTTCCTGATGCAAACCCCAGCGTTGCGCCTCCAGGACACAGGCAGACCTGCAAGTGAAACCCGCCACTCTTTGGGCTTAACCCAAGGTACAGACGGAGTTACTGGTAATTGATAGAAATGCCATTTTCCTCCTGAAAATATTCTGCATCTCTGCTGGATTCTGGTCCTTGCATGACCTCTCCACAGTGGCAACATTAGCTGGACTTGCACCGAAAACAAAAGCCAGGTTCTCCAAGGAGACTAAAATAAAACGTTACTAAAAAATCCAGTGGAAACATACACCGTGGGGACTCCCTGGCAAAAACAGCGTGCTCAAGCACCGAGCTGAACGTGTGACTGTTGTGCTTGTCAAGGCTTCCTGTTCTGTTTGTTTTTCCTCCTGACTACACTCGATCGCCAAGAAATGAATAAAACAACACTAGCGATAGGGATGGGACTGGCAGCTTTAAGGCATTTAGGACCCATCTGAAAGAAAGAAAACCACGTGAAAGCAGGCAGTACTGTCACGACTGAAATACCAAAGCCTTTTCCCCCGGACAATTCCTACATTTGGTTTTAAGCAGCTTGTGAAATTACACTCTGCGTTTTTTCCGATCTCCTTCAAAAGGTTCTTCCAGTTATTTCACCATCAATAGCAGCATCCTCTTCACAATCATCCGCACAACGACATAATCATACATTGTGCTTTACAAATGGAAAGAAGAGCAGAAGTTTAGCCCAGCTCAAGGAGGCCCAGCGATTACCCATACTAAACAGCTCACACTTCTTCAGAGGCTAAATTTAGCTCCCATTCCCCGGCCTGAAGAGCTGGTGGCCTACAAGGCAGCTACAGAAACACCTTCTTTCAACACCTGCTATCCCAATTGTAGGAAAGAAAAACAATCTGTGAGAGCTGATTGCTGCTCATTGGAAGGACCATGGACCACATCGTTTGGCAGGAGGAAAGAAAACACTTTGGCAGAAGGAGAGAAAACACAAGCCCCACACAAGTCTAGAAAACTGACTCCCAGAAACCCGACTGTCCCCAGCTCCCACAAGAGACGATGAGAATTCCCGAACACCGGGTGGTGAAACACGTCGGTGCTGAGACAGTTGTGCTTATACAACAAACACTGAGTGGGAAACACATGCACGAAGACGACTTTCCGATGCAATCCCAGGCCAGATTAAGCTGTTTGCTGCCTGAGAACCAAATCCTCCTCTGAAACCCAGGTAGACACGTCCTGTTAGGATGATCCAATTTCCTAAGGGGAGCTGCATCACCTCCGGCACACTTGTCAGATTTCATGTGTTAAAATAGGTTGGGATGGGTCAGTATTGCTATGGGAGGACATCAGGATGATGTAAGGAAAGGTAATGGCACTCTTCCTTCTCTGACTCATTCCTGTGCAGTAATAAGCCAGAAATAGACCTTGGTGACAGCAGACAGAGGGATGAGAACTTGAACATGGATTCGGACTCTCTCGTGCCATTTGTCACGCCTAGCACAGACAAATGCGCGAAGGACGCCCTGACACCACATGCTGACATCCTCCCACAAGGATTGCTGGAAATGAATTTCCATCTGAGGTAAT
The DNA here is from genome assembly GCF_023634085.1 of Falco cherrug. Classification (NCBI taxonomy): domain Eukaryota; kingdom Metazoa; phylum Chordata; class Aves; order Falconiformes; family Falconidae; genus Falco; species Falco cherrug. The sequence goes on along the minus strand of NC_073710.1, from coordinate 17,864,831 downwards.
TGCCAGTTGTTTGGAATTTGCTTCTGCTTCAGTGAAGCAGAAGTTGGAATTTAAAAATTTTCTGCACAATGAAAAATCAGGAAAGCCTGTGATTCAGAACTACTAAAATGCTTCACTTTTATGTCAAATCATGTCAGTACTATCCCATAATATCAAAGAATTTACAACACAGCATGTGCAAATTATATATCAAAATATAAAATTGAAATTAATGAGAAGTATGAAATATATCGGGGGGCAGACAAAACTGTTAATGTAAATAATTTTATGTATACAAACCTCATTTAGATCAAGTCTTTGGAAAAAAGAAAAGCGTACTTCAGAAGAAACAGTACTGGGAACATGTTTTGGACTAGTTTGACTTGTTCCACTATCACACACTTCCTGATGCCAGAGCTGGACATTACATCAGAGCACGCTGCCGCTCAGGCTAGCCAGGCAGAATGATTCCACAGAAGATCGGAAGTCTCAATTTCCCACATATAATGGGAAATACATAAATGTATCGAAGTCTCTCAGAAATATGAAAATAACTGAAGTACGCAAGGGCTAATTTCCCAGCATCTCCATTTCCCGGCACCTCAGTGAACTTGTCTTTTAGATACTCAAACTCTTTTTCACATATACTAGAGAATTCCTGCTGAACTCCACTACTTGATAAACCCAGGTTTTGCATCTTGATTTCTTAAGTATACTTAACAGAACTTTTAGTACTGTTCTGGATTTGTGAATACACATTACAACTGTAAAAGGGAAATCTATTTTTATACTCCCTCCAATCTGACCACATCTGATGAATCGAGACACTACCAAAGACCAAGTCATACTAAAAACATTTTTAAAGTTTGTATTTTCAATTATGTTGAAATTCCCATAGAGTTATAATGTAATCTGATCCAGTCTGCCCAGTCAGTCAGCAGTAAACATAACAGAAGCTCAGCTCACTCCACTTTATCAGTTCCTATGAGGTCACATAAAAACACCAATCTTTTCAAAGAAAACACAGAAGCATCCATGCTAAGAAGTTATTTTCTCACAAATGTAATTATTTGTGTGTTTGGTTTATTGGTTCATTTTCTTTTAAGAAAAATTGGCAGGCTGCTCCAGATTAAAGTCTTCATGCCCTGCTAATTTCCTATAAATTCAGCAGGGACCTGTGGGTTCAAACTTCATCTTGTTTCCTATTAAGCAGGCCTGTAAAGGCAGCTACCAGAAACTACAGAATAAAGACTCAGAAACAAAATTTGGAAAGGCAGATGTAACTACTCTAGCTGTTGAAACTGACATAAATATAAATGCTAGTACCACTAAGGAAGTACATGGAAAAAACAGAGGCAAAATTATCACCAGAAAAAAAAAAATCAAAATCATGTAATTTGACAAATTTATTTCTAATTAATTCAATTAACACATTAGGCAAGGAAGATTTCCTCAATAATAAGGATCCTAATCTAGCTGTTGAGAAACCATGGCTCGTCTTCCTGCCTTCCACAATGTCACGCACAGTAGAGGCTTTCCAAACCACCAGTACTTAGATGAACTCGCAGCAGCCTGTCTGAAATTCAGACTCCGCACACTCCCCAGTAATGCCTAAAACCAGTAAGTCACTTCGAGCCGCAGAAATTTGGTAAGCACCGAGCAGAGGCATGTACGTACGCTCCTGTGCTTCAAGGACGTGTGAAAGGACACACAAATGCCACCTATGCACCAGCAGAGTCCACAAAGTTAGATGTTCTCAGGTCAGCCCAAACTTACTTAGCTACACCATTCTCAGATTAAAATGGGGCAATAGCTGCAGCCCTGTTTTACAGGGCTGCAAACCCTCAGGATCACACCTGAAAGGGAAAAGTGAAAGGGAGCTCCAGAAATATACTTCGCCAAGGACGTATCCATGGACACCTCTAACCATTTCAGACTAAAACTTTATTTGCTGTGTTGAAAATCATCAAAACCTCATGATATTTTTATGACGTTCCAAAACCATCCCAAACCCCAAGCACAGGAACCATGTGACAGACCAAAGTCAACTACTGTGTCCTTGGCTGCCGCTAAGCCGCTCTGCCTATGGACAGACCCATCAGCCTGTCTGAAATTAAGGCAAAGGAGAGCTGGACCTAGCTGGACCTGGTATTAGAACGACCTGGTATCAGTCATACCGGCTTCCCAACTCACTCAGAGCCAGCTTTGACGTTCCCCATCACTACAGAAGTCTGTAGTATGGAAAACACGGCCCCGCTTGGCACCCAGCCTCGGCTTACTGAATGACACCACTCGCGTTATTTTTCTCATGCTCTGCAGGCAGAGCCATTTCAACAGAGCTTGAACTAAACCCTCCCTGGCTACAGATGGTACCCCGTACTTTGTGGCCCTACACGGCCTTCAGCAAACATTTCAACATTAAGAAATAATTAAATGCTGGACTGTGCACCATGGATCAGTGGAATGTGCACCACGATTCTCTTGGACAAATGATCCAGCAGACACGGTCATCACAGCCATTAGTGTGTCATTCAGTATGTTCCCATCTTCTCATCTGCTGGACTACATTTTGTGCTTAAGTGGTACAGTTAAAATAAGCGTGTGTGTACACACCCAGATACAGAAGCTCTATTATGGTCAATCCTTTGAAGCTGCTCATACTTTTTCAAGAAAAAAATAACCTTTTTTAATTTTTCATGAGTTACCCACCATTTAAACTAAGCTTAAATTGCTCACCCGGTCTATTTACAGTCCTACCTGCATGAAATGCATATACACAATAGTCATGGCTGTATATTCAACAGAAAAAGTAAATTGTCTTTGAAAAAATGTTGAGAACTACGGTAAGAGTCACCTGGAGTTCAAAACTCCTTGGGGACCAAGCAGCTGGGTTTTTGGTTACTTTTCTTTTCCAACTTCAAAGCGGCTCCAAAGCTCAGTGCTGTGGAGTGCTTTTCCATCACTAAAACTTGCAATGATCCAAGATGTCCTGCAAAGCCTCACAAGTGGATGAAGAAATCTGGAATAATGTAAATGCAGTGTCTTCTGTTTGAAAATAACACTTAAAAGAGAACTAGCATATGTAGATACCCATATAAATATACTGAAATCTTCCAGTGGGGATCAAATATCTTTTTTTAAAAGATATCAGTTCCAGTGCAAGTTACGGGCTTCGTAGATGAATTGAAGGATGATATTTTTAACTGGTTTCATGCACAAATAGGACTATATGTAAAAATGCAATTGTTCCAGGGCCACATCAATGTGCCTTTCCACAGAGCACTATTTTGATACACAAAATCAGGAAGAAGATTTAATCACTGTGGCCCAAAATTTCCATGCTGATCGTTGAACAACATGAAGAGCTTCAGAGCTATCACCCTGAGAAAATTTTCTGGTGGTTAGATAATTTGACAGCATTGATTTCTCTGTCATTTCTGAGTTCATCTAATTAAGATTTCATGCACAGCAAACAGAAGTTAAAAGGAGATCCATAGTAAGACAGAAAGAAAAATTGTATTTCTGTGTTTACTGTACCTGCAGTAAGACAGTACCCCCTGGGATTGTGAGCTGTAAACAGTACTTAGGGGCATTCTCCCAGGAGAGCAGTTGAACATCTTCAATAGCACTGTAGGAAATGGAGTTTTCCATGTACCCAGTTGGCTGCAAGAAAACAAAGGAGAGAGAAAAAAAATGTTTACTTACTCACCAGAATTTTCACAATTTCAAAGTAAGAACAGCACTATCAAAATTACTCTTGGTGTTGAAAATATCTGCAAAATCTGACTGGAAAGCAAAATTCCTATACAGGCCATTCAACAGAAAGATGCAATCCGGTCACCTTCATCCAACTTGTCCAAGCGTTAAGATCATTCACATAAAAACAAAACCAGGACAGACCTAGGTGCCTGAAATACAAAAATATCAAACTGCATTTGTTCTGGACCCAAAATCCATGGAATCTAATTTCAAGTTGAACCGAGCTATGAAGGGGTCCGGCTGGGCACATGCTGTCTATGTGTGAAGCAGCATCTCAATCATACAGACAGAACAGCCATGTACTGTAATAAGGTAGTTTACTCCACATGTTCTTGTCCTTCTCCCAGGCTGCAAGGCTGATCAAGCACATCATCAAAATCTAGGCCGCTACATCTGACAATGGTTCTTGGGGCTCCAAAGATTCAGCCCTTAGTTTTTAGAGTCAAGCAGAAGCAGAGCAACTAACCTACTCATCTCAGCCTATACATAAGAACTGGTTTCCTGCACAGATTGCTAATGCCCAGCTTAAAGTGAGAGTCACAATTAAGACACAAATAAGTAACTGTGTTTTGCAATTACATGTACAACATAACTTGACAGTAGCAAGGAAACAAACTTAAACATGAAACCCCTTATTAGCATCCCCACAATTCTTAGGCATTACAGAATTACCTCTAAGATCAGCTGAAATATAAATGTATATACACAAGCACATGTAAGATTATGTCCTAAACACAAGTAAATACACAGAGATATAGTTGTGTATCTATGGAGTATGCATACATATCCCGTACTTTATGCAAGTCTTCATGTTGTTTAAGTAATTTGAGTATTTAACAGAGGTCCTCAAAGATGTCATTTATTTCACTTTGCTATAGCATAAGCAAACTGAGCAGTATTGCTATGGTAGAGAAACTATTTTCATACAAAGATTATCAATCCCACCATATGGATAAACCCTTGGGTTGGCCATGTCTTGCAGGAGAATAGAGCTCGTTACGTTCATGAATTACTTTCTCACTATTACTGGTTTACACATAACTTAAACTTCTCAAACTTACTCCCACTGTGCCCAGTACATAAGTTATTTTTAACTGACAGTCTTGAAATGAAGAAGGCAAGGGAGAAACCACATCTATTTCAGGGTCAAACAGGGCCAGCTCTTAAAATCACAACACAGGATTCCTGGGGGCGAGTGTGAAATAAGCAAATTGCATTTGGAATGCCTCTACTTCTAATTGGTACAACTTTCTTCCATAAGTAGGTGGTGCATCTGGAAATCCTACTTTGAAGTTAGACACTTCGCATGTGTTCATAAGGCCAGAAACGTCATCTCCCAAAATGCAATGACAGCCCTGCCATCCACCTTTGCGGCTACAGAAAGTCAGTTCTTTCCAGCCAGAGAAGCCCAGCGAGCCAGGGAACTGAACTTCAGTAATGTTTGTTGTGGCAGCGTTCATTTTACACTAGCCCTCACCGCAAACAATTTTTGCTGTCTCTTTAACGAAAACCTTGTTATGCAGGAAGCACGATAAACTTCTGCTTATTCATTTACCCACAATATTGTTCTACACTAGTGACTGGAATCCCAGTGGCTTAACGCTGATACTGTACGTCACGCACTGCCTACTGGAGAGTAATTATCTCATTCTCACAGGAAGCCAAAGGCCCAAGATCCGTCGGTAATCAGCATTACAACACCCAGGGAAAAATAAGAAAACAGCCAGCATCAAATCTAGTATGCTCAGGAGTCAAAGTTATCAAACACATGCTCCGAAAGACTGGAGAAGGGAGAAATCCAGAACCAGCCAACACAAATATAAAATGAAATGAATCAAAGCAATTTAAATTTCTCTCTTAAGAAGGTGCTGACTACCCTTAATACCCTCCATTAACTTCAAAGAGGATTTGAAGAATTCTCACAGAATCTGTTCCCAAGAGAAACCTCTTCTATACCTTACACCATCCATTTAAACAGCATTAAAGACAACTGATCCAGTTCAACCACAGCTCCGTAGCCATCCACAAGTGATTTCATCCCAGGCATAAACCTCTTCTCACAGGACAGTCCTTTTCATTACGGACAATGGAGGAACACGGAGTTCTGCAGTTTGCAAAGCATGGGAAGACTACCTAAACCATAACATGGAATTACACAGATGGCTCATCCCTCCAAATGAAAGCATTATGCCAATGAGGTGGTTTATATAGCACTCGTATGATCCCACTTCCATACACTGTACCTAGCTATCAAACACAAAACTTTACTATAGCTGTTTGCTACCTTACTCAAAAACCGAAGATCCCAAATCTACTTTAATCCCTATAAGCAACGCCATATGCATTGTTTCCATTTTCATTAAAAATACCACGTTCTAGGAAGTGAAATACCTTCAGTTCTCCAAAACGCTAGCTAGAGGCAGCCTCATCTCTGCACTGCAATCAAGAGTCTAAATCAAAGTGATTTATCAGTGCGTAGAGCTCCTTGAAATTGTGCTTCTAGATGCTGCCAAACACCGAAGACGACGCTCCCACATCAGGGCTGTACAGAAATGCCCTGAAGCAGCACGGAAACAGAGCTGTCCTTGGATTCCCAGAGCTCCCAGGGCCTCGGTGCTCCTCACAGGGAGACCATGGCACCAAGGAGGTGAAGGTCAGCCCCACACAAAGGTGTCTTTTCCCTAATCCCTGTGCACACACAGATGCAAGCCCAGAGCGGTGTTCCCCGCTTGTGTTTTCTCAAGACCAAGCACAGTTCAGCCGTTTATCAGGAAATGGCCTGAGGTAAAACCACAGCCTGAGTCACTGGTTCCTTTTAAAACATAGGCTGTTTTGACATTCAGGTATGCCAACGTCAATCACGGTGAATCACTGTGGTCAACAAATAAGCAGTGCAAGTGTTGCATGTTCTCATGTTCCAGCTGGTCTGGCTTGCACACACCCCCAGAAGCTGCATCCGCACCCCCAGGTCGCTCCATGGGAAATTCAAATTAGAACAGCACGCAAGACCAGAAATATGGATTCAGGGATCTGAAAACACCTAAACTGAGACAGATCTTCAGTGGGTCACCAGGAAGCATCTGGCACCAACACTAATCTTAAGCAGCATTCCCACCTCCATCCGCCCACTTGGCCTCTGCCCATACAAATATCTGTCTGGCTGTGGCGTCAGGCAGCTGAGGGAACCCACCCAGCTTTTGCCAGATTACTTTTTAGCTCCTTCAGTCCCGTTTCTAACATGAAACAGAAGCTGGTATGTTAACAGAACTTAGGGGACACCGCATCATGGGGAAGGGAGTGGGCAGCAAGGATCTGAATATTCCAGTCTAATTACAGGTGGGAGACAATCTAAAGCCACAGCACCTCTGAGCAGGAATACATCAAGTTCAGTTGAAAATGCCTGTATTTAAGAAAACAATAATTCTTATTTTTATAGCTGTCATTTTTGAAAGGAGATTTGCATTTCTTGGCAAAGTCTGAAATCTATCAAATGAAGCAAGATAACACACTTTTCACGTTCACTCTACAAAATTAATCCCGACTGAAGACACTCTGGCCAGATAATCTCCATATGTCAGCTTACAGATTTACAGTTACAGTTTTAACTTCTGGCTGTTTGCTGTTGAACATGCTCTGAAGAACCGTAAGAGACTCATAAATGAAACCGAAATTTATTACAACAAACAAAAATCTCAAGTTAAGGAAACATTTTTCTCTTCACATTAGCCTTTAGCCTCCCAACGAAACATGTAACTTCTCCATTGGGAAATCAGGTATGTTTTAACCCCAGTGAGAACTTCATCTTTTTTCAGTTCCATAAAGATTTATTAATCATACAGCTTTGAAACAACTTTGCACCAGAATAGCCACACACCAAAACCTACTATAAATCAAATCTCAGGGGAATCCAGTGCTCCCAAATCTGGAAGAACATGTAGGCTCACGCATAAGGGTAGTTTTCTCTTAGCATTTCTGGGAAAAGTTGGCAGCAGCAGACTACTCAATAATGCAAAAATCTGCCCACTTGTTTCCATGGGAAATCCTACAAGGCAAAGAATAAACATGACGTCCATTGTTAACACGAAGCTTGTATGCACTTACTCATATAATAAAGTACTAAATCTTCAGCTGCATATTTTCCAAAGAAAGCATCTAGAAAAGATGAATTCTACGAATAGAGATGGTTATTTGCATTAAAACATATTTAGACTGACAACTCCCACCAACACAACAACAATGAATTACAACAATGAAATACTACAGATGGTAGGGGGACACAGGGCTGTTCCAGACCCTTGCTCTTCCACTGCCAGGTGCTTATTTCTCTCTTGGCTGCTGTTTAAGAGTGAGCCATGCTGCTATAGCCCAGAATGATGAGCATACTGTACTACATGTATGTTTTCCATACTCAAATAAGATTCAGTCCTGCTGAAAAACATGTAGCAAGGGTTGATTGTTCTCAAAACTTTCATGGGCGTGGAGACTATTCAGTCAGCACACTGAAGGGTAATGGACTCTGAAACTGCTGAAAACAATGGATGGTTTGAAATAAATCTCTGTTAGGAGACATCCATGGCTCCAGAGAACGTCCCAGCAAAGTAGCTACTTCAGATAACAGCAATTAACATCTTTGTTCATTAACTGTATAACCTATCAGAAGACATTTATCAAGTTAAGCAATTAGTAGTACTATGCCATAATATGCAGCACAGTACAATTTGTCTCACTCTTGATACAGAAGAATTTACTGCCATGCTCACTTGTCATAATGACATGAAAGAGTTTAAAGTCAATGTTAATCTCACAGAGATTAACATGATAAGAAAACAGGCAGAAAGGCTAACAGTGGGGAGACACCCAGCTCTTTCCCAAGGCTGCACAAAGGAATTTGAGTTTCCTTGGAACAACATTCTCATCTAATCCATCACACTTCCCGGACTCCCAGCCTGCCCGTCATCACCATTCCCCTCCCACTCCTCCCAGTAAGTAGGGGGTTTCACATGTTGGACCGTAAGAAAAGATCTCACTTGCTCTGTGCACTGGGAGTAGGACTACACTGGGCGAAGCGGGTGCTTAATCTAGGGAGCCGTGGGGAAGGGATCTCTCCATGGGGCCAATCTAAATCACTTCTGCTTGGAGCTGCTTTGCTCCCAAGTCTGGTAGCGATGCTTGGTGGGGCTTTGTCTGGTTTTGGTGTTTTTTGATAGATGGAAACAAATTTGGACACTGTGGCCCAAATCTTCAGTGAGGCTCTACCCATCCACCTCAGTTGAAGCCTAAGGTGTACTGGTGCGTAATTAATTATAGGAGAAAGGGGGAAGGGTTTTCCTACAGCATTTATTTGTGTGTGGCTGCGTGTAAAAGCATCCATGTGTGTATGTGTGTGTGCGTGTACACACACCCCGTCTGTCTTTACACCTACACAGAGACAAAAGACAGCAGAAATATATCCCGTATTTCTCTACACAAAAACACAGCAGAAAACCTCGGAAAACCGATACAAATGTAAGAGCTGCCAGGAAGAAACAGATTACTCCAGACTGTGCAGAAAAAAAATAAGCCACCCAATCTGCAGTGGGGCTGAAGTATCAGTTCTGTTCAGCTACAGAAAATGGTCAGGGCAAAACTGTTCATCAAAGTGCTGTCAAGGAAAAAACTGGTCTCAACATGAAGACAGACGAGCTACAAAACCTGCAAAATAGGTGCAGACACCAGCAGAGGGAAGAACTTCTAATTAAGTCAGACCTGAAATAAGTTTAAAGCACAGAACAGAAGCTCATCATTAAGAAGAAGGGAAAATAAGGTCCTATTATGGGATGTGTGCCATGACAGGAGAGTCAAATAAGCAGGAAAAAATCATTATGTTAGCTAAAATGCATATACTTTTTTTTCAAATAGGAGATCCTTTTATTGTCAAACCCAGCTGAAGGAGGGCTTCTGAGTGTTCCGTTTATTCTACTAACAGAACTATCTGAATTTCTGTGAGTAAAATAAGACACAGATCTTGAAGGCTTTCTAAAGATGCCCACCATCAAGATGACCCTGTGTAAGCAGCCCAGAAGAAATCAACTGGCTAGCTCAGCGTGACAAAGGGAATTCCACTGGGACTACCAGTAGCACTGGATGCTTAATCGGCCGAAGGCTGACCACAGCTTGCCACTGAGATGGTGGCCAAATCCGCCATCAGCTCATTGCCCACAGGCAGAAAGGCTGCTCCCAGGCCAGTGATGGGGAGCAGGAAGGGGGGGGGGAGCTGTGTTTGACACCACCAACCAGACACAGCGAGACTTTCACAGGCACCAGCCCGACTTCCCTGCCAGGTGGAGTGCCCCTGCTTGGAGCAGCAATTCTCCAGGTGTGTGCTGCAACCTGTAACCCCTCCCGATGAATGCAGGGAACCTGAAGAATTACTATCCCTCACTTACCAACCTAGAAGATAAAAAAATCTCAGTTAGGGTTGTAGCTGCATCACGCTCTTGATCATGCCGTAGGTGTCATAAGAAGCCTGACAGATGTGGGAAGAGAACTCAGACTTCCTGACTCCAACCATGTGAATAAGCTCCAAATGCATCCTCCTCCTCCTCCAAAACTGTACAACCAATTCATGAGAAGGACCATTCCTCAGCAGGGTTCATGTTCGCTATCCCTTTGCATTTATCACTGCACTCCACGACATCTCTCCTGGGGAGGAAATACTCGATAATCCTGATGAGTAGGTTATTTATCCACCTTCCTTGAAATTACTTCAGGAAGGAAGGAACACCACCAGCCAAAAATACAGCAGGTACACACCTTCTCACAGAAGCAGCAGTAAGTAAAAAAGAAAGAGCAGCAGAGACTTATTGCAGAAGACTACACACACACGTACTTCTGTAAAACAACTGTTAGAGGAACACTGGAAAATCCCTAACTCTTGCCCAGAACATGAAACATCTAGTGACTGCTAAACAGATCTTTACTAAATCACTATAGCAACAATGATGTGACCAAAACCAAAACAGCATCCACAAACCGTTCTTGAATCAAGGCTGCTCTCTATTTTCAATTCTCGTTTAATAAATCAGCCATGTCTCATGCCATGAAATGTATCAAATGCTGATAAACCAGAGGGAAGAGAAAGGGTCGCATGTAAGGATTTCAGACCAAGCCAGACACAACGTATGCCATGCTAAAATGCCACCTTTTAATGACTACTTTAAGCAGGGGTAGCCCTCAGAGTTGGAAATGAAAGATCATCAGCTGATGTAAAGTACAAAGTTGGCACCTGGAAAATAATCAGTCTGTTAACTGGGAATGTGGCCAAATTGACATGTACTACAAACAGGAGATCTCTGTTAAGTTGTGTTTTTCAGAACTTATTAGGTAATTGCAATAGCATGTTTCTATTGCATATTGTCCTTGCACTTACAGTGGTTTTTACTTCTGGTTTACAGATCCCCAAAGGCCTGCTGTTCATTATCTCTAGCAGGTCAACAAAAAGCGAAGGAGGAAACCACATTTGTTATCAGTAGGGTCACAGCCACTGTGCAAGGATCTGCACCTCCCATGGACAATTCTAGGGTTTTACAAACCAAAAAGGCTGAAGACAGCTGCAAGGGAAGCGATACATTCACCTCTGCCACCTGTGCGTATGAAGTCTAACCTGAAAACCTATCCAAGAATGAAATACCGAATTGGTAAGAAGCTGAGCTATCCAGGATCCCATGTCCCACTAGAAATACAGAATTTGACTCACAGACTCCACAATCCTGACAGTTCTAAATGCGCATCCCAGTTCATTTCTTACAATTTATTCACAAGATCTAGACATTAAATTGTTGCAAAACTAAACATAGCATAAATATGCTATATATTAAATTCTTGTTCTTTGTTTAAAAAAGCATTCTCCAACACTACTTATCACATCCATGCCTTTTATCTGTAGAGCCATGAAACCCATAGACACTGTAATCGTCAAATGGTTTCCGTTAACAGTTTTTTTTTCCTTTTCTTTTGAATGCTCTTTTAACCCTGCAATCCCCAGGATGCCCCATCCAACCTGATGGATGATGTTCATCAGATGTTCATCCATCTGATGAACAACTACAGGACAGGGAGTGCAGTAGCCCAACTGCACTCCCGAATTCCCAATAGGGAATGCTCTGTTCTGATCTATTCTGGAGAAAAGATGAGCATGTCTTGAGCTCTCAGCAAAATATGAATACAGCTCTCTGCTGTACATTAGATAAGAAAAGGGCATGTAGCAATGCCTTCAAAAACAGCTACAGATACTTCATTAATGACGGATCTCCCTAGACTCTTACTGTTATGGGGGTGGGGGAGGGACAACACGGACCCAAAACAAAACAGGGACCCCCTGAGGATGAGTCACAGCCACTTGAAATCACCTTCTGCTACAGGAAGAGGTAGGAAAACATGTTTAAAGTGCCAGTGTTCTGTTTCACACATCTTACTTTCCACAACAATTTGGACGGTCCTACCTACTTTCAAGTGAGATCCCACTGTCACGTCTGCAGCAGTGATTTCACCTGGATTTTGTGTTTCTCTCAGCGTTACAGAATGACACCCTGACACTAACAGAAAGTGTCCTTTTCTTCTCTTCAGCAGGAAGTCTTCTGTGAAATTGTGTTTGCACACTCCTGGCCCCACCCATAACCTTCTCCACTGTTGGTCTTCCTCATTGTTTAATGACTGACTGACTGTTTGCACTGGAAGGGAGTGTTGCTGTTTAAATAGAGGGTAACTGAAATATGTGCGATACCTCCATGGCAGGGAGATGGTGAGGGAATGGAGAAGGAGAGGGCAACTGCAATGAAATATCGGAGTAAATATTTGAGAAAAGTGTCAGTTGACTGGTAAACGCATAATGGAGAGGACACAGAGCACCAGTAAAGAACCTAAATTACACCTCTGTAAGCTCCCTTACTATGAAAAAGGGCACAACAAAGTATTTAAAGTAACACTTTTGTTTTGGTTTAAAATAAATAAATTAGTTAAATATTTAGCTAAAATCGTAACAGCATTGTGGCTCATGGAGAATGAAGTGGCACGAAACTGGCATACCCAACTAGCAAACCTTTCGTTTCCATATTGTTTCAATACATTTATTAGTGTAGCAAGTTACTTCTCAAGATAGCTAGCTAAATAAGAATGCCTCAAGTGAAGCATGAGCACTTGCTTATGAAAGGTGTTGTTATCATCATCTCAACAGACACACTTTGAAAAGCAGAACAAAGACTAAACCTACAATCACACTCTGTGAAACTGGCACACACTTTTATCTGGGTGGCTCCTGAAAGGCTGGAGAAGAATTCCAAGGAATTGCAATAGTCCCCCCAGGGATCCCATTGCATGCAGCTCCAAATACATGTGTTTCCAGAAAAGTCTTGTTTATCAGACACTAATGCATCACGCACTGCTCTTCTCTCTCACACAGTTCTTTGGAAAACTAAACTGCCTTAGTCCTCCAATAGTATTTTATGTTCCAGCTGGATGATTCAGCCCTCAACAAGGCACACTCATTTCCTCTGTATCCTCCAATACAGGGCTCACACACAGGCAGAGAAACAGAGGTACACGTTTCAGGAGTCCAGGCAGGGGCCCATGAAACACAACACACCAGACTATGCAGATGTGTCTCTAGGTGATACGATTTTGGAAAAAACCCTACTACTCACTCAGCCAGCAGCTAGTGATACACATCTGAAGGTGAGAAACAACGCAAGTGCTTTCTAGGCTGTGGGAAATAGCACACGGTTTTCTGAATTTCCTCTGCCTATTTACGTGGCCTTAGTCATATTCGCAGACCATGAAGATGGCCACAATGCTACTGCTTAAAGCAAAAAATTATGTAGTACACCACCTATCAACACAGAGATGGTTTATACAATGTTGCTTGAGAGTTCTGCTTTCAGTGAAAAAACATCCTCCCAACAAAGCGGCTTTGCCTACTAGACTAGGCTGAATCCCCTCCTCCTTTGCAGTTTCGTAACAAAATTTGCTTTAAAATAATTCCAGCCTTTTAGACAAGCTATACCTTCAGGCTGTGTCAGCACAATGGCTGCAGGTTTCACTCCCACCCTTGGCAATTATGTTTTGGCTTTCATTGTAAATCATTCATTTACATTGTAGTCAAGTCAGCTTTCCTGTGCATAATTCTGCAGCAACATCCTTGCTCGCTGTCAACATTATTTTATTTATTTATTTACTATCTCTAAAGGAAATGGTTCATATCTATAAAACCTTAAATACTGCAAACACAACTTCGTAAACTGAGTTTTCCACTCAGGGAGGAAAGGGCGAGGAAGCATACCATTTCAGAGCTTTGACGTCAACAAGCAAACAGTTATTACTATTAGTCCAAGAAAGTTCTACCAAAGAGATCTGAATAGTCTTCAGCAAGCTGTTCACCCGAAGTTAAGCTAGCCACAGATCTTCCAGCACAAAGCCATCAGAAAGCCAGTAATACCAAAGCACATTAACATTTAATGGTAAATCCGAACGCAAACCACCATGGATCTACAACTACCACTGAATGTTATGACATGGACTCCAGACACTGATGAAAACACGAGTTGCTTCCCATCTATGGCACTGTGGTTTTAGCAGAATACAAAAGCTTCCAAATTAGATGTATGTTTGAACTCTGTACCTGAATACACATCATCAGTTTTGCCCACTTCTGCTTGCATCAGCTTTACCCGAGGCAGGATAGGAAAAAAGGATAAGGAGGGTTCCTGTCCCCCTCTATGTAATTAAAATCCACAAATACCACCATGTCACTGTATGACACCACTGCTGCCCAGCACATAATCATAATGGGGACTGAGGAGAAGTCCTGCTCCCTCTAATCCGTAAGCCAGGCTCCCTCCAGCTAAGGGACTGTAACACAGCTCCCTCCGCATCACACACCTATCCCACTTCCCTAACAGCACAGCATCAGTGACACAACAAGCCAGCCAGTGACACTGATCATGGATCTTTTCTCATATTTCAGTTCCATAACGTTTTATTTGATAAACTCAACTCTCACTAAACATGGCTGAGCAAAAGATATATACAAACTTTACGGTTCACATCTGCTTTCTTCCTTCTAATTGCTTTGATAACATGTTACTACACCATTAACAGAATCTCATGGCGCTACTATGCCTGGAACAACAGAGAAAAATCTGTCTTACCCAAAAAAAAAACCCCAGCCGGAGCAGAATTAGTAGGAAGGGCTGCGCATCAAGAATATAACAGACTTTATTTTCCTCTTACATATTCCTAGACAAGATTTAAAGAAGAATGCTTAATATAGAGATTGTTTATCAATCATTTCCCCAGACACAAAGAAACAAGTTAAATATAAAGCACCTTAAAATAAGGCACAGCAGCATCCATGTTAACCTCTGGAAAAGGCCCATGTGATCAGCCAGCTTCAACTAGATGTTATCAAGGCATTTTAGGGAAGTATTATTATTGGAAAGGAAATATAAAGCTTGCATAATAAAGTAACCTCTGCTGCCTTCTCTAGCCTGCATCCTGCTGAGAAAGATCTTTTTGCTTTGTTTCTGAAAAATATACATATTTAAATATATATATCTTTGAATTCCGATCAGATTCTATTCTTGTTTCCTTACAACGTAACTTACCAGCTCTTACTGGAAATGAGTAAAACAGAAACCAAAAGCAAAATCAATCCTGTAAACACTGTAGCAGATTATTTCCAAGTACTCCAACATTTTGCAAGATTTTGGATCACTAAACCCAATTCAAAAGTTCAGAGAACGACTCAGAAATATGCTTCTCTGCTTCAGATTTAAGTTCAGAACCTTAGCTTTGAATCTTGTTCTTCACAAAACAAACAAAAAAAATCAGATTCAGATCCAAAGTACTGATATAAAATTTCAGTTTGACCCACAACCTAACACCTCCGCAGCCAATCTTAATAATTTTCTGCCAATAGCTCTCTCAAAGTACAGATCAAAGGCTTTTCTGTACATTCAGAGTCATTCCTGTGATGCAAGGATGAGACATGAAGAAGGAGCGTCATATTTTCAAAGGTGCAATTGCCTATAGAGTATCTCGTGCATATCAGCATTACAAGCTCAGCCACAAATGCCAGTGCCAGACAAACCACACCTCTGAAATTCTTGTCTTGTCTCCCGTTTTCTTTTTATCTCATCTAAGCACACTGTCTCTACACGCCCAGTTACAGGGAAGATATACCTAGTCCTCAGCCCCCCTATTATTCTATTTTTATTAATATTTTATTAATATTTTCAGTTACTTTCCAGTATATCATTCATTCGTGAGGTTATTACACAGAGCTGGAAACACAGTGTTCCAGCCTGCTGCTGTGACCCCTGCAAGAGGCAGCAATGCAGCAGTAATGCCTCAATGGCAGCAGATGTACTGTAGATGTCACTGAATTCTAACAGCACCTCTTAAAACACAGCCCACACATGTAACCCTGGCAGTAATCTAGCGTTAAGACTAAATACACTGTTGTCAGTCTAGGAGTATTATATCCAAGTAGATACACGGCAGCAGATGCACGCAAGATTCGACAACCTTGCATAGAGTGTACCGTCTTCGGGATGGATACAATCATGATACTTTCAGGAAAAAAGGCTGCATCATGAAGTACCAAATTGGTTATTTCAGCGGCCCCACTAGGCTTTACTCATACAAAGAATGTGAGACACAACTCCGTCCTTCAGTAACTAAGAGCAGCTTGAACAAGTCATTAGGAAAACTGTTTGTGCACTTCATTAGAAACCCAAATCCTGCAGACTCATTTTGAGACAAGCAACCAGTGATTGTAACAACCTTCATCACATGAGTAAAGAACTGAGACTCAACCTCTGAAGTTGTCATCTGTTCCCTCACACTTTCATGAACAGAATGAAAAGCTAGCAAACTGCAAATTGCAAGTCAATGCAAAACTCACTGGATGAGGTTTTGAAGACGTCAGACTAGACAATCACAATGTTTCTTCTCAGGCGTTAAAAACTACGGTCCTTGACTAATGCTGCACCCATTCTGTTTTCCTAGCAGGAAAAAAATAATCATGCTAGGACAAAGAAGAATGGCAACTGTATTGTCCTTCCTGGGAACTAAGTACCACAGGCTCTCAACACTGCCATGACAAATACACAGAGCTATTGACAAGGCATGTTAGGAGAACTGTCCATCAGCCTTACCAAACACAAAAGCATAAATAGCCATGTCAGACCATTAAAATGTTGGATGAGAAGAGCTGAAGATGACACTTTTAGTACCAAAACAGCAGTGTTTAAGGCATACACACACAAAATAAATCATACATTTCACTAGTAGCTGCAGGATGAATGCCACCCTTGACTTTGTTGGTCCTCTTAACATCAGTCAAACCTGTTCTGAGTATCCTGATGCAGTTCACAGGTGCTGAAAGTCCAGGGAGAAAAAGAAAACCCACAGTGACTGAAGCTTCATGGAATTTATTTTTTCCCTAATAACCTACATCACACAGTTGCTCTCCACAATACCTAATTAAAATGCCTTTGAAATGACAATTTTACAGGAATCTTGGATGCAAGTTATCAGACCATTCCCAGAGATGACACCAGCCGCTACCCATGTCAGACACAGATGATCAGCAGTTTCTACAGCATTATACTTGAGATTCGAACTCCCCGAGATCTTAGTCATCTCATGAACCATTTTAACCAGTGACATTCATTAATATACACTGACATTATCTGAAGACAGAAAGCTCAACCATCAGCACAGCTTTAAGAAGACTGAGACTGAACCAGGCTGAGGATGGAGATGACTCAGGTGATGCTCTATGTGACTAATCAGAGGCTGACACTTTTGTCTTGAGATGTAACCAAATGTAACGCTCTACACAAAGGAAAGCATCAAAGGTGTGAACTCAGACTACAGACAGAATTCAAGAGGCTAAAAGACATCCCTCTGAGTTATGTAAATACAAAAACAGAGTAAATCCAGTAGAGTCACATGCAAATGCATTATGAAAAATATGAAGTGCACACCCCTGTGTCTTCTTTTTTCTCCTGAATGGCCCCAAAATGCTCTAGGGATATCGTTTAAACCATACATGAAACCTGAGAATTTAATTAGATGACGTGAGTCTTCGTTTCCCCGATTCCCATGAGCAATCAAATCAAGCACAGGAAAATCCAGCCCCCAGTGAATCAGATGCCAAGACCCAAATCCAGGTGCCCTGGTTTCTGTACTGTGTTCCAGTCCTGGCATTTCACCGTGTCGCCAGAACCAAGCCTAGCTAAATCACTGCCCAGGAAACAGACATTCATGTGGCAAAAGCTGCACTTTTGATCCAGGCAGGCTCACGCACATCTGGCTATCATCCAGCGCTACCCAGGTACAGCCTCCTCTGTGCTCAAGTTTTGATCCTAACAGAAAAATCTGATAGTGAGATCAAGTGGGTTTTAGTAAAATTTAAACTGGGGTTTACAGAACTGGCAAAAAGCAGCAATAGTAGAAGTCACCACTCCCAACAGTTAACAGGAGTCCGGTCCTCTCCCCAGAACCCAGATTCACTGGAGTGCCTGAGACAAAACTAACTCCACGCTAAAGAAAATTCTTAGAAATACCCCATGAAATATTAGAGGTGTTTCTTATAAGTTTTATGGTGGTGTTTTGGTTTGCTTTTTAATGTTAACCGGTGCTGTATAATGCACCGGAGACCCAAAGCTAATGGCAGTCCCAGCTGAGGAGACACACTCACTCTGCTGCTCTCACCAAGATTCTGCAGTTCACAAAATACAAAACCTTACCAAGCGAACCCGTCAGTTTTTACAAGTCTCTTCTTTCACTACATTTACCTCCAACAATATTTAGAGATTAGTTTAGCACCACCCATCAGAAATGGTAAATGCAGAGACTGAAAAAAATGCAAAAACTCCACTCAAATAAAAGATTTGTCATTATATTCTTTTTTCTAGCAACAAACACCTCCAGCAAACAGAAGAGTAAATTTGCATACCCAGTGGGACTGATCAGAAATTATATCTTCTCAGATACTGGCAAGAATTCATCAAAAACATGCAATAATACCTCTTCTATCAGAAGAAGGTAATCTAGGACAACTTTCTACGGCCACTGTTCAAACAGAAGCCTTAAATTCCTGCACAGGGCAAGAACACAAAAACTGAAACCGCTGATCTGGCAAACCTAATGGCAGGTCTTTTGTGCTCTCATTCTACCATGCTGCACTTCATAACTCGTGCATAACTCGTACTCACAGAAAAACGAAGAGCAAAACCACCATATGGTGACAAGGAGCACAATTGAAAGTAGTGCCTTGCTAGATGTTTTAATCCTCTTCAGTTAAAACAGTGTGTTTGTATTATGCTAAATAACAAATCATGTGTCTGCAGAATCAGGCTCCCTTTTCAATTACGAGTTAATTATTTCAATACTGCAAAACAGAAAACCCAAGTCATCTTTCCTGCTCCACTCAACTTCTTTATAAATTATTCGCAAAAAGCAAATGAGATTTCTCATTCCAGTTGTATTCCAACATGATCAAGACTTACTCCTTACAGCTCAGAACCTGTAGCACTCTTTCATTTTAGGGACTATTAGAAATAAAAGGATGCCAATATTCTACCTGGCAGTGAAGCAAGCCTTTGAAGTTTGATGTCTACAATGTCAAAAGACAAGTAACTACAGAACTTAATTTGTGCAGATGAACAACTGTTTAAAAATCAGCATGGAAAATTTCAGAAACACCCAGTCAGGATCTGGGCTCTCTGAATGTATTCCAGTAAACGCTTCCACTTCTACCCAGAACGTGCCTGTACACAAGGGTGTGAGTGTGAGATACTGACCTTAAACACACATGAGGGGAGTTTAACATCCACTCTCTACATGCTTAAAAAGAACAGGGGGGAAAAAGCATAGCATACTTTTCAGATCTCACTGTACGTTTTTGGACAGTCTTTCTGAACGCTCGCTTCTTAAGCACGGGTTTGCTGTGCTTGGCAGTCACTTTTGTGTCTTTTGCAACACTGCGCACACACAAATGGCCTGTGGTTTCACGCTTTGCTTCCCATTTAAAACTAACACTTAAACAGTAGCTTTATTTTTGTTAAATAAAAGCTTTCTTTTCTGATTTCTGAGATCTATTTCTCTTTTTCAACTTGAAGGGAAAATAATTTTATTACAATTGACACCGATCATTCTTAGCAGTATTTTGTCTTTACCACTTTGATTTCCTAACTCTCATTCGTGTTATTCCTCAACTTTTTGTGCTGTGTTCCACAAAAGCAATGACAGCAGGTAGCATAATGTTGACTTTTGGACAGTAAGCTCTGATGAAAAATACATTTAGTTTTTAAGACTCTGAACTGCAGAGAAAATTAGGTAAAGAATAGGTAACACAAAAAAGAACCACTTTTTTCACAAATGCTTATGTTGAGAGGGAAAAAAAAGAAGCCAGGTAATTTCTATACATGGCTGCAATCCATCACCTCCTGAAGGCAAAGTGGATTTTTTTCATTATTTAACTTAATATCAGACGAAGCCTGTATGGTTGACAACCTGGGTCCGGACAAGAGACCCCTCGTGTTTCCTCTGGGTTGTTAACAGCAGCTCTCTGTGCATTCAGCTTCTGCCCTCCTCAGCAAGCCCAGGTGCTGGCGAGCCCCCCAGCCCCAGGTACCACCACACAGCACTGCAGAAACAGCCTCAGCCACACACCGCCGACTCGGTCCAGCGCTCAGCCCCAAAGGCAAGCCCCCCAACATTTCGCACACCCACCAAGCCTCCCCACACCAGCACTATCAGCTCCTCGCACCAACAGAACAGCCAACAAGGGTGGAGGGGGGACTTTGTATTTACTATTCCGTATCAGTGTTGCGATGCGCAACTTTTGAAGCCGTTTCTTTGCCGTGACGTGCTCTGCCTTCCCACCGCAGATTATGAAACCGCTTCCAACCAAAGCGCTTCCTCCCTCACACGGCCTTCCAGGACCAGCGAGGGGAGAGCGGAACCCTGCAGCTATCACTCCCTAATTGCTTCAGCAGAAGCTGAAAGACGTCAGTGGCTGGACTTTCTGCTCCTTATTCCCTGAAAAAGCACAGAAAAATCTGCAGAGAGCGAGCCTCTGATTTCAGGTTTGGTGTTAACAGCAGCCTGGTCTTTGGCCAGCCATGCAAATAAGATAAAGACTGGCCTTGCATGCAGCAAGCGGTGCTGCCTGCGCGGGGCTCACCAAGGGTTACTCCAGCAAGCGTGGTGTCAGCGAAGGTACCCAGAGTGCTACTGTCATCTCACAAACATCTGCAGCTAAACACATCCCAGAGGGAGAGGCAGATCTTTCAAACAAGCAAACCTGAAAAATCAGAAGCGTTTTAATTGCATGACAACGGAGAGGAGCCCATCAGCTGCTAAGTCTGAGCAGCATGTTACTACATTTCGGGCAGCTTTGCCCCAGCTTCCAGCAATCTGTCCTGCTGATTTTAACAGGTTGCTTTTACTTTTAAGGCTCCTGCGGGTCTCTAGGTTTCATACACCTTCCTTTAGGCTGTGCCTTAGACTGTATCACCAGCTACCTGCAGGCTTTCTTGCTTAGCTCATTTTGAAACATCTCAGACTCGGCATCTGCCTTCTCTCTTCAGAGAGTTACTTTTATTCTCAGCCAAAGGAAACAGAGTATGTCCAATACAAAAACTAAATGACCCAAACCCATTTGCTGTCACAGAGAGATAGCTGCTTTGTCTTTATTTTGTATAAAACACTGAAAAGGGCGTAGCCCCAAACTGTAAGAATCTGTCAAAATAAAATCATTTCACACATAAGGTACCATATCACAGAGTAGCATGCAACAACTGAGCTTAAGTTTGTTTTCTTAAACTGCCTAAATTAACTTGGCAAAAGTAAGGACAGCACCACTCATAACATGGTATCACACAGCTGACACTATGTGCCATTTTTACAAAGCAACTGTCCAGCCTGCAAGTTCCACATCCTTACAGGAACAGCTAACCTTAAGCTTCTCAACGAACCTTGTCCACTTACCAGCGAAGAGAACGTTTCCTTAAAAAAATTACAAGGACTGCAGGGATCGGCTCTCCGAAGAGTGTGCCACGGTGTCAGAGCACAGTTTGGGCATTAAAGCACAGATACCAGCAATGTACTGAACATGGGGCACCAGCTCCTCCGCACCACCCACCCACCCACCCACACCCCCCACATGCCACTACTGCCAATATTCCCGTAGACCACTTACTATCTTATGCCAGGAAACAGAATGTCTTATTTTGACCAAGTAGTCAACCGACTTAAGTGCAAATTAGTTCAAACAATGTCAATAGTTCATTTAATTCAACAGCAATCAGTCCATAAATTGTACTGGTGTCAGCTTTTGCTGAAGCACAGGCTACTACATCCTTGGACCGTAAAAGATACACATCCCAGCTCCCAACGTGTGCAGCAGCACTGACCGTGGGTGCTTCACGCAGCAACAGCACAAGGGATATTTCACTGTGAATTACATAAATTGGTGGAGAAACAAGGGAGAAACATACCCCCTAGGACAGGGGACAGCATTCAGATCCCTGCTCTTGATCTGAAAGCTCTTGTTATGAATGCAACAGTGAGGCTTTGCAAAGTGACAGCTGGCTATCAACGAACAGAAGGAAAGCAACGTCATTCAGCCTCGAAATCTCTTTGTCTATCCCACTTAATTTCTTTGTGCTAAAATCTTGGAACATAGCAAATACAAAGCCACCACATGTTTGCCTCTGTAGGAAAGAGACTGGTAATAACAACAATCTAGCACAACTGCGCTTGGTGTGGACTGTCAGTGACAAGCGAAGTCAGAACAAAAGCCAAAGGAAAAACTGGGTCAGAAGTGTTAAAGCACCTCTGACCTTGCATGCTGTCCCCAGTGAGCAAGGGATAGGATGTGTAGCAGCAGGAGACTGTATTGTTGATACTCCGGCTCTGTAGATAAACAGAAATATTTGATTCTGGAAGCAGATAAACAAACATCTTTCATCAGGACTAAAACAGATACATTTCAGAGCAATGTGCAACTGCCGCTGATCCCTAACAAAGTCCCCTTTTGATTTCAATTTCAGAAAAAGATCAGCTTACACACTGCAAAACAGCGATGCAGCTAAAAACCACTCTCTACTTAGACAAGCAAAGCCTTGGCTAACCATGTGTGGGATTATTTACCTACGTCATGTATCTGTATGTCAGTAGAACCACTATTTCACCAGCCACTTTCTGGAAAAAGGTGTCAGAAAATTAAACGCAATGTGACTCTCTTTGCTCCCCTACTATCCCACTGCCAACTCTAAGAAAAATGGGAGGTGTCGCAGGCATCAAAGGAAATACAAAACCCAACAGAAAATACTCACCTAACACATGCAACAGCAATCTTCAGAACCACAAACTAACAAAATCTGAGAGACTCGGAAGGAAATTACATGCAACATTCATTCAGTTTGGAGAAGAAATGCAAGACGTATCTTCCAGAAAAAGATGGGCATGCAGTTACACGGCATGTAGCGCACGAGTATGTAAGTAGTCAGCAACAGTGGGCACTTGTAGAAAGAGTAAGTGCCACTTAGTCCAGTGGGACTCACAAGACCTTGCTTCCCCTTGGGTTTAGTCACTGTCACTCTGGATATTTACTTTGCTTCTCTGTGCTCCAGGTTCCCCGTCTTCTACTATGAAGGAATCTTCTTTGTAAAGCACTTGGAGATCCACAGATGAAAGGCATGGCAGCAGAACTAGGTCAGACAATACTGATGTATACAATTATCTCTGCAATTTATGTGGCTGGAAAGTGTAATTAAAACTCTAGATCACTTTTCACAAAGGTTCAAAATAAGACAAGGTGGTTTTGATTCCAAAATGTAAGATACGCATTTGGACTTTGGTTTGTACAGTTGCATACTTTCTAAAGTAAACGCTGCAGTTCAGAAGAAAGCAGAGGACAAATCTAGGGATTAGCTAGCAGCTGCGTCATTTCCTATGACCTATCTATTACTTTACCAAAACCTTTAAAAAAAAAAAAACACCCACCACACAGACACCAACACAAACTTCCTGTACTCTAACCACTGAATGAGCAAGCAGCTACACTTCAAGAGATCCTCTGAGTAGCTGTACTATTGCACAAGCCGCTGCATACAACACCCAAAACCCAAATCCAAAGTTGTTGGTTTCTTCCAGTGCTACATTCCCATAAATCTAAAAATACGGTTGCACGTACCAGTTAGACTGGAACAAACGGTTTCTCATGAAAGATGTACACAAGCTATTGGCTTTACAGTGGCATGCAGTGATAATGCAACATACACATTTCTTCCTTTCTCTTCTTATAGAACCAAATCCCACAGGTTTCCCTGATTGCAATTATTAGTAGACACAGCACAAAAACCACCATTACAGTTGGCAGCAGCTGGCACCTTTTCAAAGAGCATCTGTGGAGAAGCCCAGAAATTACTGGCACGGGATCTCTTAGAGCTGGTCTTGCCACAAGGGCAGAGCACCGCAAGGAAATTTTTTCCCAGCCCTCTGCCCTCACTACACACAGATGACATCACTCAGCAAGGCTGCCTGTGAAGTGCCTCCACCAGCAGTAATTCCAGCCGTAGGAACATACCAGCCACTCATAACCAAAATTATCAGGCTCCATCTCCAACGCAGCAGCCAACACTGCCTTTGAAGTGGAAACTGAAGCCCAGGGCTTTTTTACTGTGTGAGGATGGTGCAGATACACAGAGGCAGCCTTGGCTTCCTGGGAGAGGGGACAAGCATGAGGAAAGCAATGCATGGCTTGGGGGGGGGGGGGGTGTGTCTGACATTTGATTCAGCTCAGCACTTGGTCTCCCCTACTTGCATACCTTTGCATACTTGCATAGAAGGAGCTGGTATGTTTACAAAGGGCTCTGGCTGCTCACTGGTGGTATGGCAGGGACCAGCACCTTCTGCTCAGGAAGTGACCGAGAAACATAGTCGCTCACAGAGGCAACTGTTGCTTCACCCACGCTCCTGTAGAAGAGATGGTCCTCCCATCTGTTCCTCCCCCTGGCTCCCCAGGTGTCAGGACAAGGCACAACAAATGGAGCAGAGACTGATGCAACTATCTTTCTTTTTTTAAAGCTGGTCTTAGCATTGGTGGCATGGTATAAAGTGTGTTTCTAGACAACAATTTAAGACACAAAGAAAGTAAGTAAATCTCAGTGAATCCTCCCAGAAGTTACTCATTTCAGTGGGCTGAATTTACTCGGGGGGACGGGAAACAAACTGTGATGCAACACTCACCCAGACCTCTTTTTCTTGCCTGTTATACAAACAAAACCATATGTAAGGACATTTTAAAGGCTAGTGATATGGTGAAAATGTAGGGAAATGGACACAGGTAATTGCATAATCTTTCCTACTACCCAAAGGGTTAATGCTAGTCTGGACAATCCCCAATTGCATCAAGGTGCTATACTCAAAATGAAAAAGCTATGTATAAGTCTCTGTCGGAGCCCTAAATGTTACGAGTTGTTTTTTTCCTCATGCATCTCAAGTATGTCAGCTGTTACTGGAATGTATTGGTTAAACGGCAGCAGAAAACCATTCAAGTAAAAAGAAGCAACACAACCACAAGGGAATTTATGTTATGATTTGCAATGAGGTGCGAATCCTGCCAAACACTTTAAACAATCAGAGAAAACCTAAGTTCCCCTCACTGGCAGGACAGAGAGTACAACAAACCCAGAAGAAACAGAAAAGGTCTGTCTCACTTCTGATCCACACGAACTTTCCTGGTAGCGTAACTGGTGAGTTATAGTATCACCCCCACTCCTTCACCAGGAAAACTGAGCCACGACAGTCATCTCTTCTTAGACAGCAGATCAATAAGAAGACTAAAAGAATGCTTTGTCCACAAGTGCCCAAGATGCCACAAGAACTTTTCCCAAAACTTTTTTCACCAACAGCCCAGATGTCTAGTGCCATTTGGGACACAGCAGGATCCATCTGGCCTCTGCAGAAGGGCTCAGGTCTACTGCAAGTTGTCACATCTGTGAGCCTGTGTATGTCCTAGATATCCTAAAGTATACAAACTTGCTCTTATGTACAGGTAACTGAATTACATCCTTTGTAACTACTGTTCCACAAAAAGTCATAACTGTGCAAGACTGCACTCCCCTTTTTCTCCTCCCTGTTTCAACACCGTTATACTCTAAAGAACATTAAACTAAAACAAAGGTGACAGACCAAGGCTTTCCTTAAAGGGCCGGCACTGGGGAAATGAAAAATAACCTGTTAGAGATGCAGTCATATACACCAGCTGCACAAACCACCATTGAAATCCTCCATTTGTACATTTGGCATCTGTCAGAGAACAAAATAGGGAAAATAAAAAAGCAGAGTCTTGAAAAGACAGAGCACTCTCCCAAGGCTGTTTATGGCCTGCCTCTTGTTAAAATGTTTATTTGTATTGATATATTTAGATGGGGTTTAAATGCAAACGCTCCCTTCCTCATGCTGATCTTTCATGGAATCCACTGGTTACATCTGTTAGTATTTATATGAGAAACAACAATAAAAATTTTGCAGCTCTTGCAAACATGGGTAACCGACACATTATCGTATGTGTGACTGTGGTGCACTTACACATTCCTTGTAGAGATGAAAAGGCACCAGGCTGTAATCTGAAAGCACCACGTAAGACCAGCTACTCCAGAGAACTCAAACACGAAGAAGTCTCTGCTGTCCCATGGAAGCTCAGCAGCTTCCCGCTGTGTGCTGGAGCCTGCGGTGCAGCCCACTGTGGCTTGGTCCCAGGAGTCAGCAGGCAATAAAGGTAGTAGTACTCTGCTTCGTACGCAGCCAAACGAATGCTCTCTCTTAAATGTCTCCTTCTGACTCAGAGCAGGACAAAGCGAGGGACACATCGATCTGCTGCCATTTACACCAGTGACTGGCTGACCCAGACTGAGGCACAGCATCAGTACACCAACAGGGAAGTTTGCTGGAACGGTAACGGTGTGGTCACAGCCCAATTAATTACTTAAGAAAGATACCTGATGTTATGAACACTGATTTTAATTCAAGGAAAAGGAGACATCAAAAAGCACTTCTTGCATTCATGCAAATCTTCACACCAGAGCCTACACCCAGGACTCCTCTCTGCTACACCTGTACTTCTGTACCAAAAAGGCAAGTCTGAAAAGCAAAACTACAAAACTGGGAAGGACCAGCACCTGAGCCTACAGCTATGGTGAGGAACCAACCCCGAGCATCCCCACGCATGCCTGAACTAGCAGATTCAATGGAGCACACCACAAGGATGGGGCACTTCCCCACTAATTCTGATCTAGACAGATCAGCCACCAATAGGCTATTCCAGAGAAAATTTTTTATCTGAGAGAGAGGAGTAAAAAAAACAGAGTGCAGAGACCTCTCCTCCTCTACCCATGACCAGAAAGCCTCAGCCAGAAAGGCAGAGGTGGGCCCGCCAGCAGAACCGACAGGCGGACCTCCCACACCAGGGATGGTTGCTGAGGAACACTGGAATCATTCATAAACACGGCTGTTCCAACAAAGGGCCTCAAAAGTGTGGTCACTGTATATTTACACAGTTACTCTATCTACTGTAGTTAACGCAGTGTGTTTGCTTCGGTTTTTAAAAGTACAAAGTACCCACAGGCAGGAACACCACAGCAAAGATAAATTAAATAAATAAATAAATAAATAAATAAATAAATAGAAGCCTAAAGACTGACTCACCAAGGAGGAGTCATCACCACCTCACCTGTGAACACAGGCACTGCAGCGTGCACGGAGCAGAGGTCTGCAGGTGAACGGTCAAACCCCACTGATCACCCGAAGAAATTACTCCTTCCCCCAGGAAAAAAACATCAGGCCTGTAACACGGGTGATACAGTTTTACATCTAGCTCTACATTTTTGGGATGCTTGTATTATGAATTGCTGTCACCCTGAGAGGTCAGCACCAAGAGCAGAGAAATTATCTTAAGGTCAACACTGCCTGTAAGTAAACAAAAGAAGAGACCCACGCCAGGAGGCAGAGTCGAGTATTAGGGTTCCCACTTGCACACAGCTGCTGCCTCTAACAAAAATCGATCCCTGTGTGATTGGAAATGGCTGTGTGCCTGGTCTGAGGGCTACTCGGTAAATGCACAGCATGGGTGTTGCTTCCTGTCCAACTTGTTGTAAAAGTTGTTGATTGGAGATTATTTGCGGTGGTGTCCTTGCTGTCAGCCTCTAGCAAAATGTTAACCAAGTGTTCTGCACAGAAGACAAACGAGTTCAAATTCCATGTGTCAGAAGCCCCAGTAGGAACTGCAAGGTGTTGAGGAAGAACAATCAAACCAGCAATGAGTGTGACAGACAGATTAGACATCTCAAAACATCAGATGTCCAGGCCTGCAATTAACCAAAATCTCACCACAATGCCTAAATTAACTTTGGTCAGAAAAACTACCGTTAGCCCAGAAAAGCAGCAAAGGGGAAAAGAAGGAAAATAGAGCGTGTATGCATATCAAGAATGAAGAAAATACCTCAGGGTAAACAGCAGTTAAATTGATTGCTTTATTCATTCAATCTTCTAAAAACTCAAACAGAAAGCAAAAAGAGTCATTTGTATTCAATGCACAGAGCCATGTTCCACTCTCCGAACTATCAAATAGTTGAGATATGACCAAGTTTCTTGCAACCAAACATTTTTGGAATTCCCCATTAATTCTTGGTGACTAGACATTGGAGCTCATTTCAGTCAACAGGACCTAGCCATCTAGCATATAGACTCCTGAAATCCCCACCACAATCAGGCTTAGAAGATGATACGCAGCTCCTCTGAAAATGGCTCAAGTATCAACCCAGTCACCCAAAACTGGAGCCACCCAACCAGACAGTTACTTTCAGACCTTATCTTCCAGCCTATCAGTTTCCCCTCAATTAAACCAGGCTATTAAAATAACTGTAAAAGGAACTATTCATTAAAGTTTTGTCACATCCTTGGATGAAAATGCCCCAAACAGATGTGAAGAGTTGCAAGTTGCACTCACAACCGAACCAAAAATGAACGTAAAGAATTACGGTACATTTGCACACAGCACGGGAGATTCCCCCTCTCCCATCTCCCTTCATGCTCCAGTGCTCCCTTTTCAGAGGATGGCAGCTGTTAGCAAAACAATGAGGAAGCATATTTACACCAAGAATATAAGATTAGATCTCAGAAAGTAATTCTCTCTCCTACTTACACAGGCCAAGTACTCATGCATATATAAAAATATATGTAAAAATACACACACGTGCGCATGCGCGCACAAAGAATACTGGAATAAGAGGATCTTCAGCACAATTTGCCTCCTTGCAATCATAACAGCACAGATCACTCAGTCAAATATTCTTAGAAATTACTAGATGTTCAAGTTCTATTTGTAATTACTAGTTATACACTAAACAGTAAAATGATGATAGTCTCCACCAACTCCTGTATTGGTAACACATGTCATAATAAAGGTCACACACCCCAGGTGCATGTGAAACAGTGGATATTCTTCCCCAAATTTATTTTTAATGTACTTTGACCAGAACAAATGTTTGGAACTGGATAGAAGTTAGTGGAAATGGTATAAATATGGACATTCTTTTGAATCAGAAGTGTCCTTTACAAAGTATAATTTACAAAAATCACCACTGGACAGTTAGATGAAAATAATACATAGATCTAATTCTGTAAAAAACACCTCATGACAATTTGTTGTACTTCGAAGGACTGAATTCAGCATGTTCACAACTATCATGAAAGTTTTCTCCCACAGCAAATGTACTTTACCATCGTTCTTGCTGGAAAACATGCCTACTTTCAAAACGCTAACACTTTCTTTTAATGACCAACAAAAATTACAATCACAAAATTTCCTGACAAACTCAAGCAAATGATGTCTTCCACAACCACAGAGAAAACCATGCATTTCTTTTCATGCCCTTCAATCCTCTCTACTTTTTGCTTGGTACTTTGCAGATTATTCACATTAGTACCAGCTGGAGCCAAGCATAATCCATACGCTAAACCAGAAGCACCATTCCTGAAAAACGTGTAACTTGCTGTTGAAGTGTAATCTTTGTGCAAATCCAAGAACCTTCCCCAAACACGGGCAGACCCACAGTACAACGGCTGAATTCATCTCTGCCCACCCTGAACTGGGTAATGGCGTGTGACATGAAGAAAGCAGAGCAGGAGGAAGAGACTGGATTGAAAGCAATGCAGAGTGGTATTTTGAATGTAGCTGATGGAGAAGTTTAATAGTCCTGGTACATGAGTTTGCTGGGAGATCTATTACACAGGTTGTGACCTCCATCAGCCCAGACTTTTATCAAAAGCCATTTTATGAGAATGTCAGAATGCCACACCACATTGCAGCATTCACATCAAGTCCGTTCTCTTTGCCTCTCTCATTCTCTCAAAAACTGGGAACTTCACATAGCACTGAAAAGATTTTGAATACATCTATAGTCCAGCAGAGACTGGAATACAGAAAACAAATTTTCTACTCAAGGTTCCCCAGATTTCCCAGGAGACAGAATCATAGAATTGTTCAGATGGGAAAAGACCTTTGAGATCATGAAGTCAAACCGTCAACCTAGCACCACCAAGTCCACCACTAAACCATGCCCCTAAGTACTGCATCTACACCTCTTTTAAATACCTCCAGGGATGGCAGCTCAGCCACGTCCCTGGGCAACCTGTTCCAACACTGGACAACCGCTTCCGTGAAGAGATTTTTTGTAACATCCAGTTTAAACCTCTCCTGGAGCAACTTCAGGCTGTTTCCTCTTGTCCTATTGCTTGTTACTTGGGAGAAGAGACTGAACCCACCTCACTACAGCCTCCTTGCAAGCAGTTATAGAGAGCAATAATGTCCCCCCTCAGCCTCCTTTTCTCCAGGCCAAACACCCCCAGTTCCCCCAGCTGCTCCCCACAGGACTTGTGCTCCAGCCCCTTCCCCAGCCCCGCTGCCCATCTCTGAACACCCTCCAGCCCCTCTACGTCCCTCCTGGAGTGAGGGGCCCAAACCTGAACACAGTGTTCAAGGTGTGACCCCACCAGTGCCAAGTACAGAGGGGGACAACCACTGCCCTAGTCCTGCTAGCCACACTGTTTCAGATACAAACCAGGATGCTTCTGGTCTTCTTGGCCACCTGGGCACACGGCTGGCTTATATTTACCCAGCCAACACCCCCAGGTCCCTTTCTGCTGAGCACCTTCCCAGCCCCTGCCCCAGCCTGTCGCGCTGCGGGGGCTGGTGCGCCCCAGGTGCAGGGCCCGGCACCGAGCCGAGTTGAACCTCACACCACCGGCCTCGACAGGCCCAGCCTGCCCAGGCCCCTCCGCAGAGCCCCCTGCCCTCAGGGACACCAGCGCTCCCCCCAGCTTGGGGTCATCTGCAGACTGACCGGGGGGCACTCGATCCCCTCGCCCAGATCATTGACAAGGATGTTAAGAGAACTGGCCCCAATACAGCCCTGGGGAGCACCACGTGTGCCCGGCCACCAGCAAGATGTAACTCCACTCTTCTGGCCTCGGCTGTTCAGCCGGCTTTTAACCCAGCACAGAGGGCACCCGTCCCAGCCACGTAGTTTCCCAGATTCTCCTTCCTGCCCTTCTTGTAGATGGGCATCAAAATCACATGTATGTGTCAGTGTGTCAAAAAAGCCTGAAAAGTTTGTTCATGTACCCAGACACAGTCAAAAACACACTAAAATACTCCCTGCCCAAGCGTATCTTTAGTGTGTTTAGGCCATGGGTGGTCCTTCAGAAGCTGATTTGTCTATCTGCAGTAATTAACTCTTCTGTGCTGCTCTGGTTTTCCACTCATCAGAGAGCCCTACCCAGCAAGGCAGCAGTTCCTGGCAGACGATGCTGGCACTGAAAGCAAAAAATACAGATGCCAATTTCTCAGCTCAGTGAAAGCTGGTGAGAGCAAAGCCAGATAAATTGAGCTGTCTTTCTCTGAATGTTTCTGTGTGAGGTCCCTTCCCACCAACAGGTCTACCACCACCAGGCACACCATTTCACCTTTGCAGGGCACTTTTAAAAAAATAAGTAAAATCACTTCTCTGTGAACTAAACTTTACAACGTTGCCTCCTCACAGACACTGGACTAGGGAGAGATCCACCACACGTTCTCTGTCCACACATCTGCAGGTATTTACACTGGCTGATGAAAAACATGGGTCGGTTTGGGGTTCAGTCTCCATAAATACCTGCAGGTCCTTCCCAACTGGCTCAGAACAGCCACGTGGAGAACCAGCAACAAGAAAAATCCCCCTTCTCAACACGCTTTTACCAGCCAACCATTTACAGTAAAAACTTCCAAACCTTTGTGCGGTACATGGCACCAGGCTTGGAAAGGCAATATAGCATCCATGTTAGAGCAAGTCAGTGAGCTGAAATGTGGTATTATTTGTGTCAGAATTGCACATTAGTGAAACTTTCTTGGTCTCAGTGTAGATAATCTCTGGAGTTTGCAACAATGAGCAATTAGTTTCCAAACAATGAATGGCTGAAAGCAGCTCCTCCTGAAGAAGTTAGCTCTGTAACAGTTAGCACCACTCCAGAAACTGGAAACACATCACTCTTCTGAAAAATAGAGCTAGTTAGCAGTGTCTGGCAATTGTTAAGAAACTCTGAGATTTTAAAAACAAAATTTTAGCTTTTTAGCTAAAAGGCTAGTACAACTTGCCAGCTACCCTTGGGCATTGTACAGGGCATTTTAAGATGAACCTACAACTGGCACTATGATTTGAAGCTACAGAGGCTGGTGTAATCTGCTCTTCTCCTCTGCAGTCCAGAGGAATCCTTAGCCCAACATGAGCTCAGGGAGATGTTCCCTGGGATACAAGATCATCGACCCACATTTGCATTTCACTTTCATAACTCAAGGCTTGACAAAACAGCAACGCTGAAAGCCGATCTGACATCAACAAGTTAATCCTCTCTAATTGCAGTGTGCCTCCAAAATTTAATATATTATACCTGATGAAGAAAAAAAAAAAAAAAAACAAACCAACACCTTCTCACACACACACCGATTGCACCACACCTTTCCCAGCAGTATGGTGCTCGGAGGAGATGTGCATTTTAACGTACCTGGCTTTTCAGCATGCAACTGAAGTCATGCCTTTCTGGAGCAGACTGGGAGGTAGCCTGCCAGTTTCACGTCTTTCATTGCTATTTGGGTCACAATGGCAAATGAAGAAGTGACAGAGCAAGGAGCAGAAACCCCCTGTTTCAGTTTTCAGTCATCCTAGGTTAGACTTGTTTTTCTTTTTTTTTTTTCTTTTTTTTTTTTTTTTATTAAGGGAGAATTCAAGCAAAGCTTTCATTCTAAAAATTCCCAATAATAAAACCATAGTTATCACAGACCTCTAGTTAATCTATAATCTTTACAGGAACAGCGTGGTAAGAATATATACTTACACTGAAGTTCATAAGGCTGAATTTGTCTTAATGCAGCCAGAACTGGATGAATGCTAGGTAACCAAAGCCGTATCCCTGCCGAAAAGCTTAGCACTAAAATTCACTGCACTAATCAAATTGGTTTTATTTTTAAAAACAATTTGGTGCTTGGAAAATGAATGTGATAGAGCCGCCTCTAGAGTTACGTGAGCCAGCACAACATAAAATAAACCTCTGGCTAGGAAGTCAACCTTGAAGTTCTTTATTTAACCTATGGTCAGTGAAAATGGACTATTTCTCTTGGGCAGAGTCATGATCTAACCCTTTCCCTCCTCCTGCATCCAATTTCTGCTTTACCATTGCCCCCTCAACTGAGCTAGTTCAACCATTTGCAGGCCTGGAAGGTAAATGGGATCAGGGAACTGATCCAGGACAAAATTAATCCCCCCTCCTTTTTTTCCAGCACTGATGAATTTCTTGACCTCATTCACCAGGCTGCCTGTAAACAGCTGGACCACCCAAGCAAAGGATGGCGTGGGGGTGGGAATGACTGGACAGGAGGCCTGAGGAGCTTCAGCCAGCACTTACCCAGAAACAACTTTGCAGCTGACAGCTTTTGTCAGTGCAGCGATGGCCTTTTCCACCAGCTCAGAAACACCTCGTTCCTACCCCAAGACCTTCCTCTAGAGATGAGGAGACGGCCTAGATTGACACATTTCCTTTTCTAAAACTTGATTCTGCTTTACTTTTAAACTCAATCTCATTTCTTTGCACAGATTTATACTATGGAGGATTTGTTTCTATTTATAGTCTAGTGGTTTTTTATAAAGCACTTGATTTTCAAGCATTTGATTTGAGCCAAGAAAGAGTTGAAGGGCTGTGACCTGCAGCATCCATCCTTGCACTGTGTTAACAATGTCCAGGGTATTTTCCCCGGAACACAGATTTAGAGAAGAATGAACAGCCAAATACATACACACTGGATTTCTACATGTGTAGGACCAGATATTTAAAACTGTTGAGTAGCTACCAACTCCCAATGGCAACAACGCTAGTGGCAGCATTGCGGCATTACCTACTGAAAAGGCAGCCACCCAGCTCAGACAGATGCATGCACTGGTTTCCACTAACTGCTCGGCAACTCTGACAACACACAAATTAGAACGAGTACTTTGGGCAACATCTATTACAACTAACTTCACATTTTACAGCTTCCGTTGAAAGCTGGTTGAAAGTTAAGTAAATTTTTTCACCACTTACCCAAACTGAACAATCTGACGCAGTGAGGTCAATGAGTAATTCCAGCTTCACATTCACACTACTTAAAATACTGAGTAACTCCCCAATTCTACAGTATTTTGTCTTTTTTAAAGAATCCCAATTCAAAGACTGGGAAGAATTACAAACACACCAAGCTCAGCTACATGCAGAAGCACAGACAGGAATTAGCATCAGGGTATCCCACGCCATCCAGCACTGGCAGCCTGCTACTTCTCACAGCTGTGAAGAGCTCTGCCTAGGTAAATGATAAAAAGCAAACCAAAGCCAAAACCAGAGCACAGAGTCCATGCAAAATGTGGAAAAGCAGTTATCTTCCTCTACGGTCAGGCCTGGCTGTGAAAGAATGTCGAGCAGCAGTGACCTATTTCAGCGTTTTACCCTTTCCAAATCCAACAACAGCTGAGAACACAGGATCTGTGTGCTACTCAAGCGATAAAGATAAGTAAACTCTATCCAAGTATCACTGGGTTAGTCAACACAGTTCAAACCTGGAGCAGTATGGCGAGATGTAAGAGGCCACTTTAAACTGCTGTTGGAGCAGGTTATTGCAAACGTAAAAAATTTCTGAGGAATCTAAGCCCCTACCTGCCCACTTTTTAGAGACAGCACTGCTCTGGCTCCCACCAGCCAGGTACCTGTGTACAAAAAAGACACGCTATCTGGTATTTCATAAAGACCATTTAGATACTGTTTCAAGTGTAGCAAAGGAAACTGCTTGCTCTCCTTGCGCTGCCGATGCTTATCTCTGTCCAAACCAAAAACAGTGTTAAATTTAACTGTTGTTCAAAAACACATTTTAGCATCCAAACAGGAAACTGGAATGCTTGGAACACTTGTCTTACTTCCAACTATTTTAACCGAGAGCAGTTCTCAACCTCTAGTAGCACAAGTAACATTTTCATAAAAAGTTGCGTATTCTCACAGGTACGTATACATGCTACTTTACTCACAACTACAGAGCCAACTTTAAAGAGTGCAAAAGCAAAGCACATCCAGTAATTGTTCCCATTCCAAACGCCCTTTGTAACCCAAACTTGGAGGGCGGTGCACATGCAGGAGACGGGGTTCCCAAATAGGATGTTGAACTAGAGGCTAAATTTGAGAAACACTGAGCATTCTGTAGCATTCTTCGTCAGCGTCTCCAAAGGGCTCCACTCTACTGAAAAACCAGGCGTTTGTATATGACACTAACTTCAGATTTTGGCCAAGGAGATCACCAGCTTTAGGTACACTCAAACCATGCGCTAGGACATTTTATCTGCCGTTCTGTATTAGCACATCGAGGCACATTCAGTTTCAAGTCTCGGCACTTGTATATTTGTATAAAAGTCTTTGCATTATTTAATAGAGAACCCTGAATGCACATACGCAACTGCTGCCTGCCGACCTACAATGAACTTGTAGACATGTTGATTTTATCTGTTTAACAGATTAGGTTTGCACTGACAGATGGACAATGCTACTGTTAAATTAATTAAAAATGAATACCATTAATGTTGGATGAGCATGAAACAAATTACCTTTGAGGTAAGACACTTCTAAATAGGGGGAAAAGGAAAGCAATTAATGAGGTTTGAAGATAATAGCTCCTGGTACCTTTAAAGATACCTACTTCCAGGTTTTCCTTTCTCTTCTGTCTTTCTTTTGGCAATGCTTTTACTAGCCTATACTCTTGTATTATCTATTTTATTTGTGTTAGCTAACTGCTAGTGTACTTAACTCAAATTTATAGGAGATAATGGCAAGCCAAATAATTTCAAACGTCCCTTTCGTAGAATATAATGTTCTGGTCAAGATTTAGAGAACTATTAAAAATACATCCAATCACACCATTTTCTACCATTAGCCTTCTGTTAGAAAAAAATCAAATTAGTATCTCCTTCAGTTTCTCCTAAATGGCATTCTTATAAAGCCCATAGATCACTTCAGTTCTCATTCCCATTCTCCTTACATTTCTGAGGCAGAAGATTTAGGCTTCTGGGTAACATGCAGCTGGTAAATTTTTCTGACATCACTACCCACACAATTTTGTGAGTTCACTCATTGAACCACTGTTTGCAAGCAAGTCTTCAAAATTACTAACCAGGGTAAAAATTCTGCAGTGCCAAGAAGTCAAGCTGAGTTACTCATTTCTTAGCATCCACAATTCAGTTAGCTGCAAATACCACACCAGCAGCAAACCAGCGTTTCAATTTCTGCTGGCACATAACTCTATAAACTAGTTTTAGTGTTTGGATTTAAAACAAGTAACCTCTCCGCTGCATAAATCAGATACCAATATTTAGAATTATCTTTCCAAAAGAAAGATAAACAGGGGCCAGGGGGAGATGAGTATTTTTAAGAACTATTATTTCAAAGCTGAACTATAAGATCAATTGCCACTGCAATTACCAGTTTTGCATTTTTATACCCAACAATGAAAGATTAAATACATGGTAACAAAAACCCCCTGTATCTCTACAATGATACCCAAATATTATAAACCTGATATACACTGCAAGGCTTCAAAGAAAGAATAAAACTTTCCAGTGGTCATGCTGGGCAAATCAACCCAAAGAAATGAGGATCCAAGTTAATAGAAAGGATGTCCCTCTCTACTTCAGTGGCAGCACTTACATGCATAAACTTCAGTCATATATATAAAAGGCTGTCAGAGGGCACAATTCACACGCGTTTTCCTGTTTATAATGATCAAGACAAACTGGCAGTGGATGCAGAGTTCTGTTTATTTCAGCCCCAGCGGTAAAATTAGTTAAAATACAATGTTTTCAGTTCAAGGTGGTAAAAGACCATGTAGCCCACAAGCTGCAACAGTAGGTTACTGGAATGCAGAGAATAGCAAGCAAAATACGGGGAACAGCATGGAGTGCA
Organism: Falco cherrug; assembly: GCF_023634085.1. Classification (NCBI taxonomy): domain Eukaryota; kingdom Metazoa; phylum Chordata; class Aves; order Falconiformes; family Falconidae; genus Falco; species Falco cherrug. The sequence goes on along the minus strand of NC_073710.1, from coordinate 17,827,481 downwards.
ACAGTTTTGATAGCTCAGTCCTTATAAAACTTTGTCTCAGGACGTTCAATGAGATCTAAAGGAACTTTTGCAATCAATTTCAATGGCAGGCACAAGTGACAAACTGTCATGTTTTGGCATCACCCGAATATCTACAACACAACCAGCTTTTTATAGGTCCACATATGACTGGTATTCTGTGCTTCTGCTCAAAATGGCTCAATTTCAGCACATTACTCAGTACAGCATTTAATTAAGTACATTTATAACTAGTGACGGGGGGGTTTAACTGTCTTTTCATGCAACTGTTTTGCCCTAAGGTTGTATAAAACCCTTCTTTTAGGTTCCTTCTGTTAGGGCAGGGAAGAAGGAGGAAAGAAGAGAGCTTTCACCTCAGTTTCAGTTTCTGGAATATTTATTTTCCAAACTACTGCTTTTCATTCGCTTTCTTTGGCTGACACTGCTACATGCCCACCTTTTAGACACAGTCCTAGAGCATTAGCAGCTCTTGGCCCAACTGTTCACCCATGAAGTCCAAGGCAAAATGTTGGTACTCTCTCCATGGGACAAGCTCCCCCGGCAATGCTGGACAGGGAGGGCATCTAAAACACTTGTCACGTAGGCTCTTCCTCTGGCCTCTTCAGCTGCTGAACTACTTAGTAACCTTGCTGCATTTGACTTGTGCCACACTTTGAAAAAAGTAAAAGAGGAGCTGTTAAACAATTACTTTTGACATCAAAAAACCCCTCTGGCATCCCTATTGAACACAGATTAACGAAGCCTGTTTGCACTCCAGTTGTCACAACAGAATTTAGACTAGTGACTTGGGTTCAAAGGTGAACTTGAACAACAGATACGAGCAGGTGAAAGGTGTCACAATGAGGTCATCACCCTATTTCACCACAGACAGCCCCTACATGCAGGGCAATACAGCTCACATCCCTCAGTCACATCTGGACTAAGTCTTGTTTCCAAGAAGAAGTGATATTTGAACCTCCCATCACCCATTTGTTCTTTGGCCTCTGATTAAGCCCTCCAACAAGAATATTGATAGTTGCTGTGGAACCACAGTTACCTGACATTTTGTTTGCGTTTTTAATGGTGCACATACTTGGGGACAGATGCACAAAGGTATAGAGGTGATACAGCTCTGCAGCACCCAACTTCCAGGCACACGGCCTCCCCACGTAACGCATACAGCATCAGTCCAGGACTTTGTCACCCTGTCATAGCACAGTCACCTCCCACCAAAAGGTGCCTGTGTGCAGAAGAGTCATTCCCAGAGAGAACAAATCCTGCATCAGATGTGACCCAAGGTGCACACATGCAAGAACACGCAGTTTATGTGACATTTCCCTGTGAAATCAGGTAACTCACACCCTTGATGCTTTAACATCTTCTGGGTAGTTACAGGAGGAAAGCATAAATAAAAAGGAAAAAAATCCAAAAGATGTAATCAAGTTGTCAAAAGTATCAATCAGCTTTGCTGGATCTTGAGATGCACTGGAAGCCAGACAGGCAGCATCAATGCCAGTAGAGATCAATACTCCCACAAAATAGTGTTATGCTGTGCCTAGAAAGCAGAGGGAGCAGTAATAGATATCTCACACAAAAACACCCAACTCTCTTCAAGAATAGCTGTGAGAGTAGTAGCAATGATTGTACCATAAGTACAAGTAATTACTGTCAGGACTACATCTGGATCAAAAGTTTGGCGACTGTTTTACTAGCAGAAGAATCTCCAAGTTAAAACTGAATTTTGAGTTATGAGCCAGTACCTCCCTGTAATTTTCCCTTCTTCTTTATGAGCCAGTATCTCTCTGTAATTGTCCTTTCTCCTTCTTGTACAACCACAGCACTTATCTAAAGATTTGTTTGTTTGTTTCTTGTTCTTATCCTGCAAGAATTTTGATTTACTCAAGAAATTTTAACTCAGAAGTACAAGCACTATTATTATTTTCACCACAAACAATCTCACTTTTCATTTTCAAACTATGTAACAACCTTTTTGTGTCCCAATAAAGATAAATAAAAGAAAAGAAAAGCAAACAAGCATGCAATCTAGGTTTCTCTCCCTCAGACTCTGATGAAAAGAACAGAAGCAAGCCTTGCACAGCTGTAAAGTCTGGGTTTTCAGGCGAAAACACGGAGATTCAGGTTCAAGCTTTGTTCTGTCCAATCTTTTGTCTTTATAATAAAGTTCTTATTAGTGCACAAGTGAGATCATGCAGGAGGAGCTAATTAACTGTGCTTTCTCACCGCTGCTTACCTTGCAATAATGTATCTACATAGAAATGTCCTCAGAGCAGAGACTCTAAATCCACACTACCTCAGTCCACAAGAATACCCCGAACAACTACACTCTTAGATGACATCTTTCCCAGCATCCACTGCTAGAACTGCCTCACATTACTCCTTGGCAAAGAGGGAACATAAGAAAGCCCTACCGATGAGCTCAAACATCCATCTCACCTCCTTACTCCAGCACTGTCCCCCAATGTACCTCTCATGAAGAATGTAAGAAGAGGGAAACACAGTAATTTCCCCTGTAATACTCTTCCAGCCTCCAGCAATTCATGGCTCCTCTGGAGAGAAAGAACTACCACATAGATCAGTTCCACTACAAAATCCCTTAAACTACATTAAAATAAAATTTGAATGAAAAAGAAGAAGAGTAGGCAATAAAAATCAAAGTTGAAAAAGTAAGTTTTCAGGTTGGAACAGACATTTATCATACTCCATTTGTAAAGTCCTTATTCCTCCTTCTGCAGTAAAATCATCTTCAAGGCCAGAACTACAATAACCCTGGCACAACCTGGAGATTGGGGATGACACAGTCAAAGTAACAGGCTGCAGCTACTGAAAGAGTTCGGACAGCACATGGAAAGTGACCATTCTGCTTTTGTATTTCCACTCCCATCATGGGGCTTTTCGTTTGGAGTGGCAGGTTTCAAATGTATATGTCAACATTGACCAAGAGAAGCTGATTTTATTGTTATTTGTTGTTGTTATTGTAAAAATTATTGTTAATTGTTAATTCTTCTCTTTTTTTTTTTCCTTTTTTTTTTTTTTCTTTTCAATTGCCTTTTTCTCCTTGATATTAACTTAGGAACAACTGAGTTATCACATTGCAGGTTAGGACTCTGTTTTTGAACACAAATCTGTGGAGTAGAAATAAATAATGCTACAGTTCCACCTGTATAGACTGTTCTTCATCACAGTCACAAGCTCAAACTGTAACTCAGGTTTCATCTTCACCCCATAATGTGAGTAACTCATCAAGCACTTCCTGCTGAGCCAGCCCTCCGCTGGGCGAGCTCCCTCGCAGGGCTCTTGATGGCTCATGCTGCAGTCACTCCTTTCTCCATCCCAGTACTACGACACCAGTCTACTCATTTAGGTGACTATTGCACTGAAGACAAGCAATGAAGCAAGAACATTCGATGATTAATACTTTTATAATCTGTTGTCCAAAGAGTTAAATTAATTCTGTCTTACAGGGAAAGAAACTAAGGTGGGAAGAAAATAAATACCATTCTGAAGACTACATACAGGGTCAGCTGCAAATAAAAAATTCCTAGTGTATCACTCTTTCTCCATCCCAGTACTACGACACCAGTCTACTCATTTAGGTGACTATTGCACTGAAGACAAGCAATGAAGCAAGAACATTCGATGATTAATACTTTTATAATCTGTTGTCCAAAGAGTTAAATTAATTCTGTCTTACAGGGAAAGAAACTAAGGTGGGAAGAAAATAAATACCATTCTGAAGACTACATACAGGGTCAGCTGCAAATAAAAAATTCCTAGTGTATCACTCAGCTAAACACACAAAGTTATCACCGTAAGACATGCAAACATTACTTATGTCCTAAGAGACCAACTGCAAGTGACCAGAAATGAAACACCCACTCAGTTTCATCTCCAAGCAGAATTAATAACTAATTAACCTAAAATCAATTACTTAAAAAGGCAGCGAATCACTGCCTATTTCTGAGGAACCATGACTAATTCTTCTTATGTACTGGACTTGATACAACACTGGTTTTTTTCTCACACATCTCAACAGCTCTTTCTCCGCCCCCTCTGGCATTGTTTTTCACTGAAATCATACCCCATTGCTGGTTCATCTAAAATTAAAACAAAGAGGAAATAGTTAACATGTGTGTCTGTTATAGACCCTCCAATGCCTGAGGAGTACAAGCAGGAGTTAAAAAAAAATCACCAAGGTTGTTTTTTGGAGCTTTTGGGACCAAATTCCACTCTGTGTGAGCATCACTTGTACAAAAGGCTAATCTAAGAGGAAACCATGCTGCTTGATGAGTGCCAGCCCCAAGAAGAAGTCAAGATTTGGATGGTAGAGGGCCAGACCTGAGATGGTAGGGGTAGGGGCCCAGATGATGTGGTTAATTTGTTTTTCAGCCACCTGCCAAGTTCCCATGCAGGTCAGTAACTATGAATCACACTCTGAGATGTCAGGTAAAACCTGGTCAGTAATCGATACAGGAATAGAGTGTACCTGAAAAGGATTTAGGTTTACTCCTCATAAAAAAAAAAAAAAATTACTGTTTTCATTTCACAGGCTTGTTTACTAACTATAACTGTATTGTAGAGTGATGTAAGTTGGTGTGGTTTTTCCCGTAAAATAGGAATAATCTGGACTATCTTCTGTCCTGATTAGAGAATTACCCAAAAGGTTGAAACACTCGGTTATTTATGTGGCACAAACAACCTTATCCAAGGACACGTATTATTCTAGAAGGAAACAAGCAACCTCAAAACACAAGTGGAAAAAATGCAATGTCAGCATCATACTGTTTCCTGAACTGTTCTATATTAAGTAATACATTATTATCATGTAGGGTACACCTGAATTGTGTAATTACCACACCACCTCACCTAAAAATGGGAAGACACCCACCCAAGGTCTATTGCTGTTCCAAGATGAAGAGAAAAAAAGGGCAAGCACATTCTTCCAACAGCACTACGAGTTTTTTTCATGTATTTAGGGTAAGACAACACCTGAAATAAATGATGAGCATTCAGAACAGACCCTGCCAGTAAGTGTGAGCAGCTGAAGAAAAGCTGTATTCAGCGGTGTCAAAAAAGCACAGTGAGTAAAAGCAAGATTAAATAATATTATTTAAATTAATTATTTACAAAAATTAAAACAATAGTGCAAATAGTACAAGGCCATTGTATCAGACTGATCTGTTACAAAGGATTATGGAAAAAAACCTCCCTGTGGCCCCTGGACTGAAGTGACCAAGGTATCGCTTACCCAAGTGACTGCAAAGCTCCTGACAGAGGCTGGCTTTGTGCTCTGCACCTGTACAGCCACCAGCCCCAAGACCGGGGCTCAGAGACACACCATGATATAGGGAATACAGATAGAAAGCCATGAAACATGCTCGTTTGCAGTACTGCACTGAAGACAAGTGAAGTCTATGAAAATCTCAGCTCCAGAAACAAGTAAATTAGTTAATTTCTAGCACGCAGGTCTGCCTCACATTAATCTACTGTTGCATGAGTTGAACAACAAAAGCACTACTGGGCTGCCAAACCCAAAACCCATACATTAGAGAAAGCCAAAGTTTTAGCAGAGTAATTTTGTGGGAGGCTGAGGGGTTATGAAACAACTCCAGTTTTGTGATGTTCCCAACAGTCCAGAAACACCATCTAACGAATGTTAGATTTTTAACTGACTGTAAAATAGATTGCTCAATGTACAGAACATACACAAATGGATTATGTATGTAGACCATTTATGTAAACAAAACCACGTGACATTTACAAATAAGGAAGAGCAGCTAAAGAGAAGGGTTTATTTTAAAAAGTTCTGTCTCCCTGTCATTGCAACTTGTGCTCCAGAAATCCCATTTGCACGGCTTCCATGGTAACTCTGCAGTACTGCTTATTTTTATAAATAATGATCCAGCCACAAAAAGAGCAGCCACTTGAGGCTTATTCTAAGGCCAGTCTCAAAAGCCATGAAGGAAAAGCAAGCATAAAAAGAAAAAAGAGGAAAGCAACAAAGTCCAGAACCGGACAACTTCATATTGTTCAGCATCATTAGTGAAAACTGTAAGGCTCCTTCAAAGCAGAGCAACAAACAAGCTTATAAAGTTAATAACCTCTTCCCAGAGTCAAGACACACAAAGACAGTCTCCTGCTAAGGTCCTTGGTCATCTGCCATACATCCGAGAACAGCAGCAGTGTCATATCACAGAACAGCAGGACCTCACACTTCTGCTGGTCAGATTCAAAGCCCACCGTAACAAGGGCTGCAAACTGGCTCATGGAAGTCTGGGGGGTTGGAATGGGCTTTTGAAGATTGGTAGCAAGTGGGAGAGCCCTGTGCAACTTCCACGATACCTCAGTTATGGCGTGCAAAAAGGTGAAAGGCTTTGGCCACAGGTAAACTGCATGGAAAGTGAAGCTTCTGCTGCCTTTTATGTCTCCCCATTTAAAATACGTAATTGATTTAAATGGCCTCTTGGTTGCATGTTGGGTTCAAACTTTGGTCATTATGCTCACGGTAATGAATCAAATTCCTCAACCATGTTGTTCTTAGCATTTGGGTTTGCATAATTATTTCTTTTGTAAAGACTACACTACCACAGAGAGCCCTTCTGGCCGTAACACAAACACTGCTTGCCTCTTTTTTCCAAAGAGGTGTTTCCTCTTTGCCAGTTTTCAATGCGGCATCACCTCAATTAAGAAGCAAACTTTAAAAGCAAGGTTGCTTGAATTTACTGAAAGCACCCCGTTGTTTAATGACCCTAAGTTAAGGGAGCAGTGCTATCCACTACACTAAACCACTTCCCAGCGTTTCGACTAAGTTTAGCATAGAACTGGATTTATAATTCTCCTGTTAACAAAAACATAGCCAAGACTCCCAAGACACTTCTCCAAAACAGCAACATGCAATAATTTATGCTCCCCCAACAGTCATCCTTCAAGTGTTTGCTTAAGAGAAATTCTATAGGATGTTTTAGGTATTACTAACTTGAACTCAGAAAAACAACACTCAAAAAGGAGTCCAACCAGCAGCTATGGGAAGAAACACCTGCCAAAGGACTGTCATCATCTCACAGTGGCCCTGTTAACATTTCTCAGATCTGCCCAGAAGAAAATTCATCAGGCAAGTTACCAGTCTGCTGAGGAGCTCAGTCAAAGGGCATCTCTATAATCAAAGTATCAAAATTGGAAAAACACCCCCAAACAATAGTGTTGGTAACAGCCGAAACGTCTTTTCATACTGAAAGCTTCTGGTCACTATCAAAGTAGGCCAGACTCAAAGTGGGATACGGTTTAAAAACTTTGTTAATTACTAACTTCCTCATCTCTGGAGGTTTTCATACAGTTTCAAACTGCCTCTTTAAATACTTTTAAAGTATACTTGCCTTACTAAGACTGGTTCTGTGTATGTTAGAAACCTTAGTTCTCTCAGTTGGTCTCCCTAAGATGCTCGGAGTTCAGTGCTGCACGCAAGCAACTACTGAGCACACCAGCTGCAGGTGCTGCCTGCTACCCCCAAGCACGTATAGACAGCGAGTGATTTCACACCAGTAACCACACGTGTGACATTCATGCACTGGGGATAAAGAGAATTCAAGATACAGGTGCGAATAAAAAAAGCCCTGTAGTATCTAAATCTATAGGTTACATACAATCAGGACTATCACCAAGACCCTACAAAACAGCTAGAGAAAGGCAGCCCCCCTGTAACCTGCACTGCCCAAGAGCATCCATGATCCATAAACACCTGATTTGAGACCCGACTACACAACTGCCCTTCGGACACCAAACAACGACACTTGCACGGTATGAATGACTCTCGGCAGCCACTGAATTCAGCAGGATTTTAACAGAGTGGTTTAACTAGACACCTTTACAACAAGCTTTGTACTGTTGAAGTCAAGTAAGATTAATTCCATCCCAACTTTCATCTTGGCTCAGCAATCCAGCTAAAGTAAACCTGTCCACAGCCCAAAGAAAGAGTGAAGGGAAGGAGAAGAGACCAAATAGTCTTCTACTGGAGCTATTAAAAAAAAACACAGAGGTTTTTATTTTTAAAATTAAATTTACATTTACATTGTAAGCTACTTCCTTCATTTCTCTACATATCCACTAACAAGGCACTGAAGGCAGTAAATCTTGATTCCCATAGACCTTCCTTTCCTTCTTTTTTTAATATTGGCAATCTGCACTTGAAAAAAACAAAACAAAACAAACACAAAAAGAAAAACAAACAATAAAACCAACAAAACCAACAAACAAACATGTAGAAGAGTTGCTATCAGGGAAGATAAAGAGAAGTGATTAACGACTCAAAAAGCATTGTCCTTGATGAGAAGCTTCCTTGGGGCAAAATAAGCAACCCTTCAAAGGCTAGTTGGGCAGTGGGTGGAAGTTTCCAAAGCCTGAATCAAGGGGGCTGCAAGGCTGTAAATAAGTTTGATTTCTAGGGTGGCAGTGCTAGAAAACATTGGGTAGTGCAGAAAAGCAGCCGATTCTGCTGCAAGTATCTGAGCTCATGATTAGCAGAGCTAGTGCTGAACATAAAAAGAAGCCACATGAGCAGGACCTACAGGTCTGTACAACAGCCAGAAAGGGGAGAAGGGAAGGAGGGAAGCAGCAGGGATCACATTTCAGTCCTTAAGCATCTCATCTCTTTGACCCTGTGTGTCTGATTCCAAGCTCAAATACAGTTCTGACGTCCAAGGTGTCACCCTATCTCCAATTAATCAAAGGAGAGTCCTGTGTAAGTAGCCCCTTCTCAGGAATCCCATGGCCTGGCTTGGAATTTGATCTCTGTCATAGCTGTCAACAGATCCACTTCTTGCGTCTCCCTTGCTTTTGTTTTTATCTAAGGCAGCTCAGTAAGCCTGGAACGAAACACGCACAGACAAAGCAGAGGGATACTGGGGCTTTTTAGCAGGAATGAAGCATCGGGTTTTTGCTACACTGAGTAGTGACTAGCTCATGCAGGTGCTGCGGACAGAACTGCTAAAGGTACGTTAAATGCTCTCAAGTTACCACTTATGACCATGCATTATTCTTAAAAATTAAGGTAACATGAAGCTTAATTAAACCTGACAGTCAAAATAAATACCTACCAGGCTCTACTTCATGAAGCCTGCCTAGTGTTTTCTGATTTTGGAACTTTTAATTGTTTACCAATCCATCAACAAACCTTTCCGCAGTGACCCCATGAGTGTAAAGGATCTGATCTTTAAACAAACTGCCTGGAGAGACCAGTTTGATAAGCAGTGAAGAAATAATTATGCCATTCAGAAATCAATGTATTCTCAGGCAGAAACGTATTGCAGCAATTACCTTAATACGGGGTGAAGTCCATGCAAAATCACTGAGCCTGACTTTAACATCACACTTTATTTCAGTAAAGTATGAGAAAGCTGACAGTATTATCATCTCTGCGTAAGAGATTAAGAGTCTGACATACCTTTTCCAGTGACTTTTGATCAAAACATGCCTAATTGTAGAGGGAGGTCTCCACTCCCTGATAGCTATAGCTTGCAAAAAACATCTTTAGAAAATCAATGCCCAGCTTTTTCAACATGCACCTAACCTTTGTCCTGTCATTCATTGTCATGCACCTTAGATAAACACCATTGCTTTCCTCACAGGATACACCCATCGCATGCAAACTCCTAAAACAAAACCTTCACAGCCTGAAGTTATGAGAAATTGTCTGAATTTTTTCTGCACCAGAAAAGCAGGAACTCCCCCACTTTTCCCCAAATAATCATCCACCCAAAATATCTCAGGCTGATCTAAATATGTACACTGTGCAAATCACAACAGCACTTTGTGGCCTAATCCTGCAAAACACCGAGGGCTTCCAGTAAGGGCTGAGTACCCTCAGCTCCTACCCACTCACAAGGGAGTCTGAGAGGCAAATTTTGCAGCTTATAGTGAGAACCTAGGGCTAAAAATTAACCATACAATAAACAAAACAATACAAAAATCTGCAGGTTGATCACATCCTTAATCCAACTATGCAGCTGCACAAGTCAAGTGGGTGTACAAGAGGGATGGGACTGGATGGCAATTTTGGGAGATAACCCTGTTGTTTCCAGTACAGATTAAATCAGGCTTAAACCAAAGCATGAAATAGCATGCTCAGGGACTTTTGCAGTTCTTGGGCCCAGATAATGCTTGAAAGAAACCCAGCACTGACGGGAGCCTTAGCTGTAACTGTTCAGCTCAGTAGCAGCAACTCTCCTTTTCGTATTTTTGGTTATTTTTATTTGTCTATTGAATCAGAATCATCACAACAGGGCAAAATGCAATAGAAAATGATAAAAAAAAAGAAGGCAGCACTGATCCTAGAAGCATGGGCCCAGTTACGATCAACTACTGACATGAGTAAATGAGATAGAAGGGTGAATTTTATCTCCAAGCTCATCATCATCCTCTGGAGAGGAGTCCTCCTAATTAAAGGCCTGAGCAACATCAGAGCTGAAAAAGCAAAACAAAACGGAGCTGCCTACTGCAGTCCATTCTAGCTAAGACTAAGGAGGGGTTTTAGTTGGTGGCATTTTTCTCCTTTTTTCTTTTTTTCTTTAAGTCAGTTAAAAAAAAAAAAAAAAAAAAGATGGGTGTGAATAAGGTTAGTCTTTCAATTTGAATCTACTTCCTGAATCTTTTTGACTAATAAACCTTTCACCTTGCATATCTCTCACAACAGTTCACAAAGCAGAAAGCTGAGACCTACAATACAAGAATTATATGAAAGGGCTAACCCACTTCCTCTCTCCTGACATCTCTCACTCGCAAGCATACGCTCATCCAAACACACACGCAACTAGCAACCAGCCTTGTTGTCTTAGCTGTCCAAAGAGGAGAACATAATCCTACACTTTTTCAGATTTTAACTAAATTAGAATATTTCAGTTCTTTCTTCTAGTGCTGTATTTTTATTTGCAAAATTTTCATTCATTTTCCCTACAGAAGCACTTTCTGTTTTGTAAAAAAAACAAAGGAAAGGACTGACTGAATGATTTCCAACCAGTTCATACCTGAGAAAAAGCTTAATAGCTTCTCCAACCTCATTTTACTCTACTATTTCTTTTGGGGGCTGGTTTTGCTTTTGTTTTTCCATTATTCGATCACTATAGTTAGGTGATCAAGCATGGAGAAACTGCCTCCATTTTACAGATGACAAACCTAAGATATTAAAAGTTTGCGTTAGGTAATTTTTATACCCAAGAACTCAGTTCTTGTGGCTGCCCCCTCTCCCATTTTTCCCATTCAACTTGCAGAAAGTTAATGCACGTGTAGCCTCACTCTTCACATCTCAGAGGTACAACGCATATCACACACAAGCCAAAAATACCTCTTCTACAGTATCCGTCATGGTGAAACTGTAAGGCCCTAGCACAGCTGTCTGCAAGCACCCCACCAGACATCAGTCTCTCCCCGTTCCTGATCTCTCAAAGGATACCTGGTACAGTAGCATCAACCCACCAGGAAACAAAGAGTTAATTTTTGTTGAAACAGGGCATTCCCCTCCATAAAGCTGATTAATGTGCTGAAAACCCAAAGCCAGGACACTGGGAATGGGAAGTAGAATTACTAAACGTGCGTCACTGATTCTAGATTCCTCTTTTCTCCTGTTGCTGAATTACTGTAGCTTGTACGTTCTCAGGGCACAAACTACAGCAACAGCAAGAAAACCATTCTCCAAATCCACTGAGCTGAAGAACCACCAGTTTTTGGTGCAAATTCATTAATCGATTGGTTCAATGGAAAGAAAAAAAGCTACTGTGGCCAGTGAGGAACAACATACTCCGAAGCATTTTAATAAGTTAAGCCATTATAACTTGCTCAGCAGAAATGTCAAGAGGTTTTGTTTGCCTAAAAGGAAACAAAGTAGCTGTTACAGTATTTGCAGTGACTCTTTCCCCAGACTCGGGGCTATTAATGACTGTAATTCTGACTAGAGTGTGATTTAGCAATAGTCACGTTGACCCCGCACAGCACATCATGGGACCATAGAGCTTCAAAGCACTCAGCAAATACTCAGCAAATATTAACCTGGTTATTCCTGAGGACACAGAATTTTTTATTTCTATTTTTCAGGAAAAGAAACCAAGGCTGAAAAGAGAAACGGGACCACACCAAAGCATCGAAAGGTAGAAAGAGAGAACTAGTTCTGGGAAATAGTGCTGCTCTCGCTGATGAAGCATCCGTTCAGTAATAGAAATGTCATATTTTGATTGCAGCACTGCAACTTGCTTAAATCAGCCATGGTATTTCAGTGGTGCTCATATTGTGCATGGCTTGTGCAAACTGATACTAAAGGTCAGCGTATTTAACAGCTACATAAAGTTAACATTGTTTATTGAATGCTACTGGCCTAATGCAGTAAAAAACACACAAATAAAGACACAACGATTTGCTCAGGATGACCACAAGTACAGCAAAACCCTGTTTAGGGTGAAAGAGAATGAATGCCCGCACCTCTTTAAATAATGCAGTGCCACTGAATGTTTGCAATTGCTGCTCACAGTATGTTTCCCACGTGCAGTAAAACTTTCCCTGAGGGAAAAATGGCTTCATTTTCGGAAGGTTCCAGTCTCAGTGTTTATTATTCCTTTGCTGCTGTCTGAAAGACCCGAACAGAACAAAAATCTGACTCACTGAAATGGAGAAAACATCACACCTGACATCACATTCATCCCGTGAGTTAAAGCAACTTCTCCAACCAGAATTACTCTCTTCGCTTGCATTCCTTGCAGCAGTCCCTCCTAACTAAGTAATTTCAGGAATATCTGCAACACTCACCTCCTTACTCTCCCTTCAACATTAGGAAGGTACTCTATTAGCTGTTACCAGGGGGGTTCCAATTTGTTTCCCGCAGGACAGAAATGCAGTATTACCAGTTTGACTCTTTAAGAAACAGCCAACAACAATACTAGTGAAATGGAAGAAACGCTTGTTTGGTACCATATGGAAATTAATAGCAACACGTTCAACAGGCAAGCTGAAAACCTGCTTTCTAAAATCCACCTCTGACCTCCAGAGATAAAGAAACAACGTACAAGCAGCAACAAGAAAGTTATGAAATGTAGGAACTGACAAGTGAAGTGTTTTAGCAGTATTGGCAATAGACATACTGACTGATGCTGGCCTGTTTTCCTGGCCTTTATTATATATTCATACATATGACTGGGAAAGCAGATTAATAATGCCACATAAGACACAGACAAAGGATCAGAAAACACCTGCACCACCACAGAACAAGTCACCCATGACTAAGAAATATCCTTCTATTAGAAATTCTTTGGTGAATGAAACTGGAAAAAGAAAAGGCTGAATGAGGCACTACAGTTGAGCATTGAACCTTATTTTCCAGTAGCACATAGTTAAATGCTTTATTTCATGTTTCTACAAGTATTTGAAGATACAAACCTGTCACTAAGTATTAGAAACATAATTTTTCAAAAAAACCTTCATGATTAGGGCGGGAGGGGGGAGAGCGGATATATGTTAGAACAATTCTGTAAAATTTCTTGAGTGTTTCCAGAAGGGGATATATTTTTTTTTTTAAATCTTTGTACAACTCGAGCACAATTTGACTTGAAAGACCTTAATCACCAAAGGTGCCTGTAGTAACACCAACTGGCTTGCCACGTCAAGAGAAGGTTGTATTGAGGTTCAAAATGCCTGTATACAACACAATCTTTTTTTTTCATTATTCATTTAATTCTGATGTTTAACTTGGACTTCTGACATTGTTCTTCCACTTCTTGCTCTGACACAGACTTTGGATTTGGTTTTGGATAAGAGTATATAGCTCTACTTCCCCACCAAAGATACACGGGTAATACTGCCCAATTATAAAGCGTATTACGAGAAACCACATCGTGATTTATCAGCTTCACTGGGGTAACAGTCCACGACGGGTATCTTAAGTTGCAGAACTACACCAGACAATCTTAATGAGCACTAATAAACACCCCTTTGTACGACACCACACCAATAAGCAGTTTGCCACTAGACATGTGTTATATACAAAACTTCTAAAACATTTCAGAAATATTCTTCCTTGTAAATTACACTTCCCAGCAGAAAAACAAAGCACTCTCCAATAATAACAACTGTTAGAATTCATGCTCTTTGTTGTATATGTTACTTATACACTAAGTAAATGTCTTCTGCAAAACTAAAGTCTCAAGATTTAATCCAAAGGCCAGTGTAGCCAATTCAAAAATCCCCCAATTTAATTAGGCTTTGCATTCCAGCTCCAACACTGCAATCGTGCGTGGCTGTAGCTCAGGACCAAGGCATAAGGATCCTGTAAGTACTTACCATCACAAATAGCTCTGTCATGATGAAATGAGTATTTGCCAAATCACTTCCTAGTGCACATCTACCTGGCTTGATACCTTCTTGGCTCCAACTCTGCACATTGCAGAGCACTCAATTTCCAACAGGACTTCAGATTATGCAGAATTTTGCAGTATCAAGAACTACGAGTCCTAGCTGTTGATTCCTCAGGATCTTAAATTCATCTTTAGCATGCTTGACACCTACAACCTCATTTCCACTTGGGACTGCCGGAAAGCGAAGTCCCAAATAAGCACACATCTCCAGCAAGCTGATTTCCTAAACACACATCCCAAATAAAAACAAAGTACAAACACTAAAATTCAAATAAAATAAAACCATTTTTTCATCATTTCAGAAGTCTTTTGTCTCCAGTAAAAATTCATTGCCTTAATATTTTCAGTTTACATTTCTGTAATTCAAAACATTTTGCTTTTGTTTGGCAGGCTTTACAAATTCCATCCAGTAAGCCATCAGTCACACATACAGACTAGGGCTTCCTAGTGGGTTGCTGTTCTTACTTGCATTATTTAAATTCCCTTCCATTGACCTGAACATAATGTAAAATGATACTAAAGCAATTTTTTTTAATGTAAAATTGTGATGGGAACCCTCCAAAAATTCATGGGGGTTTTTCATACACGTCCTACTGCAAGTCATTCAAATGGCTGTAGCACAGCTTTTTGAACACCCAAGAACATTCTCTTTGTATTTGGCAGGCAAACTGGCCACATTAAGTACAGTTAAAATGGACTAACTTGTGAAAACTGCTGCTAGCATATATTGGAGGATTTCTGCTTGCATGTTAACAGTCACTGCAAAAGTCTCAACGGAGCAAAGTAGATTAATGTGCATTAGATTGACAGTTTAGAACAAACATCAACAGTTTCTCAAAAAGAAAAAAAAAAAATCAGACCAAAAAAACCCCTAATTTCACTTCTAGTTTTTCTTTTGCATTCAAAACCTAAAGCAGACTTCTTGTCATCCTGTCAGTGACCCCGCCACGTACCGTGCCAGCGGCTCTGCAGGCAGAGGTAAGCCAAACAGGGTATCAATGTCACAGTTTACTATCACCAAGATGACTACGTGTGTAAGAAGGGCATTCTTCCCATCACTGCACTTACTCCATAAGGAAACCAGAAAGGGCATCAGGCCAAAGTCTGGCAGTTAAGCAGACACACTATCAGGTTTCCCACATTCAAAAATCTTGCTGCCAGGGAAGCATGAAAACTGCTTCCTACAGGCTGGGTGGCAGAAGGAAAATTAAGCGAGACCTAGGCAAGACCATTATTCTGCTGATCTGCACAGAGCTTTTAAGATTTTTATCTAGCTGAAGTCCAGTTCTCAAAACACAGGAGCTTCCTCTTATCACCCAGCAGCTCTTTCATTTTCAGCCTCAGTTCTTTTATCATTGTCCTGACAGAGCTTTATCTCCAACCATCCCTTTTGCAAAGGCCATAAGATCTCCTGAGCTGTTTTTATCTATCTGAAAACACAAATGGGAAGGTTGGGCCCACTGCAGCCCATCTCCCAGCATCTCTGCTAAGCTGTTTCCAGCAAGAAGCTCTCAGCAGCACTGAAGGAAAAAAAAAACAAACTTCCTGCGACTAATACATACACCCTGCTCTGGCAAGCTGATTCCCAGATCCTCCACAGCAGAGCACAAAAGCTACCTTTACCATTACGTCCTTTCTGATGCAACAAAGGGAACCTATTTTCACATATGCAGGTGATTTCTGATGTGATTTCTGATGCGATCACATTGTTTAGGCTGAGGGTGCTACAGAAGACGAGACTGAGTCAGGAGCCTGTTTCCTGATCCCATGCCAGCAAGCTCAGCGGGTCAGCCCTGATGGAAAGGTCAGGCTTCAAAACAACCAGGTCCAGCTCTGTGCAAGGAGCCAACAGGCAGAGCAGAGAGGTTCTGACACAGAATTCAGAAGAGGTCCACACTCAGGGGGGAAAGTCCCTGCGCAGTGCACAAGCAAGGGAACCTTGGGTTGACTGTCCATGCCTGGTGTTCCACATAGAAAGCAAAACAGTCCTGAACATCCAAAAGACAAGCACCAAACATGGCATCTCACAGGAAACATAGTCATGTGTATACAAAAGCTCTTCTAAGTGATGAAAGAATTAAAAGACATGCCAGGGCTGAAGTCTTTTTCTTTTTTTTCTTTTTTTTCTTTTTTTTTTTATGGCATTTCTCTGTAAAAGAACTCATTTACTGCTGTCCCTGGTATTCATCATTGCATAACAACTTTGTAATTGCATGTTCAACTGCTACCACGTAGCATGTGAACGTGCTGGTGAACATTTAGCTCAAGTTAGAGACTTCATCATGAAAATCATTAATTATTTTTATGCACATGGCTGTTCTGGCTACTTCTGAAGGGTAATTTTTGTGTTCCCTGGCCCCAAGGCAGGATCTGTTAGTTAGCCATTTCATGTTTATACAGAATCCAGCCAGAAAGACTCACACTGGCTTGAAGACCAGAAGAACAAAACTGATTAATAAAAATAAAGTAATCCTACTGGCCCAGATAACATGCGATACAGTCAGGCAAGTAAACCTTTCTAGGTGGGTTTCTATCAAATAGGGTCATTGCTACTCCCTCACTAAAAAAGCTTTCTTTTACTCTACAGAAAAGCTTTGTATTAGTATTCCCTGAGCAGCCAAATATGCATATACAATTGCAGTGGGAATCCCAAAAACATGAACTGAGGCCAACACAGAGCATGCTGGAAACTCGCATTCTCCAATGCAAGACAGTAATGTCCGAAATTCCTCCAGACTCCTGCATCCTACCTGTTTTGACCACTGTCTGTACCAAGGATCATCAGCTACACCAAAACACCAGGTAGATCACACGTTTGAGGACCCAGTGCAAAGTCTGCTAAGCCAAAGGAAAGCTTCACACCAATTTTGGTGGCAGCTGGGTCTAACAAAAGATCAGACAACAGATAAGGTTTAATTAAACTTATCTGAACCGGGTCAATCAGAAGATAACTGGGGTTGTTTAGTCTGGAGAAGAGAAGACTCAGGGAGGATGTTACTGCTCTCTACCACTACCTGAAAGGAGGTTGTAGATACACGAGGGTCGGTCTCTTCTCCCAGGCAACTAGCATCAGGACAAGAGGAAACAGCCTCACGTTATACCAGGGGAGGTTTACGTTGGACATTAGCAAAAACATCTTCAATGAAATGGTGGTCAAGCATTGGAACAGGCTGCCCAGGGGGATGGTGGAATTACCAGCCCCGGAGGTACTTAAAAAATGCGTAGATGCGCTGCTTAGAGACGTGGTTTTGTGATGTGCTTGGCAGTCCTGGTTTAACAGTCAGACTTGATAATCTCAAGGTCTTTTCCAACCTAAATGATTCTTTGATTCTATAAAAGCTACAAATTAAACCAGATCTCAAACCTGTCAATGTTATGCAAAGAATTTGCATCACATACTGTTAAGTCTCTTTCAGTCCAGCAACTAAACTGTTGTTAAAAATAACACTACCTTCCCAATACTTTTTCCCCACATAAGATGCTGTCTTCTCACTAGAAATGTTCAACAACAATAGGTGGCCCCTTCATTCACAGTTTATTTGCATGCTAGGCCAGCTTCAATGGAGTGCTTAAATACAATGGAGACAAGAGCTTGCACAAGGAAAGATAAACAACAGTTGCTTTATCCTACAACTTGTTTCTGACATTTTAGGCATTACTGGTTTTTTCCTATGGACAATTTCTACGACATCTAGGCAGAAACATTTGCAAAAGAGCACTAGAGAGTATTTCCTCCAGTTGCTATCTAATTGTTGACAAGGCACATGCCTCCAAATAAAACCCCTTCTAGTGTCGTCTTAACGTGCATCCTAACCCAACAATAGGAATTGGGATGAAGAATCACAACACTGGCAAACATCATTGGTGTTTTAACAGGCACTGGGTCCCAAGTAACGCAGTTGCTTCAGCTGCACAGATGTCGCACAAGCCGCTGTTTAAATACTGCAAAGTGGTAATCTCCTGCTTTTGCTACTTTGAAACTGAGGAGGCAAGGGAAAATATTTGAATGTGCAGTCCTGAGGTCAGAGCTAAAGTTTGATTTGGGTTGGTTTGGATTAAGGAGAAACGTCCAAGAACAACTCGCTGATTTACTTTATTTCAGGACTTGGCACACAGCTTGGACCAAGTTCAAAATCCAACGACACTGCGCCAGAAAATGCTACAGAAAGAGCAGAGATAGGAGACATCTGGACTGTGTTAGGAACTTAGAGCCATAAAGTCCTTTAAAAATACTCTCTGCTCATGTTGGGACTTCTCTTGTTTTCGTTTCAAACAATCCAAATGTTAAAACTGTGTTTCAAATTAAAAGTAAAAAAAAAAAAACAAAAAAAAAAAAAACACCAAGAAAAACCCAAGGCTCCCCTCCCCCAAGAAGGGCAACCCAAGCCAATTACAAAAGTAAAAACAAGATGATTTTAATGACCTCAGATGAAGAGCTCCTACAGTGAAAGTGGTAATTTCCAATAGCACTGCATCAATGCTCCTAGAGTGAAAGTGATAATTTTCAGTATTATTGCATCACTGCAAGCTTCTCACGCAAGTAGAACAGCAAACGTGTCCTATAAAACCATGGCCTCTCTGATCACTTAGTATTCCTGCTCTGACACACTGTTTTAACCTATGCAGGACATACTGAAAACAGGGGCATTACAGAAAACTTCGTTCTGACTAAAATACTGTGGTCTGGGTTCTAGGATATAAATGAAACAAAATATTTTAAAACGGTCATTTAATTGTTTCCATCTTAATTCCTTGCATTTGGCAGCAGTCATGATCACTTCACAACTGATTACATTGTATTTAAGGAACTATGCACTCCCTTTCTGGAAAGGCCCTTACGAAAATGAATGAAGGAGATGGATCTGGGAAAAGAAAAAGCTATTGTCAATTTTTGGTATTTATTGCAAAACTAGAAGAAATACAGGACGATTTATGCAGAGAGCTCTATCAGAAACCCAAGCAGTTTTCTAAATGAATTTGACTCAAAAACCCCAGTTGATGATGCCTAACTGATTAACCCTTAAAATAAATACATACAGTAAGAAAGCCTCTTAATGCCATCTCTTGAATGGAGAAGCACACTGGGCTCCCAGGCGCTTTGCCCGGTGGACTATGAGCCAGTGGCAGAGCTGGAGGAGCACAGGAGCTCCTACCTGCATGAGACTGCACCTCCACTAGCTGCAATGAATGAATCCCTCTTTCCCCCTTTGAGGACGAGATCAACTGACAGAGCAAGTAACAGAGTGCTGGAAGCTTTTAAGATCCCACAAAACACGGCTAGCAGAAGAGGGATTTCTCTGCATAGAAACTGTGCTTCCTGAAGCTTGTTGCATGTGAAGAATTCTTATTACTTTAGAATAAATATTTTTTAATTAAAATACCAGGCAATTCTAGCCCAAACTGTCTTCCAATACAAGTTCAAGCAGGACACTTAGAAGCCAGTTATTATCAAGAGAAGAGTCTGCACAGCTGAATTCAACACTACGACCAAAATCAAGGCTCAAATATACTCGAAACAGGTTTCAGTGGAAAGTCCTTAAAGTAGTCTCCAACAGTGAAAACTTCTGGTAAGGGTGAATTTAATTTTAAAAAATGCTACCTTCCACCCATCCACTTGTTGGGAATACTTAAAACAAACAAACAAACAAAAAAACCCACAAAACACACACACAAAAAAAAAACCCCACAACCAAAAAAGAGCCAGTATTTCATTTATTCCATAATCTTGATTACTTGTATCAATTAATAGGACATAGTATCCCATTCTTCCAAGTACATGTCTTGGCAAGCAAGGGCTATTCTGCATTCAGCAACATGCATGATTTCCGGCAATCCAGATCCAAGAATAGAAAAACAAGGCAAGCAAGACAGCCAGATAAACAAATCACTGGGATACCTGAAAACCCTGGAGATACTGTAGCCATTGTCATTTTACACCTAAGTTCCTTTGAGCCATTCTGACAGTACCAAATGCAGATGAAAACAAAAAATTAATGGGCTTCTTGGAAATAAAAAGAATACACAGAATTAAGCTCGTAAGCAAACAATCCAGAGACTAATTCCTGCAAAGGACATTTTTACCTGCACTGAACACCATGCCGTTCAACACAGTACACTGTGTGTTGACTGCACTACATTTGTTCAGTGCCCAATGACCCACCTCATTGAAGATTATTAGTTTTGTCATCTGCAAATTCTTCGGTATTTCATAGGTCTGATGCTGCTTCTGCCATTTGCCATCATTTGCATCAGCAAAATTTAAGTGTAAACTTCTGCCAAACCTATATCACAGCATTTCACATGCAGCACAGGAGAGATTGTCAGCTCTCGTTGCAAATATTTTATTTCAAATGACATACAGGAACAGAAGTACAGAAATGACAGAAAAGTCACCCGCTAAAGACTGCACATTAGAGTAACATCTCTGCAGCCGATTAATCTCAACCGTGACGGTCCTGCAAAGACATCTAGGCAGGAAAGCTCTTCCAACCCAATGGAGTTGGGCAAAATACAAAATCACCCTCCCCCACAAAATCCAACAACAACCAAACCCTCTTTACTGCAGACAATATTCCTCTTCTACTTTCCCATAGTAACTCAGAAAGCCAAGTCAAGGAGGACAGATG
Source organism: Falco cherrug (assembly GCF_023634085.1). Classification (NCBI taxonomy): domain Eukaryota; kingdom Metazoa; phylum Chordata; class Aves; order Falconiformes; family Falconidae; genus Falco; species Falco cherrug. The sequence goes on along the minus strand of NC_073710.1, from coordinate 17,806,456 downwards.
CAGGCCTGAGCTATAAAATCCAGACTTTATTTCCTATCGCTCCCCTCCCCCAGGAGCTCAGGGGTGTTTAGATTCTGGGCTGTGGTTTAAGTCCATCTGCGTTCTTCAAGTATAAACATCTTCATTGAAACCAGACTCATTCTGCAAAGCCATTCATTTAGTGAGCTCATCTGTGAGAGACACGGACTGGCACATTTCTATGACAACGAAAAAAAAAAAAAAAAAGTAGCAGCTTGGCACAAATTAAACAGCTTTTTAAAGCCTCCCTATTGTTCCTGAGGCTGCTTTCTCTTTCCTCTAGCATCTATAGTTATCTCAGATATACTGCCCAGAACATCATCTCCCCCTAAAATGGTCCTTTTTCCATAGGGCATTTTGTAAGATGTTGATGTGGGGAGGAATGCTCAAAAACCAAACCAATCAAAGCAAAGGGAGTACTGTCCTCTCTAGTTCTCAACTGAATTAGAAATACATATACATCCTCAAGAGACAGTCCAAAGAGGGACCATAAAAGTCTGAACCAATAAAGCCATCCCAAAAAAATCCTCTCTTTAAAAATGAGTCCAAGTAGCTTGTTTTGTTTTGTTTAAATATCTTGCGGAAGATTAACTCTTGATAAAAAAAAGTAAAAGTAACTTTTTCTCTCCATCAAGAACAACAAAACTCATAAAAAACTGTCACCATTTGAAAACCATCATTCTTTCAATTGCTTGATCTCAATCTGGCTGGGGAAAAAGAAAAAAAAAAAAAAAAAAAAGACAACAGGGCAAGGCAGGTTATTTCAGTATAACCACTTCAGGTCAATGGTCCCACCTTGTAAAAGCAGATACAACAGGGAAAACATGACAGCATCTTTTCTTCACAAGGATTTCATGTCATGATACACATGATGATACAAAATTATGTCATTTTTTTCAGTCAAGATACAAACTTTTGATTCGGCTCAAGCAACTGATACAGTTTCTTAAAGCACTGCTTATTTAGAAGCCCACACACTAAAACAATTCAGCATCAGATAAACAAAGCAGTTTTCTCTGACATACGTTGCCAGTTAATGCAGAAATTCACATTGTACTGATGTTTGTTGTTCCATCCTTTCAAATCAATGACTGCCAGTTTACACGATTCATTAATTACAAGTAGTTAAGATTGTTTTTACTAGTATGGTACAGATGCCAAATCACTCTTGGTGATTTCCAACAAGAGCAAAAGATGCTATGAGTAGAAACAATGGAATGGACTCCCAGAATCTTGACATATGCCAAGCCACAAATATAATGCCAGAATAATCATTTTATTTTTTTCACTCCCATTCTCTCCACCTTAGTTTTTTGAGATCTAGTCTCAAGACAGACTTCGCTGAAACAGGCAATCTGTTGTGTCTTCCGCTAAGATCTCTTGAGTTCACAACAGCTCATGTCACGTGACCACAGAAATAATACATCACAGGAATAAAGAGATTCTGGTTTTTTAAGTCACAGAAACCTCAAGCGCAACTTCGTCTACTATGGTCAGTTTTTTCTCCTGGCATCATTGAAGGCTTCCCAGTCACACAGAGACTGCACCCATCCACTCAATGATCTTCATCTTGACAATGCTTTGACTCGATCTTTTACTCACAAGTCATTTTGTTTAATTTGCTTCAGACGTTTTTCCACACACGATTCACAGTAGTGATACACTGGCAGGCAAAGTACTGAAATGTTCCCAAAGGCATAGATGAAGGAAAACTCAGTTATTAGCGGATCTAGAAGGTACTACTTACTGCTTAGCCAGCTTGCCACAGACAGAAAGTTTATCTAGTACGTTATGGCTGTTCATGGTAGATGCAAGCTTGAGTTATGCAACTGAAACCAGTGACCTACTGGTGGAATCAGATGCTAGGAAGACAAAAGGTGTCCAATTCCAGCCCTAAGGACTCACTGATTCCTCCCAGAAGTCAAGATAGCAGTGAGACATAAAGCCCAGGAAAGGGCACCTCCTCTTGCTGACCAGCTCTCTTTAGTCAAGGACCAGAGCAAAAGCTGTAACATGCGATCACTTTCAGAAATGTTTTAAACTTAGAAATTAAATCAAGATGCAGGAAACTTTATTTTTATTAATTTCTAGTCAAAAAAGTATGAAAAGTGCATCCTGATTTTTTTGTTTTAACAAGTAGCTATTAAAGTGTTAAACCGTATTTTTCTGTGTGAAGTTTCCCATGTTACAGAATTAATACAGGAATAACAACTCAGGCTGAAGCAGTATCTTAGGAGGCCATGTGATAAACTATGGCAAATGCCACAGGACTCATTCTGTGCTAGCTCTCACATGGATCTGCAATGGGCAAGACAATGGGAAATACAGGCAACTTGGGGGAAACCAGAATTAAAGTACATCTCAATCTGAGAACAGAGATATCACACGTGGCAAGACTGAGTTCTCCAAGTGCAGCACATTCCCTTCCCCAGTTTATATCTGCAAATGGTGGGCTGCACTGTTTATTTTCTGCTGCCTACACAATGCATCAGATCTGCCTACCAGGAACACGTTACTATCTGCAGGACTGTTCCCCTGAGACACGTATACTCCCATGCACTCCAGAACTGGCAAAGACCACACAGTATCACGTTGTATTCCAGCTCTCTGCAGGGGTATCCTATGCCACGTCTCTCTTGCATATAAAGATACGCCACTTCTGAGACCAATGCAATCGTCACAGATGGTGATCAGTTACAAACAGGATGCATCCATCCTGCTGCACTTCACTGAAGAAACCAGCAGCAAACAGTTCCTTCCTCATCTCCACTGCTCACTTCTGTGCACTCAGAAATGCAGATCTTTACACTGCTGTCTCTGTCCCCACAGCTGACAGGATGGCAAGAAAAAAATTGAAGCTACAGGGCAACAGGTTCAATACAGGGCAATATGCTGGGCAGCGTATACAACCTCTTTTTACAAAGGTTAAGATTCACTTACAACCAGAGAGGTCCTGTTTTTTCCTATACAGATGAGACTTCCAGTTCCCTGATGAGGAAATGAAGTGATGTGACATTAAGCAGCTCATGAATTTCTTCAATTAATGCATTCTGCACAACGGAGACTTCCAGGGAATTATCTGCAACCACAGCAGTGCCTCATTCTCACTGCCGTGTCCCTGAGAATGAGTCACTTCAATTCCCATATTCTTGCTGCAGGCAGAGAGCTAAGGACTATTCCCTGTCTTCATTAGTCAGGCAAATGGTTGGAATCAAATGCTGAAACTACTTGCACGAAACTTTAATTAGGGTTACCTTATTTTCTGCATGTATTTGAGCATAGTTACCGTCAGCTCTTCACTCTTCATGTTGATTAGGGCTTATGCTACAGGAGGTAACACTGGCATCCCACCACCTTCAGGGAACAACTGAAGAGTGTGCCATACAACCACGGAGAGGATGGCAAAGAGAATAAAAAACAGTACCAAGGCAGTCTGAACCGCAGGAGGCTTGCAAGCAGCACACCTCCAACGCTGAGCTACATTACAAATCAACTGCAAAGCTATCCTGGCACAGGACACTATGTCGTGGGAGGAAAGGGGACAGCAAAGGCTGAAGAAGCCAACATTGGTAGATGACTCTGGGACCCTGATGTACAACGAAGCTCAGCACCATTCCACAGTGAGATCCAGGGCCAACACTCTCATTTCTGAACGTGTCAGCCCTTTCCAGCAAGTCATGGGGAAGCAGAAGGTGGAAGAAGACAGTTTCGAGATAGGCAGTATGCCTTACCACCCTATGAAGGGTCTTGAAGGTCAGCTACACCTGCAACAGGGCTCTCCTCAGCCACCAAACTCTTTATTGCAATATTACGCCAATTTAAAAGACAGTTTATCATTATTAAACTGGTTTGGGGGACATAGCGGTGTGACTGTGGCTGGTTTTACACATTTAAGGATACTGTAATTTTCATTTAGAAAAAAATTAGCAGAAGAGACAAAAAATCTGTGTTACAAGCGCTTTCAAATTTGAGAAAGCCTATGCTGAATACAGCTAGTATTCTGTATGTGCTTCATGTGATCTGCAAACTAGAGACACAGGAATTTTAGGCCAGGAGGGTGTCATTGACTAATGGGGATTCTCCCTTCCCTCTGGAGTATAGGTTTATGGAGGAATAAGATCATGTTCTCCAGGCAAGTTTATATGAAATGATTCATCTCTAGCCAGCTGCAGTCAAGACATCTGCTTGTTTTCATTTCACTACAGGGAGATTTGCGTGCCCCTCCCCCTTACCTCCAAAGGCAGCCAAGATTATATTCGATTATAAAAAGAAAACTTCAACAATTTCAAAACTAAAACTTCAGAAGTCGGGCAAATTACACAGAAGCCACAGATATACCTCTCCCCCACCTAAAGCACCCCTAAGGAACATGAAGTGAACACTAGGCTGAGGAAATCCTACTTAATCAACAGTCTATTGACTTTAACGCCAAAACATCTCCTCTGTACCCTGTGGTTTACATGCAGATCTGCCCAAATACATGAAAGTATTTTTTTGTTGTTTTGAGAATCCCTCACACATTCCACATGGGATCATGCAGACGGTCCTCGTGTGGTCAAATAAAGTTTGTGAACCCATGCCTTTATAGCCTTTCCATATTAATCTGCACTCTGGGCATATATCCAATTAAAGCCTCATGTATAGATCACTAGGTTACTAACTGGCCTGCATACTTGGGGGAAGGGGAAATAACAGGCTTATGACTGCATAATTTAACACTGCCTGTGCTTTCACTTTTGCATGCACAATTCTTTTTTAATCTAGTCTTACCATAAATAAAGAGTAATCAAGTTTTCTGAAGAGAAGCTCTGGTCCCTACGTGCTGGTACACACAGTAGCTAATGCTGAATGCACTTACATTAACACTAACTCCCGTGCAAAGACGACAAGGTCTTTTCACAAACATGTTACAAAAACAGGAAGCAAAGGGGAAAACTTCAGTGTTTGGAAACAGCAGAGCATTGTTTGTACAGGCTTTTCTTACAAATGCAAGAGGGAAAAAAATATGGGTAACATGAAATCCAAGCACAGCAAGAGTCTTAGATCAGACCTAAGGGTCTCAAGACAGCAGCTCTCAAAAGATCTCCAGGTACAGACTGTACAGGCAAGAAGATGCACAGGGTACAGAGGGTTTTTTTCCCCTCTTAGTTCTCCTAAGAAAATCTGACAAGTAAACATACAACCTCCCAAACCCTTGACATTAAAGGTAGATAACATAAAACAGTGCTGCATCTTTATCTCAATTAAAACAGGTATGATAAACGAAGAGGCATTGGGAAACACATAAACGACCAAATTTAAACATTTCCATTATTTTTAAACTGCATTTGAAAAGTAAGATACAATGGCATATGCCTTGCAGACTGTGGGCCACCCCAGAAGGCCATCTTCACCTCACATTGAGAAGCTGCACTATGGACCACATCCCTTCAAGATGAGTCAAAAAGCCCCAGTCGCAATCATACGGCAGTCACTAACTCAGAGACTTCCCTTTTCCGCTGCAGCACACATATCCAATCTCTAACTTGAAGCTGCTTTGTTTATATTTTTTGTATCCTTACCTCCTTTCTTTCCCCTCCCCCTTCAAGTCCACTCGCGCCACGCTGTACTATCATAAATGCATACAGCCTACACCATATATAGATAATGCGTGTAGTTAGTGCTGCCTTAATCCTGACTCACTCCAGGTTTAAAGCCATCCAACCTACACCAGTCCACAGGTTTAAAGCAATAAAGGATTAGCCCTGTACTTGGGCAGGCACCAAGGAGGGCTCAGCGCTTTCCCATGTCGTCTGTCTCCACGAGGGAGCAGCTTTATACACGGTCAACTCCCACGACAGATTTGATTTCAACAGATTTAAAGTACATTAGTCAACCCAAGTCACTGGGGACATTTGAAATAACTTACAATAAATCAGAGAACATTAATTTCAAGGGAGGCAGTGACATAGCACCAAAAGAGGCATTAAGTTAGTGTTAGGAGAGAAGCCGTTAGCAATATTTCTCAATGCCAGTAATTTTTTCACCATAAAGACGAGAGCAAGAAGACGTTACAGTCTTCAGGCAAATGCTGGGCTACTTAAGCAAAGTGGTTACCTAGAAGGGGTATTTCAGTGTTTAATACCAAAGCGCATGTCTGGTCCTGTGCATTTAATTTAATTTCAAGCTCCCCCAGCTTTACTTCCCGTTTCATTCACAGCAATCACAAAAGATGAATTATCTAACCTTAGAAAACGTGTTTTCAGTCAGACGAGACATGTTGACTGTGTCCGTACTTTCACCTTCAGTTCCGTGCCAGCACAAGTTTTATGTTTTCTTCAATGTTCACATTATTTGGTTGCAAAGTAGATGGGATTTTCAGTGCCAGGAGTCCACTCATGACGTTTGCTCCTCTGAGAGAGGAGGAAGAGCCTGTTCTGTGCCTCTGGATGTCAGGCTATTTTTTAGTTAAAAATCTAAAAACATTCCTCAAAAGTCACTGCAATAGTAGTGACCAAAAAAAAAAAAAAACCCAAACCAAACCACACCACAAAAAAACAAACCTGAATGATCTGAAAGAACCATGAACAGCTGAAAGAATAACTAAATAAAGTAATGACTAATAATTTGCACTTGCATAATATCTTTCATCAATGTTCCTCACTTCCATATAGCAGGAAAGAAAAGTGGCTGCATTTCGTAACAAAAAGATCAGGAATAATACTTTGAGCCCTTACCACACAGTTGAAAATGCTTTTGCTTTGTAAGGAATATGTGAAAAAGTATCAGTATTCCCACACTGAAAGAAGTTGGAGCTCATTTTCCAATTCCGTGATCATGCTACCATAACCTATTTACTAAAGGTAGAAGTTTATAGCAATTATTTTGTAGATTTTCTTCCCATTTAAACAATGACTGAACAACATCTGTAACATGACATTGTTTTCCCTTTCTCCAGACATCCAAATAAAACTCGCTGTTCTACACTAGCATTGGATAAGGAACATGAATCATCTTCCACAAGGAATCGACAGGTACTCAGAACTATGGGCATTTCACTACCGAGCAGTAAGGATACATCTCATTCAACACAGTCCAGCAGAGTAGACAGCAATCTCCTCTGCTGCAAAAGTAAATGCTGTTCTTCAAAGCATCACTGGGCCTTTCACAGTTTTGGTCCCTTCCTTCCTTTCTCAGAGCCAAGATACTCGCTGAGTATCAGACAGCAGAACACCACAGCTACAGTCAGAGCACCCAAGGAAAGCACACACCCAGAGCTCCTCACCACTGACACCCAGTGCCCTGCCTGGCACTGTAACAGCCAGGGCAAAGAAATCTCTCATTGTGCAACTTTTCAAACTGCCAGGAATAACTCCACACTCAGATCTCCCCAACTAGAACAACTGCAGAGATGGTAAAAAAAAAACAAAAACAAACAAAAAACTGCAGAATTGCATTAGCTTACACCAATAGCTAACAGATCCACTATTTAAAAGTCCACATAAATTTCTACCTTCTTACAGCTTACATTGCAGTAGAGAGAAACGTAGTGCTTTGAGATGCCACCGCAATCATCTTCTTCTCAAGTGATTCCTAAATTTAAGAACTCAACATCAGAAAGTTTGTATAGTAAATCCAAGGTATGAGAAGGGAGAGAGAACTGCTGATCTTTTTTCAAAAACGGATCACAACACCATGCTTCTATAGTAACTTTGCAAACGCACTCACATCCTGAAAATTTCAGTGCAGTCAAGGTTTCCCTGACTTTCTACTTCTAAATTCAATCTTAACAGCCTCTAAAGCAAAAGCAAAGTGGTAGGTTGTCGGAAGTGACTATTAGGAGAATATACAAAGCATGCACGCTGCAGAAAGCGAGAGGCTTGAACTGATTGGCACCTGGTTCCCTGACAGAAATTTTCTTTGCAGGAAGATTGAAGGGTAGTAAGAAGAGCATGACACCCTGGGCCACATTCTGCTGTCAGTCACTCTCCCACACTTCCACTGATTTTTCGTGAGATTTACAACCATTAAGAAAATGAATAGCCATCAAAAACAGGAGGGAAGATGCCGCCTGGTAGCCAAAGCAAAGAAACTTCATTCCCACTCCAACTCCTACCAGTCATTTATCATGAACATTAGGGCAAGGCACAACATGCTACTGATTCTTGGTGTTCAACCTAAGACACTCCAGAGTGAACCACAGATGTATACACCAACTGAGTAACTGACACGTCCAAAAATCTGATCCATACTTATTTGTTTCTTTGTTTTCCCCATGTATAAAACACTAACCATAAAGCACTTCAAGAAGCTGAAGCACAGTGAAGTTGAAACCCAAGGAGTTTTGTAGAATGGAGTCATTATACTATCATCCAAAAATCATTTTTTCTGATCATTTTAAAAGCCAAAAATAATCCCTCTTTTTTTTTTTTGTTCACAGAAGGTCAAAAAGACATTCATATTTATGGAAAAAAACATACACATCCTTAGTATGTTGATTAAAAAGTTGAATTCCACTTGGCAAGTTTCAGACACCTTTTTTTAAATGCAGTTTCTGCTTTACTATTAATAATGCCTATCCTTGAAAATGGTTAACAAAGTCATTCAGCCTTCTTTTAGGTGCTTGCACAAACAAAGCAAAAACACAGCCGGCTCGCAATATGCACTACTTGTTTTACAGTAGCAAACAAAACACTTCATGGTACGATGGAAGCCCATTACAACAGGAACCAAACATGGTACGAGACACCTGTCGATCCCAAAAGCTTAGGTTCCAATAGCCAAAACAGACAAAGACTCAGAGGAACGGGCCACTGTCACATAAAAAACAGCACAATCACAGCTTTACCATTGAGAAATCCCTGCTCTGTACTGTTGGGAAGACACATCATGGGGTATCTTCAGGAGGTCTAAGAAAACAAAGGTTTTCTTTTCAAAATTATCCAAACTGTCTACCTGCACATGCAATTACTTAATTTTGCTGTTAGATGTTTGCTGTCTAGACATAAATAAAGAATGAGGCAATTTTTTTGTTTACAGAATTCTTGCCTTACCTTTGGGTTAACACGATCACAAACCTCATCCATAAAATATGCATAGACATCTATATACTTCAGAAATACATACAACATAATATTTTTTTTCTCTTAGAAATACTTCTTATTTCGCTTGCAAACACAGTTTCTTTAGGCCTAGGAAAAATACTAGATAAAATATAAATATAAAATAATGATATTTGGAAATGCATTTATGTATTCTCAAAAAAAGCCCTCTGATTTAGCTTAATCTCAGCTTTCATCAGGCAACATTTATTGTACCACATGTGGCATCTTTGTAAACAAAACCTTACAAAACCTAAATCCATTTCTGTACTTTAAGATTTGAATTTAAAATTTTTAAGAAGGAGAAAAAGATTTTATTTTATTCAGCATTTCTTTAAGCATTGGAAATCCAAGAAGCAAAAGCCCTTTAGGGACAGAGTTGCATGCATTCAACATCCTCATTCTTAGTATCATGAAGTTAGAAATCTGGAGTTTGAGAAGCATTGGATATTCATTTTTTATTCATCTTTTTTGAAGCCCTAGTTATTACTCTTCTCCTCAATGACAGTGACAGCCATTTTTCCTTTTAAATTTTCCATCCAATGAGAAAATCATGCAACCTCTTGGTCACAGGAACAAGAACTTTAGGGAAACTGCAAGATACTTTGAAAAGCGCAAGAGCTCTTACCGCTGAAACAAGCGGTAATCCTGAGCAGAAAGGGAGAGCAACACTCCAAGGGCCCAGCACATGAAAGGCTTATCCCATTTTAAACCTCACACGTTGCCACTGCCTCCAAAGTGAAAATGGCTATGGATGTGTTTATCAAGCAAGACAACAGCAGAAGCAGCAGCACCACCTTCCTACGCTTCCAAGAAACTGGGGGCAGCTACCCCTGTAGAGGATTCACCCTCACGCAAGCTTCAGCCAGGACCACACACCACAGCAGTATTCCAGCAAATTTCAAGACCAAATGGGGGAAAAGCGATCAATTTGCAGTGAGCAGCGTATTTTTTTTAATAAAGCTCTACTGTCTGGGGAAGAGAGGCAGGAGGGAGCTGGCGCATGGCGCACAGAGCAGCAGCAGCGGGAGCTAGAAGGACCTTTCCAGGAATTCTGAATGAGAACGGCATGCACGCTGGTGCAGTCTGAATCAGGGGTGCTCAGCAAGCCAGACTGCACCTCCCGGCATCACGGACATCGGCTCACACTCCTCCCACAGCACCCTGACATTTCAGCTATGGGGATGCAAATTAAAAAAAAAAACAAAACAACAAAACCCAACAAAGACAAATAAACAAAATTGTCCTGTCAGTAATTACCTTTGCTGGTCCACCATGACTCTACCGAATAATGAAACATTACTACACCATAGCAAATCGCATATGTTTTCCCCAGGCTTGCCAGATATGAAGGTGCAGAGGAAGCACTTGGTCCCATGGTCTGTCACATCTTGAAGGTGCTCGCTGCTGTCCTTGCCAGGGCTTTCAGCCCGCAGTGAGCAGTCCTCCCGAGTTTCTCTGTCCCTAGCCCAGAGTTTCCCCACAGACGAAAATAATGGCACAAACTCACTTTCCACCGGGACAGTGCTGCCTAAATGTTGGCGTAAAATGGGTGAAGCAGCGACAGCTTCTACACTGTTTCTGTCTAACAGGGAAATTTCCAGCAAGCCTCTCACTCATACAAGAGCCACTCCTAGCGCAGGCTGCCCAACGCCTCGAGATCTGCCGACCCAAGAAAAAAAAAGTGGGGCTCTGTTTTGAGGAGAGCTGTACAAGCCTAAGAGTAGAGTCGGCCATCTCCCCCAACAAGCAGGCAACCTGAAAGCTGCACCGTGATCTTTCACTGAACCTTTCTGGCTTTCTGAACAGCACATCCTGCCATTCACATTACAGGCAATGAATGGTAATCCCTCTCCTCAAATTACCCTACTGATTTCAACAGAGCGAGACCAAGAATGTACGTGACCAAGTGTACTTCCAGTTCAGATTTTAGTCATTGCAACTTGACGAGTTTCTTGGGCTCAATTAGTAACAGCACACATTTAGCAGATGTGCTCAAATCCAGAAAAAAACAGATGCCTTTTTTCCTAAATTTCTAAAAAAAAAAAAAAAAAAGGCTTAAAAATATTTCAAAACATCCTGAAAACTCAGATTAAAGTAAAAGGAAATAGCCTTCACCATGAACTCATGCCCTGGACACCACAGTCTGTGACCTGGCATGTCACCTGCTTTTGTGTTTTTGCACTCCATTGGCCCTGTCCCATCAGTCATGGGGCAGCCCAAGAGGCAAAGACAAGAAATTAAGTACTGGAAATGCCAGTACTGGTAACATCAAATGTCCACAAAACCTGCAACAAGACCCCCTCCTCCAAAACCAGAGAGTATTGTTAAATTCCCCTAATTTTTAAGCCTATGAAGTGAAGGCCTTTTAATTTAGCACCTGGTTCTGACTCATTCATGTTCTCCTCCATGACCACAAGAGCTAAAACTTCACCCTCCACTGATCGGTTATAATGTATGCTTTTCAATTGTCTTTTCCTTTTCCTGGTGTTGCCCCTGCATTCTTAAATATTGTGCAAAACAGGAAAATTTTATGCAACGATTTAATAATACATTGTTTTTGGCAGCAATTCCAGCCTACCATGTTTCCCCCTCTCTTCTTCCTCAACAGCCTGGTGGACTATATGCTGAAACAGATCAGCTCCCTGATCCGGTTAAAAGACAATAGATCTGCAAAAGGTTAAAACAGAGAAATCATTCCCCAGCCAGTTCACACAGATTTTCTCAACCTGACCCTGCAGACTGTTAAGCGTGTACAAAAGACATATTGACGCGGCATGGCACAGATGCAGAAAAGAACGGCAGAGGCCAGCATTACTAAGCCAGCATTACTGCCAATGGCACTGCATCATCAGATGGTGTGAAAAAGTTATTTATTCAGTGCACACACATGCACAAGAGCTCTACATATATTGCACATGTTAGAGTATTAATCACCTTCAAACGCACGATTGTTTATGGAGTTAAGCACTACATACCTATAAACACATGCCGAGACAGAACAAACCTGATGCACCTAGCACTGCTCAAAACACTAACAAGCACGCCACAATCTACCCATGCAACCCACAACCTAATTAATTCTAAAGACTCCAAAAGGCTTGAATTATTTGAGGTAGCTCTTTTCATTCACAAATGCTATGTGGGGAGATGAGTAAAACCCCATTAGCCCAGTCATGCTTACTAACATAGAAGGAAATGAGAGAAGCCTTTTTGCTGTACCACGTTAAAACTCACCTGTTATTTAGGAACTTCAGAAGTACGAACAAATTCTATGCAATAAATGAAACAGCTGCAAAAAATCACTCCTCTCGCTGTACTAAACCTACCACATTTTTCCTTCAAAAGCATCCCTCAGCATACACAGTTCCGTCAATGATTTTGGTGGGACCGAGGCTTGAGCCCCTGTCCTCCCACTCTTGCTAACAGTGCAAACTTAAGCTTGCAAACCGGAACGTCGCTGCAGATGGGATTCTCAGCCTAGCCTTTCACCTCTGAAAAACTAAATGTCCTTTTGGTGTTTCACAGAATCATAGGATCATAAAACGGTTTGGGTCGGAAGGGAGCTTTCACGATTATCTAGTCCGACCCACCTGCCATGGGGTTCACTAGACCAGGTTGCACGAAGTCCCATCCAACTTGACCTTGAACACTTCCAGCGATGGGGCATCCACAGCTTCTCCAGGCAGCACATCCTTTCCTAAGGAGAACCACACCCCAACTTCGACCTTCTAGCAGACTCTTCCCATCACTAGTTAAAATGTTCCACTACAAAAAAGAAATGATCTCACAGCTCCACAGAGGCCCAGCCCCATGAGGGACGGCTGAGCTCCTCCAGTCCCAGTTCTGTTGTAGGATCAGGTCCCCACTGAGGACCACAGGCAATTTACAAGCTTCCTCAGGGGGACTATTACCACCACGTAGTGGCTAGCACCATATCTTTACTCCCCAGCCAAAACGAAAAATGAGGCAGAAGTATTTCTGAGTATCCTTTTTATTTATGCTCCTAAACATGTAAAATTTACTGGCTGGGTGTTAACACTCATAGCCTTGAGAGCTCTCACTCTATCAATGAATATAGCTTCTGTTTTCATATTTTATATAAGCTCTATACCATATAAACACATACCTTAACACTACTGACTTATAAATACACTTTTTAACCACTGTAGGAACTATATATTCAAAGGTATGTTTGATAGGTACTAAACAGCTTTAAAGAAGTATCACTTTGGGTTTTCTTACACCGAGCTACTAGCTAATACAGCAATAAAATAGGTTTGTCACTACAGAGTAATATACCATTAAATCACCAAGTCTTCAGAAAAATTTGGGTTTCATTAATGCAGGCGCATGCCTGCCTTCAGTTCTGAAAGAGAATCTCAATTTCACCAGCACAGACGACATGGAGCAATTTGCTGTGAATTTGCAGAGTTCTGAATTATCAATGGGTTGTATGTAAATTATGAGATTCAACGCTCTTTCTGATGTGCCTGAAGAAAACACCTGCTGGATGGAACAGGGTAAACCAGAATACACAAAAACATGTACACTCAAAACCCGTACAGGTACCACTTCTTGTCAAATGAAAACAATCATTTGCAACAGTAAACAAGAAGAAATATTAAACAGTAACTGAACATTCCATTGTTATAATGGATCCAAAAAAATTATCTTAAATTGCTTTGTTATTTATGTGTTTATGCTTATTTATACACATAAAGATGGCAGGCCCACCGCACTAGTTTTAAGTCACATTCGCAGAGCTCCATCAATAGCACGGGCCTTGACGACAGCACTTGGTTTACTGAACAGACTGTTTATTTTACTTTTCTATTATTATTATAGCTAATTCATAATCATTTTATTTGGAATTTGGATAATGCTACAATATTCCTTTTCCAGGAAAGCTTTAAGAAAATTCTTCTTATAAGACTGTTTTGAAATTTCTGAGCTCTGCATAATACTTCCCACTTGAGCTAATTGTTTTTCAAAGGAAATTTAATTTTTAAAAGTGTGTTTTTCTAACTAATGGGAACCTGTGCTAAAGTAAACAATGAGTCTGGCTTGATAGGAATTTTTGCTCTATCTTTACCAAAAGAAGGAAGGAAAGACATGTAATAGCATGCTGAAACACATGCAGTAGCTTAATTGTTGAATTTTCAAAAACAATCAGAAGACAATTTTCTACTCTGCTTCGCCTGTTTGAAGTAGACCATCCTGCCCCTGCATCATTTCATATTAATTCAGTATATTCTTCTCTCTAGAAGAAAATATAAGTGCAGTTCCCTAATCCACTTATATTCTTGTTTCAAGTATTTTTCCCACTAGCTAGCTTGTCAATAAACTACTGTCCTCACACATCACTTTTGTACAGAAAAAAGTTTAAAAGACACTCAAACCTTACCAGGATTGTCACCAGCTCTGAACAGAACATCACATTACATTCAACCTACCTGCCAAGGCAAAACCAAGAAACGGGCATGAAAAGCTAAAGTTTCCACCTCCTTGAGGGATATTAATGAGTAACTTCACCGTTTCAGTTATATCTTCCCAGATGGGAATTAGAGGTCATCCCTAGCCAGCAAAAAGGAATCACTTATTCTTTCCTTTTCTGCTGTGCATACGTATGTATCACAAGTCTTTCTTGCAACTCAGTACTCTAAAACTCATTGTCCTAAACATCTACTCCCAACTGGTGCAAGTAAAAGAATTAAAGAGAAAAGCAGGGCAGAGACATGAAAGGGACAAGGCAGAACAAGTTCAGTTATGACAGCTACCTTTCAACCACTGAAAACTAAATTTTAACATTTCTGCTGAAGATAGTCATAGGGTTATTCTTCACACACAACTAAAAAAAAAAAAAAAATCACACAAGGAATATCAAATTGGATTTTATTTCTGTCTTTGTTTTTACTATCACTGCCCTTCAAGCTGTGCAAGGACAGATCTCACTGGAAAAAAAAAAATCAGCAAAGGCGCTACATTTGAGTTTGGTAGGTGTTTATAAAATAAACATTATTCCTCCCATAGGGGAGAAAGTCAGATTCATCCCCAGGCAAGCTGTTGTCCGGCAAATCAAGTTTCTAAGTATCAAAATTTGCTACTGGGACTTTAGCGTTTACATTTAAAAAAAAAAAAGTTATAGATCTGCATTTACTTTCACCAAAAAAACTTTAGCTAGAATGAAAGCCTGGGAAAGATGCAAGTGAAACTGTAATGGTGAAACTGTACTATATTTAACCCATTCTTTGAGAAATGAGAAACACGAAGCAAACAATGGAAACAACATCAGTCAGATAAAAGTCCCAACACACCTACAGTTATGGGACTCTCCACACCACAAGCTAATATCTTTCCATTTGTTAACTGAGCGTATATACCAATTCAGAACACAATTGTTACTCATTTTCAATTAACGTAGACTTATTTTAATTGAAACAGTCACTTGCAACAATGTCAGAAAAAGCGCTTTGTAGAGAACATTATTTTTTTCCACCCTAAATTCTGCTAAAATAAGATGGCCAAACACTTTTTCCATTGCGTACTTGCATGGTGCTTCTGCTACAGGAAGCTATCTTGTCAGCACAGAACATGTAACTGCCTAATTAAACAACGGAAGTAGTTACCTCTCACAGAAAAAAATCTGTAAATAGGGTCTCATTGGCCAGAGTTATATGTGGGCACATACAGTGTCTACTTGTGGAAAAAAATGCAGATGGAATAATCCATACGCAAACTAATGCTAACTCCTATATTGCAGGCCAGGCACTGACAAGTAAGAGCTTGTGGGGAGAAGACTTTAATTCAAATATATGTCTCAGGTGACAACAAAAAGGATAGAAAGTGCCTAGAATCAACAAATAACTTATCCACTGTACTAGAGGATATAATTTGCCAGATCTGGATTTAGCTGTCATTACAACTTTTGCTTTCAAATGCAAAACAATGTGATGTTGTTTTCCTGTTCAATTTTATTCATGTTATATAGAATGCAGTAAAACTCGTCATGCCAGAGGATTTGCAAAGGGATGATGTGAAGATTAATTACTGGCTGCTCATAAAGGACCCTGCCTGTGGAAAGTTCTATGTGTAAAAATGACCTTGTTATCAGAGTTGTTGAGTGCTTCCAATGCTCACTTTCAATGGGCGGTATGGGTATTTTTCTACAGTTTTGGAAAACCAAATTAGTTCCATCTAAATATCCACCTACAGTTTCAGGAGGTTTTGGCATTATGCCTGTACCCCATTTCCATAGGCAGTGGGGGTTAAACTACCGCAGATCTTGCTTAAATCACACCTTTTCAGCTGGGGAAAAAAAAAAAAAAAAAAAGAAAAAATGAAAAAAAAAAAAAGTAAAATCTAGATATTGTAAAGCCAATGTCTGGAAGACACCTGCTAATTGTACCCATACATTCAGGCAACAAGTGAATACGGATCTTATCCTTGTGCCCTAATTACTCCCTGGAAACCAAAGACACTACTTGAAATAATAAAGCACTGATATTTCTGTGAACTTGGTATTTACTTGGTGAGTTAGCACTGGAAAAAAATGATAAGGCGGAAGACCAACCACGAAGAGCACTGCTTAACAAAATGGAGCCTGCAATGGTACGTACAATGTTTTAGTATCTTCTTGCTATTTATATACATGAAGTAATTAGGAATGAGAACACCTCAACGTTAATTAAAGCACGACCCCATAGGACTTCAGAAATTTTTTCAGAGATGGTTTCTTTGGCGACAGCTTTGCCAGCGAGCGGAGTTTGACGTCTCCTGTATAAATACAAGTTCATGCCTAGTATTGCCACATTGCAGTGATTAACATCTGAAGCATGATCATGCCTCTGTCTACCGGTATCCCTCTCGTCTGCTCAGAAATAATCAGCTACGGATACTGCCAGGAAAATGCCTCATCTCCACTGATACTCAACTTCCCCTCTACACTGATGGTATCTTAATAAAATGAAGAACTGCAAAAGCTCCTTGTGGTCGTGTCTTTCAGGGGTTTCCTCCAGCAATGCTCGACTGAGTCTTCCTTCTCCCTTTACACAGTAGTTCTATCAAAGAAAGAAAAATATTCCCTTGGAAACATCCTCGGCAGCTCGGTGGAAAATGGTAAGCAGAGATGTCATTGTGGCACAAAAAAGGGCTCCGTGAGAATAGGCAGCTGGCCTACCTGAAGGTTAAAGTAGGTCCCACTGAAAACCTGCTTTGAATACTCCACAGCAGAGCGTGATGCAGGAGACGCATTTACACACACTAGGTCTCTGCGTACCGAAGTGTGAAAAAATCCAACCTCTGAGCACAGCACAGACTGGATGAAACCCATTGAAATACACCATTAACAGAAATTCACACAAAAGCCAATCCACTCTCTCATATCACGAGTGTCCTATAGGAAGGCCAGAACGAAGCCATTGAGAAAAATGAGACACTTGCATATAAATCAAAAAACCAACAGGATCGAAGTACTGAATGATTAAAAATCAGTGTAAAGCATGTTTTGCAAGCTGTGTTAATTGCTATTTCACAAAATTTGGATGTAGCCCCGTCACATATTATATGAATGTCGAAGTAATACCGGCCATGAAATTTTAAGCCGTACATGTAAACATAAATCATATTTTTAAAGGCTGCAGCCGTCTATTGTACATCTTTTGTACTGTTGATAGCACCACCTTGCCTTTTTCTCTTGCATCATTTTCCATCAGGAAGAAAACCCTGAAGGAATCACCGTATTTTACGATCCCATTTGCCTGTGCCTGGGCAGGGAATGTGACCTGATCAGAGCCCCAAAAACAGGCCCAGACCAAAGCAGAGCAAAGACGGTGCAAAGCCCCAGCCTTCGCCCTCGGATTAAAAGCATCCTCCGCCTCCCTCACCTCCAACTTGGGCGGCCAGAGCTCTGCTGACTCTGGGTTCGGAGAGAAATGGCTCAGTGTGGCGATTCCACGTCAGTGTCATGATGAGGAGGGAGGAATGAGAAAATAAAATAATAATAGTAAAAAAAAAAAATTTAAAAAGGCACAAATGGCCAGCAAGAGGCAAAAGGCAGTAACAGTAACAGCAATAATAATGAAGACTAGACTCGCTCGGAAAAAAAACCTCACCGAAACTGCAGTACGGAATACCGCCGGATTACAAAGGACACAGGGACCCCCGGGGGCACTCCGGACCCCTCCGGCCAGCCCCCGGCACACGGCGCCCCCGGGGGGCACGGCGCAGGGCCGGCCGCCGCACAAAGGCGCGGGCACCCCCCGCCGCCCCCCGATGCCCCGCGGGGCGGGGAAGCCCCCCGGGGCCGCGCCGTGGCTGCCCCCCGCGGCGGTGGCGGTGGGCCCGGCCGGGCTCTTACCGTGGCCGAGGCGACGCTGTTGTCCGCCAGGGTCAAGTGGTGCGGCTCCCACCGCCGCAGGAACTTGGAGGTGAGGATCTTGCTGAGAAACGTCCGGGGGTGCCGGATGACACACACCTGGATGTCCCCCTCCTGCAGCAGCTTGTACCTCATGCCGTTGCAGTGGAGCAGGGCTCTCCGGCACGGCGCGGCACCCATTTTATTCCCCTCGGGAGCGGACATCTCGCCCAGCAGCGGCTTGCTCTCCTCGGTCTGCCTGCGGTCGCTGCCCCCGCCGGAGCCGCCGGTGCGATCCATGGCAGCCCCGCGGGTCGGGGGTGGCGCTCGGCGGCGGCCGCCCGGGGGGAACCGGTCTCTACGGGCGGTAGAGACGGGTAGAACCAATAAAATAAAAAATAATAATAATAATAAAAAATCCAACCCCACGCGGCGGATTAAAAAGAAAACGCTGGGGGGGGGAGAGGGGGGTCGACAAAAAATCTGTCAGGGAAGATGGGGGAAGGGGCCGGAGCGCACCGGCGGGGAGCGGGGGGAAGGGGGAACGGGAAGCGATAAAAATCCTTATTCAAACTTCAGAATCCGCCCCCGGCGGGTCCCCCTCGCGGCTCTCAGAGCGCCGCGTCCATGCTCCCGGGCGGGCGCCGGCCGAGCGGAGGGTCGGCTCCCGGCGGGGGCGGCAGACAAAAGCCGGCGGCGGGGGCTCCTGGCGGCGGCGGGGGCTGCGGGGCGTCCGGCCGCGGCTCCTTCCTTCCCCCCGGGGCGTGTGCGCGACAGCCTGCGGCGGCGGGCGCGCGTGTGCATGTATGTGGGTGCGTGTGTGCGGCCGTGGGTGCGGGTGTGTGTGCGCGGCGGGGGCGGGGGGCGGGGGTGTGTGCGGGTGTGTGTGTGTGTGTCTGCGTGTGCGTGTGTGTCCACGCGCGCCGCCGCCGCCGCGGGAGGAGGCGGCGAGAGGAGCGAGCGCTGCCGACTGCCTCTCGCCGGAGCGGCCCCGGGCGCCGCCGATTGGCTCCGAGGGGGTCATGTGCCGCCCTCCCTGACGTCAATGGCCGCGGAGCCGCTGAGGGCAGCGGCGGCGGCGGCCGCGCGAGGTGCGCGGGAAGCGCTGCGCGCGCGGCCGCGGCGCCCCTCCCCTCCCCTTCTTCCCCTCCCCGCCTTCCCACCCCCGTCTCCGGCCGTGCCCCACCGCGCGGCCCCGCTGCCCCCGTTCCCCAGTTCCGCCGCCTTCAAGGGACGAGCGCCGGGGCTGGCGGGGGCCGGGGGCGGTGCCGCCGCCCGGGAAGGGCGGGAGGTGTGCAGGCACACCTGCGCACCCGGCCGCCGTCAGGGCCCTGCGCGCCGCGTACCCTCCGCCATGAGGGGAACCCCCGGCGCCGCGGGGCAAAACGTGAGGAGAAGTGGGGGGTTAGTGCGGTAAATCCCCCTTTCTTTCGTCCCCCGCGCTGACAGGAGCTCGGGGCAGTGCGGGGGCTGTGTGGCAGTCCCTCCCACGGAGAGGAGGCAGTGGCAGCCGTGAGGTGACGGCGCGTTACAGGTTGCGTTCTGAGCATCTTCACCGGCGGCGTTAAGCTCTTGTGCAAGCGCTGCAGAAAACGGCGAGGGAAGCCCCCTGCCCGGTCGCTGTCGCTTCACCAGTGGCTCCCGCTAGTGTTCCTGCTCCCCTGGCTTCGTCGGGCCACCGGAGCTGCCGCGCTGCCCTGAAGCGCCTGCCCGGGAACGGCGGGGTCGGTGTGCAAGCCCGGCAAGAGCGCAGGGTGCCGAGTATCCTCTCGAAGCAGAAGAATTGTTTACCGGGGAAAAAAACAAACAAACAAAAAACCCTAATGAAAAAATGAACTCTCTTTTAAGACCTCTAAACCGCTTAACAGCTCAGTAATGCTGTGTGCAATATGGATGCCGTGTCAAGAGAAATGGTACCATTCGTTTATACTCGCTTTTTTCTCAGCGATTTAAAAGGTAGTGGTAAAACTCAGACCTCATTTCCAATTTCCTCATTTGAACAACCAGGTTAGGACCAACAAAATAAGACATATTTTATATAATACACGCACATGTCATCAACCCGTAGAACTCATCGTAGCAGGTATTGCCGATGTCCAGAATTCAGAAGGAGTTTACAGGGCTGTTTTACTTGATGCTACCAAAATACCCAGAGAAAGTATAAAACTTCATGCTTAAAAGTTTAAGCTCATCTCTACTCGAGGGAGGTTGGGAAAGGGCCGATTGCTCTGTGGCAAGCCGACCATTTCACAGCGCGCACCTGCAGCCTGGTTTCTGGCGGCATCTCCTAGTGCAATAGCTCTCAAATGAGAGGTCACCATGCCAAGTGAGGTGCTGGCAGTTAAGAGCAGAGTCCTGAGCCTGCCCAAGAGAAAGCGCTTTCATCTGGTATGTTCGCATCACCAGTCACACAGATTATCTATTGGAGAGGCGAGCTGCAACTGGAAAGCTTTGGGAGCCTTTGCCATAATGCCTTTTGTAGCGGCTGTTGTCAAAGACAATGCATGACTGGCTGGACCACAATTGCTGTGAGCATGTCCATTACGTGTGTTCTAGAGCTGTTGTGTTGAAATAAGCTTGCATTTGACAGGAGAACTGCTGTTTAAACGCTTTCAGGAGGGAAGGTTTTTGTAATCTATCAATTACTAGCCAATTTGAGGGATACTTTTGTTGCATGTTATCATCAAAATTACTTATGAAAAGCTAGGAAGTCTCAAGAGTACTCCTAAGAATCAGTTGATAGAGCAATGCAGAACTATGCGATTTGGTGAAGGTTAGAAGAAAGACACTTGATTAATGACATGAATAAAGAAAAAAATCTCTTTGACAGAGGTTCAACTTGTCAGTATCTCATGGCCCTGGTAATTACTTACCTCCTGAACTTAAACAAACTGACTGGTCATTATGCACTAAACATTACAGGCGGTTCCCACTGAGCTTTATATACCATATACTGCTAGGGGTGACTGACGCACACATTTACACTGAAATAAAGCCAGGTATACTCATACCTGTAAATATGTGTGGATCTGCAATAAAAAAAATATTAAAAAAAAGACTTGCAAAAAACATTTTAATAGGACAGCTTTGTTTAGATGTAAGCTTTTTACTGCAGGAACCACCTGTTTCTAGGAGTTCCTAGGGTGCCTGGCACAAGTGAGACCTCTTCTCATCTGACCCAA
This sequence comes from Falco cherrug, assembly GCF_023634085.1. Taxonomy (NCBI): domain Eukaryota; kingdom Metazoa; phylum Chordata; class Aves; order Falconiformes; family Falconidae; genus Falco; species Falco cherrug. The sequence goes on along the minus strand of NC_073710.1, from coordinate 17,784,821 downwards.
GGCACTGTTCTTGTACAATGACTGTGTCAATAGTAGGACTATTTGCATATGCTCACCTGCACCGACACTCCACTCAGTGAAAACTGCAACCAATGTGACTATTTTGGTGAAAGTTCGTGCAAACGATCCACCTGCTCAAACCACTGCTTTAAATCTACCATAATTGTCATCTCTGAGAGCTGCTTGCCAGTGCGAGGATCGTATGTAAAGAGTCGGATGTTCTTAGCTGAATTTCCTTGGCAAATTAAAGCAGATATTTTCCACTTGTGTTCCACAGAAGGTAGCAAAAAAAGCAAGGCTGGTCTAGAGCTATCAACGCACGAGGTACCTGAAAGGATCTAAGCCTCCACTGGAAATCCACCACTCCAAAGTGTTGAAATCCACTGAGATATTGCAAAAGCACAGTGATCAGGCAGCGCCGCTCCTAGCAGCCTGTGTCAAGGACAGAGGTCCAAACCCTCAGAGGTGCTCTGCATTTGCAGCTCCCACTGAATCCACGCTCTCAGGCTGCAGGTGTTCTCACTGAAGTAAACTCAGCACCGCACGATAAGATCAAGGTAAGAAATCTCACATTGCCTGCCAGAACGGGGCAACCAAAAACCCTGTCTAGACAAGTGAAATTGAAACATGCTGCTTGCTGCACAGCTTGCTGAAACGCGTATTAGCCATCCAGCCTGCAGTAAATGACTGGTATGTGACTCAAGGCTGAACACATTAGAACTAACACCCCTTCTCATATCTCTTCTAAACTATACCAAGCAGAAGTTCGATGAACTGCATTCCCGGCTTCGTGTTTTTCCAGATTTCCTCTTCTGGCTCCATGCAGCCAATAGACATCTCAGGTATACGTGCTTGGCAGTATTTCAAGGTAGCGTTTGGGGAATTGCTGTATGTTTTGTTTTCCTCCCCAGAATCTAATTTTTATGAGCAAATCCAACCAGAAGTTTATCATGAAAGTGGGACATAATAATTCATTCATATAATAAACACTGAGCACATAATTCATAATAAATAGCACATCATTGAAAATGTACCTCTAGCTACTCAGAAGGTGCCTATGGGCATGCTGTCAGTTCTGAGTAATTCAAGAATTTGTGAGGTGTTCTATGAAATACCTCATTTCTGTGCTAGAAGAGAAACACAGGCTTTGGAAATGAAAATTGAGTAGTTTATTTATTATCATTGATATTACTACCAAGTAGAAGCTCTTTTAAGTCAGGGCCTCTAGGTACACGTCAAATTTGACAAGGGGAAGACATAGTCAGAGAGAGACTTGTTCTACTTTGCAGAAATATCAGTGCAATTGGATCAAAATGAGAGTGGGGCGGACAGGGAAGCAGGCAGAGGTGAAGATGTTTCTTCCAGAAGAGAGGTCGATGGCAGAAGGATAATTCAGATCCACTTACCAGTCCTGTGCGCTGCTCCCAAGTTCTGCCCTTTCATTTGCACTTCTTTGTATCTTGCTCTTTTTTAATGACTCACAGGCATTTCATAATAGGCTTTGTAAACAGAAGCATTACCTCCTGAAAGATACCATAGCTTGGAAAACAGGGATATACCCACCATGCAGTTTAAGCAGATGACTTCTGGGTCACTGACAGAGGAACAGATTTACACATATTATTTTTTTTCCTTTCCCTTCCTCAAAAACTAATTCAGTTGTGATCTGTATTATTCAGAATATTCACCTGCTCAGTTATATGCCCATAAAACCAGGAAGGCCCATAAACACCATCATTTGCAAATACCAGCTCGGACTCCAGTCTTAAAAAAACTTTTAATGCATTTCCAGCATGTGGTCTCTTGCCTGTCTATGCTCAAGTCCATCAGGTATTCTGCAGAGGTCATTCGTGGGTGCCAAAACAGAAGCACTGTCCTGACATACCTTCTTAAGCTTGGTAACACCCACTTATAACCATGTGTTAAAACAAAAACAGTGTGATGTTCTAAAGAAAAAGAAGACAGCAATTTGTGAGTAGCACTCAGTGCCAATAACACAGGTTGCATAACAGTGGGGGGCTTGGAAAACCCATGAGAAAACACTTGAGATGCCAAAACCTGCACAGGAAAAAATATTGCCTAAAGGCACCTTGCTTGAGAGTAAATCCATGCAGTGGTATTATCGACAAGCTGGAGCAGCTGTGTCAAGGGCCAGATAGAAACAATGAGATGCCTCAACAGGGGATGCGCTTACCAGGGGAGAGAGAGCACTGTGCCCAAAGGGACTTTGCTGGATTTGTAGCGTACTTTGAAGGAGAAAACAAATGATAAAATAAGCGCTTACTACACCTTTTAATTATTCCTGATTTATTTTACAGAATGTTATGGTATTAACATATTTTGGAAAAATTTCGCCAGTCAGTCAAAGAGGGAAGAAAAAAAAAAAACCCAACCAACCTACTTTTATTGTCTCTCACTGAAATTTTCTGTCGAGCCCATAAGGGCCTACCACATTCATGCTTTCTGTAAAAAAAACACTCCACTGCTCTTGTTTGCCTAACATGTCCCAGAGAGTTGTCTGTATAGAGACGTGAGGTACAGTTTTTCCAAGCAGAGAAGCAAACACCAGGAATTCCCAACTTGTATTCAATATCCATTTAGACTCTTACACAGCAGCTGTCCCTCTCACGTTTGAATCTTCGATGCATATTAGAGATAATGGAGCTTTCTTCCCTTATTCACAGAGGTGCTGTGTGGATTATGGAATTCATTAGTCAATGCTTGCAAATTGCCACTGTTGACTCAGAGCAAATTCCTGCTATCAGACTCACTAGTCAGCTCATTTTCATAACAATGCTGTATTGTTAAAAAATACTTTTAAACCATTCTTTAGTGAAACTGGGGAATACAACACATTCAAGCGAACATAAAACATAAAAGAGATGCTGTATCAGTAATGCATTTGAAGTTTGAATTAATCAGCATGGTGGCATTAAGAGGATTCAGCAAGTCATAAAACTTCGGGAAACAGAATTGTTTCCCAAAAGGGGTGATGGACATTTAAAACCTGACTAGATAAAGATTAAAGAAACTCAAGCTGCAAGGAGCAATTCTGTAGTTGCCCTTAAGGGAAGCAAGAGCTTGATTAGGGCACCATTGATCACAGACACATAAAATAAAGACTGCATTTGCAAGCATCTCTTTCTTTTCCCCAAATTTCTCATCACCTGCTTCATCTGAGCCTAATGGTAATTTTGGAGGACACCTCACAGGTGGAGTAATAAGTGGGAAATCAGACTCTGATATGAACTTGTAATTCTCTGACATCTCTGACATTCAGATTTCTACTGTTCTCTGGTTTACTCAGTCTCCGTGTTCTTGTTTTCCCAGCTAATGCACATTACACTACAGAGCAAACTGTGTGCCACCCAGTCTCTGGTGACAAATATATCTTTGATTCCTCACTGACATAATGCACACTTTTGAGTACATGATGCAGAAATCATACTTATTTCTGCCTGTCATTATCAGATGTTCTGATATAGGGAGATGTAGGATGAAGCTGGTGGTATCAATTGCTAGAAGGAGCCTGCCATCTGCTGATCTGAACAGCACTCCAGTCTGACTTACACCTGATCTGATATTAGCAGGATGGAGCACTATACTAAGTAGGTAAAATATATCTGGGCAGAAGCAGCATGAACAGACTTGCTGTGGAGAAGGAATTAATTTTAAGTGGAAAGAGGAAGTCTCAAGTCTATAATCTCAGGTCTACATCTGAACTGGAGAAACAGAAGCAAAGAGTCAACGAAAATAAACGAGTAGACAGGAAGGAAATAAGAAGATACAAAGCCTGAAATCTCTTTTCTGCTTTGCTGCACCCAATCAGATAGTGCAGCTAACATACCAGCTGTCCTTCCCCTGCATTCACCCTTCTAAGTGACAGCAGCCCTTAAGTGGTAAACTACGTCCCTGTGAGCATCTATCTTCTTCTAGGGCCACCCACATGCCCAGGTATGGAAAAAGCCCTGGAAAAAGAAAAGCTCCCAAGAAAATTCATTAGGCTGCCATCTCTTTTTCCTTTAGTGCTAACAGCCATCAGGGCGTATGTAAAAAAAAAATGTCATTTGGCAGGACGCAGTGAAAAGTCACCATTTCCTTTAGACTGTCTGCATTATTGTTCCCACCCCCAGCTAATATTTCCTATTTCATCAATAAGTCACATCCTACCAGTCATTCCAAGTTGTGAGTGCTCATCAGTCTGAAATGCTCTATTAGCCCTTTAACATGTATAAAACATCACCGTGACACAAATAAGCATTAAAATTCAAAGGGAAACGGGACATGATGCAGAGCTATGAGCTTCACACAAACAGAGGAAGAACAACTAAGAAAGAAAAAGGTAGTCCACAGATTAGGGAAGTGTATCTTCACTCACTGAACCAACACACTGGGGAAGTGAAATAAGAAGTGGACAAAATGCTGAAAGGCTTGGATTGTTTTTTGAAAGACCAGGGGCAGGAAAAAAAAAGCAGAATGGGAAAGAGTGTGAAGTATTAGCAAGATTAGCATCCACAGATCCTCTGGTGAAGAGGTGTCATAAAGGAAGAAAGAGAAGATAAGCATGTCCAGAGAAGGGCAAAGGGGTTGGGGAAGGGGCTGGAGCACAAGTCCTGTGGGGAGCAGCTGGGGGAACTGGGGGTGTTTGGCCTGGAGAAAAGGAGGCTGAGGGGGGACATTATTGCTCTCTATAACTGCTTGCAAGGAGGCTGTAGTGAGGTGGGTTCGGTCTCTTCTCCCAAGTAACAAGCAATAGGACAAGAGGAAACAGCCTGAAGTTGCTCCAGGAGAGGTTTAAACTGGATGTTACAAAAAATCTCTTCACGGAAGGGGTTGTCCAGTGTTGGAACAGGTTGCCCAGGGACGTGGCTGAGCTGCCATCCCTGGAGGTATTTAAAAGAGGTGTAGATGCAGTACTTAGCGGCATGGTTTAGTGGTGGACTTGGTGGTGCTAGGTTGACGGTTTGACTTCATGATCTCAAAGGTCTTTTCCCATCTGAACAATTCCATTATTCTATTCAATAACATCCTTAATTATTGTTTTTATTGTTAAATTCCTCTGTTATAGTAATTTCAAAACAACATTACACAAAAGGCAACTGAAATTCTCCCATTTGCCTCAGTCTTTTCCTTACCTTAATACAGTAGGGCTATAAAGCGAAGTATAAACTCCCAACTGACGATAGTGCACTTCACCCGGTGCTTGTGGCTTTGTTGTACTAAGCACTTTGTAAATATATCTAATGCCATTCTTGCCCTTAGACATCTAAGAAAACAAACACAAAGGGCACAGAGAAGCATCAGTTTAACACAGTTACCTTTCATGATCTATAAATTCCCAGATACAACTAAAGGAATTGGCTGTTTGGGCATGCTTGGGTAATTATACACCTTGTAATTTTTACCTGTCCATCAGTTGAGTATAGCTGATTTCTTGAAGTATAGTATCCTTGGAGGATTTACAATCCAAGGGGAAATGGATAACAAGAGAATGGAGTGATTTGCTAAGGATGGTCCCTGGCTGACATGCAACAGAGGAAGAAGATGACAAATCCAGAGAATTCTCTGAAAAAACAGATGGTAAATAATGGACAGACTGTACCATAAACCTAGAAGAAATCCATCACACATCATAACCAGGAAAAAGAAAAACATAAAAAAGAAAAAAGTCATACATGTAACTTTGATAGTGCCCAAGGCTGCAGCTCACTATAGAAATTGGGAGTTTCCGAGTTACTACGATATTGCAAAATGGAAGCATCTTCTAGGATATATAAATTTGGCTTTCAGTATTAAAGGCTATTTTTTCCAAATATGAAAAAGATAGGCTAAAAAGAATACATTTTGACTGAGCTTTTCATGAATGCTATGGAAAGCTTTAAGATACAAATGCAGAACAAGACACTGTAGGAAAACACACCTATCTAGCACCAGCTCTTGAAACCTTTAGTAAGACCTTGAGCGTATGAGGGATTGCAGCTGTTACTGCAAAACAACTTGTGAATTGGTTAACTCCATCAGCAAATTGCACCAATGTAGATATCAATTTACATTTGTTTACTGCATCCACACAGGTGATGGGAGGAAAGGAAGGAGCTATGCCAGGCAGTAGATGTAACATGGGCAGTGTGGAGTTGGGCTGGGTTATCATTATCAACAGTAGCAGAATAAAGGCATTCAGTGTGTACCAGGTCTTGTTTGTGAGTACAGACAGCTGGGGTTTGTTCTTATTTGTCCTGCAGTCAAGAGCAAAGATTGTTACTGTCCTCAACACCACCTAAATGTTAGCAGGTTGCTTTAACAGGGGCACTGGGTAGAAAGGTGCAAGCAGTGGTCATGGTGATGGTTTAACAAGTTTAGAGGCCTTATACTATATAACTTACAGCTTAGTATAAGCATATTGAAGGTACAGGTGAATCCCATGGTTCAGCATCATCTAATGAAATTACAGTTAGCTTAGCAGTAGTTTTTAATGAGAAAACCTGAGTGTGGGCCAGAAAAGAAAGACTTTCAGCCAGTTTACTTCATGCAGCAGCTTCAGTTAACTTCTATCTGTGGCTGAAGTGCCTCCTTAAATGGGTGTGAGGGTAACCCAGTACCAGGCATTAAAGAACTACAGTATTTCCTAATGCCCCATATTCTGAGGACAATGGGCATTCAAGAAAAAAATCTGCTTAATACATTAGGAGTTGTGTCGCTGGGTTCTGGGAATAGTTCTTGCTGTGGCTGTACACAGGGAATTCAGTATGCTTTCATACCTTTTAGAAAGAAAAAAGGAAGACAGGGCTGCCCAGAGCAATCAAAAGAGGATGTTCAGGGCCGCAAGTTCCAGGAATCATTCCTTGCCTGGGAACGGGATGATTTCAGGAAAGACTGCTATGCTGTTTTCGCACTGATTTTGATTATGAAAGTGCATGGGTTTGCGCTTGCTATGCAGCAGTAGTTGCCATTTCCTAGGATAAGCCAATTAGTCTGCAAGAGTGAATAAAGACATATTATCACCTTTAATATCTGGTGCTGCTACTGCCACCGCTTTTCCAAAATACTCTCCTGTGGGCTTTAAAGTGATGTTTTCATTTATCCACCACTAAAAATGCAGCCTTAACCCATCTGCCTGTCCCTCTGTGTATATATCTGGGTAATTTAATAAATACTTCTGGGTGTTGATTTACGTCATTGTATCTCTATATAAGCATGCCTCTGTGAGCATGCTGTTGGTTGTCTGTGAGCATTCATTGTTCGTGTTTTGTGTGTGTATGTCTGTGTGTCTGAATGTGGTTTTGTTTAGAATTTTTCCCTAGCAAAAACAAGGAGTCAGACGTTTCATGAGGTTGCTAGTTAAAACCAAGGAAAGGAAGGAGGAGACAGTAAGGGATAATTTAGAGAGAAGAAAGGTTAGATTTGGCTACAGTTAAATCATCTGCCTCAGTGTTCACCAGAGAAGATGGGGGAGTTCATTCCAGACATTAAAATGTCTCAGAGGAGGATCATATAGATCATGCTGGAAGAGAAATGGAAACAGTAAATTATCTAAAGGCTCGAAAAGCTATGGGGCCAGATATCATCTGATCCCAAAGCAAAGATAAAAACAGGGAGAGAGAACCTTCCCAAGGTATGCCCAGGATTCCCTAAGAAACGATAGGTAGAGATAGGGAAAATTATTTCTACTGGCTATCAGTAAGGTAGATCTCTGGGATACCAGATTAATTTTGAACCCGTAACCTGGTTCCAGCTGTAATATCAACTGACAGGGAAAGGTATTATTCTGAGTCAGAATGCAGAACAAAAGAACATTAAAACTGAAGTAAATGCAAAGTTTCCCAACATGCCAGCATCCCTTGAAAAATAAGCCTTAATAATGGCCCAGGAACACTTTCATAACACAAGTCTCCTCAAACCAACAGCAAAAGGGTTTGGACGGATTTTCCAGCTCCGGTGCCCAGATCACTGTGCACACACAGCTTGTTTTCCTGCACTTAAACAATCGTGGGCCTGACTCACCACCCCTTCGCTGCACTATTTGGCCAGTCCAGCAGAAGCATAAACAACTGAACCCAGTGGCACCTCTACCAGGGTAAACACGGGGAAGCAGTAGTGTATACAAGACAGTGACATTCTCCATTTCAAACAAGAGAAAGGTAACTCCTATTTCGGAAGCCGGTATGCATCCTAAGACCATGGACACAGTCACTGGACATGTCTTGATATACCAGAATCAAAAATTTTTTGGCATCGGTGGCCAGGTATTCAGAGGACAGCAAATCTGCTCACACCAGCTTGTATTGGCCTTTGTCAGCCAGACGCTGTGAACACAAAAACGCTTGTACGTAGAAGTGCTGGGTACATTACCTGGGTCCTCCATGACATTTTGGCTGCGATCCAGTATAGTTCCTGAGAAATATCTGGGACGTTTTCTATATAACCTCTGTTTGCAGAGGGACTCCTACACAGCACAACTCTTTCCAATAGTGCTTTTAGACATGAATAACATCAGCTCTGATTGTTGCATGCATTTCCTAGAAAAGATAAAACAAACTGAGGTGATTAGGACTTGAATCCCCACATACGATCCTTCAAATGAAAACTACCTAATGAAAATATTTTCTGGAACAAAATAATATCCTCTTTCTTACAGAGAAAAGCATGACTCAGATTTTGAGACAGTTGGACACTTACAAACTAGCTTCACTATAGTAATTCCCACTAAATTCATAAGCCTTTGATGATCCTGTTCACGCTTGTTCTTTTCAGGAAGTTTTCCCCATGTTCCCATGTTTCCCTTAATTAACATCATCCATATAGTCATTTCTTTACACAGCACACGATCAGCAGCCCCTGTGGTTTTCTCCAGCCCCCTACACTTTTCTGTGCTCGCTGCCGGTCTGGGGTGCAGGTGGTGACCCCTCTGCAGGGACCACCAGTGCCAGCCATGGGTCCTGTATGCCTGTAAAACACTTTGCTTCACGCATTACGAGACGATGTGTCAGCCAGGGCTATTGTTTTTAACAGGAAGCGAGTTTGGCCGCCTCTGTAATTTAGATTGTGGGCAATAAGCAGGGGTGTGGTGTGCAAAGCAAACAAGGCAGGATTAACAGCTCTTTTCACTTCTGGACAACGAATCCCTATGGCGGTGGCCCACAGGATCCTGTCCCATATTGGCTACAGCTTCCCCTCGTGACCACAGCCCAGAGTGAAAAACCAGAGTGTCCTCCAGGTTTTCAACTGGAGAGCGAAGATAAAAGTCCAGGCCCCATGTTCTGACAGACCTTTATGAGCTAAACATCTTGAAATGAAATTACAAGAGAAAATTAAGAACAGTCTTCTCCTTTCAATAGGTCTTTAAAAACAATAACCAGGTTTTACTGTAAATTCATTTATTTAGCCTCAGCATGCCAATTCCCAAGCTGATATCTCCTCTGTATAGCAGGGATATATATAGATCTAAATGTGGCAAGAAGACAGAAAGATTTTATTTATTTTGCGTAAGGAGAGCAATGTGGGGAATTCTTTTCTCCAGGAAGAACTCACATCAGAGAGGTTGTTAAAGAAATACTATGAGGTAAATAAAATCCCAATTATATTTAGTTCATAGGTGACAAATACTAGTCAGGCTGACTATTGCCTTGCTGGAAGTCAGTCAGAAACCACTGTCAAATAGAGCAGAAAACCAGAGAAAATAGAAGAACATGTATTCAAGATGGGTCTTACATTTGCTAATGTGAGCAACATTTTGCTGTTTATTGCCAGCATTTTTTAAAACTAGTTGTGAATGCAAGGAAAGGCACCTAAAGTCAAATACTGGCCTGCATTCTGCTGAAATCACCTAAACTGCCTGGTTTGGATCTCCAGAACAGTCCAAAACCCCCTCATACTACCCACAGAATTGTTAGAGGCAAACACAAAACCCGTGTCCCTTGTCCTGCCAGATCACCACCTCACAAGCCCGTCTGTACATTGCCACAGCCAAATGTGGACATCGTTCCCCACCGCAGCAGCTATGGATGGGGCAGGCTGGATGGAGCATGGGCAAACAGAGGAGACCTGGAGGCAAGTTTCCTTGCGAAAACCCAAGTCTGTGACAAAATTGGCCTAGACATCAGTGTGGCACTGTGTATTAGCTCAGAAGTAAACTCAAAGCAAGGATGAGGCAGCCATAAGCATTCAGATCCCTGGATCCAGACATTCGTTTCATCCACAAGACTTCACACGCAGGGCTGAGCTTTGTGGGGATGCCCTAGATTCATCCAGTGATCAAACACGCTTTAAGGCAGAAGTGCCTCCTCTCACCAAGCACTCCCTTGCCTCTTCACAGCTCCCTTCTGGGTCATCCCTCCCCACAGGGCGAGTGGGTGCTGCAGGGGGATCATCATTCTTTCCTGGCACAGCAGCTAATCCACCCAGCTTGACTGCAGAGATAGCTGGCTGAGTGTGTGGGGAGATTGTTTAACCCATTCTTGCCTTGTTCTGCATGAGGAAGCCACAAAAACTCTATCACCGAGGCAGCTGATAGAATTGCCTCCTTTGTTCAGCAGGAAAGCAGAAAGGACAGCTAACCAGAGCAACGAATTATCTTCAGGAGTTATAGAATTTGCAAGCACTTGCAGTCATTTATGTGCACTCTAACAAATGAACATGTAATTATCAAATGATTCCCCCACCTCTTCTTGGCTGTTGGAGTTATTAAGTGAAAGCAAAGGATTATGCTGCTCACCTGAGATAAAAGAGCCTGCAAAAGGCAGCCTGCGTTACATTGGACTTTGCTATGCTAACTGCATGTTGCTGTCTGCAGTTATAGTTCCTTCTCTACGCATTTGGGCACTGTAAAGCGCTTGAGGGACACCGCCTTTGCCTAGAGATAGATTTTGGGTGAGATTTTGGAAGAAAGGTTTGCATACAAGTAGTGTGTGATCATTTCTGGAATGTTGGCTTCCTGCTAGAGACACACACAGGTTTCATGACCCTGCTGTTCTTTCACAAAAGAAAAGTAACCTGCAAAACCCCAGCGTTCCATATCTCAAAGTGGTGGGGCAATACAACCTACATAACAATAATGAGTCACTGGGAAACAGAAGGATCAGGAAGATCTGGGGATCTCCTCAGCACAGACCTGCAAATAAACTGGAATAATTTGCATTCCACAGCTTGCCTTGCAGAATCCACAGATGAAAATCAGGCTTGGCATGGCTAGGATAACTGAGCAATATTTAGCAACTGAACAATGAACCAGCTGCGAAAGCACTTATTTATCCAAATTCAAGCGGGCAAGTCAGTTTGGGCAACGTTTAGGGATGGCCTGCGTAGGGAGGTTGTTACAAAGTAATCTAAGGTATGTAAACCCACCCCAGACAAAGGTGGTGTAAACAGTCCAGTTGTTCTCAGAGTAGTGGATGAGAATTGCCTGTGGTTTTTCTGGCTGTATGAGAGCCGAGGTCCCCAGCAGCTGGAGGGCTGGCACAGCCACTTCCTACTTCTGCCCATGGCCTGACACCTTGGCTTGAGCAGCAACTGTAAACATTGCCTGTTCCCACACTCCTTGCAGAAGTTACAGCCTTGGTAACGGGAACTGGAGAAGCAGACCTTCCTCAGCTCTTCAAGCCCTCCAGCCTGTCTTTGCTGGCATGATTACATGAAGCAACTTAAAGCCACACCAAATTTAGGATGAAAAAGCAAGGCAAAGTAGCCTGCACAGAACTCACAGTGTAGGCCACCAGGCTGTGAACTGGCACGTGGAGCGTGGATTCAGGTCCTATTATTTAGGGTTTGGGCTACAAATCACAACCAACCACTCTTTATTCCCAGAAGTCCTGGGTCTGGGTGATACTGCCGTCTCCTTCTCCAGCATGGCAACCCAAACAGCAATGATCTTAGGGGAAGCAGAGAGAGTGCGGTAGTCCCAGGGCATGCTTACTGATGGTGATTTGTAGGTACAGTTTTGCTGAGCCCTTTTAAGTTTTCAAAAAAAAGCAAGGAAGAAAAGACTAGAATAGGGCCCAGGAGCAGTAAATGAAAAGGAGCAGACCCCAGCCAGATGCACACAAAGCTAAAGGCTCTGATCAGACTTTCCTGTCCCTGCACCCATCAGACATATGACCTGGCATGCTAATACTGAAAGAGCATCAGAGGAAGTGGGATTTGGCACTGTGTGCAAGCGGCGGGGAGCCAGATGCACTCGGTCCATAGTACATGACCAAGGCCATGTGTGTTTGCAACACCATGGTGTCCCTGGGAACCTCTAGCCCTGGCTGTGTTAGCTCTGGTGTGCAGGTTGGGGCTTGGCCAGCACCACCTGCCAGTGCCAGAGAGAAAGGATGTGTGGGGCTATCCTGCACTGCCCACCCAGGCAGCTCTCCATCCCCTGTTTTGGGAGCAAGGCCATCTCTCTCTGTGACAGCGGCCACATACGGAGTTTTTCACATATAGTGGCTGAGGTGGGTTTTCCTGTGGCCTGGGTGAGAGCAGCTCCTTTCTGGACAGAGCCATGATGAGGCTGATGTGGCAGAACAACGCCGCTCCCAAATGGAAGGGAGGAGGAGCCGCAGGAGGGCTTTCAGAGTGTAAGCTTGAGCCTGCAAAGTTTTGTGGGCCACCAGCACTCCTAAATTCTCTACCCCTTGGGGATGCTCCAGGTTTGCTGCATGCCTCGGGATGCCTGGCAGGACATGGCACTTTGAGGCCCAGGACATCTGTCAACAAAAATGGCAATCAGGCATGACTTACCTTGCATGGTGAGAGTAAGTTTACATACAGTTTGCATAATACTTTGGGTGAGAAACCTCAGAGGAGGTTATGGTGTTGCTTGTCACCAGCTAGCCAAGGCTAGCTGAGCAAATTGAAACCTGAATTTACTGAAGAGGCTTGTTTAAATTTCTAAGAGAAGGGACTCAGCCTTCCTCTAGCCATCAGAACTGCAGGGGCATTCCCATGACATTCATGTCCCTGGAGAGCATCGCACAATGTTTTTGCTGAGCAGTAGAAGAGGATTAAAATGACCAAAAAGGCGAGGAGAGTGAGCAGGGTGCTGGAGCTAAAGGTGCTGGAGCAGTTTCACCTTATTCATTACTTCCTCCTTCCAGCAGCATCGCTGTGCACTGAAGCATTAAAGGTGAGATCTCTTTGCATCTTGCTGGGCCCTATGGCAAAAGGAGGTATCTGTCTGCCCTTATAGCTAAAGGAGAGTTTCAGAGCAGGAGTGGTGCAAAAAATTACACTTATCTCAAAGAAGTAGTCAGCTGACAGCAGGCTTTTCTGTGTGCCAGAAACTCCAAGCAAAGTCCTTCCAATTGTGATGGTATCAGTCACCTGTATGAACAGCCTTTCCTCCCTTCCCCTAGTCTACACCCTGTTGTGGTGGCTCTGCTCCCCAGATAACATCTGGAACTACCAGAGGTGCTTGAACAACCCTTTTAAGGAGGGGCGAGAGCCTCTTGGTCATCACAGATTAGTGCCGCAGACCAGTCCGTTCTGTTCTCTCCTGTCTAAAACCAGGGAACAAGACAGAAGCATCTCCTCCAAGGTAGGAGCTGACTTTGAAGTCAAGAGATCAGAGGATGATCTTGAACAACTTTCTGGCATGGTCAAAGATATGCCTCTCTCTAGCCTGCGAGTCACACAGATGGTACCAAGAAGGGCAAAGACCAGAACTGAGGCCACCAGGAAACAATTCTCTGTCCTCGTTGCTGGACCATTTGTCTTCATCTCTGCCAAGTTTCTCGTAATAGTTCACTGGCATTATCACTCCTAACTGCTACCTGCAGTTCGCTCACTGATAACCAGCAGGTAGGTTACTTGCAGTTGGCCAAAGCAAGAACAACAATTAACTGAGGGAAGCAGATGCTTTTCTGGCTCCAAACAATGTATTGTCCAAACAGAACTACTCGCTTTGTGACATTTTTTCGGCATGGAGAAAATTTAAGCGTCCATAATTTCAGGTTTCTTGGAGCTTTTTGCTTATCGGAAAAAATAAGTGATTAAGGTTTGAGGCCTCCAGTATAAATAGAAACAGATCATATTTATGAGATTACGATATAATATTTTTAGGTAATATTTGTGAATTTAGTGACATTCATGATTTAGTAGCACTGCAGTGCAGAAATACTAAATCTACTTTTTGCTTTGGACAAATCACTTAATCACTCTGATTCATGGCATCCAGCACTAATGAGAAGAGTCTCTTACGCTAAACTTATCACACATGCAAGCTTTGTTTTGCCAATCAGGACGGTGCCAGGGAAGTGCAAATGCCCAAAGATTATAGGCAATGGTAACGGGTGTAGCAATAAGGATGATCTTGATAATTATGTACCTTCAAGAGAGAGGAGAAACTTGTTTTGACTTGCAAATGGAATAAACCTGTCATAGCTGTGATAGGAGTCACCCAGGCTGGCAAGAACTAGGGTTTAATTTCAGGTCTCTAATAAACTGGTACAGTGGGGGAGTGGTGGAAGAATTTGTGAGAAGCTCTGTCGAGAACGCACTCCCTTGGTCCTCCAAATTTTCAGACTTCCTCATCTGTTCTGCTTTTGACCATGTGTCAGTTCTAGGTCCAAGCAACACTCCCCTGTCCTGCAGTCTGCTACGTTCACAGGGGCCTCACAACATCAGATCAAAGATTTTGTAAATACAAAACCTAAGCATAGCTCTAAATATTTGTTGGATTGGGGCCTTACTTTGCAATCCTAATGCTGCTTATAACTCAGGGTCATCCCCAAGAGCAACACAGACATTGCATGTCGGAAACAGGGTGTTGGCTTAGCCCAAGAAATTTTATGGAAAATTCCTTCCTTCCAGATTTCTCTAAAAACAGCACAAGGCTATAGATGCCCATGGCTGTGATGATGGCTGTTTCCTCTGTTAAACTGTTATTCTAGTGTTCTCTGATTCAGAGAACTGCCTTTTCTGAATGGTTAAATGGAATCATGAAGACAGACAGGACATTTCTCTATTTCTTTAACCACAAATTCGAAGTACATCCACAGAACTGAACGTCCCAGAGAAATCCTGTAGGAAGACGTTCTCTCACCACAATGACAGTGAAAGAGTAGGAACAGAGAAGACGTCTAGTTTAAATTATTTTCTACAGATATTAAAAAGTTACAAATAATATCACATCTTCCTTTTCAAATTCAAGGATAAAGTAGGTAGCAGCTATGCTACCCCTAAATTATTCTCAGCATCTACTTTGGCAAGAAAAAGTTCATCTTTAGAACTTTTATAAGTTCTAAATGTACAATGAAGATCAAATCCAAGGAGCATCTGTCATCTCAGAGCAGGGTCCGAAGGTGGTGCCACTTTTAATTACATCAGCTCCAAGGAACAGATTAGGTTAAGGTCAAAAACGAGCCCAGAAAGCTGAAGTGGGTAGTTAATAGCAGGTAGCAGGAAATTATTAGATTTTGGGTTATGTCAGTCACCAGATTAATAACTGGAGGATATAAAATGCCATCTAGCATGGAGAAAAAAGTTGGGAAACGCTGTAAACATTGAACTGAGTAGCGGTGCCCTTGGTTCTAACACTGACACTGCATCTCTGCATAGAGACAATGAGAATGTCCCTGCATTTAAAGCCACTTTTCGAACTAAGGAAAATATTATGATGGCATAATGTTATTCCCATACCACGCAGTAAGTCCAGCAGGGACTGTTTAACCTTAGCCACTTCCCCACACCTGAGGGGTCTGTTTCAGAATGTTCTTCCTTAGCCCTTTCCTTGTCTCATTTCTTAACAGGTGGGTTACACAATCATTCAGCTGCAAACCACTTTTGTTTCCATTTTAGCTTGCATAACCTTCCTGTTCTCTTTAAACAAGTACAAGGTTGGGGGGGGTTTCTTTTCCAACTTCCATTGAAATATTCATAGTGAGATGGAAAATTCCAGGGAGCAGTTACAAAACAAGAAGGCTAGATTACCGTACATCAAAGGGAAGCAGCATTTGCTAACGGCTTCGTTTTACATGTGTGATTCACAAACTGCTTTATGAAAATGGAAAAATGATTGAGGAATCGCTCAGGTCCTGTCAAAAAATAAACTAATAGCAACAATCTAATTTCCATGAACATGGGCTGGTCTCCAAAGCATCTGCCAAGACCAGACAACGTGGTGCTTGCAGCTTTTCTTTGTTTGCTCTTCAAAGTAGGTAAAGCCAGGATCATTCGCATGCCTCATAGCAAGCTCTAAGATGTGGTACACGACTTTCAGATGAGGGAATTTCACATTTCTCCCTGAATATTTCACACCACGAGAGCAAGGAGAACAGCACAGACGTGGCTGAAATGAGGAGAAGAGGCATTAAAAGGCTGAAAATGGATTCTTCAGTACTACTCTGTAGTATGGGGAACTGAGAGGGCAATTAGAACCAACATGAAAGAAGATCTAATTGCAAATCAGCGAAACTTGCTGAAGCACAGACAGCAAGAAGCAAAGAACCACTCCACCTGATGTCCAAGCCCTTCACAGTAGAGAGCACTGCCTTCAGCTCCACAGGCAGCTGATGGGAACAGATAGGCCCTTCCCAAGGAGACATTCAGATCTCAGACCAAGCAGTCCCTGGGGGAGTGTCTCCCTCTCCTCAGCGCCGGGGGTGACTCACCCTCAGACACCAGCATATCAAGAAGAAATCTAGGACAAACCCACTCAGCCACTCCGGCTGTCAGGAGGAGCAGCACAGCACAGCCCTCCCCATCCCTGCAAGGTCACCGCATCCAGCAATGAAAGAAAAACCGAGGTGAACTGTAGGCGGGCATTGATGGCAGGCCACGGGGCCATGCCTAAGCCTGTGCCCAGCCATCTCATGGCACGGAGACTGCAGTCAGTACCATGCCATTATTTCACTGTACGGGCTACAGGTTTTAAACCTGAGACTGCAAAAAAGCGCATGAGCAGGAAGCATTAAGGACTGAACCATCCTTAGAGAAGGGGGCACTGGGGAAGGGCAGGAGGGAGCCTGGAGATGGGGCCAAGAGCTCCAGAGCTCTTGCAGCTGATAAGGACACCTGTGGGAGGACAGGTGAGACTGGTTTTGAGGAGGTGGGCAGCAGCACTGCTTGCACGCAGGAATGGTATGAGGCACCTCCAGAACACCCTCAGCCTGTCTCTTTGGTCAGGCAGCTTTTAGCATTTCAAAGCATTTCTTTTCTTTGTGACTCCTACCACTGACTAAAACAGGCAAGCGGGTATTTACAGGATCAGCAAAACCCCTCCTGCCTAGGTGCCCTGAAAGGCACAGTTACTGTCTGTCCTGCAAGCAAATTGCCATCTGCCTCATTTAAAGGCTTTTCTAGTCCTGGGGCAGGATTAAGGAACTGGAGAGTGTGGCACAGGCTGTGGCAAATGTCAGGGCCCCGCTGCTGCCAGTAAGGTGAACCCTGCGCTCGCCTTGGGAGTTGAGGACGGGCGTCCCTGGGCTCTCTCCTGGGGTGGCAGAGTTCAAATGGACACTGCGGCAAGCGAGGGGACGTCTCCAGCCCCTTTCTGAGCAAAGCACCCAAGCCAAAAAGCAGCCAATGATCGCAGGCACCTGATGTGCTGCTTGTCCCAGAGGCAGCGGGGTGGGGTATTGTGAGGGGAATCTGCTTTCCTCTTCAAGACAGAAAACATCAAAGTTGCCCTGAAAAATTAAAAGCTTCTGGACAGGCTCTTAGTATATTTAAGAAAACAAAACAGACTCGTTTCAAAGCACTTTTTCCAAAGGTCTTTCCTGAACGTACATCACATGCAATGGAAAAACACTGCATGCCTGGCATTTAATATTTTTCACCTGTGACCCAGGATTGATGTCTATTTAACTCCCTGATTTAATCCAATGACATGTCTCAGCAAGAAAACCTTTCAGACTTTGGAAAGCAGTTGGAAAAAAACGAAGTCACGCTCGACACTTCCCCTTCCCTGGAGAGATAGGAGTGCTGCTTGCCCTTTCCTGACGATAAGCATATCCTGGTGGATAAAAATACATTTTACTCTTACCGTAAATTCTCCATTAGCCAACTCCTTCAGCCCAGCCTACAGTGTTGGGGTTCATGATTCCTTAGAGGCCACACGTGACAGAGCTTGGCCTGCGTGCATCCCAAGTACACTGGAGAAAAAGCAAAAATACTTCTGATCCTGGTGCCGTTGGCTTCACCTGGAGCAGCAAAATCTGTTGAGTGGCAACAACATTCATCTCAAATGACTTCCACCTTTCGCAGGACCTGGTGGACTCTGCATTCATTTTTGACTCTGACTTTACAGCAGCTGCCAGACAAAAAGTAAAGGGTTGTATTGAACTCTGAACAGAAATTCCAGGTAATTTTACTATTTCCAGTGACCATTGTGCCAAAGGGCTGACTTAACGACACAGAGCTTAGCAAAAAGCGGGGCTCAAGATTTTATTTGAGATTCTGGAGGCCAGGAGGCTCTGCAAAGCTGCTCATCCTTCCCACATCGCCTCCTTTCTCTCCTTCACCTGGAAAACTCAGCCTGGTGAAAGCCTGCTCTGAGACCTGGGTGCTGCCAAAGGACACAGGTGCCACCTCTTACCAAGGAGGCCCTGGAGGAGCCCGGCTCAGCAAAGCTGGGGCTGCTCCCCCACCCAGACATCTCCACAGCAGCTCCCACCTGCGGGGAGCCTTGGCCAACTGCCTCTCCTGGCACATTCTTGCCAGGAAAAGCTGGTGGGACGCTCTTCTCTCAGGCTGGGGTGGAAGCTCATGATCAGCTGTGACTCCCCATGGCACAGTTCTAAGTCCTGTTGTGTAAACCCAGTACGGACACAGCCCTCTTGGCAAGTACCCTGCAATTTAGGGAGGCACTGGGAGGCCTTGCTCCCAGGCACCGAGCGCCTCAGCTGAAAATCCTGTTTAAGGAACCTTTTCTGGGTTTTCTCTGTGGTATTTTAGAAAAACATCGAAGGGTAAAAAGGAGAAGAAATGGAAAGTTGAAGTTGTATCTCCTCTGTGCATAAAAGGTAAAGGAAACCAGGCAGCAGCCCGCTTCCCTTTCTGACAGGATTCCAGGTTGTGGAATAAAGACAAATCCAACTTCACCCTCCTGTCTTTGTTCCCAAGACTCACTAAGACAGGGGAGATATGGCAGAGCCCATCTACCCAGCCATAGCCATGGGAACAGCAGCAACAGGAGTAAATCAACAGGAGATTCCCGACACTCAGCCCCTGCTTACGCTGCAAGGCCTCAGGCGCTCCGCACCTAACTGCCCGACAGCTCACGACAGCTCACGACCTCTGCTGTGCTCCACTTGCCATGGCTGTTGAAATGCGGAGGAAAAGGTTTTTATGGTGCAAATATCCACCTTTCTGTCCTAATACCCACTGTCTCTTTTAGAAGGCGTGTTTACAGCACCCCGCTTTGCACTCTGCTGTGAGGCTGTGGCTCTGCCTTCTCCCTTGACTCCCCTTGCCTGAGCTACCCCAAAACCTCAGCTTGTCCTCGACTCCTACCTCACGCTCGGCCTTGCCTTGGTGTCCTTTGATTTCAGAAAAGGTAGACAGAGCTCTGGGTGAAATCATGGATTTGCCTGAAGATCAAAAGGTACAGGACCCCTGCAGTGGCAGAGTGAATTGCTGTCATTGCACTCCCTCCCACAACCCCAGCCAAGGGTATCCATCCTTCCTGCTGATGGCCAGAAGCCCTTGCTCTGGCTCTTCTGCCTTGGCGGAAGCAGCGCTCGCGGAAGCGATGGCTGGTACATCAGCAAAGGGAGAAGCGCAGCACAAAGGTAGCGTATTGCTTAATTTGAGTTGCAGCTGCTTGGTGTCTTCAAAAAGTCCCAATCTCTGAACTTGAAGAGGTTACACATGCACGCTGTGGCGCAACTGAGGGTCGCCAAGTATCTGGCAGCCCTGGAATGAGCTGTTTGTACCCGCCCTTGGGAGCAGTTATGCTTCACATCTTTTTCTCCTCTGCTTTTAAAGGTCACGTGAAAGCAGCAGTACTTGTGAAGGTGACCGCAGGGGAGAACGGAGACCTTCGAACAACTGTCAGAGCTTTGACAGGTGAGCAGCAGCTCCTTCCCACTCCCATTCCTCCCAGAGCGGCCACCACCAACACCCACGGCCCGTGGGCCGTAAGCACTTACTGACCGGACAGAGCCGGAGGGGGACTGCTCCGCCTCCCCTTGCTTCCTTAGCCTTTCCTCCATTTATTTCCTTTGGGGTTTCCCCTTTGATTAAACTTCTGGCATGTAGGAATGTTTAATAATAAAACAGATAACTCATGGGAGATGATATTTATAAAAACTACTCTTTTTTTTTTTTTCATTTTTCCTAAGACCTTGAGAGAAAATCCTGAATTACGTTCTTCCTTTCCTTTAAAAATAGAAAGAAAAAGCGTAAGGAGCAGTTAACAAGTTTTCAAACCATCAATGTTTTATTTGGTTAGTTTATTAAACACCTTTAAGACAATTAATTTTGGTCTGTACCCTTCTATAAAATAATTCAAGTTCTGAACAAACCTCCAATACATAAAGCAAAGTTACTTTTACCATACGCAAATTTCAGATCAAAATACAACACTCTGTTTTCTTACATTTATAAAACCCGGTCAAATACAAACGACATTAAAAAAGATAAAACACTTTCACTGATCCTTGGTACAATATTACAGCACAATTTGCACAGTGGCAACTAAGTCCCCAAAGCACAAGTCAAATACTTTAAAAAGGGAACCTCCCTTTAGTCACCCAACATTATACTGAACACGTAAACGAAGCGAGTGCTACTTAATCCAGGAAAATTCTCATGTCCCTTTTTGTACTGTGTGTGAGCCACAAAGCAATTCTGCAAGGGAGGTTACTGGTAGCAACCAACCAGCTTTCCTGCTTTGCTGTTAGAATTTTATGTGCAACTACTCCATGAAAACAAATGGATGGAGGTGGACCAGACTCTGCACTGGGCAATTTATGGCAACTAAAGTAAACCAAGAGATGTGTATTTTTCTAGTAACAGATCATAAACCTTTTTTTTTTTTTTTCCCCTCAAAAAAAAAAAAAATCAATACCAAATTATCTGTGGGTACAATTGGAGTAACTGCCTTTTTCACTTTGAAGACATCTAACATAGACGCAGAGTGTTTTCATTTGTTGAGAGTTTGTTCCATTGCAAAACCCAGTGTTTCAGCAATAGGTCAAAGTGCCATTAAAATTGCACATTTTTCTTCAGTTAGGAGAGAATACATGGTAGCATGCAATGTTCGTTTGTTACTACGCCTAAAAGCTTGCACTTAATACTAACTTATGAACAACGTGGGATCTCTTATGAAACAGAACCAAGAACAAAAATTTAAAATACAACCATAAAATGGTAAAACTGAAGCGTCAGTTGACAAACATTTCTGGGAAGGTTCTACTTAGCAAGCTTACAGTAACACCTCGAGAACAGAAAGTAAAATCCGAGCAATAACAGAAGGGTCTGATGGATCACACTCGGGTTATACTTTGCGTAGGCAGTCAAGGCAATCGCACTGCAGCACAACTAACGGGTATTTTCGCCTGCAGTTCTGCAAACCCCTCCTTTGTTTCCTCCCACCCCCAAACCAGTAGTTTTACTTACAATTCAAATGTAAGTTCAGTTCCTTTAGCCTCAGCTAATGCGAAAATGTGTGCATAATTAAATGGAAAAATACACTAATGGATCTAAGTTTCCTCTCCTCCCTCCCCCAAACTCATGTCATATCCATTAGGATACCACACACTTTCCAAAACTTTCCGTATCTGTTAACATTAGCATTATCCCAACAGAATGAAGGAGAATTGCATGCTGCACAAGTAGTACGTATTTAAACGATGCTCGAGTGTAAACAATATAGGATGGAAACAGTTAAAAAAAAATCCCAGCGAGGTACAGCAAAAACTCAATTTGCTAATTTAGTCTTTTAAGTGCAATCGAAACACTGCATACTGCCCTTCTCCAAAAAGATCTCTCTATAATTAAGCTAAACTATTAGGCTTATTCCCTTAAAGCTACATACCCATGCTATAACTCATTACATTGACTTAATGCAAATATTTGTGGGGGAAAATTAATTTACAGGGTTAATTAAAATCTTTGCAGTATTCAAAAGGAATGATAGTAAAGGGATCAACCATGGAAAATGTGGTAATACACGTTTTTAAAAATATTTCCGATAATTCTAACACAAAACAGCAAGTATATTTTGAAAAATGCATAGAAACCCTGTCAATACAAAAATCCCCACTAAAATTACACAACTAAGCAATTTTAATCTAAATATTTTATGTGCTTTTCCTATAAAGGCCACTTTGACATACAAATACAAAAAAATTTACATTTTTTCCCCAAAATAAATTATTTGTTCCTCAATTAAAAATACTGAATATGGAAGCATAACAACCCTCTCTCATGCCAGCTGCTCATCTGCAGTGGCTACTTCTGAAGAAGAAAATCTCCAAATATTTTCAATTACCAAAAGAAATAAGGAAAGCCTTCAGACTTTGTTCTGCCTAGCACTAGGGAAAGAAAACCTGGGGTTAGGAACGGACCAGGCTGAACAAGGCCCTTACACTGTATGTGCTGGGGAGGGAATGAACGTACACAGACACCCGCAGAGAGATTTCCTGTTTGTCTCCCGTGCTATGTACTGAAATCCCTTTTTGAAATCAGGGAAATAAATCGAGGTTAACCTGACTTAAAGAAAGACAGAACAGCAAATGGAGTTTGGAGGGAGAAGCGGTACGAGGTACAAGGTGGGCTAAGTAAATGAGAAATATAGGCCAGCTATGCAGAAGAACACACGTAAAGGTGAGAAGACATCATCAGCTGGTAGATACGAGCTACTCATAGGATGCAGAACCAGGGGAAAACAGTGGACCAGTTTTCTTAGCATTTAACAGCGGGAAGAAGAGGAACACAAGGAACAAACTTCACTGGAAAAATGAAGCAACGGGAGAACAAAGAACCTTTACCAGCAGCCCCAACCACATGGGCATTTATCCCTGAATTGCCATGGAAGCAGCAAAACCAAACTCACATAGCAGTGGAAATGAAAACTTACTTGGACTGGATTCGAGACATCAAAGGTATTCTTTACCGTAAGCACCAGATCCACAACTGAACAACACAGGAACATAAAAAGCAAGACCTACATCTCTCTGGAGGGGCATGGCAAACTCAAAATGCCTGACACGCTCTAGAGCAAAGAGATGCAAGTGTCATAAAGTGGCCCCTATACTCCAGCAGGTAAGCCACACTGGTGGGTTTACAAGACAAGCTACAACTGACAACAATACGAGACGGACAGGAGGGATACACTTTGATAGCACATCATTCAGCATCAGAACACCTAATAAACTGACAGGGGGGAAGGAGGAAAACCAGTGAACAGCAGTTGATATGGATGCAGGATTCTTGGGCAGCCACTGAGTACAAGTCCTCCTAACCTTGGACCAAGGACTACATTTGGAAGGACACAAGAGCTGTGTGTCTTCTGTGTCACAAGGAATCAGCTCTCTGGTGCGCTATATTGCATAGTTTGATTGAGGCCAAAGAGCACTCATGTCTTATTTTTCCCTGTTTTTAACAGAAGTAACTCAACAAGCCCAAGTCAGAGCATTCCAAAGCCTGGCCCCAAGCAATTCACGGACTCATTTCTAAAGCAACACAGGAAGCTGGGGTGGGCACATAAATAAAAGCAAAAACCCCATTCCCACACAAAGCACAAAAGATCCACAGAAAACATACACACATAAAAAGCCTGTAAACACATCTGTAATACAGAAGTCAAAGCATGACAGCTGGATGATGAGAATAAACCTTGCTGTCAAGCTGCATGCCAGCGATGGTAAACAAGCCCAGGTGAGTGTTTCTACCATACCACACTGACATATTTTTTGTGGAAAAAGCAGCAATGTATTCTAACAATATCCTGGTAATTATCAAGATCTTGGATTTGACAGAATGCTGAGCCTTTACGAGAGCAGCAGCATTACATTCCAACACCCTCCTATTACTTGGTTCGTAGAATACACACATCATAATTGGATTAATCAATGTAATTAATCAATCTCATTCTCTTATGCTAAAATAGAGTATGTGTACAGTACAAAGGCTAGGTATATTAGTCATCATTCATATACTATATTCAATTCTTTAGCACAATCCTACAAAATTCATAGTACTCAATAAACATGGTTTACAGAGGGAAAACTCTGAAGGAAGAGCATCTAACGTGAAGAAATTTTGCTTTTTCCTTAAAACAATCTCAGCTTGTCAGGCTCCCACTTCAGATTATTAAACAGTAAGCATACAAACCGGGAAGCACTTACACATTCCTGTTTTCTCAAAGAAAGAAAGATAGAAAAAAAAAAAGAAAACACAAAAACCCCAACCACCATACCAAAAACTGGAGGGGAAAACCAGATGGCCAGGAACTCCCTGGTTACTTAGGCCAACACTCGCTGCTCCACCCTGCAGAAATATTTCCAGAGCCTCCAATATTTTCAGATTTAAATACAACAAACGTAATGTATGAGATCTCCTGTAACACTCTACCATAAACCTTCATACCTTACCCTTACGTGAGAGTCAGGGTGGACTCATCCCTACCCACGCTGCCAGGGCGCAGCTGCAAGGCTCAGACTCCGCGCAGGCCTGGCAATGAACAGTGCCACTCCTCAGCCGTCCCTAAAATAAGAGCATCAAGGGTTTGCAAGCTCAGTATGGTCCCTCATTTATTGGCTGTTTTTCAGCCAGTGCTGCAGGTAACACAGGTACTCCTTGTGAAGGCCACCAGCCTGTGGTTCCTGGGCAACAAGTCTGGAGAAGTTTGGATGGTCCAGAGGGCAGCACCTGAGATGTGAGGTAGGAGAAGGACAAGGCAGTCTCTAGACTCTTTTCAAAAGGCTAAAGGGCTCTCAGATTAACAAGACTGGGAAATGCTACACCACCGGGACTGTGAAGCCTATGAAAAGGCTGCAGCCTGATGCCTGGAGAGGGGACAAGTTCAAATATCACCCCCCAATCCTCCCTGCGGCTTCAGACAGGGCAGGAGTAAGAGCTTTTACGTCCTCCACAAAATGAAAAACTTCTAGCAATCTTAAGTTACCAAAACCCTACACCGAACTGATGATCCAAATTAACGGGCACAATAAGGACAACGAAGTATCCCAGACACAACTAGAATTCAGCTCCTCTGCTCCACGGCTTGCATCTGCAAGAATCTTCTCCTCAGATCTGCCAAGCTGGTGTCAGCCTAGCGATGGCAGCAGTCCTTCTACCTTCCCTCCTTCCGCCCCTCCATCCAGGGTGCACGGACCTGCCAGCCACGCGCCGTGCCTCAAACACGGGCTGAACAGACGAGCTGCGAGGCAAAACCCACACCTGGCCCAGCATCCCCATGCTCTGACAGTCATACGGGTCAGCACGTCCCAGACACACCGCCAGCTCCTGGGACTCAGCCCAAGAAGATTAATATTTATGGAATAGCCACCACGATGCCAATAGAAGGCTCTGGAATTAGCAGCTAATTGGTACAGTCTGCAGAGACATGAATAGCTCCTTGTTTTATCCCTCCTATTTGTGCATGGCCAGTAAAATGTTTGCTACATTTAATTCAACCTTAATATGAGCCGCTACTTAAAATTTTAAAGGAAAATGTTCCCCATGAAGCATTTCTTGGTTTTTCCTTTACAAAGAAAGAAAAAAGGCAGCGTTCTCCCTTTCCCATTACATTTTGTATTGTTAAGGCCTTTGACAGTTCAGAATCTGTCTTTATGAAAAGGGATTTTTTTAAAAAAAAAAAATACTCAAAAAAAACCCAACAAAACCCAGAGAACAAACACGAGCTGATTATCAGCTTACATAAATACTTTAAGTCGTCAAGCACAGTGGTAAGGAATTCAAAAATATGTCAAAATAGCACCTTTAGAAGCAGAAGAAAACTTTTTTTAAAAAATTTCTTCAAGCTAAGCAAAATTCTGCATACTTGAAGATCCCAAAGAAATGGGCAAATACATCATTTCAGGTACAGAAGGTGGGTATTTATTTGGACAGTTTTTCCTCTGTAGGTGAATAAATGAGGAACTCCATGAAAAAAAAAAAATAATCCAGATGAGACATTACAGAAAAAGCAGTGAATCTCTCTATTGAGATAATGGATCAAGTCCGCAGGCAAAACAGTGCAGCGCAGAGACAGATAAAAAACTATCTGATCTGTCCTTAAAAAGAGCAGTCTCTTCTGTGGTTTTAAACATATTTTTTCCTATTTAAAAATTCTCAGGACAGTCTTTCAATCGCTTCTCACATTTACAAGTATAATAGTGACTTTCAAGTAATATAAATTCTTATTTACTTTTTACAGCAGCTGCAGGTCAACCTTGGTCTTTTTGTACAGAAATACGCATTTAAAATGAAATTAAACTGTCCTTGGACAATGGCATCATTCTGCCCTGATTCTTGTCTGCTTTTCGTTTTTCATAGAAGGACAAAATGCAATTTAAAAGAAAACAACAAAAAGATTTGACAAAGTGCAAAGAAAAAAAATAATGAGGTAGCTGGGAACAGGGGCTTTTCCCCACGGACAAGGGGGCAGACTTCCAGCCACTAGTAATGCTCACACGTGGGAGTGGGCTACCCATGCTCTACCTACAGGGCTGCATACAGATCTTCAGGTGATCTCTAACCTGCCGATACTAGTTTTACAAGCTTGATGAAAAGTCATTTCAATGGGTATTAGGCACTGTCCCCACATACACCAAGGGGAGTTTAAAGGATGCACGGACGTGCAGAAAGCCAGCGCACAGAGCCCTTTGTGTGGACGTCCTCCAGCCCGCAGCAGCTCTCCCTAGCGACTGTCGGCAAAAGCAACGCATTCAGGAGTAAATTTGGGGCAAGAGTAAAAGCAAAATCCTGTTAGTAAGAGCGAAAGACAAACCAACTAGGACTAGAAAGCAGCACTATGCATGGGGTACGCCCAGGAATCTGCATCTGTTGGTTTGACAGGGCTTTGGGGTCAATTCCTAGCCAGCCAGCCACAGCCTCGAGTCCCCTCTGGCACCCGATGTCTGCAGCTGGGCAACGTCCCAGCCACATTCCCAAACACAGAGGGCAGCAAGGGGTGGCAATTACACCAGCTCTGTGCCAACACCAGCCTCTTGCCCCATCAGATCCACAGGGCAAGGCCATGTGCAGTGTAAGGGAGTCTTGTTTTACTGGTACTTTTCCTCCCCCATCAACACTGTAACGCTGCCGCCTTCTAGGAGCCCACCAGAACACAGCTTGCTGGTTGCATCGACTGCACTAGGGTACGACAGAATACTCAGCGCACATTGCAAAATACAGACTCAGACCCTTTAATACAAAAACGTTTTGATTACAAGAAGCAAATCATTAGGTTTTGGAAGTCAGGGAGAAAAAAAAACCCCAACAGTGCTTAGAATTGACTTCGCAGCTGTTTCCCCAAGCAAACAAAAGCTAGAACAGATCCCGGTTTCTCTAAGCAAATCAGAAGAGTCCTTTGGACTGGTTTAAGACTAGTTCTGGAAGAGTTTGAAAGTATTTCTGAAGAGGGTACTCCTTGGCTTCCCCTCAGAAAGAAACTTTAATAAGAGCTTTAAAGAATGTCAGCTCTGTTCAATCTGACCACGTGGCCAGACACCCCAGTGTACCGGTTACTCTAATAATTAAGCAGACTTTGCTTTTTAAAACCCCAAAACAAGCGACAAAGACAACAATGCTTTCCTGCTATCACGTGTGAATGAGTAACACAGATGCTGCCTTGCTGAAGCGTTAGCATGTGACAGCATTAAGGTGAGAAACTCAAAAACAGCCAGGGATAAGGTTTTTGTAGCACGCTGCCTACCGCATACTGAAATTTAGACTTTACAAATTGGCTCTTGCTTTCATCAGGTGCAATATTGTTCCACGGGTGTTTTGGTTGTTTTTTTTCCCTCTTCTGAAATAGGTAGAGGTGGCAGCATGCTAACAGAATGCACAGAAATTACACTTGTAAAAGCAGCCCACTGCACAGCCTGCTTCAGTGGCACCTTCCAGGCTCCCACTGGGTTTAAAACTACAGATAAAATAAACTTGCCCTTGACAAAACCAGAGGATGTCTTATCAAGGGCATTAGGTGGCGATTCAAAACCACCTAGTATTTAAAAAAAACCCTGCATGTTCACATTTTATCAATAATGTTACTTACACTGGAGATGCTTTTTTCTATCCTATTATTGTAATCAGATCCACCAGCTTTTTACAAGGGCTCAGCATAGTCTCGTTTCATTAGGAAAAGTCAAGGGCATAGGTAGGCAACGGCATTGAGCGTGTTCATTTATTGATGTGCTCTGGCAGGTGTTCATTATTCACATGAAACCCTGCAAAGGTTCAGCCTTTTACAATGAAAAGTTCCAATCTTCCAGCTCACTTTTCAAGACACTTCAATAATTATTTCAAATAACCTTCCAATATTTTTCTAGATAAAATACTCTACGTATTTTAATTATTTCTATAACTCCTAAGCAGCTACCTAGAATAAGCCATTTTAAAAAATATCTTTAAGATTTTGTATCACCAATAGATCTACAACAATCACCTGTTGGTAGCTTTTTATAGTTTAATTGTCCTATTATCCTTAACCCTTTTTAGCAGGTGCTTATCTAGTCAGGCATTTTGCATGGGTTTAGTCTATTCTTTTAGCTTACCTGTTAATCAAAAATCTGACAGAATTCATTAGTGGAGTATAACAGCAGTTAGGATTACAGAACCATGCAGGGCACGGCTGATCAGAGCTGTCACCTTAAAGCCTGGCTGTAATCCTTCCTACAGCAAGGAACTGCCCAGAAAAAAAGACCAAACAAAAACCACAGGGATGCTGGAGCTGGAGAGTAGGTGCCCAACCGACCAATAAACTTCAGAGCACGCAGATGTGACCTCTCCAGAAAACGAGCCATGCTTCACCCAAATCTTACTGGCTTTACAGCAATACCTCCGAATCAGCTTTGACTGGCTCACCTTCCCACTCTGAAGGGACCAGGCAGATCTCCTTCCTTTGCTTTCACAAGTAGCGTGCCAAGGAAACACGGACCCTACTGACGCAGCAATCAACTCCATCAGCAAACAAGGAAAAGCAACAGAAAGCAGCAAATGTCAAAAGGCTACGCGACTGACGACTGAAATGCAGGCCCGTACTCGTTCCTTAACGGTTAAAGGAAATACTCAAAGATGGAAATAGCTTCTAACTGCAAAATAAACATGTATATAATGTATGTAACTCCCCTCCCACCCACCTGAAGAAGCTGTTTAAGTACTCCAAAGGGTTAAGAGAACACAAACCCCAAAACCTTGATGCTAACATTAGAGGCAGAAAGAATCTGCACCCCAAATTAATTATAACTCTTTGCAAAGCATCGCTGTGAGTGGCACCAAAACATACCTTAGTTACACTCTTCAGTATGCCTGTGTCCCGGGGTAGTCACACTTCCTGAGACACAGCCTTCCTTCTGCAGATACGATAAATGCAAATGAGTTGCACTTTATCTAAATATTTACACTTTTTAAATACTAAAACCTGTTGTCAGCTGCCGTTTGTTACGTACTTGCATGGCACTACTGCTCTAGTAACAAGCAAAGTGTCCATACGCATCACATGGGGTGATGCCTCAAGGCAGCTGTGAAGAGTAACACAAACCTGCAGAACAGTATTAAAAAAACAAAGATTTACAGTGTTTTAAATAGCATTCATTAAAAAAAAACCCAACAACAAAAAACACTGCTCTTTTTTGGAACACAGTGAATTTTAAGCATCTCTGTATTTTAATAGAACAGCTGAATTATTGTTATATACAGAGGAAACCGAAAGTTTGGCACTTGTAGCATCTTGTGTTTGTTATTGCATCCTGCGCTCTGCATGGCACGTTACCAAAACCCATGCAGGCTGTACGGGCACAGTATTTATGGAACCAGCCAAAGAAACTGCAGTTAAAACAGGGAAAACCCTCCATAAAGCCCTCATGTTTGTACTTGTGCATTTACCAAGCGATGCAGGCGTAAGAAGTACTGCAAAAAAGAAGTGAAGCTGCCTGGTGTTTTCTGGAAGGGGAGTTTGTAAAGCAAGCCAGGCGCTTCAGTAGCTTTGAAGAAAAAGCTCGTATTTTCAGCAAGAACTCGGCTTCAGAGGGCAGGCTGTGTGACGTGCAAGCTTCGTGCAGTCCAAAGCGGACAGGGATACAGCCTGCCCACAGCTAACGGTGAGCTGGTCTCGTACATTCGCCTTTCTTTTCAGATTCACCACTATCCTTTTGTGTAATCCCGTATTAATTTGCCTTCAAGTTAAAGATGAGGTACCCTCAAAGCTACGGCAAGTCACTTGACCAGGAACAGCTGGTTGATACAGCACTTCCACAATAACTAAAACTTCAGGAACAGCTGATACACTGTTTGAGGACAGGCAGCCCTTGCCGCGGTGTAACAAACCAGAAGACTCTTCGGGATGCCTCTTTTTCAGGTTATAGAAACAGAAACGATAAGCCTTTGAAGTCCAACGCTGACTCTTTAGGAATACAAAGATCTCACCAGGCCAGGTGTGTGCCTCCTTAAGAAACCCAAGAGATTTATTTTGTGAGAGCAACAGCACTTTATACCTTTGCTCCTGAAATCACCCTTTCTGCTGTGCAGGGCAGCCACTAGACTACATGTGTAAAACAAGCACTGAGGACAGTTGTGTGCTTATAATATTCGCCCCCCCCCCCCCCCCCCCCCCAAACTTCCCTACCTTGTATGCGGTGACTTTCTGATTACAATGGCTGGGGTTTGTCTGGCTCTACAGCAGGGGGGAGGAAAGGACGCAGAGCCCCAACCCAAGTCACTCGCCTGCAGCGTGACCCAGCCAGTCCTCGAGCTGAGCTTGGCTCAAGATGCAACCGCTCGAGACCTGCGCCCCAGGACCCAGCCCCGACCCCAGGTGTGGTAGGCACCAACCCAGCAGCGCTCCTCAGCAACACAGACACTGGGCTCAAAACATCGGCATTTCAACACCGTGATGAGCTCACGGCCCCAGCGAGGCACCCGGTTTGGTAAAGCAGTAAGGAAGGTGCCTCGAATCCTGACGCTTGGAAGCCAGCAGAGTGCACACCAGCTGGCTAAGCAAATCATTCAAAAAGTCACCTCGGGGGGAACTGGCTGAATTTGAGCACCGATTCACAAGCTGGAAGGAATTAAGGCCGCTGTGCCAAGCAAGGACAACTTCACTTTCTGAACTGCCAAACCACCTAAAACCCCTGGATTGCAAACTCTAAAAATTCTCGAGTCGCTTCCCATGTGGTCCAGCCGCCACATGCAGGGGTGCACAGCTGCCGGGAAGGCAGGGACAGCTGGGGTGGCGGCAGGGACCAGCGAGCCCAGTTCAGTCTCCAGCTGTTCACACGCCCAACACACCCAGGCAGCTGGTGACCTGCCTCCACTCAGCACCTCTGGCGTCCAAGCCTTCCTCCGCTGCTGAAGCTGACCGTCCCTTTCCCAAGGAAAGCCAGAGGTCTGCTTCCCCCGCTCACACCCCACCACCTGCACCACCAGGCTCTCCCTGGAGAAAGGAGAGCCTTGGCTTCGAAGCCTTGCTCCAAACCGGGAGGCAATCGAACCTGGTTACTGCACATCCCAAGAGATGCACGAGTCACCGGGCGTGCAGATCAGAACCGACAGACAGACACGAGTCAGACCCCGGGAGACGAACCCCTTCCCTCCTACCCTACACACACACAGGCCAAAGCGTGTCCCCGACCGGCCCCACAGACAACGCAGCTGGGGAATGATCCCCACCCCCATGAAGCAAGGCCAAGGAAGCCAGTTTTGAGATCTCAGCAGGGCTTACACCGTCAGCTCAAGCATGCACCCAGAACTCCAGGACACAGCATCTCCAGGGACTTGGTCCCCGGCCACCAACCTACAGTAAGTGATAGTACACACGTGCTACGAAATTAACTTTGTAACTGTTTCAGGTGAAGACCCTTAAAACTCCTTGGTCACAGCTCACCGAGTGCATTCACAACACACTCCAATTACCAACAGATTTGTTCGGTTTACTTATGTTAAAAAAAACACAAACAGTAAGAATACCTATTGTTAATCCTACTTTAAGTGTAAACATTTGGTTCAATAACTTTAACTGCAAAACACTGCTAGAGTATACATGACTTGGATCTATTATGTGCATTTATTACTTAGGTTTTCTGGATGCTGAATGCCCTCAAGTGTACTGGGAAGCTACAGGGACTCAAGAGATAGCAGCCTGCAATATTCTGAATAACATTTTTCAAAGTTTCCTAAGCCACTTAGAAAACTGAGCTCAAAAGTGAAATAGATACTTAGAAACATTCATCACTTTTGAACGTGGGATCTTGGCACTTTGTCTAAGAAAAAAATTGAACAATCTAAGATTTTCAAAAAAGGGAAGTTTTACAGATAAACTAACAGCACTTGATTTATTTCACAAGACAGCCAAGGATGGAAATAGTGGTTCACATTTCTGTAGTAAAGCATTATATATAAATTTAAAATCTACAGACTATATATATACACACACCAAGTTTACTGCAATGCATAAATATATAAACTTTTCAATATGCCAACTAATATAGGTCAGAAAATTGATGTATATAGTTCAAGTTTTGCAGCACTTCAGCATTGTAAAAAATAAAAAAAAATAAATAATGGTCAATAGATTGGCTGCTGCCCTCTTCCCTCCCTTCGCTCAGATTCAGAGTAATCCCAACCATACACCAGTGCTATGGAAGGACTGAGCTGAAGTTTCAGAACGTCTCTTCAAGGAATATTTAGTGAAATATTACTATTTTGTACTGGTCTGGGATTGTATTTCAGCATACCTACGATGATTCAGTAAAGACGACAAATGTTTACACGAACACAACTGAGGGCAGAGATTGGCTTGTCTGAGGTCCACAGAGTTGCAGAGTGGAAAGTATTGTATGTAGTTCTAATACTGGTTATACAAAGTCTCCTTTTCTGAAGGGCAGGAGGTCTTATTTCTATTTCCGTCTCTCATTATTCCTTTTAAATAAATACAGGTTACATCCCACCCATCACAACAATAATGAAATTAAAAATTGAGGTAAAAGTGTTCTACCAGCTGATCTTGACTACGAACAGAAGTCAATTAAATATCGCTACTGATGTGAACAAGACTTAGTAAGAAACAAAATGCAAGATACTAAATTCTTCACTATAACCACACAATAAACCCCAGCTTTCAAAGTCAGACAGCAGTAAACAAGACTGTACCTTAGCATGGAAATCATTAGTAAACCAACTTTTGATCCCAATTTAAAGTCGCTGTACAAATTTTCCTTAACTCACAATCCGAAAATCATGTTTTCTGCAAAACAAATATATCCTTGTCATATTTCACCTTTGTTCTAGTAGAGATAAGATGCAACTTTATAATCCTCAGTCTTAAAAACCGTTCTTAGTTTGCAAGCGATCTGAAGTAAAAAGGAACACAACCCATTTTCTCCCGTTTGTCAAGTTTTGTTGTCTTTTACCAAAAGCAGCAATCATCATTAACTGTTCCAAACGCTGTTTCCCTTTTTACTTCAAGGAAACAGCCGCCAAAGCCCACACAGAAACGCATGCCACCCGCCTGTACACCAGTTCATCAGGCTATTCAAATGACAGCATAGAAAAAACAGTTTACTTCTCTAGTATACTGTATTCATTTCAGATTAGTCCATTTTAAATATATTAAAAATATTTGTAGGAATGAAAACATTGCAAATAAATGAAAAACCGTATGTACACACCTCCACCATTTTTAGGCACAGACCTTAACTTTTGAGGAAGGACTAGAAATAAAAGGTGCACCAACCAACATCTCCTATGGCATTACGGGCAAACAACAGTCTTTGCAGTGTACCAGGGAGGTTGGTTATCGTATAGCTTCTGTGTATTATAGCTATCCAGTCCAAGATAGCACGTTTATTCTTATCAGTTCCCCTCAGGGGAAACGCATCTTAAATCTTTTTTTGCTTTTCAATAAACTTCGCCAAAGTAATATCAATTCCCACCAGTTTCAGACACAAAAAACCTCCTTCAATAACACGGCTTAAACTCCAAATGGTTACGAATGAAGGTGTTTCCTCGATCCCCCCCTTTTATTTTCCCCCCCTCTCTTCTTTTTAATGTATACTTAAGTTATTTGTTCCCAAAACAAGAACTGAGACTCAAGCTTTTTAAGCATTTAAAACAAAAACAGTTACCATACCAAAGCACAGCATACAGTGTAAGTTTCAGCTGTAATTTCTCAGCTTTTCCTTTATATAGAGCTATATTATGGTGGACTGCGCAGAATTCTTCCAGTCTCCTCCACTGTCAGCATATGGATCACGGAGAAGGTACGCGGATGCGGAATAATCCTTGTTGAAGCTGCAGTCGGAAGAGCTTGCAGTTTGCGATCCGCAAAGCTGCGCAGCCAGTACGGCGGAGGTCCGATGGAAACAGTGGTTTAGTGCGCTGCCAGGTTCCCGTGCTCCTTTTAAATTCTCTAACATAGTCATAATTTGTACCTAAAGTCACACACGCACAAAAAACAAACAAAAAAAAGAAGATAAAATGTTTAAAACATACTGTAGCTACCACCACATTTAACCCCTAAAACAAAAATATGTGGACAGGAGCACGCACAGAATCAGTTCCTGGATGTATGGTTGAAATTATTGTTAAAAGGAACTACTATGACATCTCTTACCTACTTAAACCCACCACACTTAGAGTTTTGCTCTTTTCTATTTTGCAGAGAGCCCCGTTACACACAGACACATACAGATGGCCATGGAAGCACGTAGTCTTCCAAATGTCTCTTAGAGTATGTGGCCAGATGCTGAAAGCTGAGGACCGAATGTGTGTGTTAGTACACATTTATTCGGTTGGGATTTAGAACCAAGACTCCTTATCGCATCCGTATGAACCACTGGGTGATGTCCCCAGAATGCAGAACCACCTGCTCACCGCTGCAAAGATGGGAGAAACAACCTCAGCCGCCAACATTTTTTCTTGTATTTAGACAAATACAGTGACATACTCTTAAGCCTTGACCTCTTCTGATCTTCAAACTGCTCATCAACCAAATGCTCCTAGGGCTGAATTTGTTTCTGATTGAGCTCCAATGTACAGAAATGTACAGGTTGGTTTTGTATGTCCAACATAAATCCTCTGAAGATCACAGTAACTTAATACAACATAGGCCCAGAATTCATTTTAAAAAAAATTCAGTCTCATTAGTGCCAAGTATTTAGAAGACTGGAAGAAGACAAGCAACAGGAGATTATTAGTTCTAATTCTGACCTGTATCGAGATCTCCAATCACATATATGCTGGCTCCAATGGGCACAGCTCCATACACGAAAGAAGAACTAGTTGGGATACACAGGTTCTGGTCATTTAGATAAATCCACCTGTAAAAATAAGAATTTAAAAAATGGTATGTGATTACTATTTGACAGAAAAAAAAAAAAATACAGATTTGTTTTGCAAACAACATCTTTGACTCAGAACAAAGTGTACAAGTTGATTTGCTATGTAAAAACTGTTGAGAACATTGTCCAGTTTGGGACAGTCCCTGGCTTTTCCTAGCCAGGAAAAGCAGTTGGAACCACTGTTTGGAAAGTTTGGAATACTTTATCCTGAAGTTGCTTTACTTCAGAATTGCTCCACTTGTCTACCTGTAACACATTCTTGTAGCCACGCAGCGTGACATTCTGGAAGATAGCAGGTGTATGACAGTGCCTTTTTTACAACAGTTATGCCAGTCAATTTTCCCTACAGAGAAAATTTTAGGCAGCTTTGTCTTAAAATCAGTAGAGTCATAAATGTAAGTCTTAATAGTCCACACTAGGGGAAATAACAAATTGCTAAAGCAGGGCCTTGTTATTACAGAGTGCCTTCCCCCATGTAATTCCTTAATGACTTTAACTGTACTTGATCAGTGAAAAGAAATCCCCTGCCCAGTAAGAAGAATGCAGCACTCCACAACGCTTAACTTTAAACAAGGGATAGAAGACGGGAAATCAAATTGGTAAGGGATTTTGGGAAAGAAATGTCCGCTACCTGGAACTGAAACAGACCTTCCTGATCACATACTGGGCTCTCCTCAATCAATTTCTAGCTCCTTCTATAAACTTACAAAGCTCCTGTGTTCACATCAAGCACATTCTCATTTCAACACTACATCAGCCTGATCTTTCTACCAAGTAAAAAGCAGTTTTCCATGTTGAAGCCTTTGGAAACCAGATAATTATCTACTCATCACCCACACGGGACACTGGCAAATCAAGGTGTCCCATATATCTAAAGCTGTCAGCGTCCTCGCCGGTTCTGAAACAAATTGCCACAAAATACTGCTGCACTTTTGCAGATGCTGTCACAGTTACTATTTATAGACCCTGAAGACATACAAATCAATGCTATTTTAGATCTTTTATTAAATAATTTAATATTAAATCATTTACAGAGAACAGGAAAGTCTGAAAAACCTTTGAAAAGCACCCCATATGTTTTCACGGCCATGCCTGTTTCACTTGGGTGTAAACGTTAAGAAATATCCTCACGGACACCGCTGACCTTTGAAAATTCTGCATCATCTTAACTCATGATTCAGAAGTAAGCCTCTCTCCTGGCACTGAAGGAGATGCTGCTACATATCAATTATCTTGGAGAAAGAGATCAATTTTTACAGGCCAAATGAACGTATCAGCTGTCCACTATTTTGTCTGTGCTATACCTTGAAGGATTAAGGTTCAGCAGAAAGCAAAGGAACGGTTTGTAGCTGTCGCAGACGATGACAGATGAACTAAGACCAGAGAAGTCCTCTACACTGATCCAGAAACTGTTACAGAGCAAACCACCTTGCACTATATTTGATTAGCTTCCTCTCCTTACTGTGGCAAGGGGGACAGTCAGTATTTTCATCGCTTTTTAGCACCAAGTTACCTACAATTATGAAAACTGACTGCGTGGCAGAGAAATGTGGGAAGACTGCAATTTTTTAAATTTTTTTTTTCCTTTAGTAGTAAATACAGGCCCATGTTAAGGGAGAAGAAAACCAAAGAAGTTAGATGAGTTTAGCCTCGCTACTGATCAAGTTCAAGCCTGGAAAATACAGGAACTTCAGGGGTTTATCTCCGCTCGATACTCAGGGTTTTGGAGTTTAAATAAACACCAACAACGGCGTGAGGCACAAGCATTCTCCTACTCCACATCACAGAAGGCTAATATTAAAGTATCTGTACTGTAGTTGTTTGTGAAAATTCATTCTCAATCTTTCTCAACAGTTACACTTTAAAAAACAGGCACAACTTTTCAGGAACGCTTACAGCAGCTTTAGCAGTTAAAACTAGGAAGGAACAAAGACAGGAAGGGCAAGGGGTCACGTTTCATCAGAATTTGACCAAGTTCCAGCTTAATGCGGGCTGTGCCTGCTGCTTGAGCTGTATGGAAAAAACACCATGGCAAAAAATTCAGTCTTCAGGAATTTGAAAACACTCCTTAGAACATTACTCTTGCGTACTTCCCTGGGATGGCTCTACTCAAACCAAATCTGAGAGTAGCAGGGGGGAAGGCATGCACCTCTGTAACCACGGACAGAAATGATTGCTCTGAAACTGAAATATGCTTCCACTCAACAAAAGGGGAAGGAATCCCGATTCTTTTTCAGTCTTAAAGTGATACAAACAAAAGAATCCATCCACACGGCTGTAATTAACCAGCAGGATGGTAACTGTTTTATTTCCAAGTGGGAAGTAAGTAAGTGATACAGAACCAAA
This sequence comes from Falco cherrug, assembly GCF_023634085.1. Taxonomy (NCBI): domain Eukaryota; kingdom Metazoa; phylum Chordata; class Aves; order Falconiformes; family Falconidae; genus Falco; species Falco cherrug. The sequence continues at coordinate 17,747,052 of NC_073710.1, read as the reverse complement.
CATATTTCAGACACATCACCTCAAGCTCACACCAGCTGTGAAAGGAAATTTTCTGTGTTCCCCTCATCTGACAGGGCTCTCAGTCAGCCAGTTAGCTTTCTCATTACATTTGCATAAGCATTTTCTTTTAATAGAATTCCTGCACACTGAATGGGAGAATCTTCCTAATTACACATACTATATTACAAGATTATTCAGTTTACTACTTACTGCTGAAAGCACTTCCTTATTTTTACGATGTTCCAGTAGCAAAAAATATTTTTAAGGAGTTTTTACCAAGTACTGCTTCTAAACAAGTATCTCTCACGTTTATCCCTCTCAATACCTGCAAATTTTTGTAATTTTGAACCAGGGGCTCGTGAAGAGAAGGAACAAAGCCTCCGCCACTTGCAGACCACCAGTGAAAGGCAGCAGTGGCTGTACTCAAGGACAGGGCTCCACCAGCAGTTCTCGCAAAGAATCCTAAAGCCAATGTGTGCTCTATTAAGTATTTCCATATATCCACAGTGAAAAGAAAAAAACCAAACCAGTGCGTACGGACATCACCCAATTCTCCATGCACCTGTGTGTGATGCAAAAAGGCGCGTCATAAATTATGACCTCTGGTAGAAGGAAAGACTGACCCATCAGGGTCTCTAATGTGTAGTTAAGATTTCCTGCTTTTTATGGAGTGGACCAACACTGGATCATTGAGTGAAAGATACCCTGACATCTCCCACTTTCACACTTTTTTCAATCTATTTTTAGCTTGATCGATACTTCAAAAAAAACCCAGGATACAATGTACACAAAGCTTAATCTACAGTCTAAAAAATCTACATCCTGAAAAAACCTGCAGGCTGACGTATGACGCTTTCTATCCTCAGTTCACTTAAATCCACTCATGCACATGGCTCTAAAGTCAGGCTGACAAAACATTTATTAATTAAAAAAAATTCTCAGTTACAGAAGTACTTCAAACATGAGAATTGTTTTCTACGTTAACCTGTCCACATTGCATGTGTATGCTACTATTCTGTCTCACTTCATTTGTTTTATTACTTGTTTATACAGTATAGCTGAACAGGAGCCTCAATGTTTATTTTTTTGCTAGTGTGAAGATCTCGGCACATCCTTAGTCTTTAGAAAAGTCTGTGTCATCATTAAGAATAACAATTTGAAAGACTGTGCGCACTGTGAGTTATTAGGAAGTTACTGTCAAAGTAAGCAATATTAAACAAGTTCTGTCTTTGAATTCAATTCAAGCCAGAATTATGGGGGTTTATATGAATTAATATATTCTTTATATACCAATGTAAGTACATAGTTAGACATACACACTAAGCAAAACCCATAATTCAGATCCTCATGGACTCTGGGTGCCCAGGATGACGCTAGACCCTGTATTCTCAGGTAATAAGAGCTGAGGCACATACGAAAAATTATGCAGATCACACACGTGTGCACTGCTGCCACATACCTGTAGACCAGTAACATGCAACAGCTGAACTCACAGTACATAAAATTCTTTCAATTCAAAAAGAAAGTGATCATGACGGAGTTGTGCACTTACTTAAAACAGCTGGAAAAGTCTGCAGCTCATTATGAAGTATGCGATCTTGATATGTAACTTAAAAAAAAAACCCACACTGAATTTTTGTTCGAGGCTGCTAGAATTTATATGCTGTTGAACCACTGCTGCTAAGCGATCTTGCAAACTTATTCCTCATTTCCATGACTCTTTCAACCCAACCCTTTTAGAGTTCTGTCAATAACAGACACATACACTGTCATACACTGTCAACGTGATATTTCAGCTTTTGACATATCCAGTATTATCCCTTCACTGTAAATACAAAAGAATATGCGCTGTGGAGTCTCAAGGTGCTTACATCCCTCCCAAAGCCTGTTTGAAGGGGACTAATCACCTTTATTTGTTTCGGAAACCATTGCTGAGGAAATAAATGCACTTTTCAATTATAAATTAACCTCCTTGCAGCAACTGCACAACGTTTAAGATGAAGAATCAGTCTCTGCATATGTCATATTAACGATGCACTAAAGAAGTCTGAGAGAAACACTGTCCGCCTGTGGTAAAAATCTACAGCATTACCTATGCTTTACTCTTGAGCAACGGTGCAGAGCATATGACACCCAGTGCAAGTGGAAGTCCTTAACTAATCAAACATACACATAGGTATTTAGCACAAGGTTTTCACAGACTTAAGAGAAGCATATTATTTAAGCTTTCATCCTTTGCTCCAAATAAAGCGATTCAGGTTTGGTTTCTGCTATTTCTGAATCAGCCGAGAAAACAACGACTCTTTGGAAAATATGAAGGTAACTTGCCTTCATCTGGTATTCATTTGATATTTGTGAAACACTATTATAATGAACTTATGAGAATATTCCAGATTCAACGAAGAGTACCAGACAACAAAAAAGTGTTTTGTCTCCGTATCTGGCAGGCGGAAATGTTTGCTAACTGCATTTCGAAGGCAAGTCCCTTTGTGGTGATTTACTCCCTTTTCCACACAGGTACAACTGCTCAGGTCTCACAGTCACCGCCACAGCCACCCTGAAAGGCACCCATCCCGCACAGCGCTCCAAGGGCGCCGAACTCGGGGGCAGCCGTCAGACCCCAGGAGCTGGAGCACTAGAACGTAGCACAGTAACACTGCACCCTCTTCTGGCCAGTAACACCCCTTCTGCCTCCCAGGCTGGAACTGGGGACCTTCCACAGCGCCGGAGCCCAAACCCCAGCCAGCAGCACCAGCTGCAGAAGCGGCAATCATCCTGCTCTTCGCTGGCCCTCCATTTCCCAAGGAAAACACGCAACCTGTGAGCCACCTGCAGTGCAAGCACAAGTTTATGCCAAGTTAATTTCCAAGCTCAAACCCTGTGCACTGGCAAGAGCAGAAAGGCAAAGCCTGAATATCTGAGCAGCCCTCAACGCGCGCCTCCTCCGCCAACTCGAGACTCTGGTTACTTGCTCCTGCCTCACCTTCCTCGGAGCCAGCGCAGCCCTCGAGCCACACACACAAACGTGCGGTGCTCGAAGATGACTTGGAGCGACCGCATTTTTATTATAAGTTTCCTAGAATCCTGTAACACGTCTGGGATGGCACCAAGCAGAGACACAAATACACACACTGGAAATACTGCCGGGCAGGCGCCTGTGCCGCAGTCAGCAGGTGGCACCCAGGGCTGCCCCGCAGCACCCAGGCTGGCACCACCGAGCTTTTCCGAACTCCACTTCAGGAAAGCTCAGTCTGTATCAACCAGTGCAACAGGTTTACAGTTGCAGGTGAGGAATCCTGAGCCATTACATACCACCCTTTGAAGAACAGAATCAGCCTGGAAATATTTCAGGCAAACCAACTAAAATTAGCAAGTAGGAGACAAGGGAGCATCTCTTTCCCGAATCCTTTCCCTTTCAAGGGCCTCTTGCCAAAAAGTTTACCAGCTTTTAGCATTTCCCTACACTCATTCCCATAGGGCTAGAAAACACTAGAGAGCAGCAGTAGCAATAACTTTACTTATCCACCTACTTCCTATAACCACTTTAAAGAATGTTTTTTCTCCAGCTTCATTTGATTATAGCTAGTTTAGACATCACTTTGAACAACACAGAAGACCTCTTCATACAGAAATTAAAGTGTCTTTACATCCACATCTTGCAAGAAAATTATATAAAGAACTTACATCTACTATTCTATTTTTGTGTGCTTTTATACAGATCACAGTCATAAATCAGTCTTGATCTTGTAATACAGACATGCTCATCTCCTCCGCTGTCAACAAGCCTTGAAACATCTGACCACAAAGTCTTTTTTCAATTTAGTTTATAAAAAAAGAGAATCATGCAATTTACGGTTATACACAAGAAAAAAGGCACTGGAGGAACCAAAGCTTGTCAGCTATGACTGGAGAATAAGGTGACTACACACAAAATTCTGTATAACCTAACATTTGACTAGTTACCACACGTAGTAAGGTGGATTCCAATACCAGAGGCAAGAGGTAACAAATGAAGTCACCAGAAGCAGATACAAAACAAACAAAAGGAGATTAGCCATGCACAGTGTCAAGGTGGCAGTGGAATGTATAGCATCTGTAGCGTCTTTCCTATGGCAAAAGCCTACGTGGGTTCAAAAAGCAACCAGCTATAAACGCATGGAATAAAAATGCATGAATCTTATTTCTAGTTTAGGAATTCCCTAAACTGCAAATCCCTGGAGACAGGACTAGACCACGGAGAAGTATCCCTGTATGTGCACACACTCCTCCAGGAGCACTCGCAAGGGCATGAGCACACGTCGGGGGCAGCTGCGCCCTGCACCCGAGGGAACTGCAGGGTGCAGGGGAAGAACCAGGCAAACCACCTGTACGGCCAAGGTGTCCCTGCTGCTCAGGGCCACCCGAGACTGACGGGGCAGTCCCGGGCTTTAGGTCTGGTGTCCGAGAGGGACAAAGCACTGAAGCAGATGGACCTTGGGCAACAGCTACGCTGGATCATAAAAGGTAAAACGAGCAAGAGATGTGTGGCACAGATCTAATATGCTCTGAAGTGCTGGAGCAAGGTGGGGGAACAGCCAGGTAAGTGTGTGAGGCATGTATTTTTATGTTTATAACTGCAGCTAGTTACCTTTTAAACTCGTCATGATAAAATTCAGATTTGCACGTCACCATCTCACTGGCCTGACTGTCATCGCGACTCCTGACCCCGCCAAATACATAAAGCTCAGAGGCAACTCCACAGGCCACTGCCCCAAACCTGGGAATCCAAACGAGGAAAAAAAAAAAGGTAAATGCAATTTATCAAAACCATTTCACATATCCTCCTGAACTTTCTCAATTTTTTACATTTTTGTTATTTATACACACACACACACACGCACACCCCCTTACATGTTCAACGAGATGAGATGAGTAGTGAGTATGAATCGTAAGCAGCTAATTCAGACCATGTAAAAGAACAAAACAGCAAAGTATTTATCTCTGGAAAAAAATTCCGAAGTTCCAATTGAACTACACTTTCTAGTTTTCAATTTGAATCAGGGAAGTATTGCTTTTAACACCAGGAGTGTATTTCTACACAATTCATGTTTATTGCTGGGATGCTTATCTTTATTCCAGGCCACCACAATTCAGAAAGACATGGTGAAATTCTTAGGCCATCTTCAGGGATTCACCAGAGAAAGGAGAACTTACTCATCAGTGTGTTAAAAAATGTCGTAGGCAACAACCTAATTCCTCCCCTTCCATTTTCACTCACCTTCTCTCTTTCAGAGGGCAGATTGCTGTCCATTGCTGAGTCCTAGGGTCATAACACTCAACAGATTCAAAGAGCTTTCCATAGGAGCCTCCACCCATTGCATAGATTTTCTTCTTCATAGCTGCATAGCAGCCAATCTTGTGGAAAAAGAAATAGTACAGCTAAAATTACGCACAGTGTTGAGAGCTCAAAACTAACTATATACACACATACACACGCGTATGTACTCGGGTTGCCTGTACAGCATACGTCAAACAATGCCATGCACGAAACTTCTCAGCCACAGTTTTGTTTTGGTACGTAACTGAAGGAGCTGCTTTCTCTCATTTCAAGACTATCTGCTACAGCTTCTACTTGAAGAAAAAGGTTGGGAAAAAAATAGTATATATATAGGCATTAACTATTTAACAATAAGTAACGTGATAACATACGATGTAGTTCTTACCTTTCTAACCATGGTCAAGTCTGGCTGCTTAGTCCAGGTCCGGCTATAAATGTCGTAGCTCTCCATAGAGATTAGCTCCCTGTCACCATCCTCGCCTCCCAGAATGTACAGAATTCCATCAATCTCTACCACACCAAAATTATGCCGTGCCTAAGGAACATCAATACAGTCAACGTTGTAAAACATAACTGCCACTGTGAATAAATCTATACAATCTTTTTTTTTCAGCACACCTGTCTGGAAAGCGATACTGGTATTATGCCTGGGTTTTGTTTGTATTTTTTTTTAAATGATGAAGTCCTAAACTCCAGAGTAAGATTATTAATTCATTCAACTAAATAAAAGGAGGAATATTCAAAAAAGATAGAGCAGCAAAAGCCAAAGACACTGCACAGAAACATGAGAACAGCTTGGCCATATTTCAGTTTGCGTAGCAGTGGTCTCCACGATGAAGCTGTTGCTCTCAGAAGCAAAACTGGAACCCATTACCTGCAAAAAGGCAGCTCTTCTATTTCGTGTGTAGAAGCACAGCTACCCTCAATCTCACAGCAAACAGGAAACATCATGTATCGTCAAGTCTTACTCACAGTAAGCAGAAAACTCAATGCATCGTAACTACAAACGTGGCCAAAACTACAGGCCTTTGCCAACCAGAGACGGTAATGAGGAAAATCCTGTGGCAAAGCAACAATTTCTTAATAAACACCCTATGCTGATTTAAGAAGATAAAAACCCAGGTGTATTAAGGATAAATGTTTACAAATAATAGACTGTTAGTTTTTGATGGAACGCAAATATGAAGGAAGCATTAACTCAAATCAAACCTAAATATGTCTGTGCAAGCCGAGTTCTGTATGTTAGCCAGTCCTCTGTCCGACTGCTCTGTACATTCTGATCCCTTTGTCCACTTAAGGACTCTCTTGTTTTAGAAGGCCAGTACATGCAGAACATTAAGCATACTATATGACTGATGCATTATGAAATTCCTGAAATTTTGCTGTTCATCTTTACAGCTAACTCTTCACTAACTGTTTAGTTTTTCCAGATCCGGCGGAAAGTATCGGACCAGAAGTGTAACAATGGGATATAAACAGCAGTCAGTCTGTAGCATGATTCTGAATATGCAAGGTGCAAGCGACTGGAGATTCAGAATAAAATTTTGCAGAAGAAAAGGAACATTTTGCCAAAGTAAAAACTTAAATCCCAACAGTTAGATAGAGATCTTGCCTCATTCATTGGTGGTAAGGAACTCCATGAATTGGTATCTGGATCATATTTCTCTCCAGAGCTTAGCGTTCCCTTGTTTTCATCCTGACCACCAAGCACAAATAAAAATCCTTCTGTAAAACAAATTGTAACATGATCTTAAAAACAGGACTCACACCTGTACACTGTGCAAGATAACGTGACTGATGAGCTGTATCCTGGAATTCGCTAAGAGATTCAGACCAGTCACAGGTCAAACTCTGGACTGGAGAAGGTAAAGCCCATACATAAATCTGGACTCAAGTCTACCCCTGCAGATACTCTTCAACATATTCAGTGATGCAGCAACTAGAGTTTACTTAAAACATGAAATACTCCTGGAGAGACAGACGTAGCAGATTCCCACAAGATGTTGCGGGAATAGTGATTTAAGACACTCAGATGACAGGGATTTTCACAGAATCAAGTAAAGTTTTGGGCAGACAAAGGGGAAGCATGAAATAACCCCAGTGCAGTCAATCTTAGCTGTATCTCAGATTTCGAGGCACTGGTAAGTTTTCGTAATATTGAATTTACAAATACAAAGTTCCCCTTTACCTGCTGACAATACTCCATGATTGATCCTTGGAATACTCATAGGAGCAAGTTCAATCCAGAGCTGTCTATTGGGATCATAAAGAGGACACATACACCGCATCACTGAGGTTGGTTTCCGTGATCTGAACGCAGGGTGGGAAGGGAACAAACAAAAACAGAAAGACAAGACAGAGTTTTACAAGTTCACTGTAAACAACTTGTGTCCGAAGCTTACTTGTTCACGTTTTAACATCTACTCATAATGCGTGGCACTTCCCTGGTAAGGTGAAGACCCCCAAACCAAACGTGTGTAAACTGAGTTTTGTACAGACTGGAGACATAAAAAGCAGATGCGCTTCATTCGTGCTGGATCTGCCTACGTTTTTTTTATGAAGGAACTTTGAACAAACTAAAAAGAACTGATAGACAGTAATGTTCAAGTAAAGCGATTCAAACACTGATTTGCAAAATGTTATTTGAGTATTTTGTTACTCTTCTATAAAGAGCAAATATCTAAGTGCTAAATTTATTTGAACAGGAAAAAACCCTTTAGCCCAAGGTGTACTCAAGACAGAAAGGGAAAATGGTGTGGAACAAGAATTTTCACCTGGCATCTCAGATGCACCAGTAATGAAATTTTTTTGGAACCACAGCTATTAAAAACAAAACAGTTAAAGCAGATGTTTGTTATTTTTAACACTTAATAGAGATGCTTTTCAGAGCATTAGAAAAGTGTTTCTCCAACATTCTGGGCTTATTTTGAGTGACATCTATAAGACAGTCAACACAATGAAGAAACATGTCCTACTCCAAGTCTAGTAGACGTTGAATGTCAGAAACTCACCACAAAAATAACTATTGCTGAATCATTCACAAAGTTATTTTAGTTGCCTGAACAACTTAAAAACAAACTCAAATGATAGAGTAATAAGCCCATTAGGCACACATACTCTCCCCGCGCTGTGTTTTGCAGACGTGCCATGAATGCCAGCCACTTGTATTTTTACCAGCTGTGACAACCTGCAATGCCACTTCATACTCACACTCGTTCTTCTCCACCAACAGTCACTATACACTCCGAGTAGCCCCGGGGCTTGAAGGAGGCCAGCATCGCCTCTCCCTGCTGGGGCGCCGTGAGGGGAATATTGTTGCATTCTTTGACGATCTCCCGTACCAGTGGTTCGCTCATCATCTGCTCACGTAAATACGCCGCATCTAAGCCGGAAACCCACACTGCTGACATGACATCCTTCATGTGAACCTACAGAAAGAGATAAATTGTAGAAAATCCCCCAAACTTTACAGAACAGTGCTAAGCCACTTGTTACATACAGATGCGTCTATAATTACCAATAACTTTAAAGAGTTTTTGATATTCGGAAGTAATACCAAAATCTACCACACAGTGTTATTAAGAAAATGCATCAAGTCTTCAAAGTTTCACTACAAACATGATACTTGCTTTCTCTCCAAAACAAGATTATATCATCAAATGCCAAAAAAGTATTTTCTTAATGCTTATTAAATAATAAAGGCAGAAGATGATACATCATCAACACAGCTGTCACCCTTTCACTGCAATCCCACTGGCTGCATTTCAGCTAAAATTCAACTAACTCTAAGTGCAAGATTAGCCCTGAAAGAAATGTTATCTACTTCCCACTAATTAGAACAAATACTGATTCGGGCCACGTTCAAAATACAAACATTTGGATGTCCTGACCTTTCTCGAGTCTGAATCATGAGAAATCCATCTAATCACCGCTTCAAAGACATATCTTTCGTTTCCAACATTGAGCTTTTCCATCGACAGCACTTCTTTCAGTTTTTGAGGAGTCAGTTCCAAGAATTCCTCTGTGCTGCTGACATCTCGAAAGTGAGTTTCCAGATACTCTGAGGCAAGGTAGTGAACATGATGCAAACAATAGTGCAGTGCAAAGTCCCGAATACCAATACAGTTCTCAGCAGCTATGCAACCTTCTAAAAACTCACAGCAGAGAGTTTTTAAGTCTGTAAGCAGCAGGAGATCAGCTGCCTGTACCACATCTTGGATAGTTTCTTCATTTAGCCTGATCTGCAAGAATTAATTTAGAAGTTATAGCTACTATCACTCATTTGTTTCATGACATGTCCGCATTCATTACACTCATTCCTAGTGGCTGAAAAATGGAGTATTAATGTCAGTGTAAAAATTACAAGAAACTGATACAACTACTACACGTTTATGAATTAACACACGGCTGGAAAGGTATTTGACAGAAGGTGTATAAGCAGAGTTTTGCGTCCAAAGTAACCATAAAATTGCTCCAATCTAACCTTGGAACCGAAAATGAATTCTGCTGCAATAAATAAATTTTTAAAATGCATGTCCAGAAGAGAATTTCAAGCCACATCTGCCTTTTCTTTTTCCGCTGAAAGTTAAACCCATTCAGCAATCTCACTGTGGCTCCAAATAAAACCACAACAACTTTAATTCCTGCTAAAGCTACTGGCAGGCAGAGAGATCTGAAGGGCATGCTGTCAGCAACAAGAGGCAGAGAGGTGGGCACGAGGGCCAGGAAGGGAGGATGCCTGGTGGACTGTAATGTTCAGCGACAGGGTCTCAATCTCTACTGCTATCAGACCAGCTCTCTTTTACAGCTGTCAAAGGCCGCATGTTTTAAAGTAGGTTACTGAAGGTAGCCACAAATTTTAATACAAGTGTTTGACTCTTTTTAGAGTCCTCCCTCACTGCATGAGAAGAGCAGAGCCAACCCCTGCAGCATCTATTGCCTCTACTTCACATGCACAGCCCCACTGTGATATACTGCTTTGTGGAAGTTTTATCGAACGCTCTAAACCTCAACAGGCTTATCTTTCAAGACAGCAGTGTTAAAACCCAAGTTATTTTGCCAAATAGTTCAATTTCCTTCTAGTGTGGTTTTTTTTTTTAATACCGTACCTGCCCACTGAAGATGTAATCTAGTATCTCTTTCATGATATCAACAGATATCCCTTCAAGTTCAATCTTGTACGTCGAGCCATCATCCTTTGGAGGATTATAATTCAATTTTGTTCTAAGAAGAGAAGAAAAGAAAAAAAAAAAAAACGCTCACAATCCGGGCATTGCATGCTCTCAGTTTTCTGAAGAAACAAATGCTAGCTATGGATCACTTGAGCTCTAACAGAGATATTAAAACCTTATAATATGATGTGAAAATTGTCTCTCAAATTAGCATGAAAGGGATGAGTGTATGGTCTCTAATATTGCTTGTCACATTTCCAAACTGCACATGTTAGCCTTGCAAACTACCCACAGCATCAAAGGGCTAAAGTAATTTTTTCACAGCTCGTTCATCACAAACATTCAAAAACTTCGCACAGAACTTCAAACAGAACAGCAGCTCTGCTGACAGATGAAACACAAGACCCTGCTTTGAAAAAGGTGGGAAAAAAAAAACACCTTCAAACAAAGAATACTTTACCAAGAAAAAAATAATTACAGGGAGCAGATGTGATCGGAATATATACTGGCAGCACAAATATTTGGATTGCGTTACCATTTTGTGCAGTTTATGATGTTATCAGCCCAATGCTATTCCTGGCTGGAACCAAACTGTGTACTCACAGTTGTAGGAAACAGCCCATGTGCTGCTCAGCTGAGCTTTAAATATTCATCTACATCAGCAGACACTTCGCTTATGAGCAACTTCTTTAAATATACCAGGAACAGTTTGATGTGCCTTTCAACAGAATGGAGGGGGGCTGGGGGAAAAGATGAGGAAACAATAATAACAACAACAATACAGCAGGCAGCTTTGCTTTCCGTCATCTGTTACTGCAAACCCTTTTTCCAGGAAAGACAACTTCAAGTGTCCAAAAGGGAGCAGGTTTGTTTTTCCCCATGCTTCAGGCAATGAAGAATACATTATATAAAGACCAGAAAACTTGTTTCGCTACCTCTATGTATATATAGGTATCTACATCTGTATCACAGCACATTCAAATAAAAGCCTTAAAACTCTTTTAATTTTCATTTGAATATATTCTTAGATAGAATTAGTTTCTTCATGTGAAAAGCTGCAGCTTTGCTAAGCTGAGAGTGTCGTTGGTCCCAGTCTTCCACTATCCACACTCGTACCAAGGAAACACATCAACAGGGCTTAGCCGAGGGCAGCTTCTGCTTCACTTACTCGGAATAATTTAGTTTCTCACAAAATAAGATAGAACTCACATCAAATAAAAATAGCCCTTTACAGGCTATGATTTTAACTGTGAGTGAGGACGGCAATTTTAGCCCCGAAGTTAACCATATTGGTGGTCCTGTTTTGACATCACTTTTCTGCACTGCAAGAGACCCGCCGCCTGCGGGCGGAACACCCTGGGAGGGGATGCTGCCCTGATGCGCACACACGACTGCACGAGGGCTGAAGCTAAGCTGGTTCACTCTGTTTGTACAGCACCTGGCACAAGGGACAATGCAAATAACGACGACGATATAATACAGATTAGGAAACTGTTTATTTCCTAACACTTGGAAGATTAGAAAAATTAAGCCTGTTCTATAAACAGCCTCAGTGAGTTCCGATCAAGAGCATGCTGCAAGAGCCGACACTGATGTGCAATGCGTCAGCTGAAAACTTCTAAACCGAATATACATCTCTGGCAACACCGTACAGTGTGTATCTCAACTCAGGCCATCCCTGCCCGTGTGGAATGTGCACTCTTCACACCTTCAAGCTCCGAATGAAAGAGCGTACAGATCCAGAGTAACACACATTTTCAACTAACACAGTGCCAAGGCTTCTTTACACACATTTTCACATCTATCCAAACTACCTCAACTTTCACGATGCCAACCATGCTCAAGTTTTGGGTTTCTTAGCTTCATCTTGTTCCCTGGGATGAAACTGTTTGCTTTTAATTTAACATAAAATGTATCAAGGTTTACAGTGTCTGGCTTTCTTCACCACAAAAGAGAGACAGTCAGATGGTATCTCGATCTCACACGTATCGGGTACCTACGAGTAGCTGGTATGGTCAAATACCTCGTAGTATCTACACCGAACCTGGGTAGTCCAACACGTTGTGGGGATTAAAACAGATGCAAGGCATACAATGAACACTACATGCCAGCACTCATGGGGAAATTAGGAAAAGAGCTAGTGCTGTTTATCACTCACTTTCATCTTAGCATCACCTGTACACACCCAAGCTAAATCACCTCATTGCGTGGACTTTACACTGACGCCTCCTGGTAACAAGAAAGTGTTGTTCAGAGTTTTGGGGTCTTATCAGGCTAGATCCTCTAATTACTGTGTACTTTTCCAGGTATCAACAGCTGTTAACCTGAAAAGAAACAAGCCAGCCACTGATGCAAGGCAAAACCACAAACTGCAAGTAGAAAAATAACCCTGAGAACAAATTGATTGATTTCAAAGTTATAGATACTCACATGTAGGTCAACATTCACCTTAGGCAAATGCATCCCTGTTCAGACTAAGCTCTGTTCCCATCATCTGTCCTGAGAAGCAATAGTTACCCATCTGTCACACCAATTTGTTAGTTAATAGACTACTAGGTTTTTTATTTTGGTATGAAGATTTATGAGCTGCAACACAAGAACCATTCCTAAACAGCAGCTAGAGGCACTCCTTGGCACTCAAGCCAGGTTCTGCAGGACAGCTACTGGCTGTTGGGAAGAAGGGAGGAAAGAAAATGATGCAAGGTCATAACCAGGTATGGGGCTCAAAAAGTTTAAGATAGAAAATTGTAAGTCTAATGTGGAAAGAAAGCTGAAGGAGGAGAAAAAAGTAGGAGGTATGTCAGCAGAGCACAAAGAGCCATGCCTCCTCTTGCATCACCCAGCATCAGCTGTTACCTGCACCCACACCTCACGAGGAAACCGAGGTCTGGGCATCCTTGTCATAACACATGCAATAGACAGAACAAGAAAGCTTCAAAACACATTTATTCCCAATTTAGAAAGACAGAGCCGAGAGCATGTAGTGAAACATTTAACCCTGGGCCTCCACCAAATTTCACTTTACAAAAACAGTTTCTAGCTACGCTTCAGCAGAGATTTTCCAATCTGTCAGTACCCCAGGACGGAGGATGCCTTCTTTCCACCATGCTCTTCCCCATGGTGATTTACTCAGCCCATGATTTGTGCATCCGAAAGCTGGGAATGGCCATCAGCAATCCAAGGTGCCGAGATGTGCCCAGCTGCAGGTCGGCTGCTTCTAACACATGCATCTCGGAGCTTCCTACACTGGACAACATTTCTAATTACTTTAAAAGCACTCTAAGCTGCCAAACCACAGCAGAAAAGGCTGCCTCAGTCTTCCTTAATTCAGATGAAAGACCACAACATCAAGAGTTAGAAGGAAATAAAGCCCTCGGTGCCAACCAGAAAACCCATTAGCTGGGAGCAGAGCACAGCTGAGATGCATACAGAGCTGGGGGAAACAAAACAAGGCAACTTCTTCATCTTGTTTTCTTAAGTAATTTAATTTTGAGCAGCTTGACTCCACATATGTTTTAAAACAATGTCTTCCATTTTTTAATTAAGCAGATCATCACTGTAAGTTGAAGATACTTCCAGTAACATAAACCGTGTTCTATAAATGCATAACATCTACCCCAACCTCTCGTCCCTGGTCAGGTGAACTGCTTGGCACACACTACACCTTGAGCAAGTGGCCTAAGAACAACTGGGTTTACCTAGTGTTTTGATGTTGTGTGTCTGCGTGACAAATTTGGAATCTGCTCTTCCACATCACTTAAGGAATACAATCCTAGTGAGTCATCTCAAATGACACTACATAAGGCAGAATGAGGAAAAAAATTCCAATACCTCTTCTGTATATGTACGCAACAATATAGGCAACATAAATCACTGAAATGAAAACAAAGGCTTCAGAAGAAATGTTGGTATTGCTAGGGTCACAATTCACATCTAAAGGCATAATCCAGATTCAATTAATTAAAAAAAAAAACAAACAAACCCAAGAAAAACAACAACAACAAAAAACATTCAACAGCTAAATTTAGGACTGTCCATGGCTCTTTTAAATTAAGATGGATCTTGGAAGTTACACCTCATTTTAAAAGAGCAAAACAAAGAAAAACACAGTCATACTTCCAACCTTACAGCCAGGTCCACGTGGGAGCAGTTGTGGACAGTTTAGATGCAGGAGAAGCACACTGAGAAAGGGTCTGTGTGTCTGAAAACTTGTTTTTCCTATCTTTTACAGTTGACAGTTTACAGGAAGGGTAATAATAATTTTAAAACACCGAGCCAAACAGAAAAACAAACAAAATGAAAATCAAAACAAAGAATTCAGCCACCACGGATAACACTCCTTTCCCTGAGTCAGACATAATTCTATGGGAATGTTTTTATCTTTAAAACGTCTGCCTTGATTGTAAACTGTTATGAAAAGGTAACTGATGTGTTTCTACAGTACTGACACTAGTTATAAAGGGAACAACAGTATAAACTCTTGGAATGCTTTAATCCTTAGGGCACTGGTATACTGGTACCTGAACAGGTAAAGAGAACATCTGCCTGCAAAGCCTGTGCCTTTGTAAATGGGAATGCTCTGGACCACATCTACCTCGAGCAGGTTTATGATATTTACAGTGAACAACAATCAAAAACTCTGGGAAACAAAAGACAGACGTTTTGGTTTTGATGCTTTGCAACACTAAACTTACCTGCTCTCACGTCACCACACTGCAAACAACACAGCTTGCTGACCTACTTACACAGCTGTAGCAGGGTGTCAGGAACCAAACTGTAGGAGGCAGAGGGAAACAGCTGCCTTTTTGAAAGGACCCGTCTTTCCAAATTACTGACTTTGCTCCAGATTAACCATAAGGGCTAGTCTACACAAGCTCTGCCAATATTGCCACACTAGCAAACCTTAGTATTTAGAGAGCAAAGCCATCCTTCCAAACCAAAGAGTAATAAAATGGGGTTTTGACGATGTATCTTTTACCTGCGCTAGTGCTTTAAAATGAAGTTCTACCTCCAACAACTGTTTCCAGCAAAGACATGCACCAAACCAAAAACAGGGTCACAAGGATGACTCGGTCCCAAAAATGACAAGTGAGTGCTTTGAGATTTTGCATCAGTAAGGAGAAAACTTTAAAACTCTGCTTTTGATGCACAGATCAGGTCAATTTAGTCTCCTCCTGACCCGGCCTTCCTTATGTAGGTTTGAGTCTTTCAAGTACAAGCTTTCCATGTAATAACTATTTGAAGTCCTACTCAGAGCTGACCATTTGAATGGTGAAGTTTTTTCATTTGTCTGCCTTTGCCCCTGCAATGTTTTCTCCCATGAATACTGGTCTTTCTGCATGCAAAAAAATCCTTAATAATCACATTATTAAACAGGTCAGACACAAAACCATGATGCAGCAGTTCACTCCACCCACTACCATCCTCCAAAAAGATATTTTACAACCAAATCAGAAGGCTTTCTTTGAGGTCGCACCCTGGCCCTTAGCACCACACATAAAAGACAGTCTTCACCACACCCTGCAAAGGGTGCCAGCTCTCAGAGGATTTTGGCTTTGCCTCTCGTTTGTCTCTCTTCTTAAGATGATCTGTAACTGCAACTTCAGGTCCCAAGGCAAAGTAGTCCACCTAACAGCTCAGCACAAAAACCTGCAAAAGTTGCTTTGCTTGGTTGAAGAGTAACAACAATTAGGAATAAACTGTCCAACTGTTTAAGCTGAAAAAATTAAGTCAGGCAAAAACGTAGCGCTTACCCCCTCCCCTCGCCCCCCCCCGCCAAGAAAGAGAACAACGCAATTCCTTCCGAGCAGCACAGGGGACACGTACAGGGCTCACGGGCTTCCCTCAATGAACAGCTTGTTTACCCTGAAAATCTGAAGTTACTCCGACTACACTGAGCTCATCCAGAGCTAGACTGTAATCTAAATTGGAAATCTACCCTCAACCAGAACATCTTGCCTAAACACGAGCGCTAGCCCCAAGCGGACAGAACGCGCACTTGACACAGTCCCCAGGAACGGACCCGCAGCGCTCCTCAGCAGCAGTAAGTACTGGCCATTTCATTGGACTTTGGGGGTTTTTTTAGCCAGCTCGGAAAACAACAAAGCAACTGCACCAGCTGAGCTTACCAACAAGTCAAACACGAGCAATGCAGATGAGCTGGCTGCTGGGCACGGACAGCTCGTGCCATGCACCTCGTACGCGGCGTAAAGCGCAGCTTGGCCCCACCAGTGCGTGTAGCTGAGCAGACCTGGCCCAGCCGTCACACACGTTCAGCTCCTTTCACATGAGGCACAGACCTATTATGTACCTTCCTGCATCAGAAATACCTGCCACTGCGTTTAGAAAGGTGGTTTGGGGCTTTTTTCTTCTTCTTTCTTTGTTTTTAAAAGCTGGGGAAAAAACGTATCTAATCTCTGATCCTCTGCGGGCTGCAGGCTAACTCAGATGGAACACTTATCAAAGCATCTCATTAAGTAACTAAATCTGTATCATATTTACACCATTTGTGTGCTACATGACATTCAAGTTCACTCACTACATAGATGATTCATGAGATTTCCAGTCCATGTCAGCTGAAAACTTAGCCTTCTCCTACACAGCAGTGTTAAGACCTATTAGGTAGCAGTTTGGAACTAGGACTTCCTCAGAAATGCAAAGGAAGACATTTGTGGAATACAGTTTTAAACTAAAAAATGAATTGTATTTTACTCAAAAATACATCTTCTTTCAAAGTAACTCTGCTTTTAAATTTGTTAAAAATGCTTTTTTAGAAGGAACAAGTACAGTACCATACCCATGCTGTTTACCTTACCATTAAACATATTTAAGAAATGCAATGCTCTGTAGCTTGTCTCTAATGAGCCAAACATTCCTGTGATTTACTAAAATCATTATTTGGAAACCACCAATGAACATGCTAAGAAAACTTTGTTTAATCAGGTTTTTATACCTCACCTATCATTATAGCACATGGGAGAAATAAGCTGAGTCAGGGAAAGATTTTCATAACCACCGATCAGTATGAAGTCAAATGGACAAAATTACAAGTGTATGAGTAGTGTCGCGGGACAGCTGGAAGATGGGACAAATGTTGTGTTTCTTTGGGAATCCAAACAAGAGAGGCACCAGAACTCTAGACACACTGGGAGTTGGAAATTGGAGATCTGAAAGACAACGACACTGCCAAGAGGAAAAAGAAACCAGGAGCGTGGATTTCACCAGCACAAGAAGGAAGAGCCAAGAGTGTGCAGCTCAGAGCACTAACCACGTCCATAAACAATAACAAGAGCTGTACTAGGCAGCTTAAAGTCATTCAGGAGATGTAAACCAACGTGCCTGAAGACATAAGCCAGCTGCTTTAACTATGTGGTATTAAGAATGTATTTCCTTGATAGGCAACAAGTGATTTCAGACCTGTCCACAAACAGTGATTTTGTTCTTGTTGTCGTTTTCTTGGAAATAATTAAGCAGTGGCATAGATACAATACAGCGGACAAACGAGAGGCTGAAGGCTCCCCTATGTATAGGTAACACTGCACTGATACTCAGTACCAGGACACAGAGAAAGCTTTGTACAATGTAAGAAAGAAGAGGTCTGGACAGAGAGTGAAGGAACAAATTCTTCAAATCTTTTCATGTTTGTCAGTCTACAGGAGGAGGAAGCTACTTTTGTAACAGCAGTTGAGACCAATGGAAACAAAACAGGTTCAAAGAAAAAAAAAACAACCAACAAACCACCAGAAACCAAAACACCAATCAAGAAGTCCAGACTCATCAACTCAGATCTTTCTCCAGACACGATGAGCATCTTCATGCCTTCAGAGCAGCCCTGCTCCTGCCACAAAATACATTTTAAAGAGTGCACAAAAAATTATTAAAAGTTCTTTTAATAATACATGTTTTGCCAAACAAGGCAATTAACGCAGGTGTAAAGGCAACCTACAGAGTATAAATTACCCAGACATCCCAAGCAGCTCCATCCTGCCACACCTCCTCCCACCCCGACCTGCCCCTTACATCAGGCATGCAGACGAAATTTCTTGTCCTTTCTTTGTATCTGAGGACGTGCAGTTCATCTCAAGCTCTCCTGCATAAACAAGATGCCCTGATTTCCAGTTCTCCCCTTGCCTGACATGTAGGAGCAGCCCAACTGTATTTTCTCACTATTTTGAGCTGGGTAAGAGCCTTATTGCTTCCTCCCTTCAGGCCATCTTTAGGGGCTTGTTGGAGCAGGAATACAATTAACAACTCCCCATTCAAGCCTGCTATAGTGATTTTTAAAGCCCTTTCTAAACCATAAGCTTTCCACCTACCTTTATCACTGTTGCCCCTCAACTATTTATCCAAATATAACACGCATTTAGGCACTTGTCCTGAGTTATGCCAGGTAGAGAGTTTCTGGGCAAGGTAACTATCTTGATTTACTCCTTCTCAAAGTTACAGAGAGTTTACAACTCAGTCATCACTAAACACCACAGGTGACAATCTTGGTTTTTAAAAAATGAAACTAAACCAAAACAAAACTACGTCTACTTTAAAAAAACCCTTTAATTGGAAAAGCTTCAGCAGTCTGGAAGAGAGTTCTGGCCTGATTTGTTCCTGACTTCCTACTGCCAGGGCAGCCTGCAAAGTTCCCAGGAGACTGCCAGCAACAAACTTCTCATAAGAAACCTCGAAGACAATACGACTTTAGAGCCCTCCTGGATACAGCAGTTACCACAACAGTGCCCTGCACGCCCAGCGGAGAGGGAACAAGCCCTGGCACAAACACAGCGCTATTTGGCTAAACCAGAACTTGAGAGCACAGGATCCTGACAAGCAAATACCTCCCAGCTTCAGCAGTGGTTTGTATTCGTGACTTCAGTACTAGTCCCAAACAGAAAAAAAAGTTTTAAAACACTACAGGCTCTCTATAAATGCCAATAAAAACCAAACAGGTATCAGGAAATAAACTGCACAAGCTACTGGCACACCTCGGCTTCCACCTTGCCTCGCTCTACGTTACTTGTTGCCTATCAAGTGTTACAACCACCGCCAAGCCGCACCTTTTCAGCGCGCTGCAGAACGGGTGTCCCGTCCCGCTTTTCACACCAGCGGTCAGGGATGCTCACCGACAGACGAAGACCATGCCTCAGCAGACTGCCTTCTCACAGGTTCAAGACAACTCAAAACACTTCCAAGTGCCAGGACGCAGAGGAAAGGACGGGAGTTCGGCGATGGGGGACACGTCCCACCACACCACGGAAGCCTATTTCAGCACTGAGCATTTTGCGGCTGTGTAAGAGTCTTACAAGACCTGCAGTGTTTCAGGGGTATTGGCAGGTTGAACAGCACAAGTGAGAAGATGCAAATGCTGTTCAAGGTTATTTCTCACCAAAATCCGTTTACAAGAAGTACAGCTACTTACAAGTAAATTGAAAATAATGTGAACTTAATTTTACATCTTATTTTTGTTTAGCTTTATTATGCTCACCTGGAAAAAGATGAAAATATGGTTACTAGTCTGTTACCAAGTTAGAAAAGCGTTGGGGAAGGGTACAGAATACATACACCCATCTGTAATCTGTTCACGCAGATGCATGAAAACCAAAGACAAAACTTGCTGAGTTAACAAAAAAGTCTAAATTTAGTTTCTAATACAGCAGTACAATTCCTGCATAACAACATCAAGTTAATCTAAGAATCTGAGCTTAAATTAAATATCCTCTTCGTTAAGGTAGCTCCCGCATGCTCCCTACGATACAGGCAAGCAGACTGTTAAGTTAGCAAAATATTAAGAGTTGCAAGTTTCAGCTGGCCAGGAACAACTCATGCCAGATAGTGACAGATCTGTTCAGATGAGAACATCCGCTGCTGCTGCTGAGGATACCAGGACCAAATCTATCCCATATAAGTTTTGCAGATACATGCTACAGCTTACACCAAACTTACTAGTGGTTTATTCTGGTAAAAGCACTCTTATGCCACTGTAATTTATGCTAAGCTCACAAACGAAATAAATTACACCAGGGCAACAGTACTGTATCTACATCAGGGCAACCACCAGGCAAAAAAGTGCTGAAAAACAGTGCAGGCTTCTGGCCGATTTGTTAAAGAAGAGAAAAATCAAGAGCTAACCTGGCTCGAATTTAACTATTCTGGGATGCACAGCAGCTTCACTTTGAGCCAAACCACACTCTGTCCTATGGCAGTTTCTTCCTGAGGAATTCTCCTTTTCTCAGGCTCAGAAACTTACCACAAGATGTTAGAGAGAGACAGAAAGACTTCTGTTTTGTAAAGGACAGGATTTGCTCCAGGGGCACACAGAGGAATTAGATAAGCCTGGACATACAAGGCAATTCTGTAGCAATTCACACAAACCCCCCCAGACCTCGCTGCCCTCAGACTGCTACAAGCAACTTGGCATTAAGCAGCTGAGGCATGACCTCAAGAAGCAAACTACCACAAAAATTAAGTCTTACTGGTCACACAGACTGAAAATTTATTCATAAAAGAGGCTCTCCCCCCCCCCCCCTTTTTTTTTCTCCTGTACTTGCAGAAGCTAGCCTATGGACAAGAAAGACAGATGGGACCCATGGCACCAGTAACATCTCCACTTGCTCCTGTGTCCCTTTCATGTCTTCTGTCCTCTCCCCACTGAAGCTGCCTTTTTTGAGCTGCATGGATAATTCAGTTGCCAAATAACCAGAGGGAAGCCACATCACTATAATTTACAAGTGTCCTACTCATAACCAGTCAGCCAAACAGCTTCCATGCAAAACTAAAAAACAGGTAACGCTCCTCTCTCTGTGGCTGCACAAATCCTTCAGCGCACACAGACTCTGTTCACACCCAACCACCCCCTCAGAAAGTCCGTGCCTACTTATTTTCCTACTCACACCCTAAACTAAGCATTCATGCAAACCCTACACAGCTTCTGAACTCGCCCACCAACTTGCCCACAGCCACAATACATATTGACATTGCCAGATACACCATGCCAACCCATACTTCCACTGCTTCGCTGCTAAGTTTCACATACCCACTCATTTTTCTTCCAAGTTTTACTTCTGAAATTAGTTAATGGATTTTTCTGAGCTTCGTATTGGAATTTTTCACATGAGAGCAACCCAAATCAATTGGCATTTGGAGACTTTAACAGCCTCTGGTACCAGAGCATGGTTTGGAATCATCTACCCTTAAAATACAAGGACATAAAATTATTTAATTTCCAACAGTAACGTTTTACATAGAAACCTAAACCAATCGTTTATTTGAAAAACCAATGCTCAAAATACATAGACTAGGTACAGGCTGGAGATCAATTTTCTCTCCAAAAAGCGCCACTGAAACATAACTTTTGGCTGGAAACGTAATGCTCTGACAATGGCAACCTACCTGACCAATTCTACCCAATGTGAAGACCAGATGGACTAAGAGAGAGATCCTGGAGTGATAAAAAGAAGAGAGACAGGCAGCAGGTAAAAATTAGGCTCTGCAAAGGTAGGCAAGAAAAATGTGTTTCTTAATGTGCCGTACAAGAACTAGGTACATGTATTTTTGGTTCTTTAAAAGAACCTTTGCAAGCCCAAGGAGAAAAGATGAGTAAGCTTTCAAAAAGAAAAAAGTTAATCATATTTATTTATTAATGCGTGTAACCTACTTTCACACATAGATAATGAGTTCCTTCATGGGATCTGAACCTGAACAATTTTGAATTTAAAAAAACCACAACTCCAATGACTACAAGTTTTGTTGCTAATGTAGTTATGTCTGGCACTCTTACTCCTCACACATGCTTAACTCATGTTTCCCCAGTATGTTTTTCCAGAGACGAACAAAATGCAATACTCTAAAGATGAAATTCTATGAAAAGGCACTTCTTCACAGGATAATTTACAAAAATATTTTGATTAAGTAGTCTTTTTCACAGTAAGATACTGCACGTTTCCTGTAAACTCATCTTGCTGTTACAGCAGAACAGCAGTTTTTCCAAGAATATGACCTCTTTCCACCTAGAGCAACCCTTCTGAACCTTACATCAGATATGGCATACTGTCATATAAAATATGATGACAAGCAACCTAAAAAGCATTCAGGCATTTTGAAGAGTATTGGATCAATGGCTCATTTCAATTTCATGTCTTTGATTTGTCTTTCACCACAGTCTTCCAAAACTGCTTCTCCAGGCAAGCAGTGAAAAAGATTTATTATTAGCATGTAGACTCCATGGTATCTTTTTTTGCAAATTCTTGCTGATCTTCCTTCTCTGTGAATTTTATTTCATCTCGTATCTCAGCTCTGCTAGCAAAACCGGTGCCGATGCCTGTTTCTTTAAGTCTGTCCACGATCAACACCCATTGAAAAGTTCATCACCAATTTAATATTCTATTTATTTTTAGTTTATTTTTATACTTGAGCATGATGAAGTTGTATTCAAATGGTCACCTAAAATACCATATTAATTAAAAGCAGATGATAATACAAGACTTAAGTGAGATGCATTTTTCTGGAGAGCAGCGTACAGCCTCCCCATCCCCAGCCAGCATAAATACACAGGTTTTACGACAACTTCACAGAAGCTACAACTGGAAGGAATGCCCAACCATCACAAACAGCCCGCTACAGACTTATGATACTCCTGCATTTAGGTGATACTGAAAGGCCTGCTCCCACTTCATAGACTATGATAAAATTAATGTCTTTATTACCTGCAAACGGTAGGACTTAAAAATAAAACCGCTTTGAAATTAACCGCTTGTATGTTTCATTTACCCCTTCTGACATGCAGATATGTACTATAGAAGTTTTATGGTAAGCGGGTTTTTTGGTTTTTTTTTTTTTTGTCACTGGACTCTTGAGTGCGATGGAGAAGTTGAGACTCCTGTCAACTGCTGCAGCAGGACCTGTCATAAAACGGGTTTCGCTGAAAACACAGTCCAGGATCAACTGTTTGCCAGGCCACCTCAGAAACCCTGACTGTGCTAACAGAGCTTGTCCTCCCCAGTGCTCACCATCAAACTGCATCATTTTGACTGCACATGCTGCTGACAGCCACTGTCAAGAGCAGGCAGCCCCCCCGCACCTCCGCCAATTCCCCCGTTACCTTCTCAGGTATTGCACAAGGGGACACGACATGGGGAGAGAAACCCATTTTTTAAAACATAAAAGCTGATGTACTAAAAGCTGACGTACTTCAGAACCTATAACCACAACCTGGAGCCCTGTGTTGCTAAAAGACATTAAGGAGAAAAGAGACGGATCCCAAAGCGCTGACTCGGTGCAGCTGAGGACCACAAGCCCCAGCACCCAGAGGCGGCTGGCAGGTCACACCGCACCAGTGCCCGGCTGCCACCCGCTGCTGCCCCTTGCCCGCTGCCCCCCCTCCAAAGTTCGTGTTTTCTGGATCGCTGGGTCACACCAGGCACTCGGTAGCACTTCAGTCCTTCGGGGCAGGGTTTTTCACCACCCCCACCCCCCAATGGGTTAAACCGTCTCAAACCTGAAAAAAGCAGCAGTTGAACGTCGAGAGCGGGACGGACTCGGGGGTGGGGGCTCGGTGGCACGGCCGGGGGCAGGGGGCGGGCAGGGGGCCGGGGGCAGGCAGGGGGCCGGCCGGGCCGCTGCCCCCAGCCCGGCGCTCCGGCGAGCCCCGGGGCCCGGCAGGCCCGCTCCGCCCCGGCCCGGCGCCGCCAGCCGCCCTCCCCGCCGGCCCCCCCGGCTCCTCCGTCCTTCCGAGCGGCCCAGCCCGCTCCTTATGTAACCGCAGCGGCCCGCAGCGGCCGCCCGCCCCCCACCGCCCGGGGGGCTGCAGGCCCGGTCTCGGCCCCGGCGCCCCCCCTCAGGCCGCGGGCCGCGCCGCCGCGGCCGTACCTGATGTAGGGGCTGGCGGCCGCCAGGATGTTCTTCTGCACCGGGATCTCCTCCCCCTCCAGCACCAGGTGCGCGTCGCAGAAGCGGCTCTCCTCGCGGAAGGAGCTGAGGGCCCGCAGCAGCCGCGCCGGGTGCTGGGGGTCCGACACGGCGCTCGGCCCCGACATGCTGCCGCGCCGCGCCGCGCCGGGCCGGCCGCCTCAGTCACTGCCCGCACACCATGGCTGCCAGCCCGCCGCTGACGTCATCGCCCCGCGCCGCCCCGCCCCCGCCCCGCCCGCCCGCCGGCCTCCCCCTGCGGGGCGGGAGCGGAGCGGAGCGGGGCGGCCCCGCGGCCTGACTCAGCCGGGCCGGGCCGGGGCTGCCGCCCGCCGCCCCCGGGCGCGCTGTGCCTGCCCCGCAGCTCCCCCCCGCCGCTGTACGCCGTGCCCGCGCCGCCGCCGCGTGCCCCCTGCCCTCAGGGGAAGCGGCAGCGAGCGAGGTGCGAGGCCCGAGGCCCGGAGGCAAGCGGCGCCCTGCGGTGGGTGCCCGCTGCAAGCTGGCCCCTGGCGGGCAGAGGTTGTCCTCGGGACTGTTCACAAGGGTTTAGGCAGTATACCTCACGTGCTTAATTGCTGATTAAGAGGCGATTCGATGCTTTCTCTGGCAACATCGGTACCTCAGGAGCGAAACGCGGCTGCACGGCACGAAGGCCCCTCGAGAAGCATCCGTGGGCCAAGGCAGCAGCCCCCGCCGCCCCCGCTCTGGCGCCCGAAATCTGGGATTCCCCAGGCTGTGGCACCCCGAAGGACATGGCGCTCCCCGCTCCGCCGCTGGAAGGATAACGTTTTCTGAGGGGCTGCTCCGGGGAGCCGTGGTGCTCATACTGTTTTGCAGTTCTTTAAATCAGTGGTGTCAAGCGTGGTATTTAAAAATACCTGCCTTTGAAATGAGGACAACTTAAACATTTGGTTTAGAATTCATCCTCGTCCTGCTTGATGGTGTCTCCACATCGTTTACCACTATAAAAAACCAGGACAAAGGTATCTGGCGATGTCCGCATAGGAAAGAGAAACGAATGACTTTACAAAGGCAACGTTGTCCTCTACAAGCTAGACACAACTTTGTTCTCCAGATGGAGAGTTCAGCTGGGGCACCTGCCACCCCTGTGCACCCCAGGAGTCACAACGCTGCATGCAGTGCTTGCTTGTGAAGAACGTGAATAGCCCCATTTAAACCAGCGTTTCCAGTCCGACCCTCGCTGAAGTGCTTTCTGATGGGAGAGGGGTCACAGAGAGGAGTCCTGTGCTCTCGGCTTGCTGCGCAGCTTTGAACCAGAGCTTTAGGAGCAGCAGAGGATGTGTTTCACATCCTGGTGGGATGGAAGGCCTGCAAACATGCTAATCTGCATGAAACACCAGCAACTTTGCATCACTTACTGTTATAACATACCCATTTAAAAATATTAGAAGGCCACTTCTTCTGGCTTGGGTATATAATTATCCAGGCTGTCAAGCGCAGAATGAGGAAGCGCACAATAGATCCAGAGGACACATCCTCGGCTCTCTTTGAGGGTAATGAAAGCAGAGAGCGCTGGGCATCCTGACTGTGGGTGAAAGATGTGTTTTGCTTGTTATTAATACTTGGTAATTGCATAGCCGAGGGAACAGCAGTTTAAATTATTGGGAAAGATGTCATTGAGTGGCCTGGTTATTTAAAACCACTGGTTTGTTTCTGTGCCTCCTGCATAGATTGTTATGTAGGAAAACACAGCCATATTTCTGGTTTTTAACTTGTCCTAGTAAACAGTGTTTCTGCTTCCTCCTGCTGCGTATGTGGGGCAATGGGATTAGGTGTAACAGATAATATCCACTTCCAGAGAACAAATTAATTATTATGCTTTGTTATTTGTTCCATTTAATGAAACCTGTTGATAAAAAAAAAAAAAAAAAAGAAAACAACACAAACAACCCACAACCACAAAACAAACCACTCTACCAACTAGAGGGCCATTTGTAACATCTCTGAAGTAATTACATGTATGCATACCCATGGCCTGATTCTCTTGCCCAACCATGGTGTTTTTTTTCCTTTAACGCAGCTGTCCATCCTTACTATTTGTATTTGCAGTCACTAAATCTAGATTCTTTTTCATGCCATTACAACAATTCCACTACTTTTACTGAGCTAATTTATGATTTAAATTGGTGCATAAATTGGTGCAAAAGAAGAATCAAACCTTTCTGTCCCTCAAGATTTCATTCGTAGTGAAGGATGTCAGAGAAGCAAACCAAATGACAGACTGATTACCATGTGCCATGTTACCACAACAACAAAAAACCGCACGCCTTGCAGCCACTTGGCAAAGTGTATATGCATTCCCCTTTGTTATTGTCACCCTGGAAATGATACAGTGCATTACCATACCCAGGGTAAATGTTTCATCAGATTACTATTGCAGCTGCTAAAAACATTCTTGAACAAATTCATGATTAGCCATATGGTTTTATCTGCATTGTCTCTGCCACCGGAGGATACTGGGATTGGCAAATCCAGATTTACATCACTGTTTTTCTCTTCAGCCTGACTACAAACTTGATGCTAATCAAATCGTGTGTAATACTGACCAAGGGATTATGGCACACTTTGTTTAAAAAATCATACCCAAGACAACTTCTTAGAATTTACTTTCTGCAGTATACATGAACACAAATAACACGTGTGCTTTCTTGGACTGCAGATAACAAATCCGATTGTTTTTTGTGATGAATATTCCCCTATCATATCATCTCTGCCAGTAAGAATTAGCTCCTCAGAAGTCCAGTAACACCTGTATCCAAACTCGTGATCACCTGAAAACATAACACTATGAATTCTACAGAAGAAATTCTGGAGACAAACTCGTAAAAAGAGATCTATAATAATCGTTATACTTTTGATTCATTACCACCTTGCAATTCCAGAAATATTTGTGGAGACTTGTTAAATCCAAACTTTTTCAGATTAAAAGAAACAACTCCACAGTTGGTGTCCTTTGCCAGCATCAGAAGTCAGTTATCTATTCCAGCACTGATTCCATATTACTTACGAAAATGGAATTAAATTTCTTCTTTAGAAGATAATTTTATTTAAAATAGTAGTGGCAATATGTCTTGAAAACACAAAAGATTACAGTTTCTGCAGACACACTTACTGGAATGGTTATTTCTATTTTATGGAATACCTAAAAGTTTTAATGCTCCAAACCGCATATTTTAACTATAGATCTGACCACAGTAACTTTTTTTACATTAGAAGTAGCCTGTACAGAAATAAGCCTGTATATTATAAACTGTAAAGGCTTAAGCAGAGGAAGGGAGGTATAGTTGTTACAGAGCAAACAAGAATGGGGGATGATGTTGGTTCAATTCCTGCTCTGCCATAAACATCTTGTGTAATCACGAACAAGTCACCAAAGCCCTGATGTGATGAGGAGATAGTAAATGACAATGATTCCATTCTGTTTCCTACCTGTAAAACACAGTGAGCAGCAGAGACACTGTAAGAGTGGGTGTACAGAAGAGTGAGAAATACCTGAGTAGTGTGGTGATTGCATACAGAGCAGGTAAGCACCTAAAATGGATGGAAATACACCTAGTTTTCTCCATGAGTAAAATTGCCTCCACCTGTAAAGCTAGCCGCAATAGGAACATACAATTAAAAGGAAAAAAAGCTCTCATTTAAAGAAAAATCAATGGCCCAAATCAGAAAACAGGAATACAGTCAGGGGATTAGGAGATGCCTTTCCTATAACAAAAACCAGCCACGGTATACTTGGCATTTGAACGCTATGTTGAAACACGCTTTTTAATTGTGACTGTGAATGAGAGTTTGGTGTTTTTATTGGGAAGCATCTGTTACAGGCAACGATAAACCTGTGTCAGAATATGGATGCTCCTAAGCAGGCAATAAAGCAAATGCTTAGCTATAGCAACACGAGCTTGTAGTTCAGATGAGGTCTAACTTAAGCCTTTCATTCCTTTACTTAAACAGCTTGTTGAATATGTATCTGCGTTCTGCTAGAAATACACTGTTCTTATTCATATACATGCTGTTATTAACAGACACTATTAGCAATATTAATAAATACATTTCTGTTTATCTTTTACACAATTTAATAATCTAATTACCTGAAATGTCATGTCAGATACTCTTCTCAAGGAAAACTGATTTAAATACCAAGTGCTTAAGATTGAATAGCACTGAAGTATAATTGAATGCTACATAAACCCACATATTCTATTTCAAGTTACTTGTTTTTGTCAACATAAAAGGGAAAAATACACCCTGA
Organism: Falco cherrug; assembly: GCF_023634085.1. Lineage (NCBI taxonomy): Eukaryota > Metazoa > Chordata > Aves > Falconiformes > Falconidae > Falco > Falco cherrug. Next base: position 17,718,401 of record NC_073710.1, on the reverse strand, counting down.
AGTTACTAGCAAAGCAGGGCTTTTTAGGTTCTAAATTAGAAAGTCGTAGCACCTCAGTGTAATACTTTGGTTACAGCAGAGTTTAAGAAATCAAGCACCAAGAAAATGCATTGCCATGAATTATCAGCATCATAGCAGGCAGTTTAACGTGAGGGTTCCTGGCAGGAGACAACTTTCATCATGAATTGCAGCCTTGAAACAGTCTGTGAAAGTTACATGAGCTGCAGACACATGTGACTCATACCATACATCACCCTATAAATACAGTACTTCATTTGCTCAGAAAGCTATATTCTACTCAAATAAAACATTTCTTGTTACCTTTGTCTCCTATTCCCTGCCCCACGGGTTGTATACAACATTAGCATTCAATACCAATCTTTTGTTATTTGTAATAAAAGTTACTTTTATCTCTTTGAAGAGATTATATATGGTTATTGAAGGCATTACATTTAGTCATTTCTTTTCATAAGGCAAGGCTGTTCCTGAATGATATCCCACACTAACCCACAACCACAGAAGGTTGTCTCAGTCTGTGTAACAGGATGAATAGCATTTTACTCAGTCTCAGTCTTCAAATCTTTCTGTGGTATAAACATTCCATGCAGGTCCAGATGCATTTCTACATCAATTATGGCTCGGCCCAATTCTCTGAATGTCTTAGCATCCAAGACAAGCAGGAAGGGTGCTTTCTTTGGATCAGACACCACAACACAGGTCAGAACAACACCTGTGACATACAAATGAAGAATTAGAAGCACATACTAGTTACACCAAGCAGAAGAGATCACACTGTCAGGAAACAATTCTTGTCGCCTAAGAATTTTAGGACACAAACTAAAAGTGCTTACTAGATCAGGAAGTTTACTGAGAGTGCTAAAGAACTAATGAATGCTTCTCTTCTGCGCTTTTTTGTGGTCGGCCTGCAGTTCATTGGGAAGGAAAAAAGCAAACCCACACCAGATTGTGGGCCTGGCAGTTTTGGGACTCATGATTTCAACTATTTGCCATTTGCCTTTGGGAAGAGTCACCTGAGAACAGAACTGGATTGAGACTACAGGGAGACTTGTGGTGCCACTTCACGTTCTCATCTGTAACAACACTGACTTCCCATAGCTTCAGCTGCTCCAAACTATTGAAAAACCCAGCTCCATGTGGCTCTCTGGAAAGTCCTAAGCATTGATTTTATTGTTTATGGCCACACAAGCTGATTTTGGCCTATTGTTGCTTTGGGGCTTTGTCTGCAGGAGAAAAACAGCTGGTTCTAATTTTAATCTCACAGTCGAAGCATCAACCCAGCTTTCTTGACAAAGAACAATGAAACTTGCAAGATTTGAAGCAAAACTCATGTAATCCCAACTTTCAGAATGTTGTTATTATCTTACCATCATCTTCTTCTCTTGCATCAGGGCTGGGAACAAAAATGGGCTCAGATGGCCAGCAGTGGTTCTCTCCCCAGTGAAGCATTTCCTTTGTCTGGGTATTAAGTTTTACAATCTAAATTGTTGTGACCAGAAAAGAAAAATGTCAGTGACCCAGACAGTGGTTTTTCTTCCAAAAGTACAACATGAACTGACTGCCGGCATGGGGGACCGATGCTAAGAGCTAAGGAGCAACAAGGCATATGTCATCACAAGAAGGAAACACCTGCTCAGCTTTGGAGTCACGCTTAGTGGCTGCATAATCACAGAGTGTTCTTTTCATTTCATTGCATTAGATTACAATTGCACCTTTCATTTAATGGACTTTAAGTGTTTTACAAACACTAACAGATCATGAGAGAACCTTCACTATAAATAATGCCCTCACTATAGAGAGGAAGAGTCCAAAGCCTAGAACATTTAAGTGACTCGTGCCAAATCACTGCAATTCTGTAATAAAGCAGGAAACAGGATTTAAACCTTCTGTTTTCTAATCCTGTGAATTATTTTCCTTTTATTGTGACCTCAATATTTCTCAAGGCCTTCTATTGTTAAGTAGGTAATATATGCCAGAACAAAGGCTATTAATAGTGATGTGTAAAGATTAAACCAATGGGGCAAGAATTCCATGCAGACACTGGTATTTACTGAAGGAACAGAGTACAGATTTTCATCTCATTAATGGGTCAAGTGCCTGGCCAAACCAATTACCAGTGGGGATGTATGGCATTTTCAGTTCAATTCTGTTAAGGCCTTTTCTCTACCCATACCGATGCAGTCATATTCTTTTCCCTTTTGACCTTTAGTCAAAAAGTATGTTTACACAAAAATGAAACTATCCAAATTAGCAGATGACTTGGAATAATTCTCCTTTCTAACCAATCTGACTGCAGTTTTACTGACAGACTTTACCTAAGGATTATACATGACTGTTGTTGTGCCTGCATTCATTAAAGAGCAAGTGATGTGAAAGAAAAATCTTGTAACAGCATTTTTTATTATATTTAAGTCAAGCAGGGATTATCTGCACTGGAAATCACAAACGTGCAGATTTGTTTGAGCTACTGTCAGATGTGCTGCAATAAATTTTCTTGCATCATGCAGAAATCCAGCTTTATTTTGTAATCAGCGGTGATAATTATATACAAGAAACAACAGTGAACTTTATTTGTCATGGAGCAAGAATTATAAAGAGTGAGCTTGTCTGTACAATACTCTTACCTTTAACTATTAATACTTTTCATCTTCATCTACTTGTGCTCTAGGCTGTCTCCTGAAAAGCTGGCATCATGCATACAGAAATGAAGCATTTGCTACCCTCTAATATAGAACTAGCTAGCAAAAGATAGAAGCTTTCTGAAAAACTATGTATTGTTTTAGTATTTTTAATTGATTAGATACTATTGCAGTAACTTTTTTTTTTAAGTTAGGTTTCCCAAAGGGAAAAAATATTACAGATGTATGTCTGTCTAGTACTTCTTTTTCGTACTCTCTCCCTTGTAGCTTTTGGCATGTTATGGAAGTTCAGCCCAATTTAGCAGAAAAGTGAGAGTCTCGGTAACTATTGTGTTCAAGAGACTTTGTGGAAGTACAAAGCTGGCTAAAGAAGCCTGAGTTTATTAATACTTTAGGAGGGAAACGGTACAACACGAGCTGACCCTTATAAGAATTTAGTCATTTCATGTTTCTTTGCATGGGAATGACCCACCAATGAGAAAAGTTTTGACAGAAACACATACACTCTTGAATACTCAAGAATCCAATCTCAAGTCACATCTGCAAGAAAGCATTTGTGCGGCTGCCTATGGAACTACATGGTTTTTAACAGCTGATAATAATGTTCCAGATTTTCAACTAGTAAAATGAAGATACATTGTTCCCAGAGTTCATCCCAGTGAGGCTGTATTAACCCTACAAGTAAGTTAACATACATGTCCAACTTTTCATCTCCCTGCTTTCAGGTGCTGAAGTTCATGAGCATAGTACCCAACTGCAGTGTCATCATTTAGAAGCTTTAACTTGATGGGGGGGGGGGGGGGGGGGGGGAGGGAAAGAGAGAGTTCCATTTCTGGCCTCAGAACCACACACTTTGAATTTGCATGTATGAATCAGATTAGGCTATATTGTGGGCCAGACTGCTGAAGCATGGTCTACATGTAACTGCTTAAATTTGATTTGTGTTCTAAAAACATAGTTTCTGACTTTGTAAATGTTAATCATACCTTTGTAGGAACTGGACTCCACTGGACTTCCGTTGCAAAGACATACTTGTAGGTTTTGCCATTATAGTCATAGTTGATGCGAGGCAGTTCTATTCCTGGGTAAAAATAAAGTTCAAGACATACTAACGAGAAAAGAAAAATAATTCAATGTACATTTTCATTTGCCAGTCTTCAGGAAGTTTTTCCTTGTGGAAAAACCTTGACAGTATTTAAAACAGGTGTGGCATAGATTTTGTATGTCTGAATTTCTTAAAAGCTGAAGATAGATATTAACACAACATAATTAAGCCACATAAACATAATTTTTTTGTTTGTTTTTTTCATTCTTTGTAAATACATGAGTTATAAAACATATGAGCTACAATTGGAGGCTACCATTCTAAGAAATTACTTTCATTTCAGATAAATACCTGTCCTTTACATATTCCTGTTACTATCCCCTGAAAGTTTAAAAATCCACTTTCAAACACAATCTTTATAAAACACAGCAATAACTGAAGTTATGATGTAGAACAGACCTATTGAACTAAAATTACTCTTATAACAGGTAGATTTGCAAGCCATATTAATAGTTGTAAGATCAGACTAGGGATCGTATTTTAATATAAAACTGATGTAACTTTGGACATTTAAAGGATTTCACTCTTGATAAATATATATCTGAGGGGTTCAGGGTCATATACTACTGGATAGACCCAGAGGAGGGATGTAAAGAAGAGAAAGAAATTGTCAGTATCTACACTAAATTCATTAATTAATATAGTTCCATTTCTCTTCGCTTTATAAAGATTTTACATATATGAACAGCTATTCAGCATATTAGAATGCATCTATGTGTGCATAAGAGAATATATTTGAGATTTGTACAATGGATATGTCTCACCTTCACATAGTATTTCAGGTTGGCAATAGATGCTGCCATCTTTCTCTTTTACAGCAGTTGCGGTTGATGGAAGTGTGACTAAATTAGAACCTACTTCAGCATCCTGAAAGAGACATATGCTGAAAAAATAATTTGTCTCTAAGAAAATGCTTCTAATTTAGAACTTTCATCAGGTTTGATATTAATATAGACAGTATTGGGATCAAACAAATAGTCCAGCTTCAGGAAGTTCCTTCTTATTGCATTTATCTTGTAATAGATTCTGACCTTTTCATTAGAAATCTTGCTATACTGAGGGGATTTTAATATAACACAGAGTAATCATTTTGAATCACACCAAACCTTTAGAAAAGTTTAGATAGACATGTCTATATGTTCCAGAAGCACAATAAATGGATTACATATTTTGTGTATTGAATTAATGAAGATGGGTTTCAAGGAATTAGGTATCAAATTCCCACGAAAAGTCACCGAGGTTAGATTTTTGCACCTGCTATAAATCAAGTGCAAAAACAAGTGTAATGCACTCTTGTTTTTAATATGCTACTGCCCAATTCTTCAGATTTCAGGATAGTTTGGCTAGCTGGTGTGATCCAACACATCCTTTGTTATTGCTGCAAAACTCGAGACATGAACAAAGCAGTGCCATTCTAGGAGGTAGAAAGAAAAAGTAGTATCCATTCCAAACGTATCAGGCAGAAACCTACCCAAGTTGCTGTGCAGTACAAAATCTTCCCTGCAAACAATGATGTAAAACAATGTTTTAAATTAAACTGAAAATATTTCCTCTTCCTGGTAAATCTCACACTTAAATGAAATCTTCTAATTTTAATAAAACCATTGCAATAGTTGGGAGCATGTGTGTATTATCTACAAGCTTTCAGTAAAGTGGAAAAAACAGATTGTGCAAAACCTCATGTGCATGCCCTTCCAGCCAACAGCCAAGTTTACATATCTGCTCATATTTGATAGCCTTTTACAAATCATCTCACTGGGAAGGAAGTTACATACACTCAATAGCTCTGTTCTCCATAACGGATGGTATCAGAACCGAGATCCATGTAACTGTACGTCCAGCTGCTCATTGCCATTTCTCACAATATGTACACAGAACAAAACTCCTGCACACTTTCTGTATATGCTATTTTTAAAGAATCAGAAATTTGCACATAAGGGCTGGTAACTAATAATTCGCCCATTATTCACACACACTGATGTATTTAAAATGACTGATCAAAGAACAGGTTAAAAAGCCATTTTCTTTCTACCTTATTGTACTGCAGAGGAACAACAAATCGTTTGCAGGTTGGCATGGAGGTAAGCTTGTTCTCTTCAAAGACTTCAGTCAGTTTTTTTAAATAGAACATCTCATATAAGCTGTTGTCTGTATAGGCAATAAGATCAAAAATAATGTGGCCATCCTCTTCATAGGCATTTATATGGTGAAAAAACACCATAGCGTCACTATAAAACTTGGTGGATACTTCTTTTTTAGTCTTCTTGTCTACAAAGTGAAACCAAGTCTGAAAGACAGGAAACATTGTTTAAAACCATTAATGATCAGCAAATAGTTATTTAGGAAACTGTTTTCTAACGGCAGCCATCAACATTCTAATGTATTGTCTGTTTCTACTGAAGCATATTAAGAACTCAGGATTTGCTGCTAGGAGACAAGAGATTCCGACCTAAAGACCACAAAATGCAAGAGTAAAATGAGTGTGGAAGTGCTTTAAACTCATTTTACTGCTGTAAATTACTATTTGGGCTAGGCTGAGGGCTGAAGTTTTCCTGTAAAACCTGGAAAATCCCCTGCTCTATTTTTAAGTTAAACAAATCTGCCTTAGTCCAGAGGCTCTGTGCAGTGCTGTACTGGTGCCCTCTGCCCCAGCATGCCCCACTTATTGATGGCCAAAGCATGTGGAAATAAGGTCCTCAGAAAACAGGTTTTTTCCTCATTTGCCACAGTGAAAGACTCTCCTTTTGTTGGCCGTTTGGCTCTCCTGTCTGATGCAATGGATAGAGTAGATCTCTTCCACAATACACAGCAACTATACGTGTCTGAGACACTAGTTGGTTTTGAATTTCTCTGCTAGCACACAGAATTTCTAACAATGCCAAACTACTGTCTTTCTCAAGCACTTCAGCATCAGATATTTGTTTGTGACATTTCTGGAGATGGGAGATAGTATCCAAAAAAATACAACTTCTAAAAAAAATGCTCAACATGAAAGTCAAGGGTTAAAAAAAAGAGGGATTACTGAAATTAATGAACTAGATGAAAAACAGAACTGTGAAAGAGATCAGTGGCCTGTCTGATTCCATTGCTTAGCATTGGGAAAAATACCTTATCCTCCTTATGATAGGAAAGGCAGGAAGCCCAGTTCACACCTCGGATGTAAGCAGTTGCCATTTTGACAATATCCAGTTTGAATGGCTGCTCCACGAAGATAATGTAATTTTCTGTGATTCCAAAGCTATGGTAGTAGCTTGGGTGGAGCAGAGAGCGAGAAGGGATGGAGCATACCACTTCTAGATGCTTAAAACAAGATTTCTTCTTTTCTTTTTCTGAGTATAAATGATAAAAAAAGAAAATTATATTTATAATAAATTCCTATCCAATCTTGTGCTTCAACTTCTGCCATGTATGAAGTAGGGAAGAACAGGTTCCTCTCAGTTTTATTTGCAATTTCAGTTAAGAAGGTGGTTAGTTTACTCCTGCAGAATTAACATAGGAGTTTGCATCTGAGTGAAGGAATGTAGTAATACCACAATGCTGGATCGATTTAGACAGAGCCCTCTCATCTTAGCATTTGATTCCACTGGTTACTGTCTTCACAAGTTCCAGCATAGAGGAGAAAGACGTTCAATTAAATCAGCAGCTTTACTGGGGGATTGAAATGACCCCATGTTTTTGAAATTCTAAGCAGAAGTTCCTTTTTGATCTATACTGACTTTGAGCCCCAGCTAGAAATTTCAAACTTGTCTTTCAGCTGTGGAAGGCCTCTTAATTGTTCAGCCAAGGCACAGACTTTCAATCACATTAGCAGCTAATTTTAAACAACAACGCACACACCAAAGGGTTGTCTTAAAGGAAAAAGAGCAAGTGATTTGCTCTGTGAACAGTATTTCAGCAGGGTCTAGGGTAGGCCAGGTTAGAGAGGAATTAACTCTATATTAGGTACTATTTTGCATTATGCTTCCCTATAATGACAGTATCAGCATTTTAAGAGCATTTTCATTTATGAAGAAAATCAAAATTTACAACTTCAATTTATATATATTGACCTATAGATAAAATTGTTTCTGTTCATCCTCCTTCTATGCATCACAATACAGGGAATGGAAATTCTTCTAAAAGAGTTAGTTGACTCTAGTAATATTCAAAATAGAATTCTTATAAAAGCAAATTCTTATAAAAGCAATGTTCTTCACACTAAAATACCCTGTTTACACCATATTCAAGATGAACCTTTGTAATAGCATATACCCAGACAGGCTAAGCTGTTAACATTAAGTTCACAATAAATTAAAATTAAGAAAATTAACATCACTGGTTTCTAGAAGAGCTGTGTCACAACCCCTTAACGTCAGAAGAAAAGAAAATGCTGACAGGTTTCTAGAAAATATTGATAAAAGACAGATCTTACCTGGCACAGAGGGAGGAATCTTAAACATAATGTATTTTGTCCTCCCTTTATCAACTATTGAAGTACCCATGTTGAGAACATTTCCAGCACTGTCGTAGTGTGGGTGAGAAGTTGCCACATTTACAGCTACATACTTGCTGTAGTCAACCTGGAAAATGATACAACAGGAGATTTTAGAGATGCATAAGAGAATTAAAATCGGTCTCAGTTAACACCACAAATCCACCAGCTTTTTAGCACTGGCAGCCTTTTATTGGTACCCCATTTTCAAAAGTCCTCGAAATGTAAACAATTAAGTCAAATGACTTCTTATATAAGTACTCAAATGATTTCCCAATTCAACAAATTACGGAATCTGAATTACCTTCACTTCTCCCTTGCAGCCACGTAACACAACAGGAGGATTGGCTAAAGAAGTTATTCTGCAAATGCCCACTTCATCCTGAAAGCAGCTTATTTAACAGGGCTATGAGTCTAGCAATCTTCTGGAGCAAAAATATTTCTATTTTATTTAAAGCTTGGGAATTGCACTCAAACTGTACTGCACGTCAGAAAAAAATCTCAATTGTATATTTTAACATGACAACTTTTCATTTTAATAATTACCCAATATCTTGCATAAGGTACTTGAAAAGCAGTCATATAACTGACCTGCTGAATTGTTAATTATGTAAATCATTTGATAACTACAGATGCATAATAATGGAAATAATCCAAAATAATCTCCTAAGCATGATATGTGGTATTATTCCTGAAACCTGATTACGTACAAGTGAAATTGCTCAAAGAACAGCTTCTCCCAAACTACCTGGGATTTAATTTTGCACTCACGAGTTCTTAAAAGATATGGTATCTTCACAATTTCCCTTTGTGATTTCAAAAGTAAGGGAATAGTAGAAGGGAAGTGTCTTTCCAGTTTTGTGTCCTGCACATGTTAAAGGATCCTTATGAGTCAGCCCGAAACTTTATTCGTTAGCAGAAGAGGAACCAGAATGACAGACAGTCATTTATACCTTCTCTAATGTCTCCAGAGTCTGCGGGTTAATTTTCCTGATGAAGTTAGTCTCACTGGTAGCATAAAAGTCATCCCCAGTTTTCATAATGTTGATCAGGCAGTTGTCTGTGAACTCAGGAATGGTGTGAGACAAGTATGAGAACGCCCTGTACGGAGGGAAATTTCATATTGGTTCATTGAAGCAGCAGCAGCAGCTGTACTAGCCTGTACCCCGCGCAAAGCAGAAGGCACCCCAGCAGCACAGGCTGTGCACAGCAGCAGGGGCATGGAGCTGGCTCTGTCCCTCCCCTGCAGTGCCCTTGTCTCGGTGGAAAGGGGGGAAAAGCAGAGGAGATGGACTTCTCCAATGCCCTTGTCCTGGGCAAGGGTTAAGGACATGCATGCAACTTGTTTTTCCACACACAAATGGGCACCCAGGTCCAGTCCTCCTGTCAGCTGTAACATAGCACTCGTTTATCAGGATGGGCTAATTACTCTCCTGTGCATACCTTGTGAAAATTTGGCCTATGCCTTCATAAAATAGATTCATATACTCCCTGATGGAATACCTTTAATCCTGGTATTATCCTGTACCACAACTCTGATTTCAACAGCTTCACACATGGGCTTGACAGCTTTCCTTAATACAGGATTTTATCATATTCACTTGAAGACAAGACAAAGCTCCTTATATCCCTTTTGAACTTAAATGCCAGCATTACCCTATCACTGCTGAAAGAGGGAAGAAAAGCATCTTATCTCAGGGTAACAACGCAGAGCATATAAACTGTTTTGCAATAAGTATTCATGCACATGCTCTTACCAAGTATCAAATTCAAGGTCATTAGAGGTAGTTCAGCAAGGGAGAAGAGATCAGTGAGCTACTTGCATTCGTTAGGGAATACCCACAGCCAATGTTACAGGACAGGTGATAACACAATGGCTGATGCCTTGTCTCTCATATGCAGCCTATCATCCTTCCTAATGGTACACAAGCAGCTATTGCAGTCATCCCAACTGGTTCTGATTTTGAACATAAGATTAGCCCAGCCCTATGGGTGTAGTCCTTCAAAGTACTGCACCGGACTCAAGAAGCAACTGAAGTTTTTTGTCACTTTCTTTTTTTTTTTGTAAAAACGACCTTAAATTCAGAAGTTTTTCCTTTTTTTTTCTTTTTCTTTTTTTCTCCATGCTTTTTTCCTTTTTGTTGAATAGACTTTGCATAAATTCCTTCTCCATCTCTTAATCTTTTCCTTTCTTGCTGCTTCTCCCCTTATAGGGTATCATTTTTACAAACTTCTGTGAAACACTTGAAAAAGAAAATACTGCTTTTTCAAAATTACAACAAAATTTACTTCCAATAGTGTATAAAACAGCCAATATTGTTCATAAAATGAATTTAAAATATTTGCCTTAGAATAATCCATATTACAATAGTACATAGTACAATGCTGGATATATCTCTTGGTATTTTCAACATTTAGCAATTGTAAATTTACAAAAGAAAGTTTGTATTTGTAAATATGGGTCAGGAGTACACAGAAAGCTATCTGTGCTGGAGAGAGAAGTAGATAGAAGAATCCTGTTGGAAAATGCGCTGCTTACTTGGAAAATATGTTTTTGCATGGATCTGGATAAGCCATCGTTCCAAACTCAGACACCACAATTCGGTTTGCTTCTATGTTGCAGTTGTACGTGTCACTTTGGAGATACTTACTTCTGTAGTAAACTTCACCTGTCAAAGGCCAAACAGGTTTCAGACACAATTCATACGGAGTTCTTTAGAAAATTAGCACAGGTAAAGTCAGAGAAAGTTTCTCAAGCAGTTGTCCTTTTGCTAAGGGAAGTTTGCAATGAAATGGCCAGTGCCCCTAACTCCCTGTTCTGGAAGGCTTTTCCAGCTCGCTTAAGGAACCCAGGACTGTTCTTGTGGCTGCTGAGATTGGTAACGATTTGTCTAGCTTCCGCGACTCCCAATACATTTGGACAATACTGGGGGACTGGGGAGAGAAATGGAGGGATTTGGATAAGCTATTCCAGTAAACCAAAACAACCTGTGTAAAAATGATTAATTGACCCTCAATGTATGGGTGGTGATAAATCACTTGTATTGGCAAAATTTAGTTATGAGAAAGTAACAAATGGCTTGAAGGAATCAATGTCTACCCTAAACAATTTAATAGACCACTCTACTTGAACTAACTGAGCTCTGTTTGCTTTGGGTAAGTGAAATATACTAACAATTTAAAAAACACTGGTCATTTCTTTATAGGTTATTTTGTTAAGGATGCAGAGCTGGACAGGGAAGGAGATCCTGCTGTTGCATTAAATGCCTCCAATCACAGAAACGGAAACTAAAAAGCAAATATTAGGAATGGAGGATGACAGGAGTAAACCCCAGTTCTTTTACAGATCTAGGTATAAAACATCCTACCTCACACTGTAAAACAGCTGAATGGATAAAAAATACTTTAACTGAAAGCAAAAAATGAAGTTGTTTAGGATTGAGGAGCTGCCTGTTTCCCCTCCATAAGGATGACAAGTAGGAGGACTGCTTGTAGGGGTGTCAAGTACACGTAAGTGAGGTTTGAGTTGTGAAGTGACACAGTGGCCCAGTTTCTCTCCTGGCAGCTGTTATAGCTGCAACCAAATCCCAAAAAGGGAATGTTAGCCTCCCCTGAAACTAGGTTGCTCATCCACAACAGAAAAGCCTCCGGATATTAGATATTACAGTACTTTTGGCTGATCCAGTTTGAAACAACAGAGGTTTTCTTGCTTTGGGTGGAAGGCAAAGGCTGCCCTGCGGAGACCTGTGCAGAGCTGGCTGCAGGCTGTCCCGCAGTGCAGACAATATTGAACTTTGGCACTCGAGAGAAAAATGACAAACATAATCTCTTTCTGATAACAGCCCTGCAGAGATACTCCTGCTGCTGCTGTGGAGAGTGAGGTGTGAGTCTATGTTTGCCGAGACTTTCCCCAAAGCACTCACACCTCACCACATATGCCACTCTGCGGACAAAACCTGCAACTTTCTAACACTAACCAAACTCTAAACAGAATTAGCAGCATAAGGCACCAAGATTCAGGTTGTTGAGCTTTTTTCAATCTGATAACTTACCATTTTTAAATGTAAAGCTATGCAGCAGAGCCAAGCCATCAAACCAGTGGTTATACGTAGTGTCCCCTATAGTGTGCATCCCTGGGCCATTTCGGAGCAATATCCCTTGCAGCCAGGTGGGCACCTCACCTACAAGCAAAAAGGAGATACCAGTACCCATCCATTTAGGTAAGGGGCACGTTACAGGATAATTTTCCTAAGGGCATAGGCTTCATAGAGGCAGACACACTATGGGTGTGTAGAGCTCTGTAATAGCATATAATTATGTCGGAGTTTGGGTTAACTGAAATACTGTCTGCTCAAAAATGTGGCACTAGTAATATCCTGTATGAATATTGCTATGTGAGATTACTATAAGAAGATGAGATTGCTGGAATGTAATTTGCTAAATATCAGCAAGTAAAGAAAGCTGGACCTTTCTTTCTTGCACTCAGATTTTAAAGTGATATATTTAAACCCTTTTACTCATGCCAGGAAAAGCTAGAGCTTATCAGAAAAAAAACATATTTTATAGATTATATGACTTGCATTGGCCTTCAGTATATCCATTTAAACTTCGGACTAAATGAATTCCAGTAAAAATTTCATTTATTAAATTACACAGCATAATGTAGTGTCATTTTGGGAGTGCTTTTGTGACACTAGTCATAATGTTGGTGTTTTGAACACAAATAAAGGCTAGGAATATTATACTGAAAATATATACGTAAGTACTGTTGAGGTTTGAATAAGAAATGTTCCTCATCAAATCCCTGCAAGAAATACATTACCTACCATTTGACACACAGAATAATAACAATTAAAGAATGTCGTTTGGGTTAAAGAGCTGAACAAAAGCCTATCAGATAATAAATTAAAGGCTTCACTTGCTTCTGTGTGTGTATGCTTCCTGAGGGAACATTTAAAACCACATACCACTTTTCCACACAATTCCTACGCTGAACATTGTCTCTGCATAAAAAGCTATTCACAGCATTTAGTTCTCCTTATCATTTAATTTGTGAACCCTATGTTGAATATATTGACACACTTTCTTATTAATACTCCCTCTATAACAGATAGAAGTGTCCTCCTATGGAAATACTCATTTTTGTCAAAGCTGATGTAGTTGCAGAGAGGTAACGGTTGTTTTGCTGTAAGACTTTCTGAGATCCTAAAGGGACTTTGGCCACTCTCTCTGAGACCATTTCCTGAATTTTCATCTTTTTAGGTAAGGGAGACAAGGATGTTTGCCATTTCTTCAAACAAATGACATAAAGGACACAAGGAAAAACCGTTCAAATGCAAAGGAAGGATATGGAGGAAATGTCAGCTTTACTGAAAATGTATTCTCAGTCAGGCTAACCAAATAATATTGTATGCCACATAGGGTTACAGTTCTGGAATACATGAGGAAGATTAAAAATTTTGACACAATGGATGTACTTTCATTGTCATTGCTAGTATTATTATTACTATTATTATGTTCTAGAAGAGCCTTGAAAATCAAACCTTGCCTTTCTAATACAAGAAGTTCCAATGCAGTGATTCCAGTACTTTTTTGTATAAGATGAACAAGGATTAACCTTTAATACAGATAATTCCATGAAACTCAAGCAACTAAGAACAGTTAGTGAGAAGACAGGAAACCACAAGTTAGCAAAAGAAAAGAATCCTTCAGAGACAATAGGATTAGGATCTTTAAAAAGTATATATTCAAAATAGATACAGAATTTTTGTTTGGCTGACTACTGAACATTAATTGCTCAACAAGTTTAGTCTGCTTATATGCCTAAAATATAAGTGTTTCTGTTCTTGCCACTTCCCTTTCCACAGTTTTCTGTTATTTGGCAATAGAAGACGGTAGGCTCTGCTATTTCTCCAATACTACGGGTGACTGCAGTGTAACGAGTGTGCTTTTCTGTGCTTCTACCCTCCTACCAATGCCGCTCATGATTGTAAATCTGTGCAAAGAGCATGGGCTGCAATAAACCTTTTGCTGACACTGAGTTGGGGCTGACTGCACGTGGGCTTGCTGCAACCAGTCCTTCTTTCCCTGCAGTGCAAATGTAATATTTCTGCTGCATATGAGGTTTTGTGAGATTTTGACCCAGTAAAACTATTTTCTACTTTGGGGCCCATCATCCAAGAAAAGCAACTCTTTCTGCAATTCAGTGAACATCTTGCAGCACCTAGGGCTAAAAATTTTGTTTAGAGATTATTACTCTATATCAGAATGCTCAAAAAGTTTCAGGCCAATAAAATAATTTCACTGGAAGAGATAAACAGAGGGGAAAGGGGATCTTCTTAAGGAACTGTGGACTTGATACAGCTTCTGAAACTCCTGGTGTAATTCAGTGTCGTTGCTGCCATGATTCCAGTATGAAAAGCATGGAGCAAAGTGTCATGTAGTGAGGTTTTCAGATGAAAATTCATCTTAGTGGGAACTAAGAATTTCTGTAAATCACACTGAGTACCAATCAGCATCCTAAAGTGCTTAAGTAGGTTTAAAAATCTGGACCTTGTATCTTTTTTGCTTCAGACTTTTATCTAAAGTGGAAATAATGGTACTTTTCCATACCACACGAAGACACAAAACTGGTACAGTTAAAATCTCTGAATATTTGGAAGTTTATTAACTAAGATAGCAACAGAGTCTTATACAACCACATGGCTGTACAGTGTTTAGAACATGGGTTACATTACAGTTGACATTAGAAGTATGGGGTGATATGTACAGTGCAGATATTGTGTAACACAGAGCCAAAATACTGGAAAAGCTCAGGGCTAGAAAAATATTTAAAGAGGTCAAGTTTCTCTTCAGTTTTCATAACTGGTAAATACTGAAACTTCATTACCAATGAAGGAATATTTTGTATACATAATTTTATTTACTGAAATATGCAGTCTTTGTTTAAATAAACCATGCCATAATACAGATCAGGTCTGATAAATGGTTTGTTTGGAAACAACTTCAAATGTTTCAATAATAACTTTTTACCTTGAGGAAAAAAAGTATTGAAAGGCATAAACTCACTGCAGATTATAACAAAGCACTTTTTCTGACCTGAAACAAAATCTTTTTCAATTCAGCCACCAAACTGAGCAACAACAACAAAGTAATGAAAGTTTTAATTGTTGGGGTTTTAACTGTGGTACTCGGGAAGTGACTTTAGAATTGGTATTAGATGCCTGTCATTTCTTGGGCTACATATTACAAACAATGCAGCACATATTTACTAATTAGGTGTTTTGAGCAACAGACCTCTCCTGTAGCTGTAGCAAAAAAACTCTGCTGTAAAGTTAAAAAACCCCAGTAAAAATAAGAGATTGATCAAGCGTTCATCCCTAGAGAGCCACTTCAAGCTACCTCACTGAAGGATATTCCGCTGTTTTTACTGGATTAACTTCTGAGACCTCTTTTTGACGGTATGCAGTGGCATCACTGCTGCTGCTTTTCTACTTAGAAATACTATTGTTGAAGAGCCCCAATGTTAGTGACGCTCTCCAGGAGGCAAGGAAGAGCATAAGCAGACAGAGGGAGGGTAGGAGAGGGTTACAGAGAGGAGAAACCGAAAGCCTGCGCAGAGCCATGGGGGAGGGGTTGTCACCAGATTAAATCCACCACCAACTTCAGTGAATCCTGTTCTAACGGACTTTTTTGAAAAGTGCACAGAAATGCCCAAGAAGTGAGAAAAATCCCACAGTCGAGGCACAAATGTTATTGGAGATCGGCCCTTTAAAGAAAATTCATTTATGCTTCTCCCTTTCCCAGTTTCGCTTTTCAGCGTTGTCTTGGGCAAACAAGTCTTCCAGTGTTTACGTATTTGAAAACACCAAAGTAACCGGACGTATTAGAACAGATTTTCTGTCACTTACCTTGCACCTCAGCTTTTATGGGCTCTGGATGTTCTTCTTTATTTCTACCAAATATCATATCCATCTTTCATGTAATAAACGGTTCCTGTGTTCTCCACCCCGCTGCTCCCGCAGCCCTAGTGGTCCCCTCCTGTCTGGGCTAAGAACAGCTCTTTCCTGTTACATATAAAGATAAGGTCAAAGTGCAATGCAGGCTAGTGGCTGGTGGTTTATAGATTGACAATTTGTAATAGCTGATCTTTAATCCCTAGCACATACACCATAATTCTTGCACATTCTCATTAACTCTTTCACTGATTCAAAGGAGAAGTAAGAAAAACATAACTCACCTCTTTGCTCCTTATGAGCCTATATGAAGCAGCCAGACATACTGCAGGAATGGGGTTGAAGGACTCTGAAACATCACCTTCAGCATTTCAGATAAAAGTTTAGACACTGCATAGGGGTGCTTGCCCCATTTGGCAGGTAGGGAGAGAAAAAGACAAGAAATACCTATCCACTGTTCTGAATTTGGCTCTTTGGGAATGACAAACATTTCAGAGCAGGGCGTCATCCTTTTCTTTCCATTCTGTGAAATTTAAAATGGGCTATTTTATTAATTAATGAAATACCATCACTGAACTGTCATGTGCTGTATTTCTTTATATACAAGCTGTTCCAGAGTGAACCCAGTGGCACATCTCTGAATTAAACATCTTTTCACAAATAATCACTCTAACATATTCTCCCATACATGACCTGAATTCACTCCATGAAAGTATGGCAGGAATCATTAAAAATAAGGGGTTTTTTTAACTTTGTGCTTTTGTTCCTAGATAAGGTACTTAACTGAGTTCAATGCTGTTAATTTTAAAATCCTCTGAGAAAAGAATTATTTCAATATAAAGCATGTGATTGCAGAGCAAATCATAGGCTCCACTGAACGTGAAGGATAAAGATTCTTTGCACAATTATATATTATGCAATTTCATATGAGGTTACCCTAAAATACATTTTTTTCAGCTAAATCGCCATTGTTCCCAAAATGTTTTAACATCACTTCTTAAGGCTGGCTGATCTTTTATAATTATACATAATTATTTTACATAAAACATTATTTGTGCTGTGGACTGCTCTGACACACTTTTTATACATTATTCCTCCCTTCCTAACCTATTGTCTGTTTGATGGCTTATCTTCACTTCACGAGATCAACAAGACGGCATGCCTTGTCCTCTGTGCAGTGTGCTGCCAGCTGGAGTTACAGCACAGAATTCCCTTCCACTCACAGTGCTTAAGAGAATAGGAAAAAGCTTTCTACAAATTCTTGTGCCTTGGACAAATTATAGTTTCAGTTTTCCTGTGGATAACAACAGTAACTCCACTGAAAAAGCCCTTCAGGATACCCAACAGAGAACAGGAGAATGATGAGTTTTGTTTCAAGAAAACTAAAGAAACACCCCACAGATTGTACTAACTTGATTTACATGAGGCACGGAGCCACAATAGCCTGATTCCTCACTGTTTCTCTTTTAGGGATGGACTGCAAATCCATCAGTCTCATACAATCAGAGAATCCAGTAGTCACAACTGGACTTCCTCATTGATGAAGTTATTCAAGGGATGCACAGTGTACTTTTCCTGGTTTCAGCTGGAACAGAGTTAATTTCCTTCTTAGCAGCTGGTACAGTGCCGTGTTTGGGATTTGGTGTGAGAACAACGCTGACAGCAGCTGATGGCTTTGGTTGTTGCTGGGTGATGTTTATAGTAAGTGAAGGACTTTTCAGTTTCTTGGGCACGGGACGTTGGGAGGGGACACAGCCAGGAGAGCTGAACTGGCCAAAGGGCTGTTCCATACCATATGACGTCAAGCTGAGTATATACAAGCTGGGGGAAGGAGGAGGCAGGGGGGACGTTCGGCATTGGGGTGTCTGTCTTCCCAAGTCACCGTGACACGTGATGGAGCCCGGCTTTCCTGGGGGTGGCTGAGCACCTGCCTGCCCATGGGAAGCGGTGAATGAATTCCTTGTTTGGCTTCGCTTGCGTGCGTGGCTTTTGCTTTCCCTGTTAAGCTGTCTTCATCTCAACCCACGAGTTTTCTCACTCTTATTCCTCCAACCCTCTCCCCCATCCCACTGTGGGGGGAGTGAGTGAGTGAGTGGCTGCCTGGGACTTGGTCGCTGGCCAGGGCTAAACCACAACATACAGTCATGTTTTTAATACATATCACCAGAAAGACTAATTTGTTTATTTAAACAAAAATATAATGCAATTTTGTATTAAAACTCTTCAAGTGCTGAGGCGCAGAAATGGTAGCCTATATAACTCATACTAGTACCCAGCCAGACTGAACTTGATCATAATGCCCAAGCATTTAAATGCCCAAACATTTAAACACTAGACATTCAAACAAGTAAACAGCCACTACCCCCATAAACTTCCTCACTATAAGACTTTTATGACCTCATCTACACCTTTCAACATCCCAAGACTATTTACATGTTTAAATATTTATGTTATATGGTTCAGTAGTATGTTTTCGAGTGGGCAGAATGACAACGTGAAGGTTGGCATTCACTTGCATGACTGAAGGTATAGAAATGGTGTTACAGACATTTACAGTAACAGAAGTTAGTGGTGCTACACATTGTCCCACCTTTTAGCCTACTGTACACCTTTGGGAGAACATAAAAGGAAAGTATAAAGAACTGTTTTCTGGTTTTAATCAGGTGGCATCTGAGCGTAGAGTGCTGAACACAGAAGCAGTGCTCCTGAACAGACACTACTGGACCTCCAGTCTTCTCATTATGGGGATTGCGAAGCTGATCTCTTTTGTAAGTTTGTTGTCTCTACTGATAAGAGACATTAATAATGAAAACAACTTGTTACACAGCTTTTTTTCTCTCTGTTTTCATGTCCTGTAAGCTCAGAAACAGCTCATAACAAGCAAAAGAAAAATGTGTAAGAAAATGAAATGGCATAAACAAGAGGTGGAAGCTGGACTGCCTAAGAAAACTGGACAGTCTTATGCCTATGGAAATCTGGAGTGACTGCAGACACCAGTGGAATTGTGATGGCTGTAGATTCAGATCCAAGCAATTTTCTTTTTGTCCCTCTGTGCGTGGTAGGAAAAGTTCAGTTCATTTGTACCTACCACTTGATGTTTCACCCCAAGAAGGTACCTTTCACCCTCAGAACAGTATCTCTTAAGATATTAAGGCAACAGCACATCTAAATTGTGCCACTTAGTCGTGATCACAACAACACAAGGTGTCAGCAGATGCTTCAGCCAGTTCTGCTACTTTCTATGTGGATTCAAGGGTAACCCTAGCCATCAATAACCCTAGCTTGATTAAAGTTCTTATGGGGTGTATATCCTCTTCTTTCCAACAGTCAAAGTTCTGCTGTGGAAGGCAATAAAACATAGGAACTAGAGAAGAAAGAGGGAGGTATTGAGGCATCAACTGTGCGGCAGGTGAGGAAAGTCAAGCTACAAGCCCAAAGGCAATATTAGATGCTTCTGAAGGGACAGTTCCTAAGAGAAGATCCTCAAGGACTTATCTGGGCAATGTTTGTGCCAGAAGGTAACCATATACATCCCATAAACAGAAATTATGTCCAAACCAGCAACTCCTGAATGTATTCCTACTTATCTTTATCCTGACCCCATCACGTCAGGTATCAATGTCTAGTTTAATTATTGTACCCTGTAAAGATAAGAATTGTTTTCCCTGTGTTTCTAAACAAGATAACATCAAAATTGCAGCTTGGCAGGGCTCACTGGTAAGTTCACTGTGTTGCCACATGGAAAATTAGACAGTAGAGCAACAACAAAACCAAACCCTTTTCAGTCAGCAAATAACTGAGTCTCACTATCAGGACAAGCAGCCTAGGAAGGAGCAGCAAGGAAGGAAGCGTGCATGTGACCCACCTTCTTAAACCAATTGGCAGCTGAACTTTTTTTAAAGCCAGCTGGAGAGATGGGAGATGTAGATGTACTTCCATCCCTTTCTGGATAGTCTGCTCAGTACTCAGTACCTCCTGCCTATGCGGGTAATAATGGAACAGGTCTTTTCAAGAGGCAGAAGGGTACATGTACCCTTTTTCTGCACACTGCGGAAGGGTACATGACACACCAAAATGGATCACTCATGATCTTGTCTCACGTTAATGACTCCTGAAAATAATCTTTTTACTACCTCAAATCCAAAGTAATATAAATCAATTTTCCATTTATGTGATTACTCAATTCATAGAACAGAGATATATTTCTGTTCCTGATAAAATCTATACGTTACATTCAGTAATATTCAGGAATGTAAAGATGGTAATATCCTCCTATAGAGAGTAAATTTACTTGCTCCTCCTCAAGGCAAATGAACAACAGCCAAAATGAATGGGTGTGTGATTTATTCCTTCCCATTGGCAGCTCTTCATTTCCTTAACTCTTCAAATCTAATACTTTCTGGCCTCTGTCAAAGACTGTCAAGCTATTCTGCTGTGCTGCAATGCCTTTTGAATCACAGGATGTTATTAGGCTGTCATGACGCAGCTGTGATCTGTACTAGGGTACAAATCAGGACCACCCTGAAGTCAGTAGTGGCACCATACCTCTCCTCCTTGTCTGCACACCCAGCTCTCCAATAGCCCAGTGAAACTCTGGAACAGACTTTTCTCTGGGACACCAAAGTTCAGAAATAGAAAAGTCTTATGAATGAGCCATGTTTTCCTAATAGCAGCAGCTGGTCATGGAGAAATTTGCAGTTGGATACAGGGAACCCTGAACTATAGAGCTATTGGTTATGTTGAACAAGCATTCAGGCTTGTATTTTTCAAAAATTGCAACCTAGTGCTTGGTGCCTAATTAGGGGCATGAAAGGCTGATTTGCAAAGGTGTCAAGGTAAGCCTACCAGTGTTGTTAGATAAGCATTGTGTGCGCTTGTCTCCCATTCTATAAGAATTTAGGCATATAAAGCTAAACTTTCCAAATGTCCTATCATTTACATATATAAGGTTAGATTTTTAAAAAATGAATTAATGATTATGAGTACTTTGAGGTTTGGCTACCAAAACTGAGCTGGTTTTAAGGAGTTCAATTTCAGGAGTGGTGAACATCACCTAGAAGGTTCCCTTACTGAATCAAGGTGTAGACCACCATTTTTTTTAAACATTTCTTCACCTTTTCAACATTGTAAAGAAAATACGTTTCAGATTTCTTTCACCTCAATAGCTTCTACTTCCCACAACAACAACAAAAAAATAATAAACCTTTAAGGATCCATTTGAAAACCAGGAATAAATCACTCATCATTGTTTTTTGTGATGTTTCATATAGCGCAATGCTTTTCTTAAGAAAGTTTCTCTTGATGGCCACCATCTGATGTAACTCCTAAGGGCAAGTTAGGACTCTAAGAGATCTGTAGGGTCCCCTAAAACATTTCTGCGAAAAATGAAAGACTTATTCCCACAGATGCAAGAGAGTTCGCAAACAAAGGAGTTATTCATAGCTTTATCGCAGCTTGGAGTGAGGGTGTGAAAATATTGAGAAAGCTTTGTCACGAATTTCTGGTCAAAGCTTGCAAAGCACAATTGCCTCGCAAGCCTTATTTTAGCTGGTGAATATGTTTTAGTTCAAGTCACTGGTACATAACACGTGCTGTAGGGGTGGTTGCTCCATGAGCCTTTCAGGCAGACAGCTGTAACTGAACAAGGATTAACAATTTTTGGCTATATGCAAAGGGGTCACAGTTCCTTCAGAACAGTGCTTATATAAAGACTTTTCTGAGCCAGCCTCAGTTCTTCAGAACTGTGCAAAAGGCAAACAAAAACCAGCAAGTGAATGGTTTTGGTGTATCCAAAATCTATACAACTGACATTTTCCGTGATGCTTCCCTGAAGTTCCTGGAGTAGCTTTACAATACCTGTTAGAGGTCAGTTACACTCCCATGCTCAGTCAGAAGAGGAGAACTTAGTGTAATTGCCAGCCACCCCCTTGAAGCAAAGACAGAGGTTTAATTAAGCACTTCCATGACTGCCTTTTGAAACATGCAAGATGAGAGTATACAGCAAGGTGTACCATTTTGTCTCTTGCACACCAGCATACGTGACTATTTAAGTAATTTCTTAAACTATTTAAATTCTTTAAATTCAGCAAGCTATACAAAGGCAAATAGAAAAAAAAAAAAAAAACCAACCCCAAAAACAAACCCACAAAAACCTCACAAAACCATTATATTGTGAAGCTTCCATACAGACTTCTGGCATAAGAAAGCTATTTTTAAAAAAGGCCTTTCTGTTGAGGAAGAATACAAAAGGCATGTTTCTTACAACATGGTAAATTCAAGGAGCACTGTTTATTTGAAATCAAGCCATTTTTCACTTACGAGTGAAAAGGGCTTTCAGAAACTTTATCTGTTCCTCAGGACCACAGTGGCTAATTTTGATGCTTTTAAAGCAGTATTTTCTTTTCTGTAAATGCTTTTCTCTTCCTTGTGGTAAACAGAATAAACTGACAGACTGCTTTACTGGCACTAAAATATATGAAGTCAACAAACTGCAGAAGAGGGAAACTGTCTTTCTTCCATTCCCCATCTGCTGCAGGCAGCTGAAGAGTTACTTATAGCAACCGTAGATTAGGAAAAAAATTCACACTGCTGTAGAAATTGCCAACAGTAGACTCACTTGGAGATCTTGGCTTTATTTGTAGACATTTCCAAACATTATTTGTTCTTTTTTAGGGCCTGTTTCAAAATCCGTCAAAGCCAAAGACAAGACTTCCATTAATTTCAATGGCTTTGGAGGAGATTCACAGAGGATAGCCTGTGGCATCTCCAGCTCTGGCGTTTTTAGCAGTATGTTCATGTAGTCAAATTTCCAGTTGCATAGGGAGAACTGGACAATGCTACAGAATCCATTCATCACAAATGTGACTCAACGGCACCTACTGGAAATGCACAGTCTGTATCACTAAGCCAGATACATTTAACTACCATCTCCTTTGCTACACCTATGTTTTTAGAAACAGGCTGTGTTTCTCATATCTAAAAGAACAAAATGGGAGGGCTGGCTGCCAGCTTCTGCAAAGCCTGGCAAGTCAGGAAGAAGCAAGGAATCTGAAGGAAATGTCACGAAGATGTACAGTGGCCAACTAACTGAACAGCAGCTGCCCTCAGCTCTGACTTTTGCAGTAGCTTGAATACAAAACAGTTCGGTTGGGGGTTCCCAGGCCAAAGCCTATGAAGTTTTGTATGTAGGCCCAAAAAGGACTCCTAATTTGCAGACATCCTTGACATAACCAGCTGATAATCAAAGTTATATGGTCTTTTCCAGGAAGGGGATGGGTGTCTGGGCACTGACTGGGCCAGATCCATCAGCTAATCAGAATATGGATTGGACTTCTCCTGAGCTAGGAAACCCAGTCTGAATATTCACATCTCAGCTGCTGCATAAGCCCTCTCTGTTAATCAGTCATAAATTAATGTGGGATCTGCTCCAAGGGCTCCATAGCTGCGGCAAGTCTTGATTTTCAAGTGTAATGGGAAAAGAGATATCCAGCATAGTGTCTGTCCCTCCATCACAGTGCATTTTCTTCCCCTTTCCTCTCCTCCTCCACAATTGTCCTACCCATTAAACACTTTCCATGGCCTTTATCTCAAACCCCCTGATCACAGTTCTGCTTTATCCAGCTGGGCAGGGTGACTATGAACCGCAGGTCCAGAAAGGTCTTGGGACTGAAGATCACTCTTAAATGTTTACTGGATGCATACTTCAGTTTGCAAGAAAGCTTTAGAGTTAGAGCTGGGCAGGCATACTGCGTGGTATGTGCACTACCTTCAGCTCAACGGCACAATCCAGGTGGCATTTCTGGAATGTGGGAATTCCACCAAACATCACTGCTTCCTGCACCTCTGTGATGAGGAGCTGGCTCACTGATCCATGTCTAAATATGAGTGCATGTTCTTTCAGCATCAGGTTATGGTGCTATAAATTAATAATTGCCTCAAATTCAGTGGGGTTAATGCCAAAGACAGGGGGATCACAATAGCTAAAGATCCTTATTTATACTCTATTTCTGCTAATCCAGTGGCCTTGTAAACCTGACGGGTATCTTTTTGTAAGGAAGTTCAGAAGCACTTTGGGATTTCAGCTCCTAAGTATTGCTGGGCTGGCTTCCCAAAGTCCATCAGCAGCCTTTGGAATGTGCACATAGGGCTCCTAAGTAGTTTTGATGATTAAGGCAATACTTTCATCTTTTCTAAATCACAGTTTTAACTTCTGGCCTCCTCTACCTCCTAGCAGGTATAAATACTGTAGCTCTATACAGTTAAGCAGCTTAGCTTGTAAGGGATGATGGGAGCATTTCACCCAAAATGAAGCTTACTTGGAACAGCTGAGATTAACCTGTGTGCGTGTAAACAGGTGGGCAGTAGGAATATGATATGATAATTAGACATTGCATTAGCATCCAAAAGAAGCACAACAAACAACTATTATTACAAATAAAGCAATCCAAAACAATAAAATATATCTAGAGGAGCACTGTGTGTTTTCCCGTCTCGTAACTCTTTGTGTTTCTCATTTCCCTAATTCTCCTCTCATTCTTACTATTGTATCTCTGTTGTTGTAAAGACCTCCAGCTTTAATGTTCACACAATGATGCCTTTGATGTAGGAGCCTTATCTCACTTTCCCATGTGTTCAACGGCAGCATCTATCAACTTTATCTTCTCTGCTCATGAGAAAAGCAATACTCTGATGTCTTGTCTTCAAACTGACTTCACGTGGAATGAGATATTTACACAATGGGCCTTACAATGGCCATTGCACTTGTTGTGTGTATCCTCAGACACAATTGCCTTTATATATTAGAAGCAATCTGTTCCATGTTCTATCGCTGCTGTTGTTGCAAGCAGCAAGGAGGAAGGAGAAATGCTGATGACATGACAAGCACGAGATCTCAAGCTTTGGAAGAAGGCAGGGGAAAGACTGGTGATTTGATAAGCAAGATGAGTGCCACACAGGGCACTGAGCTGAGAATGTGGCTTGGGATCGCAGTTCTAATTTCTCTTGCAGGATGTTTGGCTGTGGACGATGCAACCGTTGATGAAGGGACCCTTTGCTCAGAGTACCAGGTAGCTTTCAACCATTCATGCTATGAGTTTGTTAGGCTCCAGCGTACCTTCACAAGTGCCCAGAGCTGGTGTGAGAGAGGAGGAGGGCACCTTGTCTTTATTGAAACTGAGGAAACTCAAGAGTTCTTGCAAAAACATATTGCTGAGGATCAGGAATGGTGGATAGGACTGATCTCAAACTCCTTGCTGAATCAAACTACTGACGGTAGGTGATTTTGAAATCATGTCTTCTTGAAAACTGTATCAGCCCATGATGCTTACTTGACATGGTAACAAACACAGTTAGTTTCTCTGTAGACATCTGCTGAAAAGCTACTGTCTTTTGTTGCTGTAACTTCAGATTTATATTAAGAAGTTTAAATTGCCTGGTTCACTTCCCAGTTGCCTGTTGTCACCCTTTCCATTGGATCTTGTAGCTGTGTGAATGCATGGTGAATTAGAACAGCTTGCTGACCCAGTGAAAAAAATGCGCTGGGTTAGGTCTCCAGTGGAAGAGCAAGCTGAGACAATTCATCACACTAGGAAATGCTGCAAGATCTGATGCAAGGGAAATGGTGGAATCTTGAGGTTGGGAGCACAAGGGGAAGGGGTAGTGTCTCTTTTAATGATTATATCAAGTTAAATATAAAACATAATTGAAGATCCCTATTCAGACTAAACCACCTCTGCTTCAGCAGGAGCAGGGCTACAGTCCTGCTCTGCAGGCTTTGGCTCTGTAATTGTATTACAGTTGAAAATAAACACTGGGGACACAATTGCTTTGTTCACAGGGTTGATGATTTGGCTGGACACTTCAAATATAAGCTACAGTAACTGGTACAAGGATCAGCCATCTACCTTCTCATCCACATGTGGGTACATCCTGAAGAATGCCAAGTATCAGTGGGGTGTGACTGAAAATTGCAGCCAGGAATTTGACTTCATTTGCGAGTTTGGTAAGATACACAATAGCTGAAACTGAGAAGTGAGCATGCCATATTCACAACTGTCCATAAATTGCCTGGTTGCTTTCAAAGTGGCTGCAAAATAACTTAATCAAGCTTATTAAAAGTGAACAAGCAAAAGGCCATATAACCCCAGCAGGTACTCCTTTTCTAGTGTGCTGATATAAGATCTGATCTAAAGAACGGAAGAATCCTGAAATCACTGGGAGATGTAGGTGCTCAAACTAGCCAAACAAGGTCCAGGTTCCCAATAGAGGTCTAGCAAAATAGAAACGGATCTGAGGGTGAACCTAAATGAGTAGCAGTCCATGTCTACAGTGGACATAAGCTAGCTAGTTTAAATTTGAGTAGTGCCTCCCATAGCATGGTTGCAAGAATAAACTCTCACAACACCATAGTACCTGAGCTAGATGAGAACTGCATAACTGCCCTATAAAAATACTCTTAATCAGAAATACGTGCCAAAATAATTTCCATCTGTAACTGAAGCAAAAATACAGCCAAGCTTCCAAGAGACACCACTCCTAGCAGCCTGGAGTAAGCAAAAGTGAGAGCAAGTCTTTCTTGTTTCTTCTCAAACCCTTCCATGAGGTGAAGTTTGAGGGCTTCCCCAGGTAAAGAAGCAGACAAGAACCTGTACTACCTGGTGGCATTTTAGTGCTCAGACAGAAACTCTTCAGACATTGTGTCCCTTACATTGTGACTTGGAACAAACAGTCCTGGAAAGAAATGCTGGCAATATCACCTCATTCAACATATAGATACGAGGGGAATTTGTGTTTCTTGTACTTTGCACACCAGCCAGGCATTTTAAACTGTAACTAGAATAAAGGTCATAAGCGCCGGACGGACAGTTTGGCTGTAGACTCACTAATACAAAAAGTCTTTGAATCCAGTATGCAGGTACAGGTTTCCACAAACCCTAGAATTGCTGCTGCCTTGGTCCAGTACTGTACTACTTCTGACATAATTAACAAGTCATTCCAGCAATCAGCAAAACTAATAACGTTTTGTTTCCTGTCCTGATTTTCTGTTCCACATCCCCTCCCTACCTTCCTCCTCAGCACTCCCAGTTCACTCCCATCTCCCCAGCATGTCGCACCTCTGCAAATACTTCTCACTCCCTCAGCTCCCTCCCCGGCAGTCCTGCAGGTGCTCCAGAGCTCCAGATTTATGTGCTGGCCAGTTGAATCCCACACCATGGAACAGATAAACATCAGGTTGTAATCCCTACTCCTAATGGAGGCACTGATGTAGCTCCTTCTCTTCTACCTAGCTATTGATTTTCATGGAATTTTAGGGTGTTTTGAATTTTATATCTATACATCAAATCTGGCTGAAGATGACTAACATTAAAAATGATTGGGGGAGATGAAATTGGCAGACAGCACAAACCCTTATGCTTATTTTCCTTGCAAAAACAGACTAAAATTATTTTTCCATTACAACCACAGTAGACAAATGTCTGTTTATAGGGAAATTATCATCTGTTATCATAGGATCTGACTTAAAGACTATTAAATTCAAAGAGCGTTTGCATTAATGAAAAACAATGTCCTACACCACATCCATCACTTCATTACCCAGGACTGAGGCAACTATAGCCTTGTTTTCAGTATCTACAGCCCATGTCCATTAATAAACATACATATTTCGGTAACAGAGTGGACTCCACTTTTAGCAGCTTTGCGTGTGCATGCAAGGAATTAGATCCAATATCCCAAAGAAAAAGTTTCTCTAGGTGTTGAATGCCTGGAACTTCCCACAGCCTGAGTGTGCTTCAGTTTGTCTCTGTAAAATGGGCATAGTGATACTTAACACCTTCACACACAGCTACTGTGAGGCTTGGTTTGCAGTAACGTTCAGTTTGAAACTTCAAATTAAATGTGTTGGTACCTCCAAATAGTACCACTAGTTGAATTTAATATCTCTCATTCCTGATAACTTGTCTACTTGATCTATGAACTAGGTCTATCTGTACAAACCACTAACCAGAGTGTTCTGTCTTCATCCTTTCTTTGGCCATCTATCCTGGTTATCTGTGTTTCTCGACACAAATAAAATCTTTCCTTATTATTATTTCTTATTATTTCTAGAACAAAAAAAAATTTGCACAAGATGATAGTCTGTATTAGAATTTAACAACAAATTATTTTTCAGGCTTATTTAGAGAGCTCTAATCTGTAAACTGATCATGTTGCTATAGTTACAGCCAGGCTTAGATTTAGCCTTTAAATAACAATAGCACACAATTACTGCAGTGTGCACACATTGGCACTGTTAATCAAATTACTTAAGGGGAACGATCAAAACAGCAACTGGAGGACAATGTATTTAAACCTGAGACAGCTGAAACAAAAACATTCTTTTGCAACACTCCCAAAAGACAGCAGTCTTTTGCATCCTTCTCTTCAGGGTATTAAGTATCCTGATTACTACAGGATACTAAGAATTCTGAAAGATAATTAACTGTCCCAGATTAATCAAAGAATGAGGTGTACACATTTAGAGATATGACCTTACTCATTTGAGCAGTCCTGCTGAATGAAGTCAGTCGAATATCACACAGGAACAAAGGTGTCTCTGTAGCAGAAATGGGAACAGGTCCCATACTTAATATGCAAACTATTCTCCAGAGCAATTACCTGAACATCATGCAAATCACACACTGCCAGAAGGCTCTTTTGGAAGCAAGGAGTAACTTTAAACCTTCCAGTACTGCAGATCAAATAAATGCTAAGCATTTTCCTAAAAAAAAAAAGCTTATTTTTTTAATTCAAAATTTTTTATTTTAAAAAAATATTCTCAAATTTTTGTTTAAAGCAGTAAAAACCAGAAATCTATTACTTTGGATTTTAAAAAAGGGAAAATATTTTATTCTTTGTTCTTTTTTAAATTTTATTTTATTAATTGTTCAGCTTAAAAGGGAAAAGAGAAGAAATGGAAACTAAAAAAATGGTTATTCACAACTGTAGCAGGATTTTTCAGAAATATTTTTTTCTCTCCTATTAGAATCTGGTCAGAGCATTGCTTGTGAAAATAACAATGCCACTGTACAGTGCGGATCAGGAGAAGTTATTCAAATCGGAGAGAGCTTCTATGGACGGAAGACCCCTCACTACTGTGTATCGGAGACTCCTCTCCAGTACGATACAGATGAAGGCTGTAGCTGGATCAGTGTCAGAGATGAAGTAGCAGGTAGTATCTTATGGCATTGCTTGTTGGAAGCATAGAGTATGTGCCAAAGTTCCTGGTCCCTAAAATACTTTAGTTTGTATTTCAGTAGAGTTAGTGAATGGGAAAGTGGATTATTGCTAAAATGAAGGGAATCAGAGAGAACTTCTGATGTAGGAGGTTCCCAGAAGAGGCTGGATGGAAAGGAGGGACTTTGCGAGGAGCAAAGATTCAGAGGAGAGTGGGAGCAAGTGGAGAATTAGGGCGTTTCTCTCACTGTGTGAAGAAAATATGTGGCCACGCTGATTCCCTGATGAACTCAATGGGATACCCTAGGTTTGACAGAGATGGAAGAGAACACATCCATACAAACCTAACTCCAAACCAGGAAGGGCGAAAAGGCTGGCACCCACGGGGACAGGAGGGATCTGCTGCTGCCTGCTGTGTGTTGAGTACCCAGCTTGCTGCACCTACGTGGCTCTGCTGCCTGCCAGACTGAACAGTGGCTATGGCCTGTCTCTATGGTGATTCTTTGGGCTTCTAGCCAAAATGAAACAAAACACGTAACTTGGGGGTTTTAGCCACTTTAACTCAGCTTTTTTCCAGTAAAGTGGAATGGTGCTAAGAAATACCAGGCAATAAGCAACACAAGTCAAAGTGACGTGGGAGTTTGTCTAGACATCAGGCACCTGGTGTTGCTCCCTCTCTCCTTGTTTTCCCTCTAATCATCTCTCATCCGAGCTGTTACGACAGTCAAAGACAAAACCCACTGGTTCATATAAAATGGTCCTTCTTTCCAGGCCAGTGTCACGGTCTCCAGGCCTGCCAGGTGGCAGCAGATGGCACTTTCTTTGGAGATCCTTGTCCAGCTTCTGGAAGCTATTTGTCTATTCAATACCACTGCAAGGAAGGTAAGTGGGAGGGGGCTGTCAACACCAAAAGCCTGTTCTGCTCTTTGCTGCAACACTGTGAGCATTGATATTTATCTTAAAAATCACAGCTCCATCCTCAGTGAAAAACCTGGAAGAGCAGTGACCACTAAAAATAGGGACAAAAATGTAGCTTCCCTGTCCTGAGGGGTTTTGGTAGGATACAAAGCTAGGAAATTCAATCACATAAAACACACTTAGATGAAATTATGTTCCAAAAGAATCTTGAACCAGTAGGTATGGGAAAGAATCAGCTCCCTGTTGCACCACTAATGCACTCAAACTAGCATCAGTATCAACTCTGTTTTGGAGAAGGCCTGCTTTCAATAGACGACAATTATTTGAATGATGCAAGAAATGTAGACAGACGATGGCATTGAATTCTGTCATTATGTTTTACAGGTCTGCAGCTGGTTGTAACAGATACGTGCTTTGTCTTTGAAAATGTCATGGTCAGTTTGAACTGGCTGCTCTCTCCATACTCTGGCAACCTTTCCTGTATCATTAGCACTGGAGATGGCCACACTGTTGATCCTTACTACCCTCTAACGTAAGATACATCCTTCATGTATCATCAGATAACCAGTCAGTTTCACTGCTTGCATTTTATTGAATGCTCCAAGTCTCTTAAATGAGATGTTAAACATTAAGTTGATTAATAATAGATCATACTTGGATTCTGCAGAAACTTGTTTTGAAATTAATACACAATTTTTTGTCAAGCTGCCAACCACAATCTTTCTTCTGCTTATGATGACAAGTGATTCCTACTTCTTACTAAGAGAATTTATTCCCGAACCCAAGACAGAAAATTACTGAAAACATATCAGTAACTGCAAAAAAACCAGGCAAGCATTACCTTCTTAAGTTTAAAGAGTATTTTTTAATAACATTTAAAATAATACAACAGCTGGAGTTTTTCTTTTGCTTTAGTTGCATAAAAATTGTGTCTTCTCAAGATGAAACATTTTTCTGCTGGATTTAAAAATCAGGTTTTGTCCTACTTCTAGGAATGACAGACAGAGAATGGCTCTAGAAATTTATTCATTTACTGATGGAATCCTTCTTGAGTCAACCAGAAAAGTAGGAGTAGAAGAATGAAACCCAAAAAGCAGTAACGTACTAGAAACAGTAAACATTCTTTCAGAGCTACAGACACAGGCCTGTAGCTGTAAAGAACTTGAAAAAAATTCTTTGATAGTGCGCTTTTAAGTAAGATACATTTGCTGGCTGTAAGCAGAGGCTTGCTCTTTTTGTGGGAAGCCCTTTTACTTCACCTACTAAATGGCTCACGGTCATGCTCATCTGTTTTCTGTGTCCAGTTTGGTACATACTCTTACAGGAATTGCCTCTACTGGTCTGATCTTGTCATTGGCATGTTTTTGAAATCTGGTTAGAATGAAACCTTTGTCTTCATTAAAACTGCTAATGAAAAATAAGTGTTATCAAGGATGATATATCCTGATCTTTGTCTGCATTTGCTAGGTGGTACCATGATAAGAACAGAAAGAGTTCAGAGACAACAGTGTCAGGAATATCACTTATTTGCTTTCCATGGTGCATGTCATTCAAGAAGGGTATCTTTAGGTTCTTTTCATCATTTTGCTGTGCTTGTTAGTAATAACAGCAACTACCACAGATATCTTCATATCCATTCATCTCTTATTGCTATCATGACCAGAGCTGCACCAGACCCAGGAGTCAAGAAGAGACATTTTTGCTAGCGTGGGCAAGTACAGAAGCAGCTGCACATTAAAAAAAAATAGAGCAAGGGAGTGCTCTGACAAAATGCTGAGGAGCCTCAGCTTCCACTGATATATCTAGGAGAAGGTAAATCAGGAATAAAATAAAGAATAGAGAATTAAGGTCACTGTTACATGTTCTAATATGCACAGTCACATGTCTGTGCTCAGAGCCAACGAGTCACAAACCAGATCTAATGCCACATGCTATTGAACTGTAATCTACCTACTTTACAGCAAAATGTATCCACCCGTATAGGTACGCTTTGAGAATGACCACCCCTGATATACAACCTTAATGACGCTGTAGCTGGAACAAAGGAACAATCTCCAACCCTAAAAAGTCTCTGTAAATAAATGAGGGATTACAGCGATTGCAGGAGAGCTGAGTCAGGTCAGAAATCTGGGAACTGTGACCACTGTTCCCACGTAAGGCTAAGGATTTCCCAGGACAGTCTTCCACAACAAGTAGCTGTTCTCTTTCTATTCTAGACTGGTCAGCAACGTCACATACAGGTATTCAACTCCTGGAGTGTTTACTGTTTTTGTGGAATGCACCACCAGTGAATGGCACGTGATGGCACAGAAGAGGGTGACTGTACAGGATAAGGAGGATCAACTAAGCATTACCGGGTGCTATAGCCAGTATGAATCTGGGAACAGCTCTCACTGCCGTACACTGTATGGGGAGTTGTTGTGGATTCAAGTTGAACTCAATGGAGGTGACGGTAATTACTTTTCGTGATTTAAATGGTAGGCTAAATATTATGCCACCCATGCGATAGAAGCAGGATTTTCATTATGCAAAACGAGTCACCTTTTTAGTGAATGCTTTCCCTCTAACTGTTGCATTGCTGCAATTGAACGCTCTCAGCTCTATTGGAGGGGGTCTTTCTCAGAGCTATTACACCAAAACCAAGTATAAACCCTTTTTCCCTCTACACAAAGCTGACAAAGCATGAGCATAACTTTAGTCACACAAATCCACATGAAGCCAGTAAGAATATCTCCATATTTAAAGTTAGGAATCCACAGAAATGCTTCTCGGATTGAGGGTAAAAGGATCCTGTGCTGAGCTGGTCACGTTTGCTGGCGTACATTTCATTTTTTCTTCAAGTTCCTGGAATCTACATATATCCTTAAAAAATAAACTTCAGTAGTGTATGTTTGAATTCTCTTGACTATCCTAACAGTCCCAGCAGAAAACACACGATAGATAGACTACCATAGGGAATCTAAAGGGGCACAAAACCACCTTGAGTGACTTTACTAAAAATGACTGCATTGCTACAGTGTTCTTATGACTCCTTTATACATACCCAAAAGCTGCACAGAGCCACTAGATTTGGATGGGCTATTACACAAGCTGTGAGAAATTTTGAACTGTCTTTTTGCAGGCAACGGAGTCACCTACATTATATTAGCAGATAATGTGACACTCACTGAATCCAGTGCAAAGGAAGGAATCGCTCCTCACAATCTGACACTCAACAGTGCCTCTCAGGAGCTGCTGGGCCCAGGGATACATCAGCTGGAAATCCGAGCATCCAGCAACACAACTGCATTGGAGATCTCTGAGCGTATTGCTGTTCACTTCATTGAGCCAGTATCTGGTCTTCAGGCTGCACTAGCTTCTCACACCCTGCACCTGGGGGAGAATTTGGAGGTGAATGTCTCTGTGTCTCATGGTGCCCCAGATCAGCTGAAGTTTGAGGTGACTGGATGTAATGAAACTCACTCTCATAAAGAAGATGGTCCTCATGGGGAACCTCGAACATACATCATCCCCGTGCACTCTGAAGGTACAGTGTGCTGACATCTGTATTTCCAAGACACAGCTGAGTAGAGGAGTTCACATACAGTCACAGCATCCTGGGGTAGGGGACAATTACAGGTGAATTGGGTAGCTTTTCTAACTGCTCAAACTGGGTCTGCAGAACACTATGAGCAGCACAGTCTCATTGACTTGTAAGGGAGCTAAAAAAAATTAACTGGCAAATGAGTGTCCATATGGAGACGGAAAGCAAGGCTCCACCTGATCTTTGCAATAGAAAAGACATAGTGAACCAGGGTTTAATTTTCATGACACAAACTGATTCAAGTACAAATGATCACATTTTCCTGAATCACAAAGTGTTTTCCTACTGTTTGTTCATATGCATAACTTTTCAAGTTTACAATCCTCTGCATTTTACACTGCAGTAATTAATAATCTGAGTTCTCAGTAGAGATGACAAAGAAAAGGAAAGCTTCTCTGTGCATTGGTGTCC
This sequence comes from Falco cherrug, assembly GCF_023634085.1. Lineage (NCBI taxonomy): Eukaryota > Metazoa > Chordata > Aves > Falconiformes > Falconidae > Falco > Falco cherrug. Next base: position 17,684,089 of record NC_073710.1, on the reverse strand, counting down.
AACATGTAGTTTTTGTTGGACTTACTTATGAAAAAGTTTTTTTAGTAATTTTTTCTTTCCATTATTAAGAAATCAAAGCCTTTAAAATGTAGGTTAGGGAGATTGCCCTTAAGAGTTAATTCAGTGGCGGAAGATAAAAAAGTTTCCTCCTTTAATGAACTATACAAATCCCATGCCAAAGCAGGAACACTACAAGCTAATTATGATTTCATTTTATGTTTTAAAATTATTAAATATTACAAGTTTTATTGGGTCTCCCTATACCCATTTGAACATCCCTTCCTTTCAGGCAGAAATTTTCAAACAAGACATCTGCTCTCTCAAGATGCATAAACTCATTTGGCCTCCAGTATTTGCACACCTCTAGTTCCCTGTGTGGTAATACCATAGCCAGCTGACAAAGAACAGCATTGCAAGCGCTAGAATAAAGACAGCTGAGTTATTAAAAAGCTAAGATAAAGGGGAAGACCATTCCTTGAAAAGCCTTTCAGCAGTGGAAAGTCATCAGAAAAAAACAAAGCTCTTAAAGAAATTAATAGGATTTTCTGTATGAATTAGATTTTAGACCTCAAATAAGATGGACTGGTCCCACTGGTATTCTTAACTGGCCATTTGTCTTCTCTAGGTACTTTCCTAGTGAAAGTGGTGGCCATGAATGCCTTCTCAAACATGAGTCTGGATCTTGGGTTCATCACTGTGTTGGCAAACAGTTCTCACAAAAAAGGTAACTGCATTAATCTGCCAGTGCTGGTTTTGACCACATAAGTGTCTTTTTGCAATCACAGCATTTCACACAGTGTTTATGATTTGTATCTAGTAATTGCTTTCATTCCAGCAACTGTGCTGTAAACTTTTGTGAAGGCTTATTCCTGATGAAGGCAGAGTCCCTGGCTTTCAAGTAGTCATAAAATAGTATCATTCTGTATATGTTACACATTGCACATTTGCTATTTGTCCTAGAAATAATTAGTGAAGTTTATGGCTCAGGACATAGCTCTGAAACCAGGAAATAATTGCATCACAGCAGTATCATAAATTGTTGTCAGTAAATGCTTCTAGATGGCTCATCATTACATTTACAAAATCAGATTATACCAGGAATAAAGTGACTTTAGTACTAATCCTATGAAGCCTTTTCCAGTGCTTTCCCTTAATTTTTCTTTGGACATCGATGAAACTCCATCACCTTCCATGAACTAATTTTAATTTCCTGTAATCATAGAATGGTTTGGGTTGGAAGGGATGTTAAAGACCATCTAGCCCCACCCCCTGCCATGGGCAGGGACACCCACCACCAGCCCAGGTTGCTCCCAGCCCTGTCCAGCCTGGCCTGGGACACTGCCAGGGATGGGACACCCACAGCTGCTCCGGGCAACTTTGTTCCACTGTTTTGTCACCTTCACAGTAAAGAATTTCTTCCTACTGTGTAATCTAAATCTGTCCTCTTTACAGCTTAAAGCCACCCTGCCTTGTCCTATCACTACATGCCCTTGTAAAAAGTCCCTCTCCAGCTTTTCTGCAGGCCACCTTTATATACTAGAAGGCTGCTATAAGGTCTCCTTGGAGCCTTCTCCAGGCTAAACAACCCCAGCTCTCTCAGCCCATCTTCATCATGTTTGAAGAATCAGGATCACCTCCTTTGTAGGATGTGACTAGCTTGTTACAATTTCAGTCTGTTACAGCCCTATCTGTCAGACTGTTGGTAGCTAAACCCTGTGTATTTGAGTCATATTCACTGAGCATCTCCGAAAGCTCTACAGGTAGCACTAAAATATTCTGCTTTGTTTTGTATTAAACAGATTCTGCTAAGGAAGAAGGCAGCTCCAAAACAAATACCCAAAAGACAAATGTAAGTATTATTTAAGGAACTTCCTTTAAAATTTAAATGCTTAGAAATGTTTCTTGCCAGTAAAAGTGCTGCATGAGATATTGAAAAGAAGTATTTGTAGCATACTAGATTATGGACTAGATTTTCTGTGACCCATATGGTTTAACATAAAACATACACCAAAAGTCTCTGAGACAAATGTGTTTACAAGCATTCAATCTACGATTCATAAAAGGCCTGCAAGTAACAATTTCACGATTAGAGAAAATTAAGTTTTCACAGTGATTCAGTTTTGGAAGTTGAAATGTGCTTTGATGAATTTTTATTTTATCTACTTGACTCATGCAAAACTCTCTGAGGGGCTATCCTCCAAGCAGAGTTTATTATATTTTTGTATTGTTTCTACATGTTTTCTGCTCCTGTATTGGAATATTTAAGTTACTTTGCAAAGAAGACATTTCCAGTTTACCATAAACTGGGAAACTAATGATACACCAATTGCTAGCAACTGCATAAATTTAAATAATAAAATTGCCAGGTAGAATATTTTATTATCAACTTAGAGGTCTAGTTTTTAACTGTAACACTAGCAGATAGATGTCTGCTATAGGAGACGTGCTGCTTCACAAGAAGGCATCATGCTTTACAGATTGCCTGTGAGAATATATTGCATCAAAGGAATAGAAATTTAATTCAAAACTAAGTTTATCACAGTTTGTTGCACAGTGAGACAAATTCAGCGTGGTGGTTTGACCCTGGCTGAATGCCGGGTACCCACCAAAGCCTGCCTCACCGTGGGCTTCACCAGGGGCTGCCATAGAATCTCTGGGCACCTGGAGCCCCTCCTGCCCTGGCCTGGGGGGCTGCAGAGATGTTGCTCTTACATATCCTCACTCCTCACTCTGTGCTTCTGCTGGCACAGATTATTTTTTTCCCCCCTTCTTAAATACGTATCACAGAGGCACTACCACCGTTGCTGATGGGCTCTGCCCTGGCCAGCAGCAGGCCCATGTCGGAGCGAGCTGGCATTGGCTCCATCGGACATGGGGGAAGCTTCTGGCAGCTTCTCACACAAACCACCTCTGTAGCCCCCCCCCGCCACCAAACCCTTGCCATGCAAACCCACTACATTCAGCTACTGCCTCCTTCTCTTTACCTATAGCCATAATGTATCCACTTCAAATAAAAAAGGCATGTATTAAAAGGTGTACTGGAGGACAAATGATTGTTCAAGGGTTAAAAGTCTTGGTCCAGAAGTGGAAAATTAGTATGAACTAGTTTCCTAAATACCTGCATTAGTTTTGAAAAGGGGAGTTGTGCTCCTAAGCCACTCCCACGTTTGGAAGTATTTTGCCACAAATTTCTCTGTGCCATCCGCTTCTATTCCCATAGCTTCTAGTTCCATGCAACCACTGATCAGGGAGATAGTTTAAACTGAGCTGCACACAGTGACTTGGGGTCTAAAATTTCAGACCTTTTTCATTATAAAGAAGCAAGATACATAGGTGTTTGTACATGCTCCTGTCCTGACTGATACATTTACTTATTATTTAGGATCACAAAAGAAAATACAAAATATATATTAAACCAAGTCGCCACGTGGATCCTTTCACAACTGTTACGCTTGGCTGGTCAGACAACAACAATAATTCCAGTTTTCTCTGGTCCTGTGGTATGTGCATTTCCTCAACTTTTCCCACCAAATTCTATTTGGTGAGCAACAAGCTCACTGTCATGTCAGATCAAGTGGTGAAAATCTGACTAAAGATGGTTTACTCTCTGGCTTTAACGTTTGCCATTCACTGTACATGAAGAATGTCCTTCTACCTTACCCTGGTTTTAACACCAAACTAATTATGGTATACAATATGGCATAGTACTCAGTTTTGTCTTTTCCCAAATGTTTCAATTTTTCAAGATCTACTTGTCCTAAGCCCTCTCACCCTCGCAGCCAAGAACTAATCCCAAGTGACTTACCTAGTTAGGCATTTGAAAGGTACATGTGTCTCAATAAAACAGCAATAATTAGGATTAAATGTGATGCAAAACATTTGTGGCTGAAAACTAGATTGAGATTCAGGACATCTGTGTTCTATCCCCATATTTATCCCTGACCTCATATATTACTTTGAAAAAGCCAATCTCCACTCTGAACTCTGATTACCCACTCTTTAAACTGGGTTCAGGAAACTTGTCAGCTCTGTAAAGTTCTTTGAAATCTACGGCAGGAAATTCCTTTATAAGAGACATGGGATGTTACGAATATCCTAATTATAAAGGAAATGTTTGTGCAGGAGCTTGCTGGCCAGCGTGGAAAGAATGTGTGCAGCAACAGACAATCCTAACCAACCAAAGTGAAGTGCAAATCCCACCTTCCTGCCTTCCTCCTCCAAAGTCAGCAGTGACTGTCAGGGTTACAGTCCGAAACCATGGCAATGAAGAGAGGCAGGATGAGCAATGTCTCTATGTGACTGCAAAACAAGAACTGCAACTGGAAATCAGGTCTGTTTTTAAACCCTAGTATTCACTGGTTGATGTTATTACTGCACACACATAGTCGAAGGCCACAGTTACTAATAATAATTATAATAAAGTGATAACATACTTATAACTGTAAATCTATTTATACCTTACCATCATAGGAATTACAGACAAAATGGGCCTTGCTGCATTTTCCAGTCCACATTTCTGAACATAATCCTTTTATAAACTCAATAATATTCTTCCCAAGGCCATTTAGGGTTTTTGACCCCATTACATCTTTTCAATGTTGGAGATTTCCATACACAAACCTGTACCTTACAAAACTGTAAGATATGTCCGAAACTTCTACTAGACACCAAGATACACATTATCACCTTAAAACACCCGCTCTTCAAAACTCCAGTGCCTCATTAAAGAGCAGTGGCATTTCAATGATCTATTAATATAATAATTTCAGGAGCTTAAATAGAAGCAGGCTTCATTTGACAGCCTGAATCAGTTTTGCAACATAAAAAGTTTGCAGGTTCTGGGCCTCAGTCATGTTGAAAATGGAGATGAAGGTTCCTAAATCTCTTGCTTTAAAATTAAGTATTTCACTGCTTGTGGGTCATGTGTCACCTGTCTCATTTTGCAGGGCTTTGCAGATTTTCGTCAAAAGACAGTAAAACAATCAACATCAAGGACTATGACATCTCGTACAGTTACTACCTGTAGCTACCCTCTTAATTCCTTACAGGTGTGAGGCAAACTGCAAGCCAGTGAATGCTAGTGGTGAAGTTGTTTTGAGTGTCTCTGGACAGAAGGACTCCCAGACCATATATTACAGCTGGTATTTAGATAACACATTCCAAACCAAGGTGAGAGCATCGGATTCATCAGAAAAACAGCACACACAAAAATAAACATCCATCTCGAGGGCAAGCCACGTGGCCTCAGAGTGACACTTTGTCAAATAAACACTTTGAAAATAATAGTGAAGACCAAGACAAAGGGGTGCCTGGTTTGGGAGGGGTTATAATGAAGGGCACCAAACTGCCAACCTGCTCCTGATAAATCACAACAGAAATCAAAGCAAAGAGCCTCTACAGTCATGTTGTCTTTTCTGTCTGATTTTTTCCAGTCTACAGCCCTCCCTCTAGCCTGTGGCCTGACTGGTTTCCGGCAGAACTCTTTGGAATTGCTTCAAAGCAACACATCCATGTTGAAAATGAACAGCTCCTTCTTGCAATCACAGGGAGAAGCTTTTCAGATTAAAGTAACAGGTAGGGGCAAGCAGGGTTTTTCAGACTCCTTGAAGATAGTCTCTGCCATCGTGACATCACACTGATGTTACACACACATAGCCTCACTGACAAATATGAAGTTACATTAGTCCACAAGTTGAGATCTGTTACTTTACATGTGTGTTCTTTAAAATAATTAAGAGCTAAGTTTGTTCTGGGCTGTTGCACAGCAGGAATAATTCAGTTACCTTACTCCAGGCTGTTAATAACTTTGTTAAGGCTCATCTGAAATGAAGTTATGCTAAATGCTTGATCAAATAATACAGCTTTGTTTTATAGCGTGAACACTACCATGTTTTTAATAGTTCTCCTCTTATGGCTTGTTCAATAGCAGGATTTCACTTCTGATTTAGGCCCAGACTGATGTTTCTGGTGCCTGAGCAAACAGCATCATTGTTACGTAGATAAAATTAATGTCTGAAGATCAGTGCTGCCAGGGCAGGATTACTGCTGACGTTCTGCTCTCTCCACTCCCAGCAATGACTCAGTGTAGCTACGGGGAGGAGACATACCTTGTCAGCACCGTGCCTCCACCCGAGATCCCCCGTTGTGCTGTGTCTCCCGAGCAGGGATCCGTGCTCGCCACGTTCGCGGTCTCCTGCAGCACTCCTTGCTTGGCAGATTCATGCCAATCCAGTCACAACAGGCAGCTCACGTACTGCTTCTATGTGAACTCCAGTAAGTCCTGAGGTGAACTGTTTGGCTAACTGCTTCTCAGTGCTTCTAGCAAGCACTGTTACTGCTAAGGCACAACCCGTTCTGCTCCCCAGGGAGACTAAAAAGTCAATCAGGCCTGCACCGGGCAAGCCCAGAGTCCCCTGTTCTTAGAGAATAGGAGGTGTCTGTGTGATGCAGGTAGGTGACCCCCTCTTTCTTGTTTCAGATTCTCTGCTGGACTGTGGCCCGGATCCTGAACTCTTCCCAGTTTATCTTCCACTCGGGGAAGAGGAAAATAATTTCATTTTACATATGACAATTACTGTTAGCAACAACTTTGGTGATACAGTTCAAACTAATGCTTCTGTGAAGGTACACAGTAGAATTACTTTCTTTCAAAAACTCTCAAGATGATACCTAACCCACAATTCACTTTTGGAGCTTCTTCCTGTTTTATATGTATTACTTCCTTCTGAATGTGCCATAATCACAATTTTCCTATCTAAGAGAAACTATTTTCTGTGGACTCAAGGTAGTCAAAAGAATTTTTCACTATCCTTTTTATAAGGCAGAAGTTTAAAAGATGATCTATTTGGACATTGGGAAGCATAAGCTGTATTTAGTTAGTCTGGAGTTCCTCTGTGTAAGCCCCAGAAAACTCCTGCTTCTGCCCTACTGCTCCAGTAAGGAGATCCTTATCTACTAAAAATAAACCAATAAAAACTAGGAACACAAAGTTTTCTGTCCCACTCTGGCTAGGCTGTCAATAAGATGATCGTGGAAGCCGTTCAAAGATAATTATAACAGCGTTGGCAATGTTAAGCATATCTGATTTCTTCATCAGGTTGGACGTGCAGATATGATCGATGGGAACCTGACCCTGCCAGCTATTGTATCCGAGAAAGCAAACACTATCCTAAAAGACGGGAACAGCAGCATGAGTCTCTTCCAGCTGTATAAGTCAGTGACATCTGTCCTTAATCAGGAGACCCAAGAGGAAAGCTTAAACGTATCTTTACAGATGAACATGCGAAAAGAGGTCAGCCAGACACATGTTGTCTTTCAGTACAATGCAATATAATGGAGTCTTCATATTCTTTGACAGCTCCCAAGTAATAAAAAGCTCATATATCACCACCTGGGATCAATGGAGGTTTCAAGTTTCTAGCATCTGTCTCAGTGTTTGGCACAGGTTTCAGCTATTTTTCACTATTTGCCCACATAAATAATTTGTTTTGTCATCCATCAGTAAAATAATTCATTCTCAATTGTTATTACATTACTTTAAACTAATTTGGACAGTGGTTTGAAACTTTAAATTAATCTGATTTTCCACAATTTAAGTATTAATAAAATGGCCTCTCCTGTGGGTAAATACCTAAATTTCCCAAAAAGTACTAGATGGCAGATAATTTTAGTTTGTTCATTTCAGCTACCACCTTAGGTTTCAGTTACAAGCTTTTATTTGTACACTGCTTTGAGTGTCTTGAGTGCCTCCGATGAAAAGATCTAGAGAAATGCAATGTATCCTTCAATTATGATTCATTATTTGAGTAACATCAGTCATACATGGCTCTACTTTCTCTGGAAATGGCATTTATACAGTAATTCACGTACATTAGTACAAATTCTTACAAGTAACTCTCCTTGCAATTAATGGCTGTTAAGTGTATAAATTGTCTCTGCTGGGAGGTAACATAAAAGTCATGATTATACAGTTACTAAGGCAAGTGGCATCTTGTCAGTAGACCTAGTATCAGTTCAAATGATCCCTCTTGTGGAGTCTTACTCTACCACATAATTTACAGCAAACCTGGCTGCCAATATACAGCACTACTTGCACAGTTCTAATTAGCATGTTATTCCTTTGCCTAATTATCCCTTTTCATCCCAAGCTCCGAGGGCTGATGCTGACAACTCTCTCTGTTGTTAACGTAACATCAATGCAGACTGCTCTTAAAATGTCAGAAGTATTGCAAGAAATCACTTACAGGAGTGAAGAGCTGTCTGTCTCGGCACAGGTAAGAAGCAATTTAACAGTATAGACTCTATTGCACCCCACTGACCTTGTAAGAGCTTCAGTGCTTTACAGTTATCTGTTCTTACCCGTTTTTTCACTGTACCAGCATCTGTATTTTGACCAGAAGGGAACACGTTTTGCTGTTTAGAGTAAGAGAAGCTGGAGTCACAGATAATGTTTCAGCAACCTCTACAATCCGGGCTATGACCATATGGCCCGTTACTTTTTATGAAACATTTTAAAGAGAGAAACTTTAACTTTTAGTCAGAGGCATGTTTGGATGCATGTTTTATCTTGTAAAATGCTCTTAGAATCCTGAAGAAAAACTGTCCAGGAGGGTTTTTCTAGAATTGCCCAGATCCATTTGTCCATGATCCATGCACTGTTGCAAAATGCACACAGGCAAGCTGTCAGTGAGGCAGGAACATGTCAGCACCCACAGGAACTGGGCACAAATGTTCAGATTGGCCTCACAAACATATTTCTTGAATCTTATCTGGCAGCATGACATTATTAGTAGATGATGCTATTTATGCATAAGGAGTGAGCACATGGGCGGACAGAACAAACTGTCACTGGAGAAGTTTCCCAAATATGCTGGCAATAAAAAGAGCTGTCCTGATTTCTGATGTATTATACAGTTGCAGCCAGACAATGGCTTGGGACCATTTCAGCAGTATGTGGTTAACTTTGGCAAGACAAGAGCATAGCTCAGATTCAGCACTCACCCTACAGTAAGGCTGCTAAGCATTTTCAGACTGTGGGAATAGATATGTCCACGCTTGCGATGAATTTGCTTGGTTCCCTCACTGTCCTGGGCTAAAAGTTGGCCAGTGCTTTCACAATCACAAAGCAATCACTGGCTGCATTCGGAAACTAAATAAAAATTGTAAAACATTCTCCTTTGGCACTTAGCACAGCACAAGGCCAAAGGTATTATTACTTGCTGGTAATCCAGCAGGGTCTGTGGAAACAAAGACTGAAATGCACATGCACTTGACAATATGCTGGTATTTATTGGACACACGACCCAAAATTATAACTTAATTTACTATATTACTGTACATCTAAACTGTATTCTTGCCCAGTGTTTGACAGAGAAGCTTCCTTTAGATGTTATTCATCTCTTTCATGGATTAAATCTGTAAAGCAGGCTGCATTTTTCAGGTCTGTATATCATCTTTATTGGCATGTGATGTATTATCCCAGCACAAATAATTATAGTAAAAACAGCATTAGCCACAAACAGTCCCATGAGATTTCTCACATTGCAACACTCACTAAATGACACAAGCGTCACTTCTGTCATTTGTAGTCCCAACACATATAAACTTTTCACCTTGTTTTCCATGCAGGTGGAAGCTAGCAACACTCTAAAAGATGTCAGTGCTTCCTTGCTCACTGTAAACACAGAGGACAGCAGAGATGATCAGAAGCTAAAGGACACAGCCAACTATCTATTTAATGCAGTGAGCAATGTTCTTAAAGCTTCTGTAGAAATCAGAGCTGCGAACACTTCAGTGCCAGAGGCAGAACAGGTAATTTTGGTTTGGTCCAGTTTGTAGTGGACTGTGTGTGAACACTTGCTTGCTTTGGAAGGTTTTTAAGAAGCTTTAAAAGTTTTTTTAAATGTTCTGCTGCCGCTCCTGTTTTTAAATTGGCATTGGGTAGGGTTCATTGTGACACCATGATGGACTTGACTATCGAAGGAGACTTCTCCCCAGTTAGACCTGTTAGACTGAACATTCTGCTAATGAAGATGATTGAGGCCTCTTAAGATTTGTTACATTTAAAGCTGAGCAGGACAGAGCCCTAGAGAACACAGTGTATGCCCTCTAATGGATGACAAGCACACAGATTTTTTTTCAGATTTGATCCTATCAGCTCCTTTTTCCTCATAATTCAAGGAAGCCAGAAGTATTCAATATTCATTATTGGCTCTGCTACTTCAAAGCTGGAATCAGCTCTGGTTGCTGCTTACACTTTTTCAGAAAGCCCACTCTGATTTTCTATTCAGAATTATGCAACATGTTTATTTTGTCCCGTCCTTTCCTATTTATATGTGCATTGTCACTGTTGCATTTGTGCGCTTCCTGGGCTGAACATGCTTTAACTTTCTTCACTGCAAGGGAGCAGGGGATGAAATAAATGTAACCTGAGAGAAAAGGTTATGAACTGCTCAAACTCCCCCAGGACAACACACTAATGACACGCAATTAATCCATAATTAGTCTTGCTTTTCCAAGTAACTAAAGTGGGCAGATAAAGGGCATTAATGTACAGAAGTGCATTAATATATTGCATCAAATTGATGGCATGTTTGTAGTGCTTCAAAATTCAATGTGTAGAAATTACAAATAATAGGCTATAAAAGCTGCAAGATATTTGCTGTCTGCAATGTTTTAATGAGAATTACAGAAATTGAATTGATAATTAGAAGAACTTTCTCTGAGATTAAGCAGCACATCAACAAGTTTGCCAGCTTTGTCAGACACTGAAAATTAGAACATCTTCCTAAAAGGAAGTAAAGGCAAATAATGTACAACTAGGTGATTCTGAGGAGCTTTGTTGCAAGTTTCCTCTAATCCTTTTCCAGAGTTCAGTGTCACAGCAGCTCCTAGATACAGTTGAGAACCTACAGAGTGCCCTTCTGTTTGGGAAAGAACCCGATGATGAACCAACAGTCCTTACCACTCCTTCTGCTACAATGTACATACACAGGTAACACTAACCCTGTCCTCCCACTTAGGCTCAGGGTAGTTAACCAAATTTGCCAGAAATACTCATTACATCGTCCTTAAAAGGAACCACCCAACTAAATATCGTAGCATAACGACAACTTCAAGAGTGCAATGAGGCTGTCATTACAAACTGATAGTAAGAATAGCTTGGACTCCAATTAGCTTCAATAATGCCACCTTAGAAATTCTCATGCCGTGTCTTCTTTGGCCAACACAGTGTTTACTACTGTTTCCTGGATGAGGCACTAGTCTCTTACCCTTGAAATTTTGTGGAAAACTCATGTCATGCCAGTTAAGTTTTTTTTTTTCTTTTCCAAGTTGCCAATAATGACATGTTATATAGAACTGTAACCAGCTTGGCAGAAGCAAATATAATCACAAGGAGCCTGATAAGCATTCTCCATTCCCTATAATCAATCCTAAATTGTTCCCCAAGAGCCTGGTTTTCATCCACATTTAACTGTGCATTCAAATCAAGAGCATGTTCATGCAGAAAGCAGGTAGATCTTTCGTCAAAGTACACTTAGTTGGGTACCACTGCCTATCCAGATACACCAATTCCCCCCCTTTTTTGATGATTCTATGGTAGCGTTATGTGGAGTACTATGTCAGGGACAGATTAATGTACTAAGTATTTACTGACAGAGTTAGGAACAGTTTTGCAACAAAGTTATACTCGTGAAGTGAGAAAGATTTTTCTCTAGATAAGAAGTCCATGCTATTGATGGGGTTTTTTTCTGGTCTGATTTTTTTTTCCCTGCCTATTTCCTTTTATTCTGCTTTGCTTGTGTTCAACCCTAACTGGACAGATTACAAACAGAAACCATGGATGGCACATCCATTAACATCTCCAATTCCAGTTCTGCCAGCTTTACTCTGCCACCTGCTTCCTCTCTCAGTGTTTCAGGAGTTGATGATGAAACAGTGGATATAAGGGCAAGTAAACAGATTTTATCTGACTCAATCTGATATATAACTTACATTCTTGATCTAGTGCTTTTAGAATCTTTTCTCCTTTTACAATGAATACACAAGAAAATGTGTATGCCAGCATCATGCCAAGAAAATAATTTGAAATATTTTTGGTCAAAGAAGCTTCCATTTATTTCAATTGCATAGGGTTGGTTCAGCCAGCTAAGGAGGACTGAATGCTTAAATTCCCCATCCCATCAACCCCTCATGTACGCTCTTGATTCATACTTGCATGTTGGTTAGAGAATGCAATGGAATGAATCAATACCTATAAATCTATTTGCTGTTTGTTTACATGCTCTGAGGAGGATGCAACAGCCCAGAGTCCACATCACTATTAAAATTTACCTGCAGCAGTCCTATCTCATCCCAGCTAGAAATAAATGAGTTTGAGGCACTCAGATGCTGCAGGAGACAAAAGGCTTGCGAATGTCCTGATGATAACACATCCCTCATCTGAATTAGGATGTGGTTTTGCTTTCCTCAAAACACTAGATTGCATATTACTGTTGTGCTTTTTATAATACATTTTCTAAAGGCCTCTCTGGTTGATTTGTCACTCTCAGGAAACCCCTACAATACCTGCAAAAAATGTATTTTTTTTCATTGTGTCTTTTCCAGCTCCCCTATAAAATGTCCAGAGCCCACCAAAACCAGTGGAAACGCATCCATCATTTTACCTGAGTATTAGGAGAGGTTCCTGAATCCTCTCATTGGACTGACGGCTCTAACATACTCTTCTGTGCATTGCTATCATAATAGAAACAGACTTCTGTTCCTAATTCCAAGAGGGGTGCCACAGCCTAACTTTGGTGGAGTTACTTTGAAAGAGACTTATGCAATTACATTTTGATATCTGGTGTCTAAAAGGCAAAAGGGTTACACAGAATGGAAACAATAAATATTGTTGTACACATACCATATTTCAGAATCAAAATGACTTCCAAGGTCTGTGTTTAACCTACCTTAGAGATAAGGCAGCTTCTTATTTAAATCTGCAAGGAGGCTTCTTTTAAGTCGAGTATTGTTTGGGTCTGAGCTCAAGCTTTCACTATTCAGCAATTTAGAGTGTGAATATAATGAAATATTGCCAATAGCTCGATTGTCTGATTGTCAACGTCTTGCTAATAGATGGTGAGCTTTGCCGTGAATCCCTTTTCCTCCAGTGACACCAATTTTGACATCAGTGGAACAGTGGGAGGTCTAAGTCTTACTGGTCTAGATGGCTTGACCATACCAGTCAGCAATCTCAAAGAGAACATTGAGGTAAACCCACTATTTTCTATCCCTCTCCCTCTTTTCCCATTTTTTCCTTCTTCCGATAATGAACTGTCATTTATGTTATCATCTTCTGTGAGGTGACTGCAAATGGTGGTAGTGTTCATTGCATCATATAATGGGATCGTGGTGCCTGCATTTGTGATGGAGGGATATGTGTGATGTGGTGAATGACATAATAAATATTTGTCTTTTCTTTTCAGAGGTTAGCTAAAAGTATCAAGAAAAATACTTTGAAGCCGGTATTTTTGCTGGACATGCTTTCCCTGTGTTATGAAAAAATATTATCTACCATGTGGCTATATTGTGCTGATAGATAATAGAAGCAAGATGCTTTGCTGTATTTAAAACTATGTCTTTCTGTTTAAAAACAGATAATGTTACCAAGGCTTTCAGCAACTCAGGAAGATAAGATTCTGTTGAATCTGGGCAATTTTAGTACTTTCCAAGTTAATGTTACCTCAGAAAACACATCTATAGTGATCCACCTGGAATCTGAACATGACATTCCACTAATACTCTACTTAGGATACGGTTATCGCCCAAATGAAACTAACTATGATATGAAAACGCATCTGTTCTATAAGAAAACTACTGGAGGTAAGATAACTTGTTAGTGACTCACAAACTTGTGCATTCTGGGCTTGTGTTACCAAAACACTTTCACCACCCGTAGCAAGTGAAGTGCACTCAGTACGGGGAGTTCTCATGCACAACTTCACAGCACACGCATATATTCGCAGAATGAGCTGTGACCGTGAGTTCAGACATCTAACTGGAAAGAAACCTCTCAAACAAGTTTCAATCTGTCATGCTTCGAGGTTCCAAACTCTAGTATACAGTGTTCACTAACAGGAGCAAGGAGCGGGATGCTTTGAACAATGGGTTGCCAAGAATTATTTCATACCTGTTTCTTCAGTTTATTTAATGATACGCAATACAGCTGCATACTTCTGAATTAGCATTTTTATATATATATATATATCTCCTGAAACTAAAATATTTATGTTCAAGGTGAGACAAACACCTGGGTTCTTAGCTCAGAAGAACTCTCTTTTGGAGAGGGAAGCTACTATTTCATGGTTTTACAAGACATGGGAATGGATTCCACAGTCTATGACAGGCTAACTATAGCTGTCACTTGCTTTGCATCCCGCTGTGTATTTTGGGATGAGCACCAGGGGAGCTGGAACAGCTATGGATGCCATGTAAGTAGAGTGAAACAAAACTTTGTATTATATACTTCAAAGCCAGCCCTTATAACTGCCATCTTGTAGTAAAATGATAGCACTGAACTCACACCATAAAACAAGATCATTCTGAGATGTTTTAATAAATTGAAGATTAGTCATAACAGACTAAGCTTCAAATGACATTTCCATTTCAGTTGCTTGGGATGGGCTTTTATGTAAGAAGAAATGGAAACATTCTGACAAGGCTGTATTATATAATAATGCCTGATTCTGGCTAGATATTAGAATGAATATTCCTTATTGGACCTTGAACAGTTCTTTTCTGTATAGCAGTTCTCCACAAGAATTTAGCAATCTCAGCACAGTCTTTTCATTTGCTTGGTAAGTTACCTAATACTTCGAAGCCAAATGTTTTTTCAGGAAATTTTTTCTGGTTTTCAGGTAGGACCAAAAACAAATCCTAGAAGCACACACTGCCTCTGTAACCACCTGACCTTCTTTGGGAGCTCCTTCTTTGTCATACCCAATGCCATAGATGTTAGCAAAACTACAGAGCTATTTCTTACATTTGTGGACAACCCTGTGGTGGTGACAACTGTAGGATGCATCTTTCTGATATACGTGCTTGTAGTTATTTGGGCTCGAAGGAAAGATATCCAGGATGATGCCAAAGTAAGTCTTCAGCTAATAAAGACTGAATGTATTTTAGGCTAATTCCCACTTTGCCTAGCCTGTTTTAATAGGAGTTCTTCAAGCAATCCTACTCCTTTCCCTGTAACTCTCTGTTTACTGATAAGTATATGCACTGTTCACAAGATGAAAAAGTCCTATCCATGGCTTTAAGGAATCCATACTTACAGAACAGCTCACGCGCTGCTTGTGTTGTGTCACTTTGCAGGTGAAAATCACAGTACTGGAAGACAATGACCCCTTTGCTCAGTATCGTTACCTTGTGACAGTTTTTACAGGACACCGCCGTGGGGCAGGCACAACCTCCAAGGTATCGATGGCACTGAGTGGTAAGACAATTTATGCACTCATTTAGGGAACTGGATGAATAACGGAGCACCTGAAGCTATTAAACAGAACAGCTCAAATGCAACGTCTAAGCCAGAAAGTCCTTAGATTTGATGAAAGCAGGAAGAGTATGCTAGAGGAACAATCATACATAGGATCGAGGTGTACAAGTCTTCTTTTTGCCATCTTATTCTCCAGGTGACTCTCACCCTCTATGGACTGGAAGGAGAGAGTGAGCCACACCATCTGACTGATCCTGATACATCAGTCTTCGAACGTGGAGGAGTGGATGTTTTTCTGCTCTGCACCTTCTTCCCTCTTGGGGAACTGCAGAGTATTAGATTGTGGCACGATAATTCAGGGGACAGTCCATCCTGGTAAGTGGAGATCTGGAGATCACGGGAAGCAAAGAACCACAAATATTATATTATAATGATAGCAGCTTTTCTAATATTTGAAAAATATCCTTTCTAAAGTGCTAGAAAGGAAAGGAGCGTTAATGTCTCATTTTTGCAGATCAATAGATCAAATCATAACCTACCCTGCAGGACCAGGAGTGCTTCCCATATCCTGTGCCCAGTGCAGGATGGGAAGTACTCTCTGCCTTAAAGTTTAGAAGAAGCCAAAGGCCAGAGTTTGACCTCCATAGTCAAATCAGGTTCTGAACTTCACACCACTCACATGTAATTGTGCCCTGTATGTTTCTCCAACAGGTATGTGAATCGAGTACTGGTCCATGATCTGGCATGGGATCATAAATGGTCCTTCCTCTGTAACTCATGGCTAGCCATTGATATTGGAGAGTGTGTCCTAGATAAAGTGTTCCCAGTAGCTACAGAACAGGACATGAAGCAGTTCAGGTACCTTCTATTTTATGGAATTTTTTACTCTTGATAGCAATCAGTCTGGAAAAGCAAGTACGCAAAACAGATCAAATCCCTAAACAAAAATGAAAACAAGGGAGGTCTTTCCATTGCCCTCACAGGGTTCTGAATAAGGAAAAGAGGAAGGATGGTTATGAAGTCTGATCATTACCCTAACAGTAATACCACACTGGAAATACTGGTGTTAAAGAAGAATAGCCTGACAAGACCTACAGAAACCCAAGTATTTTCTCTCGTGTAACTCCCCTGACAATTTATATAGACACTGCTCATGGTTAGGTTTCCCTCCACGGTGTGGCCAGAAGGAAAGGACATAAGTAACTATGACCATTCCATGCAAATCAAGCCATGATACTTGGTATGTTCTCATAGTTACTACTTCTTCTGATAGGCCCTAGAAGTGTGAACAGGCCAGGACCCTGAACTCAGCTTTATTTATCCCTCTCCTTTTTAAGTATCCATTTGATTTCCCTCTCCTCCTTCCCAGCAATCTGTTTTTCATGAAGACCTCCAAAGGTTTCCAGGATGGGCACATCTGGTACTCGGTTTTCAGCCGCTCCCCACGCAGCTCCTTCACACGAGTCCAGCGTGTGTCATGTTGCTTCTCACTGCTTCTCTGCACCATGCTGACCAGCATCATGTTCTGGGGAGTGCCAAAGGATCCAGCCGAGCAGAAAATGGACTTGGGTAACCATCCTCACCATTGCTTGGGCAGGGAAATAGAGAGACAGCAGAATCTAGAAGCAGGACAGTTGAACAAATGGGCCTTTAGACAAAAAAGAGATCTGATGATTCCTGGGGTTATTTTTACTCCTCCCCTCTGTTTGATCTTGACAGGTAAGATCGAGTTTACGTGGCAGGAAGTGATGATTGGCTTTGAGAGCTCACTCCTCATGTTCCCCATCAACCTGCTCATTGTGCAGATCTTCAGGAACATACGATCCCGGCCAGCCACGCAGGGGAGAGAGAAGAAGCTGGGAAAGAATGGTCGAGTGTCCCCCAGCCTACCTCCCACCCCACAGGTCACCCAGGCTGTCTCACTCACTCCAGAGGCTGTGATAAAGGCAAGTCCCCGTGGCTACTTCCCAGTAGTACTGGCATGCACTGCCCTCTGCTGCCATGCACTGCCCGGCACCCCTGATTTCACAGCAGAAATCCCTGTCAGATACCCTTCAGCTTGTCTGAAGCCAAAAGCTAATTTGCACTGGTGGCAAGCACTCACCCACCCACATGGAATCCTCGACTTCATTAAGATCTGCCAATGTACATCCCAGCCTTTGCACAATTACGTGCAACCAAAATCACTGTGGCCAGTGACTAAAGCAAGGTTAAAGCAAACATTAAGGAAGACAGTGAAGATAAAAGGTCTCATAGATCCTGTCTTTCTCAGCTTAGGTCCTCAGGCAGGTAAACTGTATTTTCGAATCCTGTCTCGTTGAAATCTGCCTGTCACATCCAGCACTGTAGGATGTGCTATTCTTATTCATTCTGGAGATTTTAACAATTGGTGCAGCTCCCAGCCAGTGGTGCCTTCACATCACATCAGCTTAAGTCACTGCAGCCAGAGACACTGCTGTATTGCTGCTGTCTTTTCTAGGACATAAGAAGAATTGCCAACTCACTCTTTAAAGCCCTGCAGACTCCACCTCTCACTTCAGTATCAGATCTTGGAAAATCAGCTAACATCAACACATTTTTGGCATTGATCGAGGACATCGTCTGCCAGCAAAACACAGCTGGGCAAGAGTTTTATGATGACAGCAAGAAGGATGACCCTATAATTGTCACATTAGGTGCTATGGATATACAAGGTAAACAGCACAATGTGACATGCCTACTGAAACCTTTGTAGTGAAAATGATGGTAATGCTGGATGTGATAACCCAAGCTCTTCTTCCATTCTGACTCAAAGGCAATTACAGAATCACAGAATAGTTGAGGTCAGAATGGATCTCTGAAGATTGTCTAGTCTACCACCCTGCTTACAGCAGGGTCACCTGGAGATATTGAATATCTCCAATATTCAATAGAGATGATGGAGTCTCCACAAATCCTCTGAGCAAGCCATTCCAGTGTCCAACAGCTCTCACAACACAGAAGTTTTTCCTAATGTTTAGACAGAATTCCCGTGTTTTAATTTGTGCCCCTTGTCTGTTGTCCTTTCACTGTGCACCACTGAGCACCCAACCGAATAAAGACACTATGAAGTCTCTACTTCGTATGCTGTAGAACGAAATGTTAGCTACCAGCCTGGCTTGGGAGCAGGATCAGTATCTCATAGCATAAAGACCCACAAATATCAGTTGTTTCACAGTCTTTTTGCCCTGTCCTTTTTTTCTTCTTGGCCTTGTGCCTTGTTCCTTTCAGTCTGACTCTTAACTTAGGCAATCATTTATTTTCAATTAAACAAGACCGTTTGAGTAAACAATCCCATTGATTTCATTAAGACTCACATTTGGCTTTTCAAATGAGTCTACCAAGTGACTAATTGCACAGGTAAACTATGAACAAATTAACACTTGATCTTATCTGACTTCTCTTTTAAGGTTTTAGGACCTCTGTTTAAGTAAGTTGCCTTCTGGCAACAATTCCAGCCCATTCCAACAGAAGAGCATTAAGCTCTAGTACTAAAGCTGTTTTTACATGTCCCTTCAAAAGTTACTCTACACTTTCATAATCTTGAGCTCCAGTTCTGCTACCCTTTGTACTGAACAATATTTTAATCTAGGAATAGCTATGCTGATTTTCTTTGAAAATTAATAATTATTTGCCTGCAGAAAAAACAAGGAGCCCAACTCCAGAGAAGGGAATGAGTGAGCGACTGAAATACAGTGATTACAATCGCTGCTTGTACATTCAACTCCAGCATGTAGAGAAAGAGCTGGAACTACTGGGGCCCCATAAATTTCAGATGCCGCAGAGTTACACACAAGCTATTCATCAGGTTCAGCACATGAAGAACCTCCTGGAGAACCAGATCTGCTCATCAGCGTCCATCAGTAAGAGGTAACCTAGTTCTCATCTCGATCTAAGTAAATTCAGGTTGTGAATTCAAAACTGGTCAGGATGACGAAGCCAAATTACTGCTTAATATGTGCTAGATAACCATTATTATAGTTGTAGAAACACGTTTTACTATTATACTATTGTAGGAGCAACAAAGAAATCTCAATGCACTGTGAACCACACACAAAAGCAATTATGACCAATCATCGCCCGTTGGCATTTTTGCCTCCAAGATTGAATATTACAATACAATGCCACACCAAAGGGCTGAGATAATCACTGAGCTCCAAAGTATCAGAAGTCTCTTAAAATGTATGGATAAAGAGAAATTAATAAGCAGACAAAAATATTTCAGTGAAATATGATAATTAAGTTGGAAGTATTGAAAAAAATAGCACTAATTATATCTCTGGCCTTTATGGTGATCACAGGAGATGTATCCAGCAATTAAAATGCACTCACAGTTTTATTTGTCAATATTTCTACCAGAGGTTCAATTATGTATGACTAAGGAGTAAATAAGCCCATCATATTTGCTTTTATTTCAGCTGATCTCTGCACTCTTACTCATATTTTTGCTTACTGTACTTTTTGCTATCCATATATTCTACGTAACTGCATTAGTTCAAAGAACTTGGAATATTTTGAATGACATTTTAAATCATAAGATGTTGCTGTCCCTGCTTAACCCAAAGACTGTGATTTTGACTTTTCTGTTCCACTGCAGAGTGATTTTTTTCTCTTCTGATTGACTCCCAAGGTGGTCCCTTACTCCAAGCTTCTCCGGTGATGGCAAGAAAAGCTCTTCTTCCAAAGGGCTGCCCTGGTGGTTTGTGTTCATTGCCTGGTTCCTGGTTGCAGCCACCAGCAGCGTATCTGGGTTTTTTACCATGCTCTATGGGCTGCATTACGGCAAGGATAACTCCATCAAGTGGCTGATCTCCATGGCCATCTCCTTCTTGGAAAGTCTTTTCATCACACAGCCCTTAAAGGTGAGATCCTCAGCCAACATGAACTCATTTTACTATCATTTCAGGAAGACAATGTAATGTGTTCTAAAGAACCACAGGATTTAATATGTAAAATGAGAAGTCTCAGCCATAAAAACAAGAGCTAGCAGGTGGTTTACAGAGTTCTGTTGTCTTTTGCTGACCTTAACTTCATTAGTTTCATCTCCCTTGTTTTGCTAGGGTTTAATAGATGATGAGGTTGTCATGTGGCACAATCAGTTTAGCTGGCTGGACTGTGCACTGTTCTCTTGTTTATGAGCTTCAGCTGCATGAGTTCAACAAAGCCAAAGCACAGCTGTTCTCCTGCAGTGCCTGGATCCAAAGGGATCCCGGTCAAAACCAGACTTCTTTATATGAAATGGGCATATGGTGAGTCTATAGCTAATTCTTTGCAGGTGCTGGGATTTGCTGCTTTTTTTGCCCTGGTTTTGAAGAAGGTAGAACATGAGGATGAAGAAGACACAGCTATCGATGGGCCTTTATCTGCACCAGGTAACTACCTGTGAAGTGAGAGATTATTAAAGAAAGTGAAGTGCTCTCCAAGCTTTTGGAGTGCTTTATGCACAAATGTGTGACAGCTCAACTGAGAACTTCACTGGTTATCTTTATATACCTGAATCCTAGCTGACAAGGTTAGCAGAAATCACTACATCCACAGGTGTTGTGACTATGTGTCTATCTATTAGCATTCCCATGATCAAGATGGAAGTGGAAACAAACCTAAATAACTCATTTTATGCCAGTTAGAGAACACATGAAGATGACTATATGTTTAGGTTGGATAAATCTGGCAGAACACTTAATGGAAAAGACCACAAGGTCAAAAAGATGTAGAAGAAGTAGTTCTGCATCCAAACACTAATACTTCCTTGTTTATCTTTTTACTGCTGCAAATAGATATACATGCACAATCTCCCCTAGCCCTGTTGCAAGATTGCCCCTGGAGGGGCAGTTACTGGAGAACCTATTTGCTGCCAGGATACTGGTATTTGACCCCTTCCTTCTCTCCATCCCTGGCTTGGCTACATCAGGAAAAATGATGTATTCTCCTATATTGATTCATACTAGATCAAGAATACAAGTGCATAGTCAATTACTTCTCAGTCCATCATCATTCAAGAAACATCTGGAAAAGAGTATGTGGCAAACTGATTGAAGCCATTATAATAGCAATTAATGAATCAGTGCTATTAGTATGCAGTAACCATGCTTAAATATTTTTATATCTCATGTCAGACATAAGAAAAATGAGATAGAAAAGGAGGCCTGTTTTAGCTCTGTGTAGCCATCTCGGTATTCATGGCATGGCTTGCAACAAAACCTGTAACCTAGTAAAAACAAACACAGGACCCAACACAAAATGCACTCCTGAGATGGGTAGATCTTTATCTGACAAACATTCGTAATACTCTCAAGGAAATTTCCCACCTCCTTTAAAATCTTACATGAAAGTTCTCAGTTTATATACTTTTCCACAACCACAATTACCTGTATTGCTCCCATAAGCCTGGATTAGATCAGATTGGCTTCTGCAATCACAATTATGCCTAAAAAAAGCTGACACTAGCAGACAGGAGTCCTAAGGCACAGCAAAGAATCCTGATCTGTAACTTCCTCCCTGATTAGCCTCAGGCCCTGAATACATCACCTCCTGAGATGCTCAGCCTAAAGAGACACACTTGGATTACACCTGGTCCTAAACCTAATACACTGTGTTTGTGAGCTCCCTTCCTCCCCACTGTTTGCTTTACTAATACTGATTAGATCTCACCCCCTGTCTTTCTAAAGGGAAAGCATTAAATAGAAATGTTTCCTTATAATGTCCAAAGAAACAAAAAGCAGGTCATAGACAATCTGTTAACTAATTCCAGGGCTCACTGCTCTCACTCACAGGTGATCCAAATCCTCTCTTTGGAGCCCGACGGGACAGTAGAAGCAATATTTACCGGCCACCTCCTGCAGCTGATGTGGAGAAAATGAAAGTCAGTTGCATCAAGGAGCAGAAAGCATTTGCCCTCATCAGAGAAATCCTAGGTATTATCCATATGTACATTATCTTGTTTTATTCAGTAGTATTCCCAAGTATTTTTACATCAGTGCAAATATTGTCATATCTTTAGCTTTCTGCCAGCCATGTGTGTGTAGAGACAGGCTGTTCAGTGGCAGTTGGAGCCAAAAGGGGGTGGCAATGTTAACTGGAGGTAAAAGTGTGGCTGAGGCTTGATTTTATGGTAAAGAAACACATAACATGCATGAGAGGTTAAAGAAAAGTTAGAGTACAAGAAGGAGGTCAACAGTTAAATAAATTGAAATCAAAAGAGCAGATGGATGATGCTTTATACCCCAGTTTTATTTCCTCTAAAAACAATGGAAAGAATTACCTCAACTCCCCTTGGAGCAAAGTTAAACCACTCATTTTATTTAGAGCTGTCATTACTATTCGTGTTCAGCCAGCTTTCCCGCTTATTTTCTCAACCACTTACTCCAAATGTGATATGCTTAAACTGCAGCGCAGTGAAGTAGCCTGTGTAAATTCATTAGCAGTGGTCAGTCGGAGCCTAGCAAAACATGTCCTTAACCTAATAAGTGATGACAACAGTAATCATTCGTGCAATCTATTTTGAACCGCAGTGTGAATTCTGAGCTCACATGTGCTGTTTCTTCTTGGTTTCTTTCTAGCCTATCTGGGGTTTTTATGGATGCTGTTACTAGTGGCCTATGGGCAGAGAGATCCCAATTCCTACTACTTAAACAAACACATTGAGAACAGCTTTACAGATGGATTTCATGATGTCTACAGTTATCGGGATTTTTTCACATGGGCAAACACTACCTTAGTCAAAAATCTTTATGGATCATATAAAGGTACAGAGTCACACTGTTTCATTTCAGCTTGTCAGATTCTGAAACATTATCTTTTATATGTATCTCTAACTTGCACATGCATATTTGAGTGGAGAAAGTGACTGTGAGTATATAAGGCTAGTATGGATTGTTATAATATGAATGCTAGTGGATAACAAAAACCCCACAGCCTGACCTCAAGTTTAATGTGCTCTGATATTTTCCTTATATTTAATATAATCAAAAGTTCTGCACTATAATGTTACATTTTTCACATTTTACATTACTCATTCCAGATATTCAGATCTATACCTCAATTTTACACGTTCAAAAGAACGGCAGATAGGTGGCACTATAAAGCTTTTCCATGGGACTGCTCAGTTTGCATTATGACTTAGGTCAATGCGAAGGCTAATTATGCAACGTCACCGTGTTTCTATCTAGCCATATCCACTAATAAATATTTTCCAACTCACATTTAAGAGTAAATACTGAAATACATTAGCAGAGTTGTTTATTGCACGTGACAGACTCTGACCAACTGTGGCCAAATGAACAATGCATACAGCTACATTGCCGTGTGACTTGAAGCAAGTCACTTTTCTCCTCCAGGCCTCAGTTTCCTTCTGTATAAAATACAGGTAGGTAGTGATAGTGAACTTTGTTATCTATAGATGTTATCTAAGAACTCAGCTCAAATCAACACAGGGGCTTAACTTTCATGACTATTTTGTTACAGTGTTTTTGAGAAAAGAATCTATAGCAAAATATTAATGCATCAGTGAATCATAAATGAAATTAATAAATACTATTAGTAGTTCTGTCATATGGCCAGTGCTGCTCTTTTGCATCTCCTGTTTAGGATTCATTACAGATGGCAATTCCAAGCTGGTGGGTAGTCCTCGAATTCGCCAAGTAAGAGTGAAAGGAGACACCTGCCCTATTTCTCCCAGACTCCAGCATGTAATTCAGGAATGCCATGCTCCATATTCCCTACAAACAGAAGATACGTCAGTTTATGGGGAACACTGGAATACTTCAGTCTTTGACAACTCCTCTGACTTGAGCTCAGCATGGCAGTACCAGAGTCAGTCCAAACTGAGAGGGCAGCCCAGCTGGGGCAAACTTGCCATCTACAGGGGAGGGGGATACGTGATTCACCTGGGAACTGATCCTATGAACGCCTCCAGGTACCACTTATATCTTGTGAATTATCAGTGTATTTGCTGTGGTATCAGTGATGCTCTTCCCTCTACCCTATTTAAGATTCATTTCAGATTGCACCCCAAGTTTTCCTGCTGTGCATTGTGCCGAATATTGTAGATACTACTGTAGTGCCATCACTGTAGTTTATGTTCCTTTCATCTTGCTCCATGCTAGGTAACAACCAGCATCCAACATTAGAACCTTTTTCTCCTAACCCACATAAGGTTTAAGATCAGACACCTGAGGCATCTGCCCAATATCTGGCACCTGCTTCTCCAGAGGAGCCAAAAAGAAAATTACCACCTCAACTAACAGTACAGATATCCCCTGTACTCAGACTTGACAGACCAGATGTCCTCTTGAACATCTCACCTCTGATTTACTCTTTCTCTGTGATAATATCCAAACACTCCCATCCTTTGTGTGATACTGTCTCTTTCCAGTATGAGTTAGATCATTGGCTATACATTTTTTGGCAGAATTCTCCAGTACCTTTTCAACAACATCTGGCTAGACACCTTCACAAGAGCAGTGTTTGTTGAGTTTACAGTCTACAATGCCAACGTGAACCTGTTCTGCATTATAAGCCTGATGTTTGAAACCAATGCTTTAGGTACGAACCTTTTTTAAGTTACTAATTTCTGAAGACAGCAAGCAATGCACCTACACAGGGTAGATTTATATGCTGCCAATGTTAACCTAGTTCTTTATTCAGTAAACAGAAGTGTTTTATTAAATCAAATCATGAGAGAATCAATGCAAAATTTATAAAATGTAGCATCACAGCAATAAAAGACCATAACGGAATATCTTATGTTTGTTGATGCTGTGGTCATCTGCTGATGAAGAAAACAGGATACTGAAACTTCATCTACAGAACTGACACTACAGGAACAAGAAAAATGATGTTTCCTAATCATTTCAGCGAATCCATACAATTTTAAGACAAAATGTACAAATAATAGTCTGTCTTTTTTGTTCCAGAAGCCTTCTAATATATAGCTGTGTAATCACATAATACATAATCTGGATACAACAAAGAAAAGAGTGAAACTAAACTCTGGTTTGAAGGCCACAGAAAAACATTTAATCTGAGTAGCAGCCTCCCTCGGGTCTGCCCCAGTACTGGAAAACACCCAAACCAGACCACAAAACTGAGCTCATTTTCTGTTTAGAATGAGATTCAGATTTACATCTCCAGGTCGTCCTGCTTCATTTCTGCATTTGTAGCCCAATCCAAACTCAGCCCTCCTGGGACTAGTGTCACACTATCATACAAGAGACCACTAGCACTCTAAAAGCTATTGGCTGTCTGAAATTCCTATTTGAGGAAAATTTCAAAGAACACTTACAACGCTAGTCACATAATTGAGTCTAAATCTTAGTTTGATCGTTAGATACAGTCTCACATTGATGTGAATGTGAATACTCAAGTCTTACTGGTGAACTGAGTTATTTGAATGAAAACAGGAATAATGTAATTAATACAGCACCGAAGTGAACATTGTTTGTTTTTTCAGGGGCCTTCTTCACAAGTGCAGAGCTGCAAAGCATCCGGCTTTACCCATACACCAACAGTCTCCACATCTTTGTGGTCGCAGCAGAAGTAATATATTTCCTCTTTATTGTGTACTACATGATAGTACAGGTGAGGCCCAATGGAAAGTCTGGCTGACAGCATCATCTTGTGTCTGGTTTTGATTTCACTTACAAAAACTTTAGGACTGTGCTTGATTTCAGTAGTGCTGCTGCTGACTTGCACTAATGGAAGACTGAAACAGAGACCTGAACTGTATTAAACAATAGGAAGGTAACATTTTATTTGGCTGGAATGCTTCTTTTGAGAAAGGTAATGAGAAATTAGTGCAAGATGTAGTTTTATCAAGGTGCAATAGTCTACTGTGGAGGGGATAGCTCTAATCTTTAGAGGTGTATTGTACAATACAGAGTCACGAGACTGAAACAGTAAAACTCCTCTTTTCACAGGGAAAACTGATGAAGA
Organism: Falco cherrug; assembly: GCF_023634085.1. Taxonomy (NCBI): domain Eukaryota; kingdom Metazoa; phylum Chordata; class Aves; order Falconiformes; family Falconidae; genus Falco; species Falco cherrug. The sequence goes on along the minus strand of NC_073710.1, from coordinate 17,657,664 downwards.
CTCTGAGATGGAGATACTTCCACAGCAAATGGAACCTCCTGGAGATGGCCATTATACTGATTAGCTGGAGTGCCCTGTCAGTGTTTGTGAAGCGGACGATCCTTGGGACCAGAGACATCAGCTACTACCAGGAACACAAAGAGGAGTAAGTGCTAATGATATTTAGTGCATCGTTTGTTGGTGCTACTTATGCAGAAAAAAATCTATTTTTCCTCTTCCCAGACATCAGCTTGTCTGTGCTAGATAATGCTACCCTTCATGGCTATATTCATGAAGCATGTAAGTATTTCAGGACTTACGTGTGCATCAGCAATAGGATTTTCTTCTGATACTGCTCTAATAAAATCCAGCAGACTCAAGCACCAAGTTCCCAAGCCTAGCTGATAGTTCTCTATCTGCATCACCTTCTTCTGAACGAACAAGCCTTTCTGCTACAGGACATCCATCCAGATTGTACATAATCTGCCTCATTCTTTGTTGTAAAAAGCCACTGGTTAGGGGACAACAATGGCTTATTTAATACAGAATAGAAAATGGTAACATCTGTTAAGAAACAGTCACACAGGAAAGAGGTGATAGAATCACTGGATGATTTAGGAAGGAAAGGACCTCTCCTTTGGTGTTAGATCAGATTGCTCGGGGCCTTGTTTGGTTGAATTTTGAGTATCTCCAAGGACAGAGGTTCCACAGCCTCCCTGGACCTCTGTTCCAACACTGGACCACTCCCACTATGGGGATAAAAAATGGTTTTTTTCTGTCCAGCTAGAATTCCTTTTGCTGCAGCTTGTGGCTGTTGTCTCTTGTCCCTTCATTGTGCACCTCCACGAAGTGTCTTACTACATCCACTCTATAACCACTGACAGCTGGAGACAGCAATTGGAGGCCTCCTTAGCTTTCTTTTCTCCAGACTGAACAAACTGGGCTCCCACATCCTTCTCTCGTATGTCCTGGACCTGGACTCCCAACCATCTCAGTGGCCCTTCACTGGACTCAGTGTCCTCCTTGCAGCAGGGAGCCCAAAACTGGACTCAATGTTCCAGGTACAGCCTCACAAATGCTGAATGAGAAGGAAGAGCAACACTTCCTTTAACCCAACAGCTACATGCTTGCTAACGCAGCATCCAGATTATCATACAGGTAGGTATACGTCATGTGCTGTATTAGCATTCACTATTTATAAAAGCTTTTTGTGGTCACCTCTGTTGTAAACAAAATACTAAGTAAAAAAAATGTGCTACCCTTATAAAGGGTAAATGTAAGTATTACCAAGCTTTTTTCAGCTAACATTAAGACTGACTTGCCTCAGTCACAGATAACAGTCCTGACCTCCAATCTTTTGCTGCATTCCTTATGGTACCTTCTTACACAACTCGTTGGAAATTAGCTAGTCCTGTCACAGCTAGTGCATCCTGCTAGCTGCAGAGCACCAGCAACCCCATCCTCTCAACTACACATGCATAGAAGAACCTGTCTTCCTTTCTAAGAGTCAGAATTCGATAGTATGTTTGCATTAGCTGCCTTTAAACTGCGACTTGCTAAAAAAAAGCAGTGTTTGGGCTACAGCCTAGGCCCTCTCTCAGCTTTAGCTAATGCTGACATAAAAACTCCGCTATATACAACTGAGCTTTCTGCGTGTACGCAGCGGGAAGTACAAGCAGGAACATTCAAGCCGGAACTTGTTAGCTCTCCACTGAAAACAAGGACAGAGTGACTGGCTTTCCTAGCACACTCATTTATCCGCTTCAAAGGCTTCTGTGTGCACAGTCTATTACCTCTTTTCTTTTTTTCTGACAGCTGTGTAAGCTTTAACGAAACAGCAAGAGCAGATGCAGTTCTTGGCTACCTGATTGCGTTCCTAGTGCTTCTCTCCACAGTGAAACTGTGGCACCTCCTGAGGCTCAACCCTAAACTAAACATGATCACTTCAACTCTAAGGAGGGCATGGGGTGATATCTCTGGATTCATCACTGTTATTGCAATCATGTTCCTTGCCTACTCTGTTGCTGTGAGTACCACTGTGCTTTCTATTGTCCGCAGTCTTCATCCAGGTACTGTCAGGTTCAATGAATTATTTCTGAATGCGGAAAGCAACATAGCTTTGAAATGTAAAACTGCATAAAGCTGCCTGTCTAAATCTTAAGGTTAGCAGCTTGGAGCCCAATTCTTCCATATAAGTGAAAGAGAAGTTAAAATATCCCCTTGTCTGTTCTTCGCAAATGGAAATTTAGTTCAAAAATCAAACATTGGATGAAAAAATGGATTCTTTGTGTATAAAAGGTGTGACAGAACAAAATACAGGAAAAATAATTTTCTGAATAAAGCTTAAATTGGGGAGAGGGCAGCAAGTGCCATTTTCTGTTTGGCTAGTTTTTTAGTGGGAAATAATTCTTTTTCTGCCTATTATAGGAATGCATATTAAGCAAATAAAATTACATTTTAATTCTAATGAGACTAAAGAATTATTGGACTGCAACCATTTATGTATAATTAGTGTTCTTGCTGAAATGTTTGTGTCCAAACTGTCCTGCAAAGGGCAGTCTTGTGACAAGCGGGACCTGCTGCAGTCTCACATTGCCTGATTTCACATTCCTCATCATTCCCTCCAGCACTGATAGTCTATAGGCAGTGGTGTGGCCACAAACTTAACAGGTAAAATAAGTGATCAGATCAGTTCCATGACCCAGCCTGTTGTCACATCATGCAAGCGACTAAGCTGTGAAAGAAGGAGGCAGAGGGATAGGGAAAAACGTGAGACTGCAGCAGCCCCCATTTAAATTAGACGCAGTAGGCCCACAAAATACAAATGAAGAAAACAGCATCTTGGTTCCTGAGAGCAGTTGCCTCAGTAGGTTCCCTATTTGGAAGGATCTGTGCACTGAAAAGCAAGTGTTTGTGACTATGACTAATTTGGTCAATCATGCAAGGATAAATCTGCTCCTTGGAGGTGGGCTGAATTACTTTCATGATTTTGTCATGTATTTGAAGATTTTTTACATATGTAGTGGGATGGGAAGCTGAGCAGATATAAGACATTCTCACGTCCACTACAAAAGGTCTTATAGCTAAACACATTCAGAACATGTGAATCCAGTTCTTAGCTCTAGGCTAGTCTTCTTCTGTGACCTTGTCCGGTGTTTCCCCTGCTCGTAAACAAATAAAACACCAAACCACCGAAAAAAGCTTCATGGCTCTAGATGACAAGCTAGGAGGGCTTTCTCTGAATACAGCAGTCATTAGCTGGTATTTCAGCAAGGATCTGATCATGACACAAGATACACTTTCTTTCCTCTGCAGACAAACTTGATATTTGGCTGGAAGCTCTATTCCTACAAAACCCTCTTTGATTCAGCAGAGACCATGGTCAGTCTTCAGCTGGGAATCTTCAACTATGAGGAGGTACCACCTCTAATTTAATAAGTTTATCACTGTATAATTAGCAGCTCAGCTATCAAATATGCTATGACCCAGCAAATAGAAAAACTTTCAGTTACTGCTAGACATTAATCTAACTTTGCAAGCTGCACAGGTTCCTATAGCAGACACTTTCCCTCATCAAGAAAAAGACACCAAGTGAAATGTATCTCATGTTCCATTTTGACCACAAGTAGATCCATAGCAAACCTTTCACTGAGAAAGGTGCTCACATTTTAATTAGATATGTTACTTATTGATTGCAGAAAGTTTTGAGCAATTTCCTTAGAAAGCTACAAAATGTGAGCAATGCCCTGCACCCACCTGAACACACATGCACACCCATCAGCCTCCCAAGAAAGGCAAGGCCTTCCACCAGGGAACTTTATGTTACATTTGGGTTTATTGTTCTTTACTTTTTCATTAAGTTCTTTCAGATGTTACAGTATCTGTTGAACAGCTCTTTGTGGATTGAGCTAGTTCTCTGACATCTCTGACTGTGAAGTCCTCCTTGGTGAATGTATTTAGACCATGGATCCAACAGGGTACGGGTAGCTTTGAAGATCAGTAATTGGGCACAAAGGTTTCCACCTCTATATCCCACTCGTGTTGTTAATCATGAACATATATTCCTACATGATACCATACATGAAAATTAGGTTTTGGGATTTTTACACAACCCTTAGTTTATATGTGTCTGTGAAGTGTCTGACTGGGCTTCTTTGTAAAGTGTACAATAAAATAAAATAAAAGCCTACAGAGATTTTGCCTATACTTTGAAATCTGAGACATGATGGAGCTTCAGCTGTTCTGTGGATAAACAGATCCCGAGGCTTGTCATTTTTCACATTAAACTTTCATACCATTACCATCAAATGCAAATGCTTAAAAAAACCCAAAGATTGCCCATATTCATATAGCATATATAAAAAACATTCTGTCTTCTTCGTACTATATCATATCAACCCAGGAAAGTGAGTAAAAGAGAAAATTTTTATATATGTTTGTATAATACAAATAGCATAATTTTTTAGCCACAAGCATGTCGAGACAAACTCCTTATCATGTTTTAACTGCTTGTATGTATGCTTTTTTTGTTCATTTGTTTTTACAATCAAAATATGATGTCTTACCTTATGAATGCTACAGGTCTTGGACTACCATCCGATTTTAGGCTCCTTCTTAATTGGATCCTGCATAATTTTCATGACATTTGTGGTACTGAATCTGTTCATTTCGGTGATTCTGGTTGCTTTTAGCGAGGAGCAGAAGCACTACCAGGTGTGTTCCTCTAAGTTCTCCTGCCGTTTTTAGCATTCATTGTGCAGTTCTTACTCATGATTCACGTATTCCACCATTGGATGAAACTCATGTAAACTCAGTTCAGTTCTTGAGAAGTCAACATTAACTCATAAAGCATACTTCAGATTTTCCAGATTTGCACTGTCCATTCCTGCTCAGACAAGTCCCTGTTCCGAGTCAGTACAAGATCTGATCTGTGGCCTTCTGTTCACATACAAAATCCAGCAAAAAAGCCTTAGACTCATGCCCGACTCCATTGGAATCAGAACCAAACCTGCTACTACAGTCCGTGAGGACTATACGGTTCCTTTTAAAAATGTCACTTTGAGTGCCTGACCCATTCAAGGTATTGATAGCACAATATGAAAGCCAGCTTAGTACTCCAGTACTGTCCAAAATTTCTCTATAGTTCAAAGTCGAGGGAGATCAAAACAAAGGATATGGCCAACAGAAAACAAGATGTGTTTAGTTTTTCTTGTTTACTTCATCTAGAAATGGTGTGGGGCTCATTGCATACATCACTAGCTGTACGGTAGCTGGAAGGCGAACTCCAGACTCCTGTAGCAAGACTTCCACGGGTACTGACAGAGCCAAAACTTCTGTAATGCCCACGCTCACCCATGTTCACCTGGGACTTTGGTCTTGCTAAACCCACGGGCACAGTGGTTTGCTTTGGCAGTCACTCGTGCTGTGCTTAGGGCAAAAGATGGCTTATTTCACCTCCAGCAGAGATTTTCTCTGGCTCCAGCAGAGCCCATACTGCCAGCTCCAGGTGCCCCAGTAACTTCCCTCTCCTGTTATTCCAGGCCTCAGAAGAAGAGGAGATTGTTGACCTAATGCTGATGAAACTTTGCAGTTTCTTTGGGGTTAAATGCAAGAAGGAAGAGAAGCCGGTCACTAGTGACCAACAGGAATAACCGCTCAACGCGTGGATGACAACCACGGCCAAAAGTCACGTCGTGTGGAAGGTTCACGGCCGCGCCACCCGCTTCCACTTAGACCACTGCGCTGTGGCCTTCGCTCAAAAAGCGATCGCTGACGTGTCGTGCGGGAGTATTAGCTAAGAAATAGCGCTAAACCCCCGATGCCGAGCCCCACGTGCCGTTCCTGTAGACGCAGCATCCGTATTTAATAAACACCGAGCGCCCCTTGCACCCTCTGGCTAATCCCTCGCCCCGCCAAGATGGCGCCGCCCCGGCCCCGCCTGCCTTCCCGCTCCCGCCCCGAGCGCGGGCCCGGCCCCCGCTGCTGAGCGGCTCCCCGGAGCCCGGGGCCGCCCCTCCCGCGCTGTAGCGGCCGCCCCCGGTGCCGCCCGCCCCCGGCAAAGATGGCGTGGCGAGCGCTGCGGCGGGTCGGGCCGTGCCTGGCGCCGCGCCTCTCGCCGCTACCGCCGCTGCGGCTGCCCGCGGCCCGCCGGCTGGCCACCAGCTCGCTGGTGCTGTCCGGTGAGTGGCGCCTGGGGGGGCGGCGGGGCTGTGGCGGGCGGCGGCCAGCGGGAGAGCGGCCGGGCGCTGAGGGGGGCCGCCGCTGCCGCCTGAGGGATCCCGGGCGGGCGGCTGCCGCCGGCCCGGACCCCGCTCCCGCGTCCGGCAGCGCCCTGCGCGGGCAGCCAGGCACCGGCGCCCGGAGGCGCTGAGGCGGGTCGCGGCCGGGCGTCGCGGGGTGCTGCAGCCCCTCCGCCGCGCTGGGGCGGGGGTGTCCCGGCGGGGGGCGCGGAGGAGCCTCGCAAGATGGCTGGAGCCCCGCCGGGGCGGTGAGCGCTGCCGTGCCGGTCCCCCTTGCCCCGCTGCCGGCGCCGTCCCGCCCGCCGTGAGGCGCAGGCCGCCCCGGGAGCCGGCGGGAAGCCCCGGCCGTGCGGCAAAGCCCCAGGCGGGGGCTCCGCGCCGCGGCCGAGCGGGGACAGCGTGAACCTGGCGAAAAAAAGCGGCAACCGCGAGTAGCGGCAGCTCCGCCGGGCTGGGCTACCGGGCTACCGGGGGCTGGGGGCGCCGCGGCTGCGCTCTGCCCCGCCGGCTCCTCGCAGCGCGGGCTCGGTGTGGTTTGCACCGAGCGCCGTTAATTGTGGCCGTGCCCGCTGCCGGGGAGCTCCCGGTCGGTGGCGGTGAGCCGCAGCAGGCAGCAAAGCGGGATCTGCCGTACTGCAGCCAACAGAAACGCTGAAAAGGCAGGAGAGGAGGAGAACGTGCTATAAAAGTAATGACCGCCGCCGAGAACAGGTCGTAAATTTCCTTCCAGACAGTCCTGACCTATCTGTTCGACTGCCTCTGCTGCAGGTGACAGCAATGACGCTCATTAGGCATTATCTGCAAATTAAGTCAGTCAAGAGCTAAGCTTTTTTCGCTCTTCTCGCTCTTAACTGAACCCACTGCTCTTCTATAGACAGAACTTGAAGGAATAACATAAACGACACTTTTGTTTTAGGCAGAGAGGAAAAAGGGTTGTACGCCTCTGTGGAGGTGTGAATTTTCCTTCACTCTTCAGGTACACAGATACGGAATATTTAATAGAGGCAGGCCAAACTACACCAAGGTCGGAATTTGCGATGTGCTAGTCAAGCTGAAACCCAAGTCACGTTGAAATGAATGCAGCTAGAGTAAATTCAGTTGCTCTTCTGAAAAAGTATGCTCACAGAAGAGATTTGGTATGCTTTGACATTCTGTATTCATTTAATAAGATTTATTTAATGGGCTGATCACATAAGCCCAAAGTTCAAATTTAGAGATTACTCATTAACTGTTTTTAATTTGACCTTTACTTTATTTGCAGTGGGTTTTGTTGCACAGCTAGAATTTTTCATTTTTCACTTGGTTTTTTTGCCCTGTAAGAAGCGATGTGCTCTTCTAACCCCTAGGAACATTTTACAGCCGTGTTCCAAACTGATCATGCAAGCCATCTGGTTTGGGGTCTTTTTGGTTTTTTTTCCACCTTGCATTATAAAAAAATCTGATACAATGTAACTGTCCTACATAAAAACATACTGGTTGGCTTCTGTGTATGTCACAAGTGTTCAGCTTCTATTGGAGATTCTGTGTCATTCTTTGTTCTTAACGGTTCATTACTCATTCCCAGTGAAATTTCTATGGGTTTAATGGCTTGACCTCAAATGATTTAAGACATTTCATTTGTTCTGTTCATTAGAATGTGTCCTGAGAGATTTTTGTAGGTATAAATAATGCTAGCTGAAATTCTCTGGGGTTTCTGAGTGATAATTCATGGAAAAATACTTAATATTTGCATTTCAGTCAGAAGTTTTTTTGTACTGTACTTGCACAAACATATATTGCTCTACTGAGGCCTGTAAAACTTAGGCCATCTTCAGAGACAAACCATTTTATCTGAGATTTGCTTCTCTTTTAAATGTATTCAGACATAAATAAAGAGGATCAACTACGGCTGAAACGACTGGCTTGCAATGGAAAGATTATAGCAGTCTACAGGGAGAACTTCTGTTTTTCCTTCATGCACAAGTTTAGAAAATATACCAGGATTTGCAGAAGTGTAGTTTCTGTAGCAGGTATGAGGAGGCCAGCCTAGAAAAAGTGCCCGAGAGGAGAATTTTAAACTCCAAAGGAAGCTCCAGCTGTAGGAAGGTCCAGCTGTGCTACTCTGGCACTACTCACACAGGGAGCTCTGTTTAAGAAGCTACCTCCTCTGGCTTCCAGAGCATCCCTTGCCTGATTGGATAGATGCTAAAAGTGAAAATTATAAATAAATAATTAAAAAAAAAAAGGGGGGGGGGGGCATGATGTGTATCTATGGGAAAACGATGGAAGTGAGAAAACGGAGAAAGCAGGCTGAAAATGCTCAGAGTAAGAAAAGCTCCAGGTAAAATGTTAGCAAGAAAAACGTTGCCTATTAATTATTACTTTTGAAGTTTCTCTGTATGACTTTGTAAAAAGAATTGCTTCTAATAAAAGCCAGTACAAGTTGTCCTGACTCTTACAGATCCAAAATATATAGAGAATTGTAAGATTGCTGTGAAAAGACTTTAACAGAGTCTTCAATATGTTTGTTTTAAAACTATGCAGAATAACTACTGTGGTGTTCTTACAGTATAACGGAGAGCAAGTTCTCTTAAGAAACAGTTGCCTGTATGAGTTGCCTTAGGAATTTGCCTTAATTTTACATAGATCTGTGGCAACATTAAAAAGGGAGAAATAGACTCTTCAGGCAATGTTGGGGGAGGTAAGGGAATCGGCTGTTTTGCTGCAACTTTTTGTACTTCAGCTGATGGCTTTAAGTACTTTGAATGAGGTGCTGTGACACTGATACTGTTTCTAGAGTCATTAACACTGGCCTTCCCAGAAATAATAAAGTGGTTGTCAGGAGCAAACACTAAAGATGCTTGAAAAGCCACTATGCTATCATAGAAATGCGTATCTATGAGTAAAGTACACATACTTGCTTTAGATTTATACTTTTGTTTGAAATGGAACTACTCCTTTTGCTCCTGTACTGTACCAGTCTCTGGATGGTTGCACAGGAACTAGTCATGCTCTCAGCAGAACACCTAGTGAGCATCTACCACATCACGAACCCACCAGCTGAACAAAGCGCTTCTGTCAATTGTGTGTGCTCTTTAACATTTTCCAAGAAAAACGAACAAAACTAAACTCAGTAAACCAAAACAAAACACAGTTTAAGCCTGCAAATGTGTTGTTGTATTCAAGTGAGCAGCGTGTCACTTATTTCTGAAATATCAAGTTTGTTTTGTTGTAGCCCGTAAATTCACAGACAAGCATGAATGGATATCTGTTGAAAATGGCATTGGAACAGTAGGAATCAGCAATTTTGCACAGGTATTGATCTCTTCCCCCCTTACCCAAGTCTGCAATATTTATTTATGCATATCTGCTCTTGTCCTTGCTCTTTGGACAGTTCCTGGTTTTTATTGTTCTAACTGCATATGCTATATGCTGAACGTGATTTTTGGACTTGGATCTAGCATATTAATTTGTGAGGTGAATGCTCCTTCAGCGTTCTGATAAATTCTTAATCACTTGAGATTGAGCCTAGGGAGAGCTGAACTTGAGAAGAAACTCAGTGGTTCAGCAGAAGTTAAAACCTTCTTTATTACTTCAGTTCTTACAGGCCTGAGGAATCCATGGCTATGTGAAGAGAATATCATGCAATTTTCAGGCCAAATTTCCCACGAACGTGAATATGGTGCAACCCCTCTGGCTAAAGAGCAATTGTGAATAGAAGTAGAACGTGGCATATATTTCTTGCTCTAGGATAGGAATTCCTTTGGCTTTTTTGTTGTCTTTTGTTCTTGTGCAAGTACTTGATTTGCAATAGTCACAGGCAAATTGAGGTTAGAGACTTGCTGTACCTGAAACTTAAGAAAATCTAATGTGAGAAGCTATCCGTGAAGTGAAACTGATGTTTTTAGGACAAGCGGTATTTCCCATAATCTCGGTTTTCTGTAGATAACACTAATACTCTGTAAGAGCCCTAGTCTTTTGTGAGACAGGGTACACGAGTTAGTGAAGAGGCAGAAGCCGGTTCTGGTTGAGCTGATTCTTATGGTGATCAGACCCCCTTATTAAGTCAGTAAGGGCAAACTGTATGCTAATAGCTCGCCAGTTGTCCATGTCTCTGGGGAGGAATCACTGTTTTCTTTCAAATTGCACTAGAAGTCAATCCCCTCTGCTTTGTAACAAAAAGGTAATTCCCTCAATTCCCTGGGAACTTTGTCCTTTAAAACAGTTGTTACTCTAGTTGACGCTAATAAGATCAGCAGATGTTATTTCTCATTCTGCCTGAAGAAATCTGTATATAAACCTTGTAATTCAGCCTGAGGGCTATTAACACTGTAATAGATAAACAATAATCTAGCATTTGGGGCATGATAATAAAAAGTTCTTTTGAAGTTGAAGGTTTAAAAAGAAAAAGTGAAAAATACATAGTCCTTAAAGAATGAGAACTAAATCTGAGACGACATTACCTATCTAACAGATTCTAGAGTTACTGTATCAGACCTCTCCTGTGTAGTTTCTTTAATGTATACTTTGATGCTTTTGTTTTTCTTTTAAGGAAGCATTAGGAGATGTTGTTTACTGTAGTCTTCCAGAAGTTGGGACAAAATTGAGTAAACATGGTAAGTTTCTGCTCTTCATTGCCAATGAAGTAATTATTCTCCTCATCCCTTTGCAAAGATTGATTTTTATGAAGTAATCTTTATGTTCATTAATACCATGATAAATCTTCTAGATGCAAAATAAATTCAGGAGTTTCTACAAGAGACTGCTTTAATTTCAAGTTTTCACTCACTGTCAGATCATGCAGGATAGCAGAAAATACCTGCTTATTAAACTGGAGACATTTATTTAAAAATCAAATATTTGAAATACTTTGGTAGTAATTTTATCTACACTCTGTTCTTAAAATATTTGCGCTTTGATTTGGACTTGCTAGTGTTTAGGCTAGCTTGTTTGTAATTCTGCAGTTACATTGTGCAACTCGTGAAATGAGTGAAACACATAATTGATATCAAGCTCTAATTTTTCTGTAAATATACAGACTCAGTAATTTGGGGTATCAACTGTAATCATAGGATTTTGCTCCTGAGCAACGTAGAAATTGTTAAATTACATAACAAATGATTAAGAATGGTCCATGTTAAGAAGAGTGAGCATTAATAGGTAAAAGGAAAAGCCTATTCCTGTATTTACATGGAGAGCTGTCTTGCTAGTAGTATATGAAGAAAAGATTGTCATTAGCTTCAGACATTGCAAAAAAAAAAAAAAGGTAGATTTACTGAGATAAAGTAGCAGGCTTTTCTTTCCCCATCCCCCTTGTGGAATAGGTCCGTATCTAACTGTTTTGGACAAATCTATTGCATCCCATTGAATGGTGAATGTTAGACAAGAGGCCTTTCTGCTTTGGGTTTTAATTAACAAACTTGTGGTTTTGTTTTAGCTGAAGGAATTTCATTTCCATTTAGTTCTTCCTCTCTTCTACCCGTTCTGCCCTTAGTCTAATTCCAAGCTTTCCCAGAACATGTTGTTCTCTGATTCCTTGTGCTGATGCCTATCTACTCTTCTGACAGCTCCGTGTTCCTTCAGCCTCTGTCGTGTTTGCTTGTGGCTTAGAGTTGCTCTGGACTAACGAGGCACCACTTCCATAAGTGCCTACAAATCAGAAACAAGGGAAGAGCAGCAGGGTGATTCCAGCGTGGTGCTTCTGAATAATTATGTGTTTTCCAAGGAGCACAAACATAACACTTGATAGTGTTTCTGAAGAAAAACTGGGGGTCCTGAAATTATGCCTGTCTATTTCGTAACCAATTTATGTATAAAAAGGTTTGAATTGTAGATAAAAAGCATATTTAGGTATCTTGCAGCAAGAGCTGGATGTGTTTCCTTCTAACACAGTTTCACATCATATATATATTGGGCTTTAGCCAAAGGATTAGCCAAGTGTAAGAAATCTCTGTCTCTTCTGTAGGAGCCATCTAGGTAACATTATACAAGTTCCCCAGAAAAGTTGAGGAGAGTAAACATTAAACTTAACACTGCTGATCTTTGTCATAAAGTTGGCGACTTCGATTTCTTTGACAGTTTTCCTTGCTCAACATCAAGAAACTTCTTGAACAGCTAGGTCATCACCAGAATGCCTGACTAAAAAAAAAACAAACTAAAACGCTTTATATTTTCCTCTTAAAAGCATTCAATCATATCCTGTGTTTCAGATGAGTTTGGAGCTTTGGAAAGTGTGAAAGCTGCTAGTGAACTCTACTCTCCTCTCTCAGGAGAAGTGACCGAGATTAACGCTGCCCTTGCAGATAATCCAGGGCTTGTCAATAAATCTTGTTATCAAGATGGTAAGATGTCATTTTTATCTTTCAGTAATGAATACCACCTGGATCCTTGCTATCACAAATAGCTGTGCGGTTGTCTTCCAGTTTAATGGTGTGGAGGCTTAAAGAGAATATATTGACTACAGTTCAAGCCCAATAAAATTTAACATGGAAGTACTACTGTAGTCTTGTCTTTGCTGACAGCTGTTTTACAGTGTGTTCTTTTCAGACATTGACTGTGCCTGATATTTTCCTTGATTGCATTTCTCTTTTTTTTGATCTTGTAACAGCTCATGACACTGAGAGGTCAGGCTCTTCTACTCTTCCTAGACAGTGTCTCCATAATGCCACTGTCAGAGACAGTACTAAATTAGACAACTGGTCTGACTCCAAAGGCCATTTGTTATGGCAGGCTGTTTATTTTTTAAAGTACTGAAACATTATTTTCCCTGCACAAGAAAGCCTGTTGATTCTGCCAGTGTTGCAGAGCTTGCATGCCTACTGGGGGTGCTTTTCTAAGACAGTAACAGGAATTAATCTTTCTTGTAGGATATTAGCAACTGATTTTAATTTCCTAACTACAGGCTGGCTTATCAAGATGACTGTGGAAAACCCTGCTGAACTTGATGAACTGATGAATGAAGATGCCTATGAGAAATACATAAAATCCATTGAGGACTGAGCTGGAATAATGAAATAAATCCATATAAAATACTTCAGTGTAGTTTGTCATCAATCAGTGAAGTGCAGAATATCCAGCTTTGGCAACCTGAAAAATACCACTTCTGATCACATATACAAGGTCATAAATAATTGCAGTGATAAAAACGTTTAACATCTGTATACCTGCCAAGTTTTTTTATTCTGTTGTCTGATTTATGTAACTTCAGGACGTTACCTGTAATATTTTGGGAAACAAAATTTATTTGCTAAAACATATACTTCCCAAGATTCATTTGACAATCAAATTCAGTAACAACAGCCTTAATATGGTAATGCTGTAGTAGGCACATGACTGTTCTCATAACCTGGACTACAGCTTTCTCTGAAATACTTTTCTGTTGCTTCCAAGATACTGAAAAGCAGTGTCTCCTTCACCTCCTAATACTTTTCCTAATTGTAGTTGCAAAGATGACACCAAAAAAGGAGAAGCCGTATCAACTACCTCTTTGCATGATTTTTACTTCTTTACAGAATTTATTAATCCTTTGTTTTATTTCTTCATTTTACTGTGTAATCAAACAGTTGTGCCTTTAAGGCAGAAGGTATGGTACTTGTCTTCTGATTTATATACTTTCCTAGTATGCAAAGCTCATGCAATGGTAGTTTGTCAAAGTTCTAGAGGGGATTGTTTAGGCTGTATTTTTTTTGTCTAGTAAACATTACCTATGTCACAAGTAAATAAGGAATTTGGCATCTTGTGCCTAGCGACTGTGGTGATTTCAGAAGAGTAGATACTTGTGAAAATTGTGTGATCGGTAATAGCTTGACATAGAATGTGTCCACTTATGTCTGTCTTTAAAATGAAGTAGGCACGCTGCTGTAATGACATCACAGGAATGGAATGAAAACTTTCACTTTGCAAACAAGTAAACTAAAATAGCTGATTCCATTAGACTTAATATTTAATGAATCCACAAATGTGCACTCAAAGTTGATGTGACATCTAAGGGTAAGGTTGAGCTGTACGGACATGTGCTTTAGGAAAATATAATAGTACAGCAAAGTTTTGGTCTAAAACTTTTTTCCACAATTTTAAAATGGTGATTAGAAGCTAAGCACAAAACAGGCATGCAAGCAAAGTATCTGTAAGTTGATCTAAGAGGAAGACCTTAGATCTAAGATCTAAGGGGAATGTTTAATCTGTATAAGATGACAAAGGCAAAATTCATACTCCTTTGGAAGTTCCTTTCAAAAGCACAGCCCTCCTACAGGGCAAAAATACGCTGCAGGTTATACAGAAACCTTTCTTATGTATTAAAATGTAGGGCTGCCTTTTACTAGCTGAAGGGATGCCAAAGTAATTGGGTTTTAAAAAAAAAAATAAAATCCTAGGAGCTAATTTTTGCTACGTAAGGTCATAGGTAAAAAGCCTGCCAAGAGAGACTCCACTGTATATTTAAGATAAAACTATCTTTTCCATAGGAGTTAAACAGCAAAATGACTAAGAGGAAAGAGTGAATTTGACTGTTCCACAAGAGTCCTAACTTGGCAGTGGTTTATAAACAAAAGGCTCCAGTAAACCTAGTGTAAATGCTTTAAAAACTGTCAGTACTTATCCATTATTCACAGTATCATGCAGTATTTATTGTGACCACATTCAGAGCCCAGAGAGCTGGGAGCTTGATCCTGACCTCTCACAGACTCCCTGCGTACTTTTTCAAAGGGAATGAGAAAGTTTGTTTCAAATCAGAATGACTGCAGGCAAGTGGAGATGGGAATGCATGAAAAGATTTCAATTTGGTACTGGTTTTTCCACCCTATTTTTCCAGTTTTACTAGAGGCATAGGCCCTTCATTCATTGCCATGTAATATATGACCCTTGTGGATCTCCCTTGAAAGGTTAGTCCAGAGCATTGTAATGCATTTTGATATAATTTTTCCCTTAAAATGCTTGTATTCTTTCCTTTTGATCAATGAAAGATGAAACAGTCATTTCTGTAATCCCCTAAGAAACCTGGGGAATAGTAAAAACTGGCAAATCTGATCTCTTCCTCAAGCTTTGCCCTCGTCTATCAGTCGAGCTTGTAAGGTTACACGTGAGTATGGATAAATGACAACTTTCTGAAGAAACCATCTGAGACTGGATTCAACCCTTCTTTCATGGTGTACAACTGGAGAATGGATTTCTTTTGCTTAAAGAGGAGGACCAGGACCTCGCTATCTCTAGTTCTTTTAGGATTTTGTATGAACTTCAAGTGCTTTATTGAATTTCCCAATTCAAATTAAAATAGGAACAATAATACTTGAGTGCTTTTCTTGTGTGGTTTACGCAGAGAGCTCTGGCGTTCTGTAGTTATTTAGGCCAAAGGACGTCTATTGGAGTAAATATATTTGTATCTTTCTGCAATCCACTCCACTACCTGAATTGTGCTGCCAAAAGGATGTGTTCTTCCTTGTTGTGTGCCACCCAAGCAGAGCTCCTAGCTTTCCAATAATCCATAAATTCACTACATTCAGCAGCAGCTGGAAGCCTCAGGTAGACCACCATGCACTGCGTGGAGCCCGATTCTGTAAGAGCATGAATGCAAAACCTGCCATCATGAATCCGTAATGAATGCCTTTCATCAAAATAAAAAGATGGAGTGAATGTGTATTGGCTTTGGTCTATGACACAGTTTTAAATGCTTTTGTATAAATCATAGGGGAAAACATCAAACTTGTTCACCACTGTGTGCTCCTACAGAAAATTAATAAAGGAGATGATTGTTTACAAAAGAACCACTTTATCTGTGAACTCTTAAAGTCTTGATCCTGAGCTTATGAACTTAACACTCTTAATTATTGGATACTAAACATTACAGACTCAGCAGAGAGGTTGGTTTTACGGGAAATTATGCTTTTCATACTTCTCCCGCAACCAACAAACATGTCTCTGTATCTCCTAGAGGTAATTATATCATCACCTTTCCTCTTGCCAACACTTCCTTTCTGTTCCACAAGTACCAACCCCTTTATCTCTCAAATTATCTAACTGAATCATATAAGCTAAACTCAGGCTAATTTTTTCAGTCTGTATTTAGTTTTCTAAGATTTTTATCGACATCAGTCCTGAAAAGATGCATACCTACAATTTCTTCTGGTTTTCAACCGATGAAGCACTGCCCCTCTCTGCAAATCCTGACCCGTCATGTGTACAAATACACATCATGCAATTGTTGCTTCTCACCAGAGGGGGGGAAAATAAACTGTATAGAACTGAAAGAACAAAAATACACAAATAACACTTGGTGGTGTTTTGATGAGCATAAAATAAGGGCAATGTCAACTTCACTGTCACTAGATTAGCAGCAAGACAATTACCAAAGCAGCCCTGATGAACAGAAGATCTCAGTTTCTAACGCTCCCCTTAACTGGTGTCTCCGGACAGTTGATGTCCTGGGGATCAGGATCCTTTTTCTCCATACTGATCTATCGGGAATTTTGTTGTAGTAATGGCTCCCATCGCAGAGTTTTATTGTGCCAAACTGACACATAAAGCGCGTTAACATCTATTGCCACATCAGCCTAGTCACATCAATACAGAACCGCACCAATAAATCAATCAAAAACGATCCTCAGCTCCTCAGCTGGGCACGTGTGGCATTTGCTGTGATGTTGGGAGACATCACACAGCAAGAGGCAAAGCAAGTCGCGCCTCCTGCGCTGCATATTTTGAGGAAGAGAAGGCAAACCCTAAGCACGGTGCCTGATGAGCAGCGCCAGCCCCAGCGGGTGGGATGCTCCAGCTGCCCAGCGGCGCAGAGCCCGTCTCGGTCACTGCACGTTACAAAGCCGCTGTTGCACGGTGTGACCACACGGTGGCGCCCCACAGGCCACGGCTGGTGCCGTTCCCTGCTCCGCTGCGCAGCCCCGACGTGACCTCCCAGCTCCAGCGCATCGCCTCGGTCAGCTTCAGGATCAGAAAAACCCCTAAGCACAGCTTGCTTCGTTGCAAATGGTTAAAAAACACTCCTCACAGCACTATACGTAACAAAGGAATTAACTTCAACCTCATATTAAACCTCCATAAAATTCAAAACCCACTCCTCACAGCATAACAAAGGAATTCACTTAAGCCCCGTATTAAACCTCCATAAAATCTAAGCCAAAAATTAAAATAAATTGTACCCATCACCTTACCATCTTTCTTTTCCCCCAGTCTCCTCTTCCCCCTTCTCGCAGCACACCTGCAGCTTGGCCTGGTGGAGAAGCGGGGTGCGCACGGCCAGCCTGCAGTTTTACCAAGCTCCAAACGTGATGCCAGCCCTTAGGTCAATGGGAGCCTCCAACAGCACAGCGGAGACCGACCGGGAGC
Source organism: Falco cherrug (assembly GCF_023634085.1). Lineage (NCBI taxonomy): Eukaryota > Metazoa > Chordata > Aves > Falconiformes > Falconidae > Falco > Falco cherrug. The sequence goes on along the minus strand of NC_073710.1, from coordinate 17,640,133 downwards.
TTTGGGAAAAACGTTCTTCCACCAAAAGCAGGGGTGAAACTGCTTTCACCTCAACAAAGCTGCTCCACTCCTGGGGAGACCGCAGCAGCCACCTACGTGGCACAGGGCCACCTCTGCAAACGAGCCTCTGCGGGGGGAATCGTGCCCGGGCTGGTGGAAAGTTGTGCACCTTTGGCAAGCCCTTTCCAGGGAATGTGAGCTCACGGATGTAAGACAGTACTACAAGACTCTTGAGCAACGTCCATCAGCATCAATTACCAGCAAGACATGCTGCAGATGGCACAGACAAACGTTGAGAGCAGCTTGGGAGTATCCTCAATGTTATTTTCTCCACTTTCCCCATGCTACTTGAGGCACAATCTTAGAGGAAGAGTCCTTGGCAGGATAATTTAGTCTGTGCTATCTGGATTGGTTAGTGTTTGCCTCAATATTGACGATATCCCTTTGTTCCTGACAAAGCATAATTCAATCACTTCGGACCTGATCTATTTTAATGCACTACATCCTCTGCTATTAGGCTGTTTTACTTGTCATTTGTTTATAGCATTTAATTATTTATGCTATTGAACCTATTTTGCTTAGAGATGTATTTTAATGGAGGTACAGCACTTGTACCTTTCGCTAACCATGAAAATCAAGCCACAGGATAGGAGGATGAGTTTGCACTTCTTAAGACCCAAGAGTACTCCTGGGTTTCAGCCATCACCCCTCTCCCTCCTTCACTGCACAGGTCTGTATCAAGAGAAAATGACAGAGAATTAAGTATTCTTGGCAACTTGTGTCTGTGCTGACAATCCCTCATTTGTGCCACAACTGGTAAGGCAACGCCGGTGATAAAACTGGTGTAACACCACCACTGCATGGTGCTTTTTTTCATTCTTTTTTTTTTTTTTTTTTTTTTCCCCTGCAATGTGTCATCCTCATCTACAACGGGAACTTTTTCAGCTTTCTTTTAAACCAAGGGGCTGGTCTTACATCAGGTTGGCCTGGTAAGCGTGTTAGACAATGAAAAAGAAAATTCAGCCATTCAAAACCTTGATAGGAATTTTGTTGTCTGCTTCCCATATCTTCCATAGGTTTAAAGAGCAACTGAAGGACAACATGGTCCTTCAAAACACGCCCCTGCTTCTATGTGATCTAAAGCAGTATTTCCAATGGGGAACCTTAACACAGTCTTGCAAAGGGCTGCTCTTCAGCGGTAGCACAGACAGCCCCCATTTTTCCTTTCTGCCTGCTCCTGTATACACGATGAGTTGCAAGGAAGAAGAGGCAGTCACGCTGAGGTCAGGGAAAAGATTGGGAACCGTAGGCTAGATCACAAGCACAAGCTCCTGGGATGAGGGTGCCTGAGAACCTGAGCTGATTCCGCAGCTCCCTGCTGCTGAAAGGCCAGGCTCTTGCTCGCCCTCCCTCCTCGCCGTACCTCCCTTCTCCCTGTACCACATCCTCCTCGCTCGTGCCACGTCTGCGGGTCACAGGGGCTCTCCTGTTTGAGACAGCCATGGCACTCAGTACGTCCCGAGCCAACGCAATCATCGCTCAGACCAAAAATTGTTGGTAGACTTCAAGAAGTGCCCAGAGAGGGACATTAAGAAGTAGGGATTGTTATTATCACTATTAGCAGCAGTACTACTACATGAATACTACACACATTTTAACACTTGTTATTAATAAAGACTCTATCTACTGTATGTAATTCTGATTAATAATCAGATTAATAACTGTAGTCATATTTTGTCCCACGTAAGACTGAAGAAAAAAATTAATCCAAAACTAAAAGAACAATGTAAAACTGTTCCTTTTTTCAAAAATCTCACCACTTCAGGACCACTCAAGCATAACAGCAGTTTTCAGTTCAAACCATAGGCCTTACCAAAAAGAAAATGGAAATTACACTATTATTTTAATATATGTCTAATATTTATGGTACCCTAAGAAAAGACTTCTGGGTTCTGTAATTTATGTGAGCTAAGAGTTCATTTTTACTTGAACAAAAAGATTAGATAAACATTAAATCAGAACACATTGCTTCTGGGAAAAAAAACCCTGAAATCTGGGGCTACGTTTTAATTACTTTGCCCTTTAAAAAAAACCACATGGAAATATTATTACTATTAACAATAATGAGACAGCTAAGCAGATGTTTCTGAAAGAGTATAGAAAAATAAATTGTTCTAATTACATGTGAACAAACACATAACGTTTTTTCTCCTTATGGCTATATGGCTTTTATCTGTATTATAAAAGAGGATTAAAAAGTGTTAAAGAAAAACTGAAAGCTGTTCCTGACGTTGTAAGATGCTGCCTACAGTGAAAGGCTAAGAAAACCAGCACATTATAACTATGCAAGAAACAAATATTTTGAACTTAGCAATTAACAGAGAAAGAATATATGGAAGAGTCCATATGAATAATTTAGCTAATACCTAGATAGCCTCAATTCTGCGTCACCACTGGAGGAAAAGCCAAGTGCTGGTTAAAGAAACAGCTTGACTGCACTTACTGCTGAACACACACAGGCTTAGGAACGTTCCTCCTAGTCCTTCAGCACTGAAAAATTTAAACTTATTTTTTTCAAAATAAAAATCACCCTTCTTTTCACATACCTCATCTCTCCCCTCTATGAAAGCCACCCCCTCCTCTCCTGAAAGACTGGTGACTGTGCTTTCTAGCACATCACGCAGGCTTTTTTGGCAGCTAAATGTTGAATCGCATTTGGAGACTGTTTCAACTGTTACTAGCGAGCGTAACGATGCAAAGCCAGGAAAGAGTAAAGCCACGAACAGCTGAAGGACAGGCATCCCCTTCTAAACTACAGACTGCTAAACTACATCTGAAACTGCGTTACCAACACAAGACTATAAAAACAGCTACGGACATTTACGTACGCCGCTAATCTCATCCTATCTTCTTGAAAGATGGTCACCCTTCAGAAGATGAGATTGCCAGCATCACTCGGTATACTGCAGCTTCCACTGAGGGCACCCTTAATGCAGACTGCCTGAAGACAAGCTGGCTGGAAAATCTGGCCCAAATATTAGGTATTTGTCTTCAGAGGTGCAGGTCCATCCCAACATGTCTTCATACACGCACTAGGGATGAACTGGAACATAGCTGTTTCATTCTTCACAGAAAACAACTCAAGGTTTGTCAGTTAAAAAAATAAAAGACGTTTATATTCACCATGTGCTCATAATTTCTATCATTAATCTTTAATGACAACGAGAAGCTACAGGTTTATAAATATATATTTTTCATAATTGTGACAACCAGTGACTAGATGCGGTTTTGGTGGAAAATTGTCTGAAATACTGTAAGGCTAGGTAAATTACAAGGCATTATTAGAAAACATTGATTTTGAACTTTTGGTGATATTAGATTACTTGTACAAACATTAGAAACAAACATTACTAACAAATATTACCTGGTGAAATATAAACACTGCAGAAGAAACTACAACAAAAACCAAAAGTAATTTACTAGTTAAGTACATAGTTAAGAAACATTTTTTTTTTTCCTTCTTTTTAAACAAAGTCAAGGTAAATCAAAGAAACAGTAATAAAAACTTGCATGTTAAAGAACGCTGCCTTCAACAGACAGCATCTCCATTACAGAGAGAAATAAATTGTGTAACGCTGTAAGGGAGGAGTTAATTGGTTTAAGCCATTCCAAAACCAGTGATTTTCTGTCACGGCAGTCAGTTTTCCTCCATTACAACATGGATTCACGTCCAGATGTAGACAGGTTTTGCACCCTAGTAGAGCTCATTTTGTACCAGCCTTAAAATGCGTGAGCTCCACGTCAGGGTGCACCTCCACGAAGGTGTTACAGGATGTACACAAATGTTTGATACACCAGAGTTCAGGAACTGGACTTATGAGTAATCCCAACCAATTTGAGTTTTACTACTTTTTATCAGCTTTAAAAACATATATATTATCTCTTGGACTTTAAAAGTATAATACAATTTGGCTTATTTTTAAGATACAGGAATACAAAAATTTTAAAACTCACAACAGTAACACAACTTTTTGTCCTAGAAGGTGATAAAAAATAAAGTATAATGTGCGAGACTTCATTATGCCACTTCATGAAATAATTGTCTTGTTACTGTTATTCAAAGGAGTATGACTATGATTTAGTGAAGTCAGATTGGACAAAAAACAGCCTAAAGATACAACACTATTTAAGACATACAGCTTCCTTAACAACACTTCTAACAGAATATTCTATACACAACACACCAATACACCAACTATACCAATCAAATTAAATCCTAAAAATAAACCAAGTGCACCATTATATTGCATAGAAGGAAATCCCTGGTATTAATACACTTGCACTGGAGATTAGGACCTTCTCCCTGCTTTACTAGATCAAAGTACATATGTTTTTTAAAAAAAGCACATCTCATCTCATATTTGACATTTTTCTTAGCTATATTCTTTGGAATCGCTAGTGCATGTGTTATTTCAAGCACATTTTTATTCTGCATGCTATTGTTTAATATTAAAAAACTAAAATTGAAGAGTTTTTCTGCCTTCTTCCCAAAGCACATAATATAAAATAAGCATTCTATGTTGCATAAAAATAACATCAGACCTTTCTCAATAACCAAAAGCTTAAACAAAAGCCAAGATAGCTGAATGAAGAGGATATTCGTACAAGATGGGGAAATTCAGGGTCAAAAATCCTCTCTGTAAAATAATTTAAGTGTCATGTTTATAAGGTGGATAAAGAAAGAGTCCAACCAACAGCCAATAGTTTAACAGCTCAGTATTCTCTTTGATATGGAAGATCTACATTCGAGTCCATACGCTGATTTAAGGAAGTTCTCTTACCACTTAGCTATTATAGGGCAATCCTCTCATATAAGCTGAACGTGAGAAAACCTTCCCACTTAAACAGCTATGTTTCCCTGAACATGTTTCATTTTGAAATGTCACCATTTTTCATTTCAAAAAAATACGGATCAGCCCTACATAAGGCTAGGGGGCTTTATTTTACAGCAAAATTGACTTAAACTATGTTTGAAAAAAGCTTAATTTCAGTGCTCAAAAATATTTTCATTTCAGCAAGTAATCCTTTCATATATCCAGAACACGTACACATAAAGTGCATACAGGAAACTGAATTACTGATGATTTGCCAAAAAGCCATGCAGTATAATTGGAAGGTAAAAGTCATTTTCTTCAGATATTCCTTACGGTAAGCACTTTTCTCTCATGATACAAACCGTGCAGACACATTAAATCCATCCAAAAGTTTTAACGATATATATTATGCAGATTCAGATAAATAACAATAGAAGCTGAAGAGACTATGTCTCCACAAATACATTTCATAAAAAACTAGAACTTCTGGTTTCAGATAGAATATATATTTAGAATATCTGTGTAAGAGGTGAATATGTACAATAAATATATTTTGTTATATTAACTATGGTCACAGTTGTTTGGTTGGTTGTTTTGTTTTTTTTTTACTTAACTACATAAATGTTGAGGTCTAGCAGGAAGACATATTTCTGACTGCAAATTCTTTCACTGTAACATGAGAAAATATTACCAAATTCTTCTGGCTGCTACAGACACAGAATTCCTGGCACAGCTGTAAGTGTATCAGGAACTAGAATTGATTATTTTTAGTATAAATTTCATATTAACGACAAAGCCATTATTGGACTTTTGGTGAGAGAGCTAAGGAACACATGGGATTTCTTCCTAAGAAATGTTGAAAGGCACATAAAAATTTCAATATATATTTAATGACATGCTAAAAAGCTGATTCTGATATTTCTGTAAGTTACTTTACATTAAAATATAGAATTAGCAGATGCTTGCCTGTTGGCGCTATGGAAAAAGGTTTCATGTATCCATAAAGAGATCATGCTTATGCATGAACAGACATTTGTTCATTCAAGTGATACATTTTCCCCTCACATATGCTGAAACAACAAAGAGTGCGCACTTATTCTGTTCTTCACCGAGATACCCAGGCACACATATTTACATTAAAAAGTTACTTGTGAATGGCAAGAGGAGAAAAAAAATTTACCTGAAATTATGTACATATATTGAAAATACGTATGACAGTTTCAGTTACTGATTTAATGCTAATAAATAGTAATACGTTTAGCTAGCTGAAATTCCATTTACAGTCACTTGATAGTTCCAATTCCGTTTAGGATTTCTAATAATTAGGGTAGATTTCAAGAATATTGCCATGAAAGGCATATAACCCCATGCAAAAGATCTACCAGTTTAAGGGTGAAGCAGCAAACACCAACGTATATCAGACATACACTACAATTTGACTCACTGTATAAAGTATCATTATAGTGCACATAAAATAACATGGCACATTTCATAAAGCTACAACCTTACACAATAAATGACAGGTACGCTTTTACATCTGCAGAGACATAAGCAATGAGTAATTGATTTAAAAGTGAAGTACACGACCTAAGTATTATTGCCTTGCCTAAACCATTCTAGTATCACTTGGAAAGGAAGGTGGCATGGGCTCTATTCATGCGAATAAAAATACAAACAGCTGACATTTTTTTTCCCCCAGAAAAAAAGTTGGCTTGAAAATTTAAAAATATTTTACTTTGCCTCTGAAAGTTCATTTTGTGGAACTGTGTTCTTTAGACATGTGATTTTAAGAAGTTGTTTTGTTCCTGCTCCCATTGAAATGATTGATGTCCCGCCAACTTGAAAATTATCCTCTTCAACACAGGTCTTTCTCCTCAAAGTCATAATTTATGTAAATATTACATAATAACTATTTGGGATTTTTATTCCATCACTTTTTTTTTTTTTTTTTTTTTTTAATCACAATGCTTCTAGCATGCCACACATAGATGGCATCAGATTGAACTCTAAAGGATTGGAAAAACGTATACAAAGGCTGCCAGTGGAAAGAATACTTATAGCCATTGCAACTAGAGATGTTTTTGGAGATCTAGCTAGATCTTGCTTGGAGATAATTTAACGTGATATTAGTGAAAAAGTGTAATCAACATAGCAGAGCTTTGGCATATACCACTGATAGATTTCTATTAAAACACCTCAAACCTCTCCCACTAGATTTCATCACTAGCATTCTCTAGTCAAAGTTGACTGGCCACAACCTTACCTTTCCAGGCTTTAAAAAGTAGGTGTTTATAAATGCTTCTAGAAGACCGTGTCTTTTACTGGACTTGCACATATCTCATCAATAACCTGTGATCAAGTTCAAGCCTACCAAATTTAGTGCTGAGGACAGGCTTAACTGCTTGAAAGCTCAGGAGACTCTGTTTTTCAAAACATTCTTCTGGTATGCTACATCCTCAAAAGGTTTAATATTCAGATTCGTGTTTGATGAAAGGGGCCACAAATAAAAGAGCAATAATATATGAACAGTATTATAAAGCCATAGCCCAATTCTACCTACAAAATTTCAACTGAGAGCAACAGTAATTTCACCTTAGTCATGATCAAAAAAACAACCAGAAAGGTAATTACAACAACTTGCTAGCGTACTTGATGCACGTACATCCATTTAGGTATTCCAGATTTAAAGAGTTTAAGCCACAGATGCTATAAGGAGTTTTTTAAATGACTAGAGACCCGCAGATGCTGCATAAATCAAACAGCAATAAGCATTGCCATTCACTGGAAAAGAAGTTCTACAGTTATTCACTGTTAAAAATGGTTTTAGCACCATTTGTGCTTCTAAAGCCATTAAAACAGCAAACAGGAAATCCTGTGAAGTCTTTATAAGCAAAGTTGCAGTATCAGTTAGTTTAAAATGCATAGAAACTATATTTTTTTCTCCAAGCCTTTTCATCACTCTCTGTAACAGTTGTTGGTTCGCTATTCGGGTAAAAAAGGCCAAGCAAAAAAATGTTTCTGAAAGCTTAACACATACATAAAAAGGTGTTTGGCTATATTTCCACCAGATTTCAAAGTGCTTTCAAATGGAGACAAGTCCTTTTCCTTCTCTCCAGTATTAAGGCTCTTATAAAAAGAATGACTTTAACTAAAAGACACTTGGGCTTTCTTTACCAAATACACCACTTAACATGCTTTAATTATCACATTTTAAGACCCTAATTCTGCAATTGTAGCTTTATAAATGTGTCCTAGCAATACAGAGGATTACTGTATTAGAAGATTTGGGCCTTGATACTCTAAAATGTGAAATCCTCAGTAGATGACAGTAAATTTCATTTATATTCTGTTTCTATTAAAAACATGGGGATTAGAAAACTGAGAAATAAAAACCAAGCTACCAATACTACAGGAGAAGTCTTTCTATTGTTTCTATTAAATCAGAAACAGTAATCTAGAGAAATTAAATGAAATACTCTTTTTCCATCAAGTTTCCAGACTTCCCTCCCCCCTCGAATTTATAAGTTTAATTATTCTGACTGAACCAGACCCTCAGGAGACAAAAGTGCTCTCAATTCCCACCAAAGTGAAAAGGTTCCATGAACTCGACATTACTCAAGCTGCTTGGGACACTTAACCCTTTTGAGGGTTACCTGGAAAAATGCAGTTAAACACACTCCATTCCTAAACAATCTACCAAAGATCCAAAACGTCAAAGGCCTGATCTTACAGTCCTTCATAAGCAGATGATGACACTGACATCGGTTGTACCATTCTTAGAAGTCATATTCGTAGAGGTCCCTCACTTGCAAACACATACACACCTAGATCCTGGAAAATCAATACCCAGATTTGGCACCAGCACCTGTATTTAGCTGAACTCCTAAAAAGCAAGTTTCAAAAGGAAAAGACTACGTTTACTGTTAATGTAATTTAAAATATACTTTTGAAGGCAGAAGTCAGGATGCTCTGTAATTCTTGTTGATGTATTTTTCTACGGCAAGCTACAACTTTTTGCAGTTTGTCTGACTAAATTTAGCCAGTTTTGTGAAATCTGTCACTGAAATGACGATGAAAACTTTGAAGCATTTTGTTTTTCAGAAAGCAGGCTCCTGCACTGATACCTTAGCATGAGAGATGCAATTAAACTGTTAACAGGAATAGAACTGGAAGCGTTGCTTGGGATGCAGACTAGAATTATGGATTCAGCTCTTGCCATCTCTAGTTCCTCTGGTGCATGTTCCACGACTTTCCTGCTGACCTGACACAAGCAGCTTTATGGGCCCCTCCCTGCCGACACAAACATCAGATCCTGACAAACCTTTACGACAACATACCAGGTGAATTTTAAAACGGAACACTTGCTTTTTAAACCCTCTCAGTGGCTCGCATTCCTATGAGTATGCGACATTGTTTTGCTTTTCTAAAGATGTTTAGACACCTGAAAGAGGGTTCAAATTTTTTAAAAAATTTCTGTTTGAACCGATCCACCATTTGCGACAGCACGATGGAACACAGGTACGCCTGGTGGCACCTGTACTCGTGGCTCTTTGGGTCCAAACCCGCTGCGTGCCGCTGGCCCCGGCCCTGCCAGGCCCGTCGCCCCGCGGGGCAATTAGCGGGAGGCAGCGCGGCTGCGGGCCGGGAGCGGCCCCGCCGGGCCTGGCTTTGCTTAAGCGGCATTAGCGGAGCAGGACGGCAGGGCGGGTGCCCTGTGACACTGCCCTCCGTGTCACCGCGGCCGGCCCCGCGGGGGTGACAGCAGCCGATCCCGACCTCCGGCCCCCGGGAGCCGCCGGCTCGCACCTGTGGGGTGACCAGGCAGCCCTGCGGCCCCGGGCGGCGAGAGCAGCCACGGCGCCCCCCGTCCCGGCCGGCAGGGCCCCCCCACCCCGCGACTGAAGGAGAGCATATAAATTATCGTCTGTAAACAGGGCTGGGGAGCACACCCGCCGGCGACTTACAGAGAGGCGGCTGGGGGGCCGCAGACCCCCGGGCGGGCAGGGCGGCGGGGGGCGCCGAGCCCTGCCCTGAGGGGGCGCCCCCGGCCCGCCGGGCTCCGCGCCTCCCGCCGCCCCCCGCCTCAGATGAAGTGGACCCAGGCGGTGCTGTCGGGGTCCTGCGGGAGGCCGCCGGCGGGCGGGCCGCGCTGCCGGCCGCGCAGCCGGTAGTTCGTACCCTCGTTGTTGTCCCAGTACTCGGCGCCGGCGACGCGGTAGCGGACGGCGAACTCCAGCGTGGCCTCGGCGGCGGCGGCACCCAAGGGCAGGAGGAAGGCGAAGCGGTCGGTGAGGCCGTCCGCCGGCCCGGCCGGCTGGTAGGCGGCGGGGACCTCGGCGCAGCTGGCCCAGCCGTTGAGCGTGTAGCGCACCGACACGGCCTTCTCGTACGCCAGGTTGAGGACGCGCACGGCGCCGCGCAGCCCCGCCGGCTCGGCCCGCACCCACTCCAGCCTCACCTTGTGCTGCCGCACCCGCTCCGCGAAGCCGGGGCTGGCGCCGGGCTGCGGCGGGAAGAGCGGCTCCAGCAGCGGCGGCGGCGGCCCGAACAGCACCGGCTCCAGCTCGCCCAGCGCCGGCGGCTTCCTGGTCTTGAAGAGGTCGGCGGTGCGCGGCGGCGGCGGGGCGGGCGGCGGCACCTGCGGCAGGTCGGCCTCGCAGAAGTGGCGCACGGAGGTGAGCTCCAGGCCGAGCGAGTCGGCGAACCGCACCGTCTTGCGGCGAGACGGGCTCTGCTGCAGCGCCGGCCGCAGGCTGCGGTCGCCGGGCGTGGGCAGCGACTTGGCGCGGCGGCGCTGCGTGGGGCTAGGCGGCACGGCGGGCAGCGAGGGCTCCCGGCCGCGGGGCGGCGGCGGCGGCTTCTCGCCCGCCGCTTCCCGCACCACGGGCGGGGGCGCGGCGTCGCCGTCGGGGCTGCAGCCCCCCTTGCACTGCTCGGCCAGGCTGCCATACAGGCAGGCGCTGCAGCTGAAGTTGCGCGGCAGGTAGAGCCGGGGCGGCGGCGCGGGCACCGAGGTGTGCAGCGAGCCCGCCTTATCCATGGGGGGACCGGCGGCCGTGACGGCGGCTGGCGCACGACCCGGGGCCCGCCGCCCCGCTGCGTCCCGGCCGGCCGGCGCTCCTCCTCTCGGGCCGCGGCGTGCGGCTGGCGGGGCGGTCTAGCGCCCGGGCCGCGGGCTCTGCCTCTCGCCTTCGCCCGCACCCAGGGGCAGAGCGGTCACCTCGGCGCGTCCCCGTCGCGGCCGGCCCCGGCGGATGCCGGCGGGTGCATGTGTCCGCGGGCGGCGGGACCGCGGCGCTCCGGCTGCCGCCGCTGCTGACGTGCCGGGGTCAGGCAGCGAAATACGCCCCGAGTCATCCTTCCTCCCCCATAGCTCCGCGCTCCCCGCCCGCCTCGCTGGCGGCCCCGCCACCTTCCCGTTACACCCCCGGCTGCCGGCCCCCCTCTCCCGCCGGCTCCCCCAATACCGCGCCTACGCCGGCCCTCTCATCCTCCTCCGCCTCCTCCTCCTCCTCCTCGCTGATGTTCTGGGTCTTTCCTCGAGGATCTCAGCCGAAAAGAGGAGGCGGGAGGGATTCCCCGGTGGAAGCATTAAAATTCATAGCGGCGCGCTCGCTCGTCCGATCCGTTACAGAAATAGCTGCTAAAGGAAGGAGCAAAGCCGGGCTCGGGGAGATTAAACGGGCCGGTAAGAAACAGCTGGCTTGCAAGTTGGATCTCGCAGTGTACATTTAAAGGAAGAAATCCAGCTAATCTGCTGTAATGCGTTTACAGTGCATCTGCTGAATAAAATACACCTGCCGCAGCCCTCCTACAGATTGCCATCGGTAGTAAAAGCGGCTCCGGTCTAAACACGGAGGGCTGGTTATGAAACACAGACCGCGTTTGTTCTTCGCAGGAGAGCGTTTACTAATTGCCGAGCGATATTTGAATTAATTATAGTTTAATGAAAAGCAGACTGGTTGCAGCCAGTTCAAGGAGCTAAAACACTATTTTAGTAAGCCGCTTCATTGGAGACTTTCCGTAATCTGGTACTCGTTTTTAATTAGTAAATTGCATTAAAAAGAGTGATCCCGCCGTCCTGCCGGAGACTGAGCCTGAACTGTGTTGACATGTGATTCTGATTTAGCTTCTGAGCAGGAGATTTTACACCTTCATTGTTTCACCTGCAGCACTTGGCGTTCCTTTGAAAGTCTTGGCAGTGGAAATGCCGCTGATGAGATTAAGAATGGGACAAGAAAACCCGATAAGGACCAAGAGTTAAAAAAAAAAAGCAAGCCACCAGAACACGGGGTAAAGTTCCCCACTGTCTCATATTAGAACCATCAGCTTTAACTCCTTTATTAATAAGTATGAAAATAACTCCTAGGTTATTGCTGCAGGGTTCCAAATCTTTTTAATGACAGATGGCTCATAAACAGGGCATGAAAAATTATGCCCATGAGTGTTAAATTTGATACCATTATACTTCCAGATGATGTGTCGTGTCATTGTCTTACATTCGCAGAATGATCATAGGCTTTGAAAAATCAAAGAGTAATAATGTAGGGAATTACATCTGAATTCATTAGCCCAGGATCTTAAAATTGTCTCACTTGTCCTTTAACGCACACTATGGGAAAGATTCGTTAGGCCTCTTTCGCGTGCTTCCCTCCCAAAAATAAGTACGTCAGGAAAATAACATGAACTCATGTTTGGGTCTTTTCAACTCATGCTAATTTGGGGGAGAAAAAGAACAGAGCCAAAAAATTGTTCAAACAGGCTTTAAGGCTACATGCTTTTGAATTATTTTTTAGTAATTTCTATCTGTCACGATGACAGTTTTCTAAGGAATTAACACTTGTTTTTGCTGATGTTAATTTCACTTTAAAACCAGTGAACAGTAAGAATTTTATTTTTTTACTTTAATATGGAAGATCCTTGCATTTTTAAACTATTGTGTGACTGTCAGAACTAATAAACTAAACTGGTTTAAACCTGATTATATATTCAGTCAGTTCTGGATGTGTCTTTATGGTGTATACAGGGAACACGACCTTACACAGTCAGGGTGCTTTAGTAGAGTTGAACTTCCCCTCTTCTGGTAATTTTAGTTGCCTAACTTCTTATCATAAACTTGTGTAATACTCTTGCTTTGGGGCTTTTTCAGGCCACCTCTTTTCTCCCACAACCTTGGTAATATTTCACAGAACAAAAAAAACCCCAACTCCTTTCTTCACTGGTGATTGTAGGTGATGCAGTTCATGTAACTGAGGTCTAAATACAGGTTCCCCAAAGTCAGTAAACCCAAGACTGGCACAAAACGTGAGATAATCCTGTGATAAGAAAGAAAAAAAACCCCAAACCAACACAATAAGCTTTGGACTAGCCAGGTCAAGGCAACATTAGATGCAGATGAACACCCATGTAAACTGATTGAACAAAGTTCAGTAATTTCAGCTGAGTTCAGCTCTTGTCATCATCAGGTAAAACCTGATGGCTCTTCAGCCTTGCAAGAGAGCAAGAATACTGTATGGGCAGGTCAGGAGTGGAGAACAGGGTAGAAAGAGACTTTATAAGAGCATGCTCACTGTAAATAACTTTACAGGCAATCCTTCTGGAATATAGTAGAAGAAAGCCACTTAAAGGCTTTTAAAAAATCAGAATTAAACGGTACTTAAATCAGCAAAACATCAACTCACCAGCTAATCCTGGAGGTGCTCACACGTTCACCTGCATTTTCCCTCAGACACCTCAAGTTCTGGCACACGTGGGGGACACCTCAGCCTTGCCTTCGTTGAGCCCTGTCACCATGTAAACTCCGGCAGAACCTTTAGCAAAGGTATTTCTCACTTTCTTTCTCTTGATCTGAACATTCCCACATGTCTCGCTGAATCTACCGTAGGAAGTAGGCTGATGCTTGCTTTTTACTCTCTTGCTCACTTGCCAGGGGTGAAGCTGTGGGAACTGTTACCCTTTCACTTCTGAGGGTGTCCTTGTTACTAGGCTGGTCTTGCGCCTCTGATGAATTTAAGATGGAGATAGTAAATGAAAGTTCCAAGCACTGAAATTTAACAAACACACGCAGACATTTCCTCAAATAGCCTGCAGCCTTGTGCATCCTTCTGTGATGTGGAAACTGTGGTACGAGTTCAAAATGGGAAGCATCAGACACCATTTGTAAGAGGAAGTTCTTTTGGTTTTGCCTGCTATAAATATTTGTACACAGCAAATGCTTCAATCCTTAGAAACGAGCAAGCGCTACCACACATACAGAAACTATGTATATATATATATACAGAAATATATGCAGTGGTAGGCATCCATACACCACCCCCCTCTCCATCTTAATTTAGTTCACAAAATTTTGAACACGTAAGTTTAGAAGTCTAATCTGACTGTTCATTTATAGTGCTATATTAAGGACATTATCCAAGGCTCTTTTCTAAATAATACTGTCAAAACCAAAGCTGATAACGAAGTCATTAGTACTGACCTAGCTAGCCCCTTTAAAGAAATACCCATTATCTTTTCCCTGGAAAATAGTATTACTATTATGACAAGATAATTTTGAAGGTGCCAGTAGGAATAGAGCAGACATTAATGTAAATTCTAGAGCTATACAGTGTTGCTCAATTATAAGGTGAGAAAAGCAGGTCTTACATTACAGTTAGTGTCAACAGGCTTAGAAAATGGCACTCAGGCATTGTTTCCATTCCTACAGATTCCTCTACCTTTGCAGATTTAAATAGCGTGATCATAAGATAACAGTTCATCCTAATAACATTTTTGTAGACCAGTCTCTGCATCTTCCAGCTGACATTGTAAAAAATATTAGACAGCCTCATTCTGCCTATGTAGTGCTGAGTGACCCTGACATTTCTGCTGTGCCAAAATGCATTTCAAATCCGTTTGATGCCTGAGAATTTCCAACTAACTGAACAGAGATGTTTTGTCCCCTCTTTTGTTGAGATTTAAATGCTTTGCACAGAAAAATGCAAAACCAATGGAGGAAATTTAACTGGGAGCTTTCTTCTGCTGCATTTACCCATTGCCTTGACTCCAGGTAATCTAGGAGAGAGTGGGTGCCAGTGCTGGGGAGCGTTAGGCAGAACTACGATGGAACCATTAATAGGGAGGAGTGTCTGAGCACTGGGGCTTATCCAAAGTGGCCACTGTCACATGCCCACTTCAACTTTCCACAACAGATTTATTTTTAGTAATGAGAACTGTAGGAAGATAAAATGGATGTAAAGGCAAAGTGCATTATGATTACATCAGCTTTTGAGATGAAGTTGTGACTCAGTACGTGAATTGGAAAGGTCAGCTTCTACTCTCATTTGTGCAGCTCTTCTGAAGCAGATGAGTTATGTGGGTGTTACACTAGAATATCACCCAAGTTCAATAATCTGACATGACTACATGAATTTGACAATGGTATTTACACTGACAGTGTGTAAAGCCTTGCATGATACACTGGTTCTGCATGCTTATACTTTAAAAATACCTTCTCGCACTGTATTTTAGTCACATCTCAGAGAAATGCCAGGTAATAGAATTAGGTAATATACCTGAGGTGTATATATATAAAAAAATTAAGTAGTCTGTTAAAGAACAAAGTACCAAAACTTATCTTTACCTAACCAGGATATGCAGTCTTTATCTATTAAGATGAAAGTTGTGTGATTCACACAGTTGTATCAAGGACATTTGATGTCAAAGATCAGTGAATAATTTCCAGAAAGCTGCAAGTTCTGCTAAACAGAGATGTGACACTTGGAAAGGGTGCTTTGTGGTTGGTTTTTGGTTTGGTTTTGTTTTTTTAAGTATCAGGATCTAAATGAAGATACGGTATTAACAACAAAATAGAATTGTGAGAGTTTACCTCAGTTCATGACCTTGTGATTCTGCCTTCTGTATGACGAAGCTCACACACAATTTTATTAGGAAAGCATTAACCGTCTCTGTTGACTCCTAAGTCATTGGCTTAGACTTCTGGAGAGAGTGTAAGCTAAAAAAAGACCCAATTAAGACTGCAGTGGAAAAGGGGAAAAAAAACCCCAACTGAACAGATACATCTCATTTGTGGAGAAGATGATAAAGAGCATTTAAAATATTTTTCTTATATAAATAGTTCAGCTATTTTTAAAAGGATTGAATGTTTTTACCAAGGATTAAGTAACAACTAGCAGGGCTGGCACTCTTCCAGTTCTAGAACTTCTGACATAGATTTTCATGCAAATAGCTGAATAAATGCACTTCAGGACGTCCCCAGATCCCATCCTGCTAAGAGTGCTTCTGTCCCACTCTTCATGTATGTTAGAAAATAACCGTAGGACTTCCTAGCAAATGCAGGCGGCGGTCTCAGTAGTGCTAATGATCTGAGACACAAAAATATGCTCACTGTATGCACGATTGTAATTTTTACGTTTTTTTTTTTTTTAATTTAAAGATCTGTTGTTCAGGCAGCGATTCGCTGTGATTATTTGGATTCCTTATATCGTAAGATCAGTTTGTCTCCTCTTTTTGTTGTTGTTGTTGTTTGGTTCTTCACCTTTCTCAGCATTTTTCTTCCCTTTCCCTCTGATTTGGTCATTTCATACCCATTTTTCTCACCCGCGCTCCTCTCCCTATTCACGTTTTTCAGCCCCTGTGTGGACGCTCCCGCCCTTCGGCCTCTCCCAGCACCCCCGGTTGTTCCCCCCGTTCCCGCTCCTAGACTGACGATTCACAGACCCTCGCTGCACCCCCCAGCCCTTCCCCACCGGCCACCCCCCACCCCAGCCGCCTCAGCCCGGCGGCCCCCTTCCCCCTACGAGGCTCCGCCGTAGCCAGGCGAACCCCAGGCCCCACGGGATAACCTGGGCTCGGCAGGGACCCCCTGAGGGGGCGCCCCCCCGCCGCAGCGGGCCTCGCCCGCCATTTCCCCACAGGCCGCCGCGCGCCCCCCGCGTTGCCGCGGTAACCGCTGGGCGCGGGAAGGCGCCCCCCGCCGCCTCAGGCCGAGCCGCGCCGCAGCGGGGGCGCCTCAGCGGGGGCGCCGCGGCCGGGGCGGGGGGCGGGAGCCGGCGGGGGTGCGCGTGTGAGGGGTCGCAGTCAGCCGACGGCAACCGCCACGTCCGGCCGCTTTGAAATCCTTTTGCTGGGATCGGGGCGTTTGTTCTCGTCAGCACGGTTTACACCCGGGGCGGAGAAAAGCGCCCACCGAGCCACTGAGGGGGGTGGGGGTGGGGCGCAGCGTCCGCCCGTGGCCAGGGCCGCGCCAGCGGGGAGATGAGCCTGGTCCCTCTCGGCCGGGGCGGGGGCGGGGGGAAACCGGCACCCCCAGCCCGCCCCGGGGGGTCTAGGGGCGCCCCAGGGCCTTCCTGCAGTTCAGGGGGGCCTCCGCTGCACACCCTAACAGCAGTGCACCCTTAGCCTGTGAGCAATTACAGTGACTTCTTCCCTTGTACTCATAAGAAAATGCAAATACCTGAGTGTCCAGTTACATCCGCACACACTGTTCCTTCTACGTATTTCTTCCTACAATGCTCTGGCTTGGTTTAGATTTCACACTTTTCCCTATCACCAGGTGCAAGGCTGAGGTAAAACTGCCTCCCTCCCTGCCTGCTTCCAGCTGCGGAAACAAGCCAGGAAACGCATGGCAAATGGGACTTGCAACAATTGCCAGTTTTGCTTAGTTGCAATCTCTTGTCAACACCACAGGTCAAGAAGCCAAGACCACACAAAATCAAGCAGAAGGAGAAGGTGAGTGAAGTGTAGATGGCACAGCTGATACAGCTTTAGAAAAAGGAAGAGATTTCAACCCATCCTATTAAGTCTAACTGCTGTCTTAGAACATACAGCATTAAAATGGAAATATGTAACCAGTTAAAACTTCAAATGTTCCAGGGTGCAGTGAAGAACCTGCCAATAAAAAGAACACTGCACCTGGGACCTGGAAGAAGTGAAAAATCCAGAAGCTGTATGGCATAAAGGGATGAATGTGCTCAATGTGCTTACTCCCCATGGCTCTGAATCTTTCAGTCTTCACGTGTACTTCCACCTGTGGAAGATGCCACTCCCAAGGATACTTCACACCCTTCTTAGAAAAATACAAAAGCCATAATCTCTCAGAAGATGCTCAGTGGTACTTCAGCTGAGGTTGCTTCCTGTAGTCACAATACTAGAGCAACAGAGCAGAAGGGTGAAAAAGGAGCTGACATTGTGAATGATGAAGTGAGGGGACAAAACCCAGAAATTCATGAATCATCATTTATCTCAAGTCATATGGAGGTCTCATTCCTATAAGAAGATCCTGAGCAGTTATGCTGGCACTGTGCTCTTAGATCAGACAAGTATTGCAACTGTTTCTAATTCTATTGCTTTTAAAAAGAACAGCCATCCTGCCTGAATGCAGATTCCACATACAAACCAAAACCAACACACAAAACACGATGGCACCCAGGACTCTCTAACAGATAATGTCAGGAACAGGAATGCTGAGGTCAAGGCAGGAAGTGAAGAAAAACTGCAGGAGGTTCCACTGCTTTCTGGACTACCTTCCTTAGTCAGCCAGGCTGCGGGACCTGCAGTGCTGTCTAGACTGACCTAACATTTCTGTATTGTGGAACCGTAATTTTATGCTTTTTTAAAAGCTTGTTCGACTGTGAGGAAAAAAAAATAAAAATTCCTTGTAAGCAATGTGGGTATTTGTAGGTTTTGTAGATGCTATTAAAAGAATTATAAGCTGATGAATGCCAATTACTTTCATGTAGGTTTAGTTTCTTCCTGACCATAAGATAGATTCATTAGAGCCTTAAATAGCTTATTCTGCGGATGAAGTGCAACCTCTTCATTTAGATTCACTCTCAATGGCTGTGGTAGCCTAGCACAGTAATTGGGTATTTGATACTGCTGAGCACTGAAGCAAAGCCTAACATTAGGTACATTCTTAAATCCATGCCTACTCCGCAAGGCAGTTAATAATATTCTTAACTTAGTGCTAAAACCCTACTGAGTGTCAGACATTTGTGTACATTCCTTGCTAATTTGGCACCTAAAAGAAATGGAAATGACCTGGAAAGCAGACAGTGGTGGGACTGACAGGTATTTACAGTCATTTTTTCCATATTTGTGTAAGTAGATCCATTTGTTTAACTCTGTTAATGTGTTCTGTGCATTCCGATACTCACTTATTCTTGTTTTATCTTGTACTAAATGGAGGGATGTTCACATCAAGTTCTCTTTCGCTTTTGTGTTAAACAAACCCCAAAGTAAACCAGCAGGCTTTCCATAGATACATACGTAACTGCATTTCAATTCAGCACTCAGGACAAGAGTTTCATTGCAACTTACCCTTCCCTTCTTTTGATGCTTTGATAAAAAATTTGGAATAGGGAACGGTGCAAGGCTCCCAATAACATGTAGTTACCACTTGAAAAGATGGAGGAATTCAGTTTTTAAAAATTATTACTTTACTAATAAACATGCATAAATGTAGGGTTTTTTTGTAGTTTTCTGGTATCAGTTTGTTAATTGTGTTCATCTTCAGGTATCTCAACATCAGAGCTAAAGAATTACCACTTTCTAGAGGCATAGTTTCAGTAAGTAGGTGATACATATTCTATGTATCTAAACACTTACGTGTTCATTCCTTTAAAAAAATGGAAGGATGCCATGGCTTCATGTCTTCACCCAATATTCACGTGAAATAACCTCTGAAGAATGCAGGAGCTGAGTGCCAGTGCAGTTTGCATTGTCTCCTAATACAAATTTCCCTGGGAATTCCATAGGGAAACATGGAAATCTTTTAGAACACTAATTTGTACGCCCAGGATCTTACAATTCTTTAAGAAGGGTATCTTTAAGTAGAGTGCCATAGCAGCTTGAGGTGCAGGATATGAGAACCATCGCACTGCAGGTTAGAACAGGGCCACCATTTGTCTGGCAGCAAATTTGACTTTTCAAGCGACGGTACCTCTGTTGGCGAGCAGAGTGCTGCCTACTGAACCGCAAATAAAATAAGCACCTACACCAGAAACAGCACAAGGCTGCTGACAGGATTAATGTCTTCTGTATCCCTTCACTCTTCCTAAGAACAAAAGCTAAACTTTTCAATCTCAACTGGCAGTAGTTTTTTGTACCCATTTGGTATTTTGTTGCAAGTCAAGAGGGAAAGTTATAAGGAATCTATTAAAAAGTTACAATGATCTATTAAATAAATAGGTCATTATAGTTGATACTATGACCTATATGCATCTTTTATATCTTTCAGTACTCTGGATATCTGAAAAATCACAGCCAGCAACTATCTGGAGCCAAGCTCTATCTTCATAGTTAGTTTCCAGGAAATGTAGGGGTGGGTTTGGTTTGGTGGGTTTTTTTGTTTTTTTGTTTTTTTTTTTGTAGTAACTTGTCAACAATGGTGCTACAGTTACACACATGCAATATCATTTTCACAGAACAGAGACACTAACACATCATTTTCTTCCCTCCTTTGTAGCCTTCCCCTTATGGTAGCTATTTTCTAATTCTGTCTTTTCATATTTAGATATAAAATGCAAGCTCCACAAAAGAAGCATTCTTCACAAATAGCCCCTACATAAAAAAATCCACACGTACTTGTTTCAGTCTCAAACAAATCCATATATACTTGTTTCAGTCCCATTTTTCATTACACAGAAAATTCAAACATGTACGTATCTGTGTAACTAGTAACATTTTCCACAGTCCAGAAGGAGAGAACTATTCCCTCCCACCCAGACAACTGAAAATACTGCTGCTTCAGTGAGAAAACTGAAAAGTGAACTGCATTACCAAGTAACAGTAAGTAAAGCCAAACATGCTTGTTATAGTAACTATAAATTGCAGCCATTGCAGACAGTAAGTAAATTCTTTAGGACTACAGGAAAAAAAAATGTTTAAAGTTGCAGCGAAAACTATAAACTTTATTTCCACATTTTCCAGTGTTTCAAACCAGATAAGATTTTTGCTGAGGTTTTGACACTGTCAAATCAGACAGATTAGACAGAGGTTTTACTACAAGCTGATATTTCTAAGAACCACACTCGCAGATTATTGCTACAAGACCCGCAGCAGAAGACCAGAAAAGCTGCTAGCTGAAGGCCTAGAACATAAAGACACTTAAGCCATCATAAGTTTAACCAAGTTAAGTGCCCTTGAATACACCAGGTTCTCCAGGCACAGGAAACAGCAGCTTCTTGTTTACGCGTCAATTTTCTCCAGAGTAAAGTAATTCCCGTTCAAGGAAAGGAAATAAGCTCAGGGGCTAGATCAGCTAGAAGTGCTTCCTGTATTCAAGGTGCCAAAACAAAGCAAGTGAAAAGGGAACTGTTGACAACAATGTAAAAATACAGTGATGGAACACCTGAAAGTTAAATCAGAGGTTTTCCCCCTTTTGTTTTAGGTCCAAACTTCCAAAGGACTGATTCCAGAGAACTTGCTGTCAAATCCTGGAGCCAGAAAGAAAATTTGCCTCTAATTCCATTGTTTTGTCAGAAAACAATCAGCTTGCCAGCATGCAATTTCTCTAAGTGAAGGAAATTCAGGAACTAAACACAAACCAGTCAGGGATGCTTTCACTGCCAGTAGTAAGTGAACTCTCAGCAACAGCAAGCAAGAAAGTAGCTCAAAAATACGTGAGTCTTCTCTGGTCTCTAACCAGCCATTTTCTTCTCGTGTTCTCAATCACGATTTAAAGTTTGTCTTGCCTTTTACACTGTCTACCGTTTGTGAAAATTTCACGAGGATCAGTCTGTCAAAGCATCAGACTGTTGTTCATGGGCCAAATCTGTTCTAAGGAAAACCTGAAATAACGGCTGAACCAAGCAGAATCATCCCTACAATGGGAACAGGGCTACTATTCCTAAAAGGATAGTCAGCATCTTATACATCTGACTCAATTTTAAATGCTCTGAACAGGGGAATTTAGCTTCTAGGTACTTACGACATACTCCCCTCTGGAAATACCTTCCATATTTTACTACCTCTAGGGCTGAACGCTGCCTTGTGTGAACACTCACCTCAGTACGATGGGACTGAAAACAGCAGCCTGCTACACGGCAGAGACTGCTTCATGCACGGCTATAGCTGAGGCAATAGAACAGATGAATTTTCAGTCAAGGAGCATCTGCTCATTCACCGACTCTGAATTATCTAAGGTATACAGGTAACAGTGGAAATCAGCATTTTCTATCCTCCAACTAACAGAAAACGTTGGGATCGTTACTAAGCTTGGGAACTGTACAGGAAGACAAGGGACAAAGTATGGTCCATATTCCAAATGAACCTACTCTAGTTTTTTCTTTTAAATATTCATAGCGACAAACATTATTTTCTCAGTTATACAAAAAAACCTGCAAAATAATATAAGCTGTTAGAGAGGACCGTAATTTTCTAGTAGGATACTTTGAAAACTAATTATCATAATGCAGTTGAATTTCTACCTGATGTTATGACTCCAGAGATCTTGAAAATTACAGGAGGGGTGGATGGCAAGGTAGAAGAAGAACGCAGAGTAATCCTTCCATCCCGAGTCTCTTGTGGAAGACATCTGTCAGTGAACTGAAACTGCAGAGGTATTCTGCTGTGCACACGAGCTAATTCAATATGAACTTTTGCACACGCTGCGGAGAGGTTTGAGATGGAGCACCACTAGCGCAGGCAGCCTGGATGCTGCTGGTCAGAAGAATCCAGCCCTCCCTGCATGCATCAAATTCCACACAAAAGCCTACACACAGGTTCACTTACAGCAGGGAGCCTCTCAAGTGGATTTGTTTCAGGTTTATGAAATGTAGCATCTTGACATTCTGATTACATTTGTGTTGCAAGTTTAAACTTCCTAGGATTTAGAGAAGTAGGACTACACAGGAAAACTTTTTCCACCTCTGGAGATGAAGGCCTGACGTTGTTAAGATAGTTTTAATTTAAAAAACCTCTACCAATTCCAGAGACACCTAGCTTTCAAAAGGCAAGATGTTAAGGAGCAACGGGTGCCAGTGGGCACTGAACACCCCACCCGTGTCTCTGCAGGCAGGAGATCACAGCCATTAAAACAGAAGGCGAAAATGGATTGAAGTTAACTTTATTCCAAAATACGTATAATTTACAGGACTAAGTGCTTCATTTGTGAACAAAACATTTCAATACTTGTGAATAACTTACTAGTAGCTTTGTGTAACACTCCAGTTTCCAACAGAGGGAAATACTAAACAGTATTTTGGCACAAGGTTTTCTCTGCATGCATTACTTAGAAGTTTCACAATTACTAGGACAACATTCCTTCTTTGGGATTGTCTTTTGTAAAACAGGTCTAAGAAATGAATGCTTGCTTTTCTCTGCTCATTGCAAGTGTACTGGCTTAAATAGTAAGAACTAAACATGGACATTCTTCGAAAACTAAATTTTCCCACTAGATCAAAATCCCACCAGTGATGAGAAGAAAAATATTTTAAAGACAATTTCTCAGCCTTATTGAGATTAACTCACACATGCTTTGGGAATGAGACTTAAATTGGATGCTAATCAGGTGTTGAATTCTGTAAGCTGAAAAAAATATGGCTATCTTTCATATCTAGCTTTATCATAGATGCACTTGCAAATATCTGTAGATGGAAGTATTGTCAATCTAGCTCTGCATGCAAGTGCTTGAAGCATGCATGTAAAGCGCTAGTTGTTGTGAAACGCACAGTTTACATCATCACAAGTCATCTATTATATCCCATTGCTAGCTATGGTGAAGATACTGCTGTAAAGCCAGTACGTGAAAAAGAATCAGAAGTAAAGGACTTCTGGTTTTTAACTCAGGAGTGCCTTCAGGAGTTTCCACTGTTTCAGGCTGTCCAATTACATTTTCAGTGAAGTGGAAGAGTCACGTACATGAACACAAACATACCCTCACCCTGACTGCAAGGCAATGCAGAGTTGAATGCTGTAGTTCCTCGATTCTGTTCATTGCACAGCAATGGTGTTTTAAACAAGAAAATTCAGTCATGCTCTAAGCAGCAAATCCTTCTAGCACACATTTAAATTCACATCAACTGTTAAAAAACAACAAAAGAAACAGAAGATGCATGTTTGCACCATGCATTGAAACTTGCTACCATTAAACAACCCTATCTTCATAGTGTTCATACAGTTGTTGATGGAAGCCTGTTTACAGTAGGCCTGTTCTACCAGGAACTCAAGCATAGCAGCACCTTAACCCAAACATGAATGAAGAAAGCTTGCGAGGCCCAGAATGTTAACAACGCTTTGGTGTGAATGTATTTGGAACACTAAATTGTACATTAAGATCATGTTTAAAAAACCAACACATCAGAAATACATTAAAGCAAAGGAAACTGTACAACCTTAATGATAAAGGCCAATACATTTGGTTCACCTCTGAGCTGTCATTTCAGTAACTTTTGCAAGTTGAGCACACTACATTGATTCAGTATGTATGAGTCCTATTGTCTTACCCTATATTTGAGAGGCTATTAAAAAAACCCCTAACGCCCTAAGATCCCAATCCTGCCAACACACCTCTACCCAGCCTCACAGAAAAAACAATTCAGAACCAACTAAGCATGTGTTAGCAGGACAAGGATTTAAAACTGTGGAAGGCTTTCTTTCTTTTGTTGCATCCACACAACCAAGGTACATATGACAAACAAGGAAATTCAGCCTTTTGTTTTCAACAGAAAAAATGACTGCACGTGCATCTTGGGATAGTAATTTGTACGGCGTGTTAGTTACATACATTATTTTTTACAGACAGTGATTGAATTGTTCAAAACTAAATGAGGTTTCACCAGGCTTGTTTTACAGCTGTTTAATTTACAGCTGCAAGTGTGTATATATATCTATATGTATGCAATTTTGTCCCCCCCCGACTTCATATCCTTTGGAAGTTAAAATTTTCTAGACACAAGCAGCTTTGCATAGCTAAGAATGCGTAGTGTAAGTAAACTGACTATAAACTACGAATTTCTCTAGGCAGACATGAAGAACTGGGGGAGGATTCCCTCCCTGCCCAAAGCAGAAAGAAGTATTTACAAGCATATTAGTGGAGATGGATGCAAATAAAGCCAAAAGAAGAAACATATATCTACTGTCATACAGTGATGCATTGTGACAAACAAACATGGAAGGCAACAAGACAGACCTCTCATTTTTCAGCTGTTTTGTCCTCATACAACCTGTGTCCCAAATTTGCTATGTTTCTTTGATTTTTTTATATACTAAAGAAAAGCTCAAGTGAAACTACACAAGTGCAAATTAAATTTTAGAGTAGCATTACACAGGTATCCAGATCAAGATCCAGCAATCACAGTGTACCAGAATTAAGCAGGAAACACAAAGAGTAATACAAGTAACATTAGTATAACTTCCAGATAAGAATTTGTGCTAAGAGGCTACAGAGAATCTGGTGTTACTTTCTGTACAACAGTTCAAATGGCATTAGGGGATACAAAGAGAATAAGCAAAGTAGTAAGTCACTGCTGACCAATACTTACGAGAGACAGTGCCTTGAAAATCAAATCAGAGACAAACTGCAGAAAAAGGGAGATAAGTGTCATTTTAGTACTACCAAGACATAGTTCTGACTGAAGTTTATTTTTAGAACAACAGCCAAAACAGAAAAGTAGCCATTTTGAAGAACTTGTTCATATACAAAGAATTTGTACTATTCAGCAACAGTATTTCAGCTCAGGTTTCATTAGGTTTACCGTTGGACTCAGCAAACCGTGAAGTCTGGGTGCAGTCTTCACATTTTCACAAAAATACTTAATAAATCCAAAGTGAGTGACATATGCCAGCAACACAGGATCCAAACCTGTCTCTGACTTCTATGAATAATTTATGGGAACCAAATTTGTGAAGAAACAAGTTAATTCTGGTCAGAATGAGCCACTTCACGAAGACAATGCAGACATATTTAGTACTTTTTAATACTGTACTTTCACTAAATAATTTCATGTGGTAGTACTGTGTTGACCTAATCAAAGTTCAAACTATTTTAAACCCATAGGATGAGGGAAAGGAATGGTATTTGCATGTTATAATAAAACACACAAAGCTCATAAATATTCTTAGTTACAAAGTACAGTAAATGAGTTACGATTACATTGTAAGATTGCATCCACACAAACTAGTTTTTTTCTGATAGTCACTGATGCAAAGAGCTTTGGCTTACACCATGAGAATGTGGCAATTGTCATTCGGATTTGTAAACCAGTTTCAAAGTTCTTTAAATGCTAGCTGGTCTCTCAGAGGATTACAATTCAAAGCCTTCTGTAATTCTTCTCCTTATTACCTACGAAAAAATGACTGACTTTCTAAATTCAGAGGTCATGAACAGTTTCTCACTTTTGCATTCTGTAACTGTGGAAAACGCAGTCTTCCCCAACCAGATCTATAGTAACTGCTTCTCTTCCATGCACCAGTAAACTTGCACATGGGAAACACAGAAGCCTATGTATGAAGAAATGTTCTCTGGTATTCCAGCCAGGGGGAAGAAAGGAGAAGGAAAAACACTTTACAACCTGAAGATGCAATATTACTAGAAAAGTATTGCAATAGAGTAAGTTAACCTAATTTTGTCATTTATCTTATTTCCCAATCTCAAAGTAGGCAGGTAAATACAAATGAGTCCTATCTTCAGAATAAACAGAATGACAAGCGATGCCTTCCTTTTCTTAATATATCCCAACCTTAAGATCAGAACTCTAGGCATTGTGAAAACTGGGGGGGCTTTCCCCAAAGCAGAATTACTGTACTCCTGGGGGGAACTGCAAGATTCCTTTCTTCAGCCAAAGACCAGAAGAACTCGCACTTACAAATGCTGAAGAATTAAAACAGGCAACGCAGCTGTGGTTTCAGGAGTTTTTCAGGAGGAAAATAAAAGTTTCAGGGTTAATCTAAAGAGATTATTTCCAGTAAAAGTAGAGACACTTACTGTATTATTGCATTAACTATGGCAATTTAAGAGTGGTAGAAGACAAAAGAAAAAAAAAGGTATTGCTCATTTTCAAAAAAACAAGCTTGCTGCAATGGATGAGTAACTTCACTCCCACATCCTTGAGCTGAGGATACGAAGCACGAAGCATAGTGAGTCTTCAAAAGCTAAGGCTTGGACATACATTTATTGGTGGGCTGCCTAGCAAACACGCAGCCAATGCCTCCCTCTCACAGTGGAGAAGGAAAGTCTATTACAGGCCCAGGAACTTGACATGAAGAGGTTTTCCTTTTCATTTAAGGTAACAGAAACTAAAACCTGTCCAGGACAAAACCAGAGGCCTATATTATGCAGGCTATTATAGTAAGAGATAAAAATTAGCTAAGGCCAAATTCCAACATACATTCACAACTGGCTTAATTTTTTTTTTTCCCATGCAAATGAAAAATAATGCAAACAATGGTATGAGGGGCAAGATGAACATTAAACAAAATTCCAAGAGGTCACACATTTCCTCTCAGAAAAATCGGTTTGAATTTGACTATATTCAGAAAAAACTCTCTGAAAGCTGCAGGAACTGAGGGCTGCAGATCAATATGCAAAAGCAAAATACAGTTGTTCTGAAAGGGCTTGTGAGCTGATCTCCCCGCTCTGTTGTATGGGTTCCAATTGGTTTTGGAAGCGGGAAGTCCAAAACCAGGAGTCCGGGTGAGTAAGTATCTGAGAGAATTTAATATCCCGTTTCTCAAGATTTTCTGTCAAGGTAGCAGATGTATAAACCACTGTAACATTTCTCAACTTATATCTTAATAAAGCTAGGAGAATTTTAGTGAAAACTAGTCCAGTCTTTCAGGCACACACATTGTAGTATTTGCATCTTAAAAATAATTTAAGCAAATCCCTCCCGAAGACTCTAAAGATGTTAGTCCCGTTTATTACACTAGCTAAAAGGGCGACATGCTCATTTTCCTATAATTACGTATTCCAAATGGTTTTCCGACCCTTCAAAGGGCATCAGTGACACCCAGGGAAAAAAAATAAAAAGGTACTGCTGTCTACATATTTTTTGATAATATACTCAACAATTCAAGAGTCTGTGTCCAGTGTGTTGGACAGGTATTTGGAAAATGCCACCTTATGCAGGAGAAAGCTGTGAAGGCATAAAGGAAGACCATACGGCTTACTATGTTCATGCCAGATTTAAAATTCAAGCTACTAAAAAAAGTAAACCGAAGTAGCTTACACTAACAGAATCCTCCCCCGTAAGTTCAGGGAAGCATCTGAACCGGACAGGTCAGGGCTTTGGTTCAGCACCCTGGAACTCTATACATAAGCCAGGAACAGAGAGGCATATACACAGGACAACTTAAAAAGTTCTGTTTAAATGAAAGCAGTATCAGCTTTGTAAAGAAGTTTGAGGAAAAAACATAGGCACCACAATTTTTTTTAAGGTTCAAATGTACATTAACATGTTACAGCCCCCCCTTCCCCCATTTATACACACACAGTTTATGTAAAGTTACATATTCAATAGAGTACCTGCAGCAGGAGAAGTCTCTTAGGCCAACTGCTCACAATAACTACATTCAGTAACGCAAAGTGAATAACTTGGTCAAGCCATCTCTCCCACCCCAATAATTTAATTTCAAACCACAGGAAAGTTATATTATGAAGTACTCAATGGTTGGGCTTGCCAGAGCTCTGAAACAAGGAGCACAGCTCTTCACAGGTCTGTGTTTCTACTGAACTGAACTGGGACTCCATTGTATTCCAGGCTAAGTCAGCCAGAAGGAAGTCGTCCATTGCTGTCTGTGTCTCATTGCTGGTGAGGAATAAACTCCCTAGGTTCTCAAAGCAGCTATCCATAGTCTGTGTTTCAGCGCTACTGAGCTGGACTTTGCTTTCAATATTTTGAGTAGGGCTATTTTTAGTAGCCAGATACACTTCTGTCTGGGTTTCTGTATCAGATGAGTCCGTACTCATGGAGAAACTAGACTGCTTCAGAATACTCCCTAAAGGCAGATGGGTATTACTGTCCAAAAAAAAATTCAAGTCTGTCTGTGTCTGTGTATCAAACATCTCCAAACCTAAGAAGTTAGAATTTCCTCGGCAGCTATACGATTGAGTGGCGCTATCTGAAAATAAGAAATCAGTCTGAGTTTCAATGTCCAGCGACTCCAAAACTGGCTCAGAGTTTAGGGTACCAAGCTCACTCTCCTCAGTCTGAGTTTGGATATTGGATGCTGAAAAGAACTCTTCAATATCAAAGTCTATTCCTGTGCTCTGTGATGGACCGGGTGGCAGATGCGTGTCAGCATTAGAACTGGTCTCAGACAAAAGGCCACGATTATCCAGTGCCTGGCCAGACATGTTTCCTGAAAAGATGTTCTCCAGATCACTTAGTAGGTCCATCGTCTGGGTTTGATTATCCATCGTATTTTGAGGTGGAAGTATATTAGTCTGTGTATTGAAGCCAATAAGGGATTCAGACTTCACCGTATCTTGATTCAGGCTCTTGCAATTACTCCTTTGCAGCAAGGTTTGATCAATATTTGCAGGCATTAAGTTGTTCTCTGGAAGTTCAATGTGAGTAGAAACATTATATGATGAATGAACGTTGTCAAAGATGTCACTGCACATTACAGCCTGGTCCATTTGCACTCTTCCATCAACAGTGTCCTCTGTCCTCCCAGTCTGAGTCTCCCTAGAAATGCCACTCGCTGGAAAACAAACCTGACTAAAAGCATCAGTCTGAGCAGCTATGGATGAAGTCAGTTTGGAAGCAGGCAGCAGCGTCTGTGTTTGTACACTGATGGGTAATGAAACCTGTGAGCTGAATGAAAGATCAGTCTGAGAGCAAGAGGATACAGAAGAACTGGGAGTCCAGGCTGCAGCTGGTACAAAGTTCTGTGAAATATAAGATAAGTCCGTCTGTATATTTATCGAAGAAATTTTATTCTTGTGACAAGCATTCCCCAGCTCTTGCCCTGTGTCATTCAGTGTAACCTTATCCAACTCAACTTGTACACCAGTACTTACCGGTTCGTGATCACCAGAATTTGTCACTTTTGAAACAGGCATACTATCTTTAAATACAAGTGTTTCTGCCTCCAGTGCTGGAATCAGAATTCCTATAGACTGAGGCAGTAAATGAACAGTACTTACAACTGGACCTTGGTTATCAACAGCCACTACAGCAGGTTTGACCGAAGAGTCTGTTGCAGATACGTATACAGGCAAGTGAGCAAGCTGCATCACTGGGAGTTTAACCAAAGCCACCCTGGGCTTTGGTAAAAGCATCTTCGGTGTACCTTTTGGCTGCATTTGGTTTGTCAAGTTAGAGCTGCAGGAGCCTTCAAGAGAGGCCACTAGTTTCACTTCAGAGGACTCCAGTTCCTGAGTGCCAGGATTGTTATTGTGTGTATTGATGAATGCTTCATTTGCTTTCTCTGCCAACTGTTGATTATGTACGGAGGTTTCCATTTTCCTTTTCTTACTAGGAGGATCCCTGTGAACATGAGATCAATAATTTATACTCCTTTCAAGCACAAAGCATCTCCCTTCCATTCTTTCGAGTCATTGCATTGAAAATATAAACTGAAGTCACAGATGAAGTTGGATATGAGAAGACAACTAATCCTGATTAAAAACATAAACTGACTCCAGGAACATCAGTTTTGTAAAATTTCACTCCTCACGCTCCCATTTAAAGAAGAACACAATGTTACCTCTTTTATGGAGACCTATTTCTAAACAGAGGTGGAAGTTTAGATGGTTTCTTCCCTCTCGTACATTAGGCACCCTGATTTGAAGATGTTTAATTTGTTACTTTGATGCTAACTGAGACTGAGCATTGAAGGGACAGTGCTCTTAAAATTACCATGCAGGTAAAGGTCTCTCATGGAAACTGAAGATACAATTTGCACTCCTTCACACAAAACTTAATTTTGCAGCAGTTTAATCTCCAAGACAGATGGGCTAGGCCTCAGGAAACAGATTGCCCTTTATGAAATACATGTACACGTTAAGACAACTATAAATCTAAACATGCATACATAGGCGTTAAAAAAAAAATAATAATGCACTAATACTTGCAAAGACAGCTAGACTATAAAAGAAAATAAACTGAACTGCATTCCACACCACAGCTACCAGCTATAAACATTTTCAAATCATCTCTGCTTTCACAGAACTGTAAAAGCAGATGCAAAAGAACCACAAGCATTTATGCCATGCAGTGCAGTGTCATCAGTACGTTTTATTTTACACATGGAGAAACCTGATCTTATTGATTAGACAATCATCACCAAAACAGAAACTACTAAAAGCAACAAAGCAAAGAAACTGCAAACTGCTTTACAGCTAAAACAATGTGAACTTATTTCCCATTTAATCTACAGAAAGGAGACAAAATGCCAGTACATGGGAGACAGAGGACTTGGTGAGAATTTAAGTACCAATACTTAACGGCTTCACTTTTACCTGTGTTCTGCAGGAATTTCATGGCCAGTTCTGTAAATATGAGACAGTAATGCTGTTCTGCTGGCGTAAGGGCACCCACAAGTACACTGGAAAGTCTTGCCACAGACCTCTATATGCCGTTTCAAGTACCATTCTGTACCATATGAGTTACTACATTTATCACATTTGTGCTTCTTTTCAGCATGCATTTTCATAAAGTGCTAGAATACACAATGAAAAGTAAACATTAGCCTTCAGCTAAGATTAAAAAAAACAGAATATCATGTTTTGGGAGACATTAACACTTGCATTTTTCTATCTGTTAAATAGGATTGAAGAGCAGAATTAAAAATTTTAAGTCTCATTAGGAATAAGTTACAAGCTTAAAGAAATCAACAGAATTCAAAGTTTGCAAATCTGCTTGTGCTATGTGCATCTTAAAACAAAGATTATAATAAACATTCATGTGCCCTAATGCTATTGGAGGTTTCCTATGGACATTAATAAATCTATAGACAAATCTTGCCAGAGTGTAGTAAGTACATGTTGCAACATGTCACACTCCTGAAGATCTACAACTAAGCAAACAGTCTCAAGTCAAACAGGTCAACTTCAGAGCAAACATCAGAATTTTTCCTTTTCATTTACAGCACCAAGTGCTAGCCACTCAACCTCTATGGCCTTCCCACCTTATCACAGGTAACCCACAGCAGCCGAGTGCTTTGTTTACTCACTCATGCAGAAACAATTCTCACATGCTTTCTTAAATAGGTAACCAGTAAGCAAATGCCTTTTGAGACTAGAGCAGAGAAAACCTCTTAATTCTTCACCAGCTGAAAAAGTAGTTTAAAAGCATCAGTCACATATGAAGCCTTTACTGGTTGCTACTGTGATTCTCCCCACCCCTTTGATCTTTGTCCATCTTTTTAATTTCTGGAGAGGGGCTGTCTTCTAGTTTAGCAGAACACACTGGTATCTGCTTGATCAAAAGGTTCAAGTCCTCTAACATCAACATGCAAATTCATTAACCGTATGCCTACGTGGAGTTTCCGCATACAATTCTTCAACTTCTGGATATATGCTGAGAGGCTTTGCTCATATCTGAATGCAAAAGTGTACACTTTCTGGAGTAGAGACAGTCAGGACTAAATCAGTATGAAAATGATACTTTAGGAAATAGGAATACCTGTTTTACAAGAGAAAATTGGGAAAATGGTCTGTTTGGTCCTCTAGGGCAGCCTTCAATAGGACAGCAGTAGAATTTCTGTGATGTTTTCAAACCCTTCCTTATTGGCGCATTACGTTTTCCATCCTGAAAAAGAACCAGTTGAGAAGCTAATTCCACAGGTTTGCCTATTAAAGACAACAACCAGAACAGACGCCAACTCTGGCTCACTGAGTTTACGCACCTCAATGAGTTGAAGGCACTTTCTTAAGTGATTTTAAAGTTCAAATGGAGTTTTTCACCTATGTGGATGCTACTTTGCAAACATACCATGAAAATTACCAAGTGAAATTACAGCAAGCTCTGCAGAGTAGTGGTACTGTACTATTTACTTTTACCAAGATACTTGCTGCCCCAAGCCAAATACAACTGCCTTTTGTGTTACTTGAGCCCAAAAGCTTTCCCTACAGATACTTCACTACACTGCCAATTCAATGTGGTTTTACTCGTTAGTAGCAGAATCTACTTGGAGGTCCATTAAAATTAGTCATACGCTGTGTAACACAACACTTTTCTGATGTTGGAATTCAGTTGGCACTATTTAGATTTTACTTGGGAATCTACCTGTAATTAAAGGAAAGACACCAAGCTCACTCTGTCACTTAATTCAGATCACAAACCAAACCTCAGTTAAGCCTATGAAACTAACAACTGGTATGCCAATCCTGAACCTCCAGACATCAAACAACTGGTATAGCTGTGCTTTCCGCGTGATCTGCCTCACTGACCATCACATGCACACAACAGAACAAAGCAACATAAGTTACTCAGAGGACCTCAAAAAAACCTATGAACAGGACGCACAAGTGGGATTGTCTGGATTGTTCCACCACACAGAACCTATTCCTATTGAGGACACAGACATAGAAACCACAGGATGTATCCCTCCAGACACATCCTATCTGAAAGAGTCTCAGTGGAAACATCAGGCACCTGTGTCCAAGTAAAAACTTAAAAGTAAACTATTAAAAACGTGATGCTGAGAGTAGCTGTGAGTCTCCTTACATCCTGAGACTGAGTAAGAGGCCAACCCAGTCCCCAGAGCCAGCTACTGTAGCCCCAATGACATCCCCAAGATGATTATTCAGGGAAGAATTAACAGAGCATGCCCTGTTTGAGCTCTGCACCCGATTTTCCTTACCATGACAACAGTGACAGTAAGCACAGTAAGTGGGAGAATTTTGATTTTACACCAGTCACTCCCTAACTACCTTCTTCAGGCATATTTCCAGCTACTGCGTGTTTACGCAGGTTAGACCAAACATAAAGAATTCACAAAGTGCAACAGTTGTCCTGTGTGAAGCAAACAGAAAGTAGGTACGGCAGCTGCCAGAACACAAAGGGGTTCACTGCTCACACCCCTACTTCTTACCTAGCTACAGTTCGCCACGCTTCAGGAATACCATGAAGCAGATGAATAGGACATTTCAATGCTTTTGTTTTTCCTCAAATAGTCTCTCAATCTAAGATACTATGTGTAAAATGTAACCCCTTCAAGCAGTATTTCAAGTTATATTTCCACACGCTCAACACTGCTACTTGTTGACAATGCCACAAATTCGTTGTTCATGACCCATCATGCTCAAAGAAACCAAGTTCAGAGCCTCTGAACCAAAATCACCAGCCGCTATTTCATCAAGAAAACCTAGAATAATTCTCTAAAAAGTGAGTTTTCATGTAATGTTTTAACCTTCTAAGCATTTTTATGTGCAGCAGTTTTTCCCATGGACAAACCATTTCATAAACAGGCCTGTTTTATCTCTGCTGAATAACCACGGTCCTAGAGCCACTGCCCAAAACAGGAACATGACTCAAAAGAAATCCAGTTGTTCCAGCCCCACTACCCCCAATTACACTTTTTAACCCTGAGTTCACCCAGAAACACTCTGACCAGATACCAGTCTCAAAGTCTTCAGAAGAAAAAAAGATCTGCCTTTGAGTCAAAACTATGTTTGGTTTCTCCCACTGGAGACTAAATCAGTACGTGTAGTAAGAGGCAATTGGCGTTAATGTCTCCCAACGAAGGAGTTCGCCAAAGTGTGTTATATTTAAATGGCACCACCCAAGAAACGACAGGGTAATACGGGAAATAGGTTCAGGCACCTAACAGGTAAACCACAGACAGGTTATTTAAAACTACTGAAGTATGAACGTGTAGAACAACACCAAGTGTTTAAAAGCTATATAAACATGAGTAAGATGCTTTTTTAACAGGTGGAACATAGACTTTGGAGGCACAGATCACAATAAATTTGTTGTGACAAGTTGAGAGATACTCTAAACATGTAAGTGTAACCCTATCCAGACAGTAATCTTGTTCTGACCATCTTCAAAGTCCTCCTGGCTCCAAATGGTTAATCTTATATCTTCTCAAAAACCGGTCTGGCCAGTCATATTTCAGATGCTCTCACAAGTCCTTTCCTTGTATATCTGATTTTACTTCCCGTATTTCTGCAATACCCACCCACCAAAATTATTGGCAGATATTTGTGCAATTAACTTCTCACAATGCAGATGCTTGTATTGTAAGGAATGCTGACATTCCGACAGGGCTTGCAGCAACACCATGGGAAATGGGAAGTAACAATACCTGCTAGTGATTTACTCAAGGTGAGCTTAATGATGTCTTGCTTTCCTACAATAGAAAGGCTTACTCCAAAGGATTAATTTAAAACATTAAATTACAGTACACTGTAGCCAGCTATGTTAAAACATTTTTTTTCAACAGAAGACCATGTATTTCTTTACTAAATAGCATGGAGAGAAGTGCATTTACTCTTACTGTAAAAAATATTGCTGTAGTGTAATACTTGCGTTTGGGTAAGCTACCCTTTCCAGTTCACCACTGATGACAGCCTCCCTGCTATCATAGGAATCCACAGAACCCTCTCTTTCACATGAACTCCTATAGCTTCATTTTTAAACTACAGAGGTCTTCCCCCTTCTCGCCATAAAATAATGCAAAGACCAAAGGATTAAAAAAAAAATCAAATCCTGATATATCAAGTGCCAGTTTATACCCACTGTTCTCATTTTTTATGGGCTTACTTAAGCTAAGGAGCCAGAAAACAAACACTTAAGTATCAACACTTCATCATATCTTGTTTTGTTAGGCCAAACAAGCCAAATTCTTCTCATTTCCCTTTGTCAGACACACTTGCCATTTATCACCCTTAACAGCCCTTTTCTACACCTCTTCTGGGTTCACTTTAGCTTATTTATTTAGATTCCTCCCCTGCAGCAGTGACAGAGAATATCCTTCTGATGTATTTTAGGATTGCCCTTCTCACAGCAGCATTACCATAAAAGCTCATATGCTATGACCAAACAGCTTTTGAAAGTGTTTCTCATCTCAGTTCCTTCTGTTACAAACCAGGACTGATCAAATCTTTTGTTATCGCTCCACAACACTACAACCTTCCACTACTGCACTTGGCTCTGTTTTTACAGGGCAATCTTGTTTTCCTATGTGGACATACTCCCACTGCAGCAACAATGACTCGCAGTTTTTGGTCTTAAAAGAACCTATTCGTGCTACTTTTGTTAATGAAAACTAACCAAGTCAACCTCCCTTCTCTTCAGCACTATTACGTTCTCTCCCTCCCCAATAGCTTCTTACTGTCCCATGTGCAAGGTCACCTCTTCACTAATTCCTCATGTTTTGCTAACACAATTTAAATTATTTTTGTCTGGGGAAATCTGTTATCTTGTAAAAGGAAATATCAATACTGAATTATTAGTCCAAGTCCATCTCTTTTTGGAGAAACAGAGTAACACACACCTAGATTTACATCTTTTTACCTTCCTATCTTTATCCTTTAATTCAGGATGCATTCTCAGCCATGCATAATACTGGAGGCATTTTATCTAAGACAGTACAGAAAAATGAGGTTCCCTCATTTTACTCTCCATTACAATGTCCTTGGAAGAAGTCAGATACTCCTGAAAACCTGCGTCCATCCATGTTTCAGTATTTGGATAAATACTAAAAGCTATCACAAGATTTAGTAATTAGCTGTATGAAATACGTTATAAACCCGCAAGGTACCAACAGTTAATAGCTATCTTGGCAACCGGTGAGAAAGCAGCACCTCCTCACCCATGGCACCCTGCACACAGGTTATATAACCCACTCGCCGCAGTCCCTGTCAGCTCGCAGCACAGGCTCACAACCGAAATGACCGCCTGCTGAACCTGAACGAATGTTTCCAACCTCTGCACCTCCACTCATACCTATGCGTGAGATACAATACATGCCAAAGCTGTTAGCACATATCAGAAAATGAAATAAAACAAAAGATAGGAAATAGCAAGTATTCTTGAGATTATTTCATTTTGTTCACCAC
The DNA here is from genome assembly GCF_023634085.1 of Falco cherrug. Lineage (NCBI taxonomy): Eukaryota > Metazoa > Chordata > Aves > Falconiformes > Falconidae > Falco > Falco cherrug. The sequence goes on along the minus strand of NC_073710.1, from coordinate 17,603,305 downwards.
CACCCACCATCCGTAACACGCTCGGTTCTGTAATTTGCCATTTCACAAAACAAGTGCGTTTATTATTTGCCTGCTGGGGCTGCATTTTCAGATTGCAGCTACGAATGCTGCACTTGAGGTTTGCCAGGAATAGGATATTCACACCCTTAGCATTACGATTTTGGAAAAAGAAAGGACATCTTTCAGAAAGGCCCACACTCAAGTATATGCTTGCTGAACCGTGGCTCTCCTCCCCCCCCAGTATATGCTGCCTTTTCTCAGGAGTACTATGCTAATGAGGGCTTGTTTCCAAAATGGCATCCATCTAGGGTTTTTTTGGCTCACAGACGTTTTTAAAAAACAAACAGAAACCCCAACATAACAGCACTCGGCGTTTGGATTACGATGGCTTGCCAACTGCTCCGGGTAGGAAATGCAGTATGTTTGCATAGCACCTCGCAAGCAGGGCTATAATGTCTTCCTGCAGAAAGAGGAGTGACAAGCAAGTGAAATAAGAGAACCTGGGCCCCAGAAAACTTTTAACTGCCATAGTTACATTTAACGCTGCTACAAACCGGGTTATTTCCCGCAAGGAATTTTAGTGGAATTCTCCACTGGGCTGGCCGGGCAGAGCGCACACGCGTGTTCACGCCTGCACCTGCACACGCTTTTCACGCGGGGAAGGTGAAAGCAGGAGACAAGGCGAAACGCCTGGGGACCCCCCGGGAGCGACGCCCTCCCCAGGCTCCGCGCCAGCGACGCCGAAGGCAGCCACCGCCTCCGCCGGCCGCCCCCGGCCCCCCCGCCCCGCCGAGCAGCAGCGGATCCCCTCACCCGCGGCTGGGGGCAGCCCCGCGGCGGGAGCAGGCCCAGGCCGCCCCTCCGGCAGCCCCCGCGGCGGGAGCAGGCCCAGGCCCCGAGCGGAAGAGGGAGCTGCGCCATTACAGAGCCCCGCAGAGCAAGGTGAGGGGCGGCGCGCCCCCTCCCCACCGCGGGGCTGAGCGGGAGGGAGGCGCCCGGCCAGTGCGGCGGGGCCGGGCTCGCCTCACCGTGCGGCGGGCCCGAGTTGGGGCGGCGGCGGTACCTGGACCGGGTGGGCCTTGCTGAGGTGCATGTTGAGGGCCGGGCTGTTGGGCAGGACCTTGCCGCAGCCGGGCACCGTGCACAAGATGTTGGTCCTCACTTGGGACAGCTCTGTCACCGAGGGCCGCACCAGCTCGCCGGCGGGCGGCAGGTCCCCCACGGGCACAGGCGCCGGCGCCGGGGGCCGCCCCAGCCCCCCGCCACGCCGCCCGGCTGCCGCCGCCGCCATGTTGCTGTCAGCTGCTCAGCCCCCCGCTTCCGGGGCGGCCGCCAATAGTCACCGCCGCTGTTGAATATGCAGCGCGCGCGCGGCGCGGCCCCGCCCCCCACGTCAACGTCCCGGCGGCAGCTGCGGCGCAGCGGGAGGGAGCCCGGGGCGGGCCGGCCGCGGCAGCGGTGGGGAGAGGGGAAAGCTGCGGCAGCGAAGGGAGAGAGGAAGGGGGAGAAAGAGAGAGAGGAGAGGAAGGAAAGAGAACAAAGGAGAAAGAGAAAAAAGGGGAAGGAAAAAAGACTGCCGGTGTAGCCGTTAGAGAGCAGACGGAGCGGGGGCATGCAACACAGCGCTGGTGTTTACCTTCTCGTACCCTCCCGCGGGTAGCGAGGGGGCTGCAGCATTTGTTATATTACATTTATTCATTGATGCAGGCTGACATTTTCTTTAGAATGACACAATTCAGAGTTGCCTGGCCAGTGAAAATAAAAACGTACCATCCCATTAACCGGAGAAGTTGCACGATAGCCACAGCTCCCGGGACATGGCTGGGGCCCCGCGTTCATGGCACAGCCCCTGCCTTCTCGCCCGCACTGTTCTGCTGCTGGTGATGAAAAAGGGCGTGCCTGCCTGCTGGCCTGGGGGTGCCACATCGTTCCTACGATCGCCTTGGCTACAGGAAGTTAAGAGATGAAATATTTATCTGAAAAAATCAGAGACACAACTTTTTGGTTGTTAAAAAGGAGATGGAGCTGGCTTTTCCCAGAAATGAGGCAGAGCAGGCAGTAGGCCAGGTACTCACAATGTTTTAGAGTATTTTGGAACTTTACCTTTATGGTAAATCATTGTCATCTCAGGCATTCAAGTTATTTAGGAGTGAGCATTAGGAAGAAAAAGTCGCAGAGTGAAACGCATGTTGGAATCCTAATGGCGCTGAAGCCTGGAAGGCTCCGTGAGGGTGTATGAGTGAGAGATGTTAAGAGCCAAATCTTAAATATCTTATCACAGAAAGTTTGCAATTGTTTCAGAATCCTAACATTAAGTACTTTGTCAAACTAACACTTAAATCATGCAGGTGGGTGTCCTAAACATGCATCACTAGCAGATAGTCCTAAACTGCAAGTTACATAAGAATATATACATTACCAATTAGTTTACCAAATCTGAAGAACTCCATTGCAAAGGTGTTGTTTGCATTAGTGAATGTTGCCATCTTGATTCTAAAATACTTACGTCCCCAAGCACAAAAAAGCAGTAATGTGCAAGGATCAAATTGCAGAAGGATCAAATCTTAATTGAAATATTCCAAAACATGGACTTCCTCAAAAGAAAATGATCACCTGTTTCACTGCATTCCTCTAAAATAAAATTTCTTAAGACATTAATACCAACAGACAGATTTTTTTTTTTTAAGTATTTGTTATCGACTGTAGCCCTTGGCAAGTAAAAACTCTGGATCTGAATTAACATCTAATAAAGTTGGATGGAAACCTTTCACTCTCAATATTCCAAGAGCCCCTTTTCCCCCGTGGCAGATGAAGATTATATTCAAAGACAGGCAAGGTAAAAACATGCCTGACCTGCAGACGGGTAGTCCCACTTATTTGAATGGGAATATTCACGTGTTCAAAACAGGGCACGTGTTTTGTTACACTGCTGAACTGGAGCTGAAACAAGGAGGCCACCTAGAATATCTTAGCAAGCCATAGCTATGATACTAAACTGAATAGCCAGAGCTGTCTTGTTATGTCTTTATTAAGCTCTAACTTCCCAGATACTATTAAAAATACAGTTAAGAGCAGTCATCACATTTACAGGTAAAATAACCATGTTCTCCATTTCTCCTGTTAAAGACTTCTGTTAACTCTTCTTGTGCTGCACCATGTTGTATATTTCTCTACGAATCTGTTTTAAATTAACGGGTCACAAAGCTTTCTGGAGAGAAAGCTTTCTTCTCTTTAATCTTGAAATAATTCCTAGCTTTGTGTGGTATACATGTAAGTAGCGGCGAAAGTGCTGCATCAGCCATACCTAGAAAGAGGCAGATAATTATAGCTTAACTCAACCAGTATTGCCTTTCATAACTGTTACAAAACTTAAAACCACAGCTTGAGCATCTGTGTACAAACCAGTAATTCTAGGAACAAACTGGTAAGTATATTTAGACAAATTTTTGTAGCGGTAACATTTTTACTCTAGTAAACAAAACTGTAAAGGTTCTCCCTTATGCAAGATACAAGCAAAATGTAAGATGACAAAAACATTAAATTGTGAATTCTTCCTCCACTTTATAGAGCTGGAACACTTACCTGCTGGTGCCAAGGATTTCAGTGATTCTAAAAGATGTGGACTAGAAAACTTGACCAGGCATCTGAATGGTTCTTTATCTAAAACATCCATTTTAGGATTACTTTTAAACATCGTCTCAAGCTGTTAACACAAAATTGAACAGGGAGTATAAGCAATGACTATAATTTATATGTTATGATTTAAACATAACATTAAAAACGTAGTATGTAATAAGACTGTATCTTATTTGTAATGTTAATATTATTCCAGCTGGAGGAATATTTTAATAAAATCAGAGGGTGCCACCATGTGGTAAGCAGTTTTCTGCTGAAAGGGGCAGCTCATTTAGTAATACTGGAAAATATGTTAAGTATCTCTTAGAATTTCCAGTATGTGTTCATCAGATAAAATCTATGCATAATCCAAGTTAAATTATGGTATTATATGCACATGAGCTTTGTATGTACTTCAAATAACCCTAGTTTCTCACATTTCAACACACTGCTGGTGTTTTTGTAATAGAGATAGACTTACAAGTTCAAATGCTTGGTTCACAGGCTGAAAGACTGAAACATGGTTTACTAGTCTGACCAAACCTCAATGCAAATTATTTCTTAAAGATACTTCTAACTAATTTATTTTAAATGTCCTCCCTAAAGTTTTTTAAAAAACTATTTCTTCAGTTTCCAATTTAGTGTTGCTACTACTACATTTAAAGCGTAAAACAAAAAAAAAAATCCCCAAGTTTGTTGCTTTTACTACCTTATATTGTGCAAATTCAAGTTGCGGTTGAGGACCATCACCAAAAACTTCCCGATTCAGTCTCTTTATTCTTTCTTTCTCACTTCTGTTTTCTTGAATTATCCTTAAATCTTCTACAGGGGGGAAAAAAGTAGGGAAGAGAAGAGAGAAAGCCAGAAAGACCAATTTGTCAGCTAATACAATACTGGTTTTCTGATCAGATTACTCCAGTGAAAATCTGAAAATATTAACTTTAAAGAATACCTCATGATCTTTTTTCATAAGCTAGTTGTCTCCATCATTTATATTTCCAGTTCTTACCAAAAAAAACCCAAAAACCCCAAGCCAATACCAAAGGAGATACTGGGCATTAAGTATTTCTGGTTTCGTAACTGTCTTCAGTGACAGTAATGGGGAAATACCTACCTCTCCTAGTGACAAACCAGTATTATGGCACCCCACCAGGATGGTTCATGTAACATGTATGTAACAGATGTACATTTCCGACTACAAATCTCATTTCATAAGCCAGCAGTAATGACACTGAAACTGCTATTTAATTTAAAATATACATACCACTTTCTGGAGCTACATTCCTTTCTTGTATAGGTTTTGGACAATAAGTTTGGAAATTCTAGATTGAGAGAATGAGAGAGAGAAAAGAAAAAAAAAGTTTTAGTTCATTCCCACTTTTAGAGGCTGTAGCTGAAAACAACTTTCCACATTTCTTTTTACTTCTTATTCTGAAAGCAAGTATTCTTCCAGTTTTTGACAATTGCTAGAACTCAGAATTCCCAGCAGTACTTTGAGAAAAGAATGCCCATCCTATGTTACATGTGTACATTTCCCTATTTACAAGTTTTACATGGATGAACAAAGTAAATACCCATTCTAATAGACTTCCACTCATTGCTCTGGGAAGCCTAGTGAAATGATGCTAAAAAATCCCAGGACTGAATTGTTCATACAATTTTAGACTGAGTTTAACCATCAGGAACAATGATAAAGAGTAGGTGGGATACCAAGTAATTACATTCCTATTGTAACGTTACCTTAATGAGAGGCTGTCCACCTCAGTAATTCAATATTACTTTAACTTGATGGTTTCTTGGAAGAAGTGAATTTCCCCCTCTGCTAGGGCCAAGAACTAGGCCTGAAACAAAAAGCAAGACTTATCTTCGGATATACTTGTGAAGTGGCTCACCTGGCTATATGTCTTAAACACAATATCTTTAAGGGAATTTAAAGAATGACTTCGAAGCTCCATTGCACAGATGTCATGGTAATTGGAAGCAACAACGAGGGCCTTTAAATAAAAATTGAAATTGATTTAACATCAGTCTTAATCATCACTGTGTTTACAATATGGAAAAAATATGGTATTTTAGACATTGAGAAGTTTTTGTTTCAAGGTAAGCAACTTCCCTTTTAACTAGCAGGACTCATGTTGAAAAAAATACCGATTAGACTGTTATTAAGTGTCAGTTAATCAGATAAGCCCTACAACCTTATCAGCTGAAAAATAAAAAAATTATAAAGTCAGATTAATAAAATAATTAAATTACTAGTACAGAAGTCTGCTAAATAAGGAAAAAAAATGCAAAGACTACCAATGGTGATCATGAGTTGACAGAAAGCTTCTTTTAAAACTAATAAATGGGATTCCCTCATGAGCTCATTCATTTAGTTCTTGAAGTTAACTGTGTTGATGGAATATTCCTTAACTTCTGAGACAATTTAACTGAATATTGCCTTGGTAAGAAATTAGAACCATTCAAGGTCAGCAAAAATCTCAATAAACTGAATTTGTTCACTATGTAGCATTCCAAAGGTCACAAAGATTGTTTTTTGCCCCATTGTTATCATGAACTAAGGGGAAAAGAAAATAATATCTAAATTAGTAAATTACATTAAGTGACAAATCTTCACCCATCCTCTTAAAAGATAACACAGTTGCAGCTCTACGTGACTGTGATGAAGTCAGGGACACAGTTTTATTCTGTACCTGGCATAGCAGAGGCAAGTTGCTCTTCAGCACTGAGGGCGAAATGAAGACATAGGGAGTCTGTGAATGGTATACAACATAGCTGGTTTTGTACTGGTTTGGTTTTGTATATGGTGTTCCCCAGGCAATTCTGATCCAGATTGCACTATCCTCATATTCTCTGAAGTTGATGGTGACCTACCAGAAAAAGAAAAGCTTCGATTTACCAGCATATTCAGGCATCTATAAAGATTATGTTATCTCTTCACCCTGTGTTCACAGGACCCAAACATATTATAGTACACTACTGCTTGAATAAGAAACAAATCCCACTAGTGTGGTCAGGATTGTAATTAAATCAGATTTCCACAGAAAAAATTATAACCTCACAAACTGGGGGCGGGGGGGAAGAAAGGGAAATCACCTTTCTAACTCCAATATGACTTTTCTTCCTGTTGGATACTCATTTTCTTCTGAAGGGTGAAAATAAAAATAGCTTATTACAAAAGCCCCTTTTTTTGGGGAAAAATATTTTGGGAAAATAACACCACAACAAAAAGGTGCCTATTTACATGGAGGGCTAGTGCCAATACTTCCAGTATGCCCAATTTTTGAGATACTAAACATTTGATCAAATTGTGATTTCAGACCTGAATGTAGTATTTATCACTGCTCACGAATACACAATCAGAAATTTGAAGATTCCCTTTCCCGTTCATGTCGATTTGCTCTCAGTTATTTCTTTTTAACTTGACTCAATCTGAGTGATTTAAAAGTTGGAAAACTTCCTTTAAAAAAACCTACACCACCAAAACTTCCTCCCTTTGACTGAAGCATATGTAGCCAAGCTTTTAGTCCAGCTAGGTCAAACCATTTAAATTGCTGGACCAACATCAATTCCCAAAGTTTTTGTGGATAAAATGAAAATATTGCAACTGTATTATAATAGTTATATAAACTGCAGCTGATTATTTGATAGTCTGATTTGTATTTGTTGCTATCCACTCTTGTCAGTGGGAATCCTTTGTGTGTCAAGAAGTGGCACAGCTAACTAGCCAGAGGCATTTTCTATTACCTTGCTTAAATGAAGCTGCTAAGCTGAAGCAAGAAAAGGTTTTTGCAGATTGCTTAGTCAGAAAGTGAGATGATCATATTTCCTTTCCGTGTTTTTCTTACCATGTTCATTTCTGTAGTCTAGAAACGGCTTCTTGCTATTGACAATGGTATTTCAGTCATTGTAATATAATGAAATACCAGGACCAAATTCTCAAATCCATCACATTTCAAGAACAGAACTAAAAGGAAATGGATACAATTTGGCTACTAATCTGAATCATAATAACTGAATTTCTTATCCTGCTTACTGGCTACATCAGTTTCTCTCTATACTCTGATTTGATTTGTTTGGGTATTGTCATTGGGTAGCAGGACAAAGCAACATCAACTTACCTAAGCAATGTGTGTGCACTCAAATAGGACAAAAATTTGATAGAAAACAAATATACTGCCTTTCTTGAAGCCAGTCATATCTTAAGGCAAACAAATTTTATTTCACTCCAGCATAATTGTAAAGTTTCTAGAAAAGATATGTAATACATTTTTCCTATTTCACATGCAGTTCCTACCATTCCCAAATGAATAATTCCATTTAATTTCTGATGTAGACTGTAAGAAAAAGAAACCTCGCTAAAGTTACAAAAAGAACCTATTGATGCCAGAGTTCTGTAACAAATTTACAATGCATTTATTCTTACATTTTTCAAGACTGACCGAAGTTGTCTCTTAAATTTTTTTTTGAGAACTTGTAAGTCAAAAGTTTCTGTTCCTCCCCCTGTCACAGAAGAAAAAAAAAAAAGAGAACTGTGTTTACAAGACCTAGATTGGAGATGTTTTTAGTTTTACTAAAACAAAATTAAGAAGAAAAGGCTGAAGTTGCATAGCCTTATACAAAAAGCTGTATATTAAATTTGATCGTCATTATTGCCATACAGAGGAAAATATTTAATTAGTAGTTACTAATTTCTAATAATTGCTTGAGAAGTTAAGAGAAAGTATTCTAAAAACATTAAACAAAACAACTCCATTGGGAAATCCATGCTAGACTATAGTTAAATGTTAAAGATCTCTCCACTGAAAAAAACATATTAGACTGTATGTGTGTTTAAATTGTACAATATGAAGCAGCACTGCAGTTAAGTTGCTGAGAACTGTGAGATTACAGCAAGGAAAGACATTTTTACCTGTTTTTCTCATCTGGTAAACACTCCACAGTCTTTTGTTTGGGTAGGTGTAGTTGTCTAAGAAAAACAGGAATTGCTCAATAACATAGTGTATTATCAAATGGTAATTGAAGGAAGAAATAATTTTACGATACTTTTATGACGTTTATTTAAAAAAATTACTTCTGATAACACAATATAATTTATTCAGCATTCTTAAACTACCAATTATAGCATACCTAGAAGCAAAATAGTGTTTTATTAAGAGATGGGAAGATTATTTGTAATGCAGTTAAACCTCAGAGATACCCTTTATTAGTTGCTTAATGTTTAAAGAAGGATTTTACCTAAAATTACCAAAACTCAGTCTAAACTCAAACTAAGGGTAGACTGCTAAAAGAAACCTTGAGATTTAAGCTATTAAATAATCAAGTTGTGAATTAATATTGGAGTTAAGAGTTCCAACTGGAGTATTTGCTGAGTTTTGCCTATGTCACTCCCTACTGGAGCACAATATTACTGATTTTAGGGTTCAGTGAATACTGGAGACAAACATCTCTCTCTATATTTGTAACTCTGTGCTGTATGTGGCTTACCAGTTTACATATATTCAGACCTCAGAAGAAGCAAACATGCTTTTGCTGATTGCGAGCTTTTGAAAATTTTTTAAAAGAGGTCAGATCTAGTAAGTTCTGTCATCTGAAATGTAATCTGTTTACACCAAATAATCCATAGCTCACTAGGGCAACTGCTGTGTAATTAATTATTGTGTTATCAAATTACTCCTAAAAAAAATAAATGTTATTTTAAGTAATTGTTTACTTACAAATTATGTCTAGGATAGCTGCTTGCTTTATGTCTGCAAAATTTTCCTAGAAAGAAGAATGTGCACGGTGAACTGCAGGTACAGAATGCTTTATCACACTGTTTAGTAAGTGAAAAATCTCAGTATTGGCGGTTTAAATTACATTGCACCTAAGTCCACAGCATGTAGGCACTCCTCAAAGACACCACACCTGGTCCCAACGTGGACACAATACAGTTTTGCAAAACCGATAACAAAAGCTATTTCAGCAAGGTTTAAGTGTGCCTCTGCAGAGGCAGCAAGAACACTGTCCTTACAGTACAAGCAGTTTGAAAGTAACATTAATGTGTATTGATGACATTATGCAACACTGGTTAGTATTTCACTGTCAGAAATTTTAACGTGCTTAGTTCCTCCTTATTTAACATTCACAGCATGAAAAAAAAATTTAAGAAACTTTATGACACTACTTGTTACAGATAAGAACGTTTCAGAAACAAATGCTATTTTAAAATATGACATTTGCTCTCTTACAAGAATAACTTCACAGTTTTTTGCCTACAGTTGGATCTACACTCCATGCAATTAATCTTCGAGTATTAAATTCAAATGAAACAATATAAAAAGCTATAGAATTTAAGAGATATCAGTAAAAACCATATCTATCTGGGTTATGATACCACAGAGAAAGACTCATGGTACATGTAAAAGATTCCTGGCACACCAAAATCAGAGTGCTCAAGTGGAAGATCAGAAAACTTTTTTTGCTTACAGTATTCAAAACAGAAGCTGCTCTGGCCAAGGAAATTTTTCAAAAATATCGAGGAAGTCGAAAAGATAGAAAATGACTGTGCTATCGTTACCCATACTAAATAGATTTAAATTAGCCCTCTGTAATGCGTGGAAATCTCCATCCATGCCTTTATTTTACAATGTAGAAATACACCCATTTTTAAAAATATTTAACACACCTTGTGCAACTTAGAGCTCAAAACACACTTTCATACTTGGTAAGGGTCAATCCTGCACTCCTATCAGCCAGGCAAAATCGATGGTATTACCAGCTCAGCTTTATATTTTCCAGACTACAAACTGCAATTTGATTCTGTGTTACGGGCAAAGAAAATTCATTTCTTCATAAGAATGGTTTTTTGATAGTGCTTCAACATGCATCCTGTATAGCACAGACAAGCAGTTCCCGAACGCAAGGATTACCTCACAGAGCTGAGCAACATCATAAGAAATGTTCTCCTTTATCTGATTGAACTTTATGGTCTGCAGCTGTTTCTCTGACAAAAAGTCCCATTCCTGCAGCACTGCCTTGATTTTATCTCGTGGGATTTTCAGTACAGTTCTTCGGATGTACTCAACAACAGTTTCATCCATGACGAAGCCACCTAAAAAGTTGAAACGTTAGAGAAAAGATCAAGGCACAGGCAGGCCCAGGAGATGCGTTCCCTTAGCAAGGCGCACAAATCTGTATCTAAGCACGACCAGCAGAAGACTGGCATTAGTCCTAAGCATAGCATTACCGCAGATCTCGGCGGGCACCAACAACAGCGCTTTGGGCACCAACAACTTAAAAGGCTTTCTACGATCGTTTTACCCCCAAGACCTCATTTCCCTCACTGACGGAGACCTGGTATGAGTTCCTGGACAGGGATAGGGCACTAGCCCTCACCCAGGACTGTTACTACCTGTCCGGGTACCTGTGAGGAGGCCACAGGGACAAACGCCAAGCGACCAACGCAGCCGAGCAGAGAGAGACCCGTAACCTACCCGCTGCAGCCGCCCACTGCCTGGCCAGGCCCGCCTATCTTCCCGCTCAACCGCCAACCACCAATCGCCGCCCGCCTTTCGAAGCGCCCAATTAGGCTCCGCGCGGTGCCTGAGCCACCCAATCGCAATGCGCTCCGCCTCCCGCCCCGCCTCCCGCCCCGCCGTGAGGGCTCTTCCCGCGGCTGCGGAGTGTGCTGAGGTCACTTCCGGCTGTTTCCGTCCCCTGCGGCACTTTCTGGCCCTGCGTGGGCGGCGTGCCTGCTGTGGTGCCTGCCTCCCTTGGCTGGGCTCGTCCTCTGGGGACTGGAGTAAGTGTGTGGGTGGCTAAGAGGGGGGCCTTGGCCGGACCCCAGCGCGCAGTGTTCTTGTTTTCTCGCTCAAAAAGAAAAGGGGGCACGTATCGGAGTCCTCCCTGCCGCCCGGCTGTGGGGCAGCCGTGCTGGACCGTGCCTGAGCTCGGTGCTGGCTTCTGGGGCTCTCTGCTCACCTTGCTGCCTTCTTCAAGCTTCAAAGAGGGGTTTTAAAGCGGCTGTTGTGAGTGGGAACAGGGGGCCCTCCCTTGTGACTGGCCTATGCTTGCTTTACCTTGTGTCTGTGTGTATCCCGTCGCTATTTTAAGAACATGGAGAAACTACAGACAGAAAGCAGTGCACGCTAGTTAAGTGGGCTTCCTCGTCTGCCTTAACTGTTGATAACGGTGTAGCACCCGATAGCGAAGCTGTATTACACCAATAGTATTCACTTTCTGCTAAGTGCGATGTGCCTTTCTTCAGGGAGGCTCGCTCAAGGGATGAGGCCCTGTCTTTTCCAACTGCGAAGTGTGATCCCCTTTCAGAAAGGAAAAAAACACTTGTACAGTAAGCCAGGCAATTCCACTAGCATTATGAGGTTTATAGTGTTCTTTGCTTCATCGGGAAATGAATGAAACTGGTGAAATGAAGCCTGGTTTGGTGGATGCTGAAGTACAAAAATAGCTTGTGCAGCTTCTGTGGGTTTGGTGACAGCACCTCATCTTCAGCGTGTGTTAACTTTTATACTGGCTGGGTCTTGTCATTCTTAGCTGTGTATGGCCATCTTCATAGATGTAGCAGGATTAGAAAGTGGTGGCTTCTGTAATCTTTTCTGATATAACGCAATATTGTGCAGTTTGACTTGCTGCATGTTATAATAAAAATACTCCACTAATTGTCCTGTAACTGCTGATGTTTGTTGTGTGAATCTGCCCTTAAATAATTGCCTGAAGGTGAAAATACCTTACTGTGCTTTACTTGATCATTGACTTTAGCCACAAATAAAACTTGAAATTATTTGAATATCAAGTTGGTGTTCGACTTGCTTTATTCATTAGGTAGGACTAACATCATCTTAACTTGCTTTACTAAGTATAACATCAGGTATGATGTAGTTTTATCGGATACTTCTTACTAAAAGTAGCAGGTGAGTGCTCATTCTGCTGCTGTGAGGGATGTTGAATTGTTGGCAGAAAGTGGTCATGTAAAAAAACCAGTTAAAATCAGGGTGAATCTTATTTACCAAGGAGGGGGTTTTATTATTATTCTTTAGATTCAGGGAAAGGAAATGTAATCTACATACTTTATATAAAAAAATTAAAAGTAGGCATAATTTACCCCTTTTTGCATTTCTTTACTATTTGCAAGTCTTCATAGATCTGTATCTAAATTATGCTGCCCCCTGTGTGATACTAGAAAACTAGTGCATAGTTTTGAAGACTGAAATTCAAGAGGTTATGACTAGATTTTATAAGAGTCAGCTAAACTTGGTTTATTAAAGTGAATTTCTAAATTTCTTGGGAACAATGGAAAGTTAGGGCACACTCTCAATGTGCCTAATCACAACCTTAAGGATAGCAGCATGGAATGCATGGAATGATGCTTTAATACCTAGATCTGGAAGACATTAATCATGTCATTGAAAGCTAGAAACAGAGCCCTTAGTTTAGAGTTCCCTAGGTTTTTGACATGGTGTTCATCAATTGTGTTCTCTCATTTCACTGAATGACTCTGAAATGAGTATCTTCTTCTGAGTATTCTAAACTGTCATCAAAAATATTTATAAATTGTGTATGAAAGATAATAGGAATTCAGAAGTTCTGCTGAAGTGACATGAATAATATCTTCAGGTAACACCATCCAGTTAGGTGTGGAGCTGAATCCTTTCTTATGCTAAAACTTTTTATAATCTGATGGAAAACATTAATGACGCGAGTAAACAAAGAGCTGTTTGGATTGTATTTTTCTTCAAAGCCAAACCGAACAATGCTATGTGACTGAAAACTTAAAACTCAAAATGTGTGGCCTTACTCAAGTTAGAGAAATGAAGTGCGATAGTAAATGTTACACATGGTGAGTACAGTGGCTTTATTGGAATGTGCGGATTTGTTTGCCCTTCCCTCTTGTTAGTGGTACCTGTCCTCATTTGCACGGTCGTGCTGCCATCTCGTGGGTACTATTTGAGAGTTTGCAGCAAATGTGTGTGTTCTGTAATACTCTGCTGGTTAAGGAGCTTAATGATTAGCAATGTAGATGCTCAGATGCAATTTTTCATCTTCAGGGTTGGTAGAAGAGGATTTGCGTTTTGCTTTAAGAAGTAATTTTTCTGAGCAATGTGTGAATTCATGTGGTTTTCTTTTTTACCATTGACTTTGGAAACTTGGGGGGGGGAAAAAGACGTCTGTGTGCAATGTTTTAAATGGAAAAATTAGCAAAACTTGGTTTAAAGAATAGTCTTCTAACATGTTTTAACGAAATATGGAAAAAAGCATATTAGGAAAACAATTATCTAGATTTAAACCTTTCTTTCGTTGTTGTCCCCCAAACATGGAAATACTAAGCATTAAGGTAATCAGTGAGACTAAAGCAACCTAATTTAGTTTTCCTTCTGCATCACCAAACTGGTTATTTCATGTTTATGGGAGATTCTGAGAGAAGAAGGAACTTTCCTAGATTCCTGACATGCTGATCTCGTGCTTCATTTGAGAAAGAAGTGGGAATGTACCAAACCCTTGACTTTTCCACGCGGCTAGGTCTTTTTGTTGCTGTTTGCCATAAGGAGGTCAGGAGAGAAACAAGCACTTTATCCCAAATTTTGGTGTCTAACAGGAATGTGAATGAAATGCATCCAGTGTTCTTGCCTGCTGTTTTGGGCAGCCTTTTGGTTTCTGCCTACTTGCTAGGTAGCTGCAGTTTTATTGTGAATTCCATAATACATGCAGGTTCCTTTTGTACATTAAAATTAAATATTTAATGTATTGAACATGTGTATAAATCACCTTTTAGATTAGGAATGAGTATCGCTTCTTGATAACTTGTATGCTGATACCTGTTGTGAAATCTAGTAATTTGATATGCATAGTGTCTAGGATTGCTTATGCAAGGAATTATCCTCTAAGTGTTATTTTTCTAAACAAAAATATTAGTATTGGAAAATTACTATCATTGTCAGGTAATTTCTAAGTTTAGGTTTTGATTTCTTTTTTTTTTTTTTTTTAATGGTTTGTGTTGTAAACTGTAAAGGTAGAACACCCCCTATTTTTCCCACTTTAAGATAAACTACACAGAACATGATACTGGAACGAGACAATTTCATAATTCTTTTTTTTCCCCTGAAGGATATCGTAGATTTAGAAACTGGTTAAGGAAGTCAAAAGATCAATCATCTTTATTCATGTCTTCGACCTTCAGAGGCTAATGGTTTATAGAATTTTGCAGTTACTTCTTAAGGCATTTCAACCAATTCATTTAGATACACATGTAGTATAATTTTTAACCAGGAAGGAAAAACAGCACAGAATTCAAAATCTCATATAAAACACATTAAAGGGCAGACCATTTTTGTGCAACCCAGTGAAATCAGTCAGTGCCTTTATGTCAAGAGTTCCTCTAAATGCTTCTTTCCAAATATTTGCTTCAGAAACTAAAGTTTGCTTAGCATTTTGTGGTCCATTTTCTTCCTAAAGCAATTCCTGTACTTTATTAATATTGTTCTTCTGCTTTACTTGCTAGTATTTCTTCTACAGAAATTGTATGCTTACCTTGACATTCTTGATACAGCGTTTCTGTTAGTAGTTTTCTCAGAGCAATTTATATTGCTTATTCCCAATGTTTTTGAGCATTCCCGCCCCCCCCCCCCCCCCCCCCCCCCCCGGTGTTTTTTCATACTTCAATTCCTTATGAGCTACCACCTATATAAAATTATGTCCATGTTGATTTAACTTCTGGTAAGATGGCAACCTGCTATCTTTATTTTAGGTTAGAATATTATTAAAAAGAAACTAAGGAAACCAATAGCTCATGCTGTCCTTTTTTCATATGTGTTTTTGTTAATTTTGGAACTCTTTTGTCTATCAGTCATTTCCCTCCCACAAAAATATTTTAGCCTTCTGTGATCATAGATCACTGTCTAATCTGACCCTCCTAAACATTAATATAATATTGAGCACTGATAACACTGTTCAGTCGTGAACTTCATGAAATTCTTAAAGGCTCTAGTTAAGCCTTCCATGACCACTGGAAGATGTTTTGTTACTTTAATCCATCATAACCTACATGAACTGAGTATTGTATCTATTACTGAACTTGAAAGATTTTAATATCGAATGTTATTTGAAAATGAATTTCAGGAGTACTGATCTATGAACTGGTGTGACTGTTAGGACTGCTGGTTGGAAAGTTCATTTGAGTTGTTAGGCTTTTAATTGATGAAATGCACTGTCACCGATTTATTTGGGGCATTGATAACTTTCATCCACTTTATCTGATAATAATTTTGTAAACAATGGCAGTGATTACTAAACTTAGTTTAGAAATAGTGATTCTTTGCTTGAAATGCTCCATTTGACTTTTTGGCCTGTATTGGTGTGCGTGCTACCTGTTCCACTAGGGCACTGGTCTTGCCTTTTTCTGTGACAGCCAGTTCAGATGACAGTTTTAGGAAGAGCGGTCAGAGGCTGAATGATGAAGAGGTTTAATAATCAGCTGGGTTCACACATGTTAAAGTAATGTGCAGTCATTGAGCGTGTCACCTTCTCAAGGGAATGCTAACTCTAGTGCTATCAAAAAAAATCTGATAAATTTAAAACATATTGACTTTGTGTGGCATGCAATCAAAAGCTGATGGCAATAACACAGCAGGGTTCTTAATCACTTTGCTGTTACAGTCGTGCTCCTGCTGTCATATTTCTAAAGGTTCATTTGTTAATTTGTTGAATGGAATGCTTAAGCAACTTGTACAGTTTCCAACTTCTGCTGTGCTAAGGGTATATGTAGTGTAATATTAGACTTCGAGATTTTTGAAAGAAATTCCTACGTGTGTTTGTAACACTGTGTGGAACATATTCTTATGCGTCTCAAGAGGCTTTTAAATCTGTTTGGATTTTTAAAATTTAGTTTGCTTGTGGGAATGTAACTCTTGTTAAGCTGAACACATGGTGGAAAATACTGGGTAAATTAGTGTACATACTTCTTCGAGCCAAATATATTATTTGAGTATTCTAGGAATAGCAGTATAGATTATAGCTGTCGGCACTGCAGCCTGAATATTGGGATTTTGCAATTGTAAAATCTCACCACTGGCTATTAGTATTTAGCTGAAGCATTGAGTCAGTGATGGTTACTTAGTACAAGTTGTAGAGGTATTTGCCTGATGTACTGCAGCTAGGATCTCTTTGGGAGGAGGGGGAATGACAAAATACTAAGTAAACAAACACAAAAAAGCATCTCTTTAATTCAGTGGCAGTATGAGTCATGCAAGTAGAATTTTGTCAAGATGAGTCCGTTTGTCCTGGTATGAACTTGACTTTTCTTCTTCCCTCCCTGGTGATCTTCCACAACAAAGATGTCATCTTGTTTCAGCCACTATCATATGACACTTTCATCCTTTTCAACAAAAGATCTTGAAAATTACTTCTGGGAATATTTTTTTTTTTTTTAAATGGGGGATAATATAAAAAAAGTATTTCTAGAGTGACGTTTGCTCCTGCCCCAGAGAACCCTGCAGAAAAGGACCTGGGTGTACTGGTGGACATGAAGTTAAAACGTGATTTAGCAGTGCACCCTTGCGGTACCAAAGGCTAACAGCACACTGGGCTGCCTTGGGAGTGTAGGTAGCAGATACGGGGAAGTTATTATTATCCTCTTCTTGGCAGTTTTGAGGCCACATCTGAAATACTGTGTTCATCTTTGGGTCCTACAGCCTAACAGAGATGATAAAAAGAGTCCAGCAAAAGGGAAACTAAGAGGGTCAGGAGGGTGGAACATCTGGCATATGCAGCAAGGTTAAGGGAGCTAGGCTGCTTTAGCGTTCAAAAGAGAAGACTCAAGGCAAACCTAAATGCTGTCTTCCACTACCTGAAGGAGGGGGGAATTCATGTAGAAGACAGGTCCACATGCTTTTTAGAGGAGCACAGTGGAAGGGCAAGAGACAACAATGTGAAGTTGCAAGAAGGGACATTCCAATTTGGCATAATTGAAAAATATCATTGCTGCTTTAAGTGATTAAGTACTGGTTTTTAAAGCATCATCAATGCTTTGGATGAGGAGGTTTTTAAACAGCATGTAGATGCCAGTTTCTGGAGTGCTGTAATGAAATATTGTGCTTCTTGTTCTGATACATCTTTGTGGAAGGCATAAAAAAAATTACATATGCTTAGCTTTATTTAAAGCTAGAAAGAAGAAAACTGAAGTAGGGAGGTGAAAAGATAATCTGCAGTTCAAAAAAGATTAATGTTACTAGAAAGTCCCTGAAAATTAAAATCCCAAATACATGCTTATGTTCATGATAGTGAAGAATATAAATTTATAGTTAACTTTTAACATTTGGGCTGTGTAGGAGAACAGACATACGCTGGTTTTATTTACTTTAACTGTACAAATATAAATTACACATATTAAGCTGTGTTTTGATCTAAAGTATTTTTTGTTAAAATAATACTGTGTGATAATATCTGAAATGGTTAACTTGAAATTTCTAATTATGTTTTCATATTTTAATGTTGGCAGGTGGAAGTTTTGTCAGATTCTTGTTCTTATACTACTAAAATTATCCCTAACTAAAGATGCATCCAGACCTGTCTCCTCATCTGCACACTGAAGAATGTAACCGAGTTATCAGTCTGCTCAAGAAGTGTCACAAAGAGGTAAGCAGTTTTAAGCAGAGAAAAGAGTGGGTGGGTTGGGGAAATGAGTGTCAGATGAATTAGTGAGAATATTATATGATCTTAGAGGAAAACCTCCTCTAGGCTGAACAGCCATGAAACGTAGCTAGTACGTTTTCACTGAAGGAGGTATCTGATGACTTTGTGTAAAATTTAGCCAGTGATTTCTTTAGGAAATAAAACATGTCTTAAAATTTCCTGTGTTGCAGCTTGGCAAGTATAGACCTATTTTAAGAACTGAAGTAACTTCTGTACCTTTTAGTACTGTGTGCCCTGCAAAAAACAACAAAATGCAACTTCAAAAGTCTTCTTTTTGTATGCTGACAGCATTGTCATATTCCAGCTGTCCACTGGTGTTACAAGCAGGTGTGTTGATGGGGGTCTGGGTATGCAGCATGCCTTACATTGAATGCTTGGAGAGCTAAATTCCTATTTGACTTCCATCTTCTTAATAGGCACCTACCCAAGGATATAAAATGCCAAATTGTCTTTGGGCTTCTTGAGGCTCTTGCTTCAAGAAGACAGAAATTTCACCACTCATTTGGAAGACCTTTTTTTTTAATTTGTGTAGTAAACTTGTAGATGTAGAAGAATCAGCCCCTGCAAGGAAAGGTATCTGCAGCATTGTTGCAATATTTTCAGTTATTTTCTCAGTTCTCTTGTATACTCTAAACAGATGTTCTGTACAGATACATGTCTGTGTAAGTGCATAAAAAGTTCAATTGGATAGTTTTCGCTGAGACAAAAAATTATTTAGATGTTGGGTATGAATGGGAAAGCAATGGTTTACATAATTTCATGCAGTCTACAATATTTTCACATCCATGTTCAGATGTGATGCTTATACTTTTTTTGTAATGCAGTTATCCATAAATTCAAAGACAAAACATATGTTAGCTTTACCATGTTGAGGAAAAATCTAGATTTTTCTTTGCAAAAGTACTACAGAAAGAAAAACAATGCTTATAGGACACAAAATGTGAGAGAAGATGTTTTGCGTGAAAGGAGGATAACAATATTTTTGCAGATTTTAAAGTAGCTAAATTAACATAAAAAATCTTGTGGTACCACACTTTCTTATGATTTCTAAATTACAACAAAGAGGGGAGCAGAGTTTTAATACTAGAATTCACTTACAATGAGTATGCTGTACTGGGTATGTCAGCAACATTTAATTGTTTTTCGTTGGCACTTGTAGAGCAGTACATTGAAATGTAAGCACGCTGGAACCTGTTGATGCCACCTCATAGGTGGGGCTCCCAATACCGTTGCCTGTCTGTTCCTATGTACTGTCTAGATTTTTTTAAACCTAAGATACAGAGTTCTTACAGAGGTTCTTACAGAGAACATCCACAAGCTTTAAAACTAAAAGATGTATTCAGTGTAAGAGTTATGCTTTTCTTCTGAGTTCTAAGATTTTAATTTGCCTAAAAATGCTTTACGTAGTTTGAGAAATTGTAGGGACTTTTATATTTTCCTTAGTTGATTTTTTTTTTGAAACAACTTTAATGTTGTGTTCAGTAGCTAGAATTGAGGTGAGAAGACTCTCCTTGTACATTAACTACGGTAGTATCAAAAGGGTTGTGAACTAAAATGACTGTCAGTTAAGAGGAGAATAAAACTTCTATAGGCAATATAAAATTAAAATCTTGGCATTAATTTCACATAATTGTGAAAAAAAAATCCAATCAGGAAAGAAAATACACTTGGATTTGTCCTGCTTTTTGGTACATATATAGTTGGGCTTTCAACGATTTGACTAGAGAATCCAGACAGACTCATTTACTACTTGAAAGTAATGGT
Source organism: Falco cherrug (assembly GCF_023634085.1). Taxonomy (NCBI): domain Eukaryota; kingdom Metazoa; phylum Chordata; class Aves; order Falconiformes; family Falconidae; genus Falco; species Falco cherrug. The sequence goes on along the minus strand of NC_073710.1, from coordinate 17,583,241 downwards.
TGACTGGGGTTTTGTGTGTTTTGGTTTTTTAATAACAATGTTACTATACAAGGCTTTTTGTTTAATGTAGCTTTTTAGACTGCCTTGAGTTTAGGAGGGAACTGGAGCTAAAAGGTGTACTTGAATTCCTTGGCAGCAAGTGATTCAGAGGAATCTGTTGCCAGTTTGACTTACGAAGGGACTAGGAGCAGCAATTATATTCTCTTGGTTTTGTTTGAAGTTGATCTTTACATGAAAAGGAGTTACTTTTGTCAGCCTTGTGCTGAACTATGTGTAAGAGGGTATCTGTGCTAGCAGTCTCAAAACAAAATGGGTGAAGATGGCTTCTTTCACACTCGGTTGAAAGGAAGCAATACCTTTTAATTTAAAATGCAAGGGCAATGTGCTGAAATACCCTTTTAAAATGGAAGTAACTGAAATCTGAAGTCGGTGATCTTAATCAGTTATCAGTGACTACCTGCTGTTTTGTTATTATGCCAAAGTGTCCTAAGAACCTTCATCTACAATTTAAATTAATATTCCTGAGGGATGAAAAGCATTATTTTTTAATTGGGTATCCTGTGTGTGCATTTTCACAAATGTTTGATTTAATTTATTTCTAATGCAGAACCTGCCCATTACATCAAGATTTCCATCTAGTGAGGAGACGTTAACAGGATTCCTATTTGACATCATTTTGATTTTTAAAATTTTTTTTAACAACTCCATTCTGGTGCCAAGTACGTGCTTTAAAGAGACTTATTTGTATAGGTGGCAGCTAAAAGAAGTGCGTATTGTCTTGCAATCCTATTACTGTAACGGGTGTAATAATTATTTTTGGGAAACGGATTCTTTTTTCCTCATCATCTGAGCCAAAAAGTTGACAGCTTAGGAATCTGGCTAAATAAACGTAGATTCAACTTACTGTATGCACTAGTAAGAGTGAGGTTAGCTTGAAATGTGAGCACTCACCTTGAAACTTAACATGAGGTATGAGAATAGAATACAAAATTAAGTCTGTATTAGCTAAAATGAAAATGCTGTAAAAGCAAGATCAGCTTGCAGTAAAGTGACCATTTATCACATGCAACTGCTTCAGAGTGTCATCTGATGCCCTTTATAAAGCAAAGACGAATAAACAAGCTAATTATAGCACTGCTATAGTTAAGTGTTTGTCATAATCTTTATTAACCCGCTCCAACTTTCAGCCATGTTCTATTGGCTGAAATCTTGTCCACTGTTTGAATTCTTGATAGTGTTCCTGTATTACATGTATAAACCCATCTAGCTAGTTCATCAGCTACAGAAGTGTGCATAGGTTTCCCTCTGAAATATGGAAGTGCCTTCATTCTCCTCTGCTTTGTTCTTCATGGTCTCTTTATTTTTTAATTAATTAGTTCTCTAAAAGATTGGTGGAATTGTCTCTGTTGATTGTATAGTTGTAAATATCTACTAAAACCTTGACTCCCTCAAATCTTCTGAATTGCTTGGATGCTCTGCTACTAGATTCTACTATGAGACTCTGGCATGGCAGCAAGCATCTCTGAGAAAGTAGTACTTTTAGAAGAATGCATTCTGAGAGCGATTTGGTGGCTGATAATATGAAATCGCTTCAGGAAATCCTGGCTAAGAGGACAGATTTTTGTGGCGAATATCATCAGGTTAACTGGGGAATGCCTTTGTAAGGACAATGCCTGCAGGTTTTCAGAAACTAAGTAACACTTATGTATGCATACAAGGCCCACAGTTAAGCTGTGTCATAAAGATGGTAAATGCATCTTAATTACTAACCTCAAGATCTGGAGAAATTTAATCCCCTGTTTTTTATACTGGTTCTAACATTTCCGTCATCTAAGCCTAGTGCCTGCATCTCTGGACCAACACCACATTCATCATGTGGTTGGGATGATGGAGCATCAAGTCCTTTGCCTCTCTAGGTCATGAAGAAATAATGAAAATGAAGCATGGAGGACATTACCTACAGGATGCCTGTAGATCTCCCTATATCTTTCTGTATCACAAACTGGAGTTCAGAATATTTAATTTTATTTTTTTTTTACATTATTGAAGCTAGCGTGAGTGAAAGTTGCAAGACTGATTCCTAGATCAGTAAAATATGTTCTACATTTAGACTTTATAGCTTCAGCTTAGGTATCCTATTTTAGTCTGGTTGTACAACATGGTGAGTACCTTCAATTTTCAGCAAGGTGGGGGTGGCTCAAAGGAGGCTTGGGAGTAGCTTTAACTTCTCTCTAGCTGCTAAGTAAAAAAGTTATAAAGCATTGTTTTTCTCAAAAAGAAAAGGAGAAGATGACTGGGATATGTTGCACAATGCAAGTGACTTCTAAGAAATTTAGAGCGTCAGAGGAAAAAGCATGTGAATTGTAAAAGTTTTTTTTCTCTCCCTAACTTATCAGCACAACATTTTGAAATTTTTTGGCCATTGCAATGATATTGACCGTGAGATGCGGAAGTGCTTAAAGAAAGAGGTAAGAAACAAATTTACTATGATTAAATGCTTAATAAAAAAAGTAGTCCATGGGATAGAAATAGTTGCTTTTTACTAAGTAGTACAAAGGAATAAATGTAAGCACATTCTGGAGTGGGCATTTGAGACCCAATTTAAACTTTTTTTTATAAATTTGTTAGGTAAAGTCTGGCTTTAACAAATACCATGATCTATTTTTGGATGTACAAAAATAGGCGAATACTCATTCTAACAAACAAATATGGCAAATAGGAACTGACACTTCACAGATTGCTTTTGATTTTTTCTTTTTTTTTTTTTCTTTTGTAGTACTATTCACACAGAATAGAATATAAAGCAGTAACAGTTCACTTCTGTGTGAGTAACACTTGTTTCTGAAGTCAGTTATACTGACTGAAACTGCTTGAGGAGTTGCTGAGTTAGGTCCAAAATGAAAATATTGATGCTTAGAACCTAACTCATTGCCATACTACATCTGCATAGAAAGAATGGAAGACTGTAGGAGTTTAAATAGATTAGGTAGCTAATGGGCACATTTTCAGAACACTAACAACTGATCTTTATGTTTGTGGTTGTCATGCCTACGTGACAGAACACGTAAATGAACTGCTCACACTCCTTTTAACTTGAAATTGTACTTAGCAATTTTGACATAAATTTCACAATCATGTCTAAAAAGGGAAACTTCTAGGGGATGATAGCCAAACAGTTTGGGACCGCTCTTCTTCCTCTGTCAGTCTGTGGAAATTATTTAATCTGCTTGTGTCAAATACCACCCTCTGCCCCGTGAAAACTGTAGCACAGATGTGTAAAATAATGAAGTTTCTTTCCATGTAATCTTGTTTTCCTTTGTTCCATTGAAGCCCCTATGTTAAAAGGAGTTCTTGATGTCTGTGTTTGTCTGCCTTCTTAATATATGGCTGCATTGATATGCCATTACTAGGAAGCCCCTGAAAGGCTGTTCAGAAGTATAGAATAAGTAAAGATGTAGCTTTTAAAGGTCCGTTGTTCTTTATGTAAAAACATGGATGGGTTATTGAAAAATTAAATATTAGCATGGGAAAAAGTTAAGCATTCTATAAATGTTAAGTAATGTTTTGGGCAATTATTTCAGTTACAAGCCAGTCAGTATAATAAGTGAAAAATTGCAAATCCTTTAAAAAATCAATCTCCTTAGCAGTTTATTACATTATATAGAGAATTGAGTATTTGTGGGTTACTTGGGTTTTATTCTTGATGCCAGTTATTAAAAAATTGAACAAATATATGTTCTAACTGAAGGCCAAGAATAATTTGCTTCTCATGAAATATATATAAAATCATGCATTGATTTTTAATTTTTCACTTTTTAGCTATGAAAAGGTTTCCTTTTCGGCTGCAGTGAAGGAAAGTTAGGCTTTTCAGGCTTTTGCTAGTGCAGGAGCATACTTGAAAGCATGGTAGTCTTCTGCATGTGTCTAAACTGTGAAGGCTTTCTTGGTTCCGTTTTACACTGGACTCCTGTCTGTTGTGTTTCTTCTCTAAACCATAAAAAATGCAAAAAAGCCTTACCCTCATTCAATCCGGATTTCCCTTTGTTCCTTTCATCTTGGTATACTACTTTATCTGTGTGTAATTAATGACCAGGATCAAAAATAGACCAAGTCTGTGATGACAAATTAATGCCTCAGAAGGCAGAGACCCTTACATAAATCAGTATCTTTTAAAAGGAAAAGAGCCTGACCTGTGCTCTAGAATAGCACCAGTGCAACGTTTTTCCTAGTTCATGTGTGAAGTGTAGCTGTCATACATAAGATGGCTGTATAATTAAGTTACTCCATAATATTAATGGAATTTTCTTTACTAGAATGTTCTAATACTCTTTAGCTTAATAACCTCAAACTTAGAAACATGTATTTTAATCAAATCAACGTTAATTTCAAAGGAAAAAGGAACCAATATATAGGTACTAACAAGAACTGAATTTGTAATGCAACAGTCAAAGATAGTTCCTGTTCCTCAGTAATAAATGCTCTCTACACTTTTAAATTTAACTTACCTGTTTAATGATAACAGCTGATCTATTAATTTCCTTATCTGTCTTCCAGTATGAAGAAAACAGGGTCAGGAACCAGGAGATGCGACGAAGACTAATTAATGCTCACAAAAACTCAGAGAATTGAGCTGTACTGTAGTTGGACAGCTGCATCTCGATAGGGACTCTGTTGGAAGCTGACAGAATACTTCTTTCCCATCACCTATGCTCAGCCTGTGGTTTGTGAAATGGTGAAAAAATAAACGCACCTAATACATACTCATTCTTAACAAGGCAAAAAATGTGGGAAAAAAAATATGTAAGAAAAGGCCACTCAGAAGTTAACTTAATTTTTGACCTCTAAAATACCCCTCTTGTGGCAAGTCTTTGTTCAGGCATAGTTTTGTTATGATTGTTAAGTAATGAGGAATCAATGTGTGTGGAGTATTATGTATTCACAGCTGCTATATTCCCTACCTTGTGTATAGTTGCATTTATTTCTTTGTGCTTAGCAGTTTCTCTTCTGTATCTTGGTTTTTGTTTTTTTTTTTTTTTTCTTTTTCCTTGCAAAACTGAATGACTTTTTCCCATCACTCTTTGTAGTGTTGTGATAACGCCGTTTAAACGAATTAGTAAAAAGAAATTTTAAACAGATGTGGCTTGAAATTGCAAATTGCCTATCAATTAATAATTGGAACTCTAGTATTTTTATTGGAGCTAGAATTATGAAACTACAGTCTTCCACTGAGAAGATTAAAAATCCTTCCTGCCAGCCGTATGTACAGAGTAGACTGTTGTAAGACAATTTGTTCGTCATACCCAGAGCAAGCAGCTTTAGAAACTCTGAATGGAACATTTCCAGGGATTTACAAAGCTTTGGCTTGATTTTTGTGGAGTACAATTAATGTGTGCTGAGTAATTTTTGAAGAGGAGTGCTGCCAAAAATATAAGCTAAGTAGTTCTTCCACATACTCTGATACAACCATGAAGTCAAGCTATGCCTATTGCTGTTGAAAGAAAACTCACATTGAAGTGAAAGAAAGTAACTTGCCTTTCAGTTAGGTAAGTCAAGTAGTATTGTGTTAACCAAGTCGTCTCGTTAGCCTACAAGAGCTGTTTATTTGCTATCAAACTGCAGAAAGTCCTCAACAAGTGTCTAAATTCACAAGATTTGATATTAAAACATATGTGTGTTGGTTTGTGCAGTGGTGGAGCTGCTTCTGTGGGTGTCTGCTGGATTCACCTTATTTTTAAATTACTTTTCTGTTCTACCTAGCAACAAAAGACTTAAAAGAAATAATTTCAGCCAGATATACTGTCTTGAAACCTTTTGAAAAAAAGATGCCTATTCTACAATTTATTCTACAGTACATTGCACGAACCATAGTTGACACTCAATCTTGAAATTAGTACATGCACCTATTTTTGGAAGAAAGCTGTATTTTGTGATCTATTTTGAAAGACTAATTAGAGTAATTTTACTTATTTTTCAATACCTGGATGGATCCAGTGAAATTGCTAGAACTTAACTGCAAACTTTTTCAGTCAAAATTCCAAGAAAAACTGAAGCAATTGTTTCTGCATTTTTGGCATGCTGTCTGCTCTCTTAGAACAAGTATACGATGCGTTACTCGAGATAAATAATTGAGCGGTTGGGAGCGGTGCAGTCTTTTTATTGGTACCCTTCAGAATACTTTTGAAGAGCACTTTATAGTGAAGTTCCTTAAACGGGAACTTTGCATCCTTGATCCTTCTTCCATTTGTGATGACAAAATCTACTTCAGTCAAGCTCATAAATAGGATGTGGTGATACTTGTAATCTTTGAATAAATAAATAAATAGAGAATTGTCCTAGTGATTAGGTTGAGAAGCTGATATGAGTGCAGAAGCACTGAAGCTTTTTCTTTCTTCAGCTTTTGAGTCCAGGTCTTTCACTAGAATAGCAACAAAGAATCCAAGAGCCACTTACCACAGCTTATTAGTCAGAATCATGTTTTCAAAGATCAATGTGCTTAATGAATGAGGTATCAAATGGCATGTGCAATTTCTGTTGATACTTTGAACTACATTTAGCAATAAATCTATTTTACAGATAAACTTTGTTTACTTGGTGGAAGTTTGATCACGTTCATCCTTCTGTTTCTCTGTTGATTGCCCACTAGTAGTGTCATACGAGATGACCCATCGAGTCCTGTGGTTTTACTCCTCAGCCCCTCCCCCCCCCCCCCCCCTTTTTTTTTAGGAGTTATGTTGCTAACTTAATCTTGAAGCTGAGACGCACTAGTGTAATAATATGATTTATCTGATGGAGAAAGAGGGTAAGAATGAAATGGTAAATGTGGGGTTTCTTTGTTTCCTAAAGTGAGTTGATTAGGGGACATGTTGGGTGAAATAAACCTTACCTATAAGGATTTCAAAGACATGTTATTGTAATGTCGTTTGTGTATAGAAGCATTTTCCCCATTGTTCCTTCTGAAAGAGCAAACTTGAGAGAGAAGAAAAAAAAATTTGATGGAATTTTGTGTTGTTGAGTGAGAAGCTCTTGGGCACATCTCGTGGGAAAGTGAAGAAGTGGGAAATAGAAAGGGCAAATGGCAGCTGTAATACAGCCATGGCAGTGAGGTTTTTCCATAGTCAAGGACAACAGAAGTCAGACTATGTGGACAAGAGGAGTACAGAGCAAGGGAGTGGTAACTGCCCAGCAAAATCTCTCCAGCTCTGCCAGAAACACTGAGGAACACTATTATAGTGTACTTTATCTTGCTGGAAAATGAAAGGCTGACATCTTGTTTTCCTGCTTTTTTGTGTGGGTTTTTTTTGTTTGTGTGTGGTGTTTTGGTTTTTTTTGTTGTTGTTGTTTGTTTTTTTTTTTTTTACTAAAAGGTAGGATATTGTGAATAGCAGCAGCATAATGTACAGGAGGGCTAGTTCTTGCTCTGGTGATAAGCGCTGCCTGTAAAGATCACTGTACTGGTGCTCAGTTCTACTAGGAATAGTTTGAAACATCAGTTGTCTGTCAGGGGAAATTGATGTGAGATACATTCCAGTGAGTGCTCAGTGGCTAGCTTGCCATAAATTAACTTAGGACACCCTTAATCTGCAGCGAGTGCCCTGGCACAGCATAGCTTTGCCTCACAAGCACAATCCCAGAGCATAAGCAGCATCTATTGCGTATGCGTTTGTGGGCTCCCCGCTAACAAGGAGATAAGAATTCAGTACATTACCATCTAGTCTTTATGCAATTTAACCTTCATTTGTGTTTTCTTGCAGTTAATTTAATAATTAAGTTGATGAAGAGCTATAATACTAGCTTTCATGTACTGGGTTTTTTTTAATACTGTTTTGTCTCATCTCATGTGATGAGCCTGCATCTTTCATCTCATTTTTGGACTTTTTGCCACGAAGGGGCAAAAACATGCCACATCTGCATGGTTCTTTCCAGTATTACTGTTAAGCTGCAGTGCCAAGTGTTCATGTATATTATGAATATACTGTTTGTCTTTCCCTGTTTCACTCTAGTTGGTAACACCCTCCAGGAACTGCCGCAGAAGCATTTGTTGCAGATAAAGACTACGTGTAGTTTCTAGACCTTGCAGTCAAACCTCGATGCAGTTGAGCTGACCGTTTGTACAATTTGGGCAAGGACTGTTGTCCTGTGAGTGTTCTAGCCACTTGCTTTTTCCCGTCTGATTTCCAGCAAACAACACGCTGTTATTCAAACAGTTGGGGTAATTGCTCTCAGACACAGGGATGAGCTGATGGGGAATTTTATAGGCATGTGTAACTTCTTGAATACCGGGGCGTACGCAGAAAAACCCTGTGAGAAAATGTACTCCTGGTACACACTCCACAGGAGTGATTGATATAAATAACTATTACTGAAATATGTAGCTGAAAAGGTACGTTATGCCTACTGTAATTGTGTATCATTATAATGAAGATTTCCGATGCGTTACACACTTTGCTAAAACCCTACACCACATGAATAAAGTGTCTTCCACTGTCAGGTATTTCTTAATTTTGGCACTGCCCATGCTTTAAAAGAATGCATGGGATCTAATATAAAATGTTTCTGATAAAAATGAAAGCATATTTCTGTGGAATACCTAAAATTACACGAACAACAGGAAAACTATGATATCAAAATTGGGGAGTTTAACAATTTCATTATTAACACTTGTGCTTATCAAAAGGGGTTTTCTACCTGGACAACAGAATGGATTTTAGGGCTGTAGGCTTAAGTTACACATTCAATTTTATTGACATTGACTAAAATGGGGTATCATAGTAAATCTTACCGGGCCTATTAGATTCTGCGTTTATTTTGCAGAGCCTTGAGCTTGTAATTTGCTAATTCTAATTCTGCTTGGCATAACAGGAGGAACCTGATGAAGTTGATAGTCTTGTCCTGTTTTGTAGAGGTGTTTGCATCACTCAAGGAAGACAGTCGTTTGATGTAAGGGAGGCTCAGTGGTAGCCATGCTGCTGATCAACAGCCTGCTTCACGGTAACTGGGGGTCTGCTAATAAAAACTTCCAAGTGAATGCTAAATGCGCATCAGGTTCCCCAAACCTATTTAAATTGCTGAGTACTAAAAATATCGATGAGAACAAAATCGATATTTTGCCTAAAAATGGTTCTTGTGAACTGTCATGCTTTAAAATAACTCTCTTGAACTCTTGGGTGACATTTTAAAGGCTGGGAGCTTTGATACAGAGCTACCGCTTTAACCAGTGAGACTTTTATTGTGTTTTATGTAGACCCTTAGATAAAACAAGCTACATGTCAAGAAGGTAACGGTGCGGAAAGATCTGCGGGGGCATTCATTACCTGGGGAAGAGCTTGCTGACGGCTTCACCCCCGAAACAGACACAGGACGTCCACAGCCTGGTGGAAAACCTCGAACGCCTGGAAGGATGCGGAGCTGTGTAACCAGTAACCCGGGCACAGCCTCCCCGGGCAGGGGCTGAATGAGCAGGTTGGCAGTGTTTTGTTGGCGTGGATGCGGAGGGCTGGTAGCAATACTGTATTTTTACAAAACCTTTGATTAAAACCTGTTCTGACCTTTGATACCTCGGCCTAGGCCATTTTGACAGTCTGTAAACACGTCCAACAGCAAGTGCGCGCCTCCTCCGGCTGAAACGGCTGTTCCCCAGGCTTGGACGGATCCCGGTGCCCTCTGAAGCGGTGCTGCCGCCGCGGCGTTCCGCACCGCCAGCCCCAGCCAGCACGGCGGCCCGGCACCGGGCGAGCCTCCGCAGCCGGCCGGGGACCGCGCTGGGCACCCTGCGGGGCTTCCCCACGCCAACAGCCACCGGCCGCGTCTCCCCGCGGCCACTACCGGTGCTGCACAGGGCCGGTCTCCGCCGCCGCCCCGCCTCGCCGCCCGGCCCGGCCCGCCGGGGGACGGCAGCGAGCGGCCCGCCGCGCGCGGGAGGGGCGCCGTGTGGCCGGGCCGCCATCTTGGAGGCGGCCTGCCCGGCGCGGTGCTGAGGGCCGGCCGCGGGGCTCGGCGGGGCCGGGTGCTGGCGTGGCGGCCGTCCCCCGGAGGCCGTGCGGTCTGTTCCTCAGGTAAAAGTGACACCCAGGCTCTTCCCTCAGCCAGCCCTTTGGGCTACATGTTCCTACGGGCGGCCCCCGTGCCCTCAAATACTGCAGGGATGCTATCGATCACTTGCTGATGCCAGGTGCTCTTGCACAATCCTACTTCATTTGTAACCCGCTTTCCTTATTTAAATTAACTTGATGTTGTGCTCACAACAGCACTATGGAACTAAGCAGACTGGGCTGGACTTTGCTGTGCCCAGCTGTGAGCAGGGCCCTAGCATGGGGCTTCACATGCCATCACAGATCACAGCAGGGGCCGCGCTGATACTTGTCAATAACCTTCTCTGTGGTGTTTGGTAAGGTTATGAGGCTACACCTCACTCCTTTCCACCACCCCCCCCCGGCTTTGTAGTTATAGCTATAGTAGGTATTTTAGAAACAGCCATGATGTGACCTAATACAGCATTTCTGTTTTCCAAAGGTCAGTAGGATATTTGAACTGGCTGATGCCCTGGCTCTGGAAGTGGCCAGGAACTTAAGGTTGTCCTCCAAAAAAATTGGCATTGGTGCAGTTTATTATATTAGCGATTCATTTTAGTTAGCGTAGTGGTTGGTTTGTCACTTGTTTTGTATATTCTACAATATTGTAATTAACCAGTGGCACCTTAGACTGTGCAGTTTACGAAATTGACCAGAGCTGTCTTTGTGAATTGAAGATTCCAACTTTTAATTCTTCCCCTTCTGTATAGCTTTCAGAGCTAAATAATTGTGTGGATAGTTTTGCTGTATTTTGGTTTGCTTGGTATTCTAACATTACTGGTGATGAATATATAAAATACTCTGTGTATAAGTAGCGTTAGTTAGCTGTGGTTGCAGGCAGCCCACATAATCATATTAAATCAATATTAAATGTGTGCTACTGAATAGTTGACTTTAGGATGCTGATGGTCCCAATTTAATTTAAACTTCAACCCACTAGTGCTTCCAAAAAACCTCAGGGGAAAACAAATCAAAAAGCAAATCCCCAAATGAGTAATTCCAAATGGAATAACAGATCTTCCGTAACTGGTCCACAGTGGCTTCATTTAGGTGGCTGTACAAGTGTGTGGTACGTGACAGCATGACAATCAAAACCTGGTCACTGTGCACTGTCATACAGCTAGCAGACGGCAGCTATGGAGAATGGGGTTTGAGATAACTTTTTTTGTTATAGGATAATTTGTTTATTTTAACTAGGAAGACAGAAGAGGCTGGCTGGAGTTAATGATATTTGAAGAAAAGATTTAAATACTAGAAGTTTCTTCAGAAAGCCAGTTTGTCCTTACTTTGGTGCAGCTGCGTTGCTGTTGGTTCTGTTTTTCAGGATGGCCAAGAATAGATAGTATGAAGGCCAAAGAAGGGTAGTAACAAGGAAACCTTAAACTTTCCTCTGGAGCTTCTTGGTATTCAAAATGGAAACTCTTAAATCATCTTCTAGTTACAACAGGAGCAAAACGTTCTCCCTTGGAATTTTTTCTGCACTGGGCTTGTGTTCAAGGGCTTCTGTTTCTGTGCCTGGGGCTGTGTTCAAGGTGAGGGGGAAAATGCTGTAGTTGAGCTAAATCTCCTAGTTGGGAAGTTGCATATTACTTGCAGGGAGTGGTGTGTCAAGTGGAAGCCAATTCTAGTGTCCAGTACTTACTGGCGATGTCGTAATGTTATCTGGAATTGTTTATTAGATCTTACCACGTGTTAGAAGATACTGGATACAGAAGTTGTGTACCGTATGTTATACTGGGGAAGCAGAAAGGCCATACCTGCAAGTGAAGTGAGAATTCTCCCTTTGAGCAGAATGGCATGAAAGACACCTTTTCCATATGAAAATATCTCTGTTACTGGGTTGAATATCTGGGCGAGAACTTGGGACATCATTCGTAGGAGCTTTTATTTGTGGCTCGATGGGACTTGCATCGTTTGTGGTTATGGAACAACAGGCCCGTTTTAGTGTATTGTGGTGCTGCTAGGTTGAAGTTCCCTCATGTCCTTATACCACAGAAATGGTGCTTAAGAGATGTAGGTCATGCCTGGCAAGCACAGGTCGCGTGAACCTAGGTCTCTGGTGCGTCCTTTCCTTAGCTGTTGCATTGCCTTCCATTTGCAGCCAAGAGGATTCCAGAGGTTGCACGGTGATTCGTGTCTGGTTAATGTGAATGAGTTGGAAGGGGAAGAGGAAAAAGCAATGTACTTTAGTTGAAATTATTAGTAGTATCTAAAGTATGTTTGAAGTGGTGTTGTGTGTGTGTATGTATATAATCTGTATGTATAAATGCATAAAAATTAGTACAACAGTGAAAGAAAGGAAATGGCAAATACAGCCAACATTGCAAATATGGAAGGTGTATGGTTCTTGTTTTCCTCTGAAGCTGCCTGCTATGTTGAAACCTAGCAGTAATACAACAGTGCAGCCTTAGTGATGGCGTTGACTTTTATTTTGAGGTTCTGATTCAGCATATGAAAATCAAGAGAGAAAAAAAAATGATCTTTCTGTTGTCTTTTGAGACACTGCAAATAGGCATTTTAATTTAGGTGTGTTTGACTTGGCTTTGACAGTGAGAGAAGCTGAAATAGCTTAGCAGCAGCAAGAAGTTTTGAATTATCATCTGCCTCTCTGCTAACCTGCGTTTTAGAATTATTTAAGCTAAGTGTAGAATTATCTTCCGAGTCTTGCCATTCCCAAACAAATCAAATTGCCAATACTAATGAAGGATGCAAATGGTGAACAAATACAGCAAGTAAGTAGACTGCCATTTTTCCGCCCAAGAGAAAGCTGGCTAGTAGATTTGCATACAGACTACACAGATGCTAAGTATTTCTCCTTAAATATGATAATTTCTTGTAACAAATACCTTTGTTTCAATTTGACCGGCAATGACAAATGATGCAAGTTATTTTTGTTGTTGTCATAAACTTTTTTAAGTAATTATGGCTTACTCTCCAAAGTTCAATCACCATATTCTCATCTTCATTTCAGCTTCCTACACAAGTGGTGATGAATAAATGCTTCAGCGTAGACCCTTGGGGTCTATGGTACATTACAGAGATCCAGTATTTAGCAGATACAGAAACAGCCAGTCTCAAGTGTATTGAGACACTTAGATTTTAGTTAGTGATGCCCCCCCACCAAAAAAAACCAACAACAACAAAAAAGCCATGGACTTCACATCTGTGAACTTAAGTTGAGATTCAGTTCTGTTTTTATTTTACAGCTTCCTCTTATCTTTTTAAGCAGAACCAAAACCATGGTTTCAAGTCTCTCTTGTCCTGAGGATTAGATGTATGGCCTTGAAGCTAAATCCAGATTTGGTGGTCTAGGCTTGTGCTAGTTTAATCTTTTTATTTTTTTCCTTTTTTTTTTTTTTAAAATGAAACAAAGTATGAACACCACCTCAGCAGCTGGCCGTATAAGCTGCCGTTTCACCATAGCTAAATTAGGTTTCTCAGTTTAAGTGTAAAATTGGTCCTTAGGAAAGGGAAGAACACAAGGTGCTGCCCTGAGACAGTTAGCAGGTGGCAGGTTGACACAGCATTTTCCTCCAAACCTGTGCTGGGCCCCTCAGTCTTGCCTCGAAACCAAGTACTGTTGAGCAGAGACTGCTTATAGCGTAGGACAACAGTTGCATACATATAAAGTGTGTGAAGGAATTGGATTAGATACACTGGTGATTTTTTGTTACAAGCAAGTATGTAGACAGGGAATTTGTAATTGCAGCTGGTCTTCTGTAGAAATTGGTGTAATCTATAACGTTCTTTTCCCAGCAACATTAGGGAGTTCTTTCAATTAGACATCTTTTGAAATTGGTTTAAAAAACAGGATTCTTCTTAGTTTACAAATAGACCCTGGAGCCAGGCTAGTGGTGTTGGTTTTGCATGGTGGTGGGGAATTGTTTAATTCTCCTTTCTGAGTCCTCTTTCTCTAGGTCAGCAGCCAGCGGTGAGGAACATTAAGTAAAAATAAATCTCCTATTTTTAGTTCAGCTACATAATGTCCTATTTATAATACTGAAATTTCAGCTACTACCTGGCCCCTTTCAGTTCAATTAACCATCTCTCCTCTGTTAGTCCTCATTGCTTTTTTCACACCTGCCCCATTTGATTATTTTGCAGTTTCTGCAACATCCAGATAAATGTTTGCTACTGGTTTCAATGCCTCGTGACTACTGAAAATAAAATACTTTAACTTCATTTTTCTCAGGATGATACATGACAGTCATTTTGGTTTTTTTCCTCTTTTGTGTTGTATAAATTTTAACATGGCTCACCACACTGACAATAGGCCAGCAAGAGGGAGACAAAAAAGAGCATATACAGAAACATCTCATGGCTAGCCAATAAGCTGCCTACTATCTGGAAGTGAAATTGTTAAAAATGTGTTGAAAACCTCAGGATCTAGCTGAATTTCAGGGTTTTGGCAAGTGAAAGATGGCCCTCAGCACAGGACCTTAGGAAGAATGTATTTGTGCAAAAGCAGTTTTTACCCTGTCCGTGGTCTTGGAGATAAGGCAGTAATTGTAACAACAGGAGTAGTTCTGAAATAGATTTTTCAGCTTAAAGAATTAGAAGGAAGTGTTGACAGGCTATGGGGCATGGTTCTGCTGCCATTGTAAGAGTGGGCTTCAAAATGTTAGTATCATTCTGGTTAAGCCAAAACTAATGTAGAATTCCCAGCTGGAAGCACCTTATGGAACCAGAGGGACCCTATTACCTACCAGGAACCAGGCACTGAAAATAACTTTTGTAAAACAGTGTTATTTATTTCCTCCATGTGATGTATCTCTTGAAATAAATGAAATGACTTGTAAACCTACTGCTTTTCAACTGGGTTGAGTCATGCTAGAGACTGATGAGGAGTTGGATGGGGGTGGAGGAGGAGGGAATGTGATTCTGGTAATGTGGAGACCTTGTCATTGTGTGGCAAAGTTTGAGTTTTAAGAGCCACGATTATGCTTGAGAGAAATTTTTGCATGATGTGTATGATACATAATGCCAGATATACTGTGCTGGGCTGGGCTGTATTGGAAACTGAATAAACGGATTGAGCAAGTAGTTAGCCAGGCATGGTCAGTTTGTTCTAACAGAAGTTGCAAAGTCTGATGGCTGGAAACAGCCATTTTTAGGAAAATGGGGAGCTGCTTTAAAAGAGGCAAAAATAATGTAAAGCCATAATCAAAAAAAAAAAAAAAAAAAGCAAGCAACAAACCCTGTAACCCATGCTGCTTCACAAAATTCAGTGGCAGAGGTACAGAACACTTTATGTAACCAGATTACATATACAAACAGCTCCGTATTTCATGAAATTTCAGGTATTTTCTGAACAACAACAAAAGGCTATTGTTTCATCATGTCCTGTTTCATCTCCTTATTTGAATACAGATCGAAAGAGAATTTCTTCTTCTTAGAAAGCTCTTTTTTCCCTTCTTTAATATGCATGCTTTAATATCAGAATAAAGGATAAGAAAAGAAAAATAAACAAGGTGTAAATAAAGGGAAAAGTCTATATCTTATGGCTGCTCTGTCTCAAAACCTTCATCTGTAGTTGGGTAAAAGATTCCTTTTGCAGCAAAAAAGGCAAGGGTTGGAATGAGGTTAGGTGGGATAAATGTGTAATTCTATTGTTATATTTAGTATTGCAGTATCTGTGAGAGCAGAGAAAGGTGGCAGGGTAGAGACAGGCAGAAGAGGAATATTTGAGGGTTGTCAGTCCCTGCTTGAGGAGAGACCACGTGAGTGAATGAGGTCAACAGAAGGGTAAAAATAGAAAATGTGAAAATGTGGTGGGGTGA